>NC_091291.1:43971530-44584628 GCF_032444005.1 Ranitomeya imitator | reverse complement strand
CCCACTGTTTTTTTTTATTTTTTCAGGGAGAATTTAGAAACCAAATAAAAAAATAGGCTTTCTATGGCCCACCATTTGAGAGAGAGATATGGCACACTCAGGAGTCAGGACTGGCACACAAGCAGAAAGGCCAATATTAATCTCCCACTGTTTTTTTTTAATTTTTTCAGGGAGAATTTAAAAACCAAATAAAAAAAAATAGGCTTTCTATGGCCCACTATTTGAGAGAGAGATGGCACACTCAGGAGTCAGGACTGGCACACAAGCAGAAAGGCCAATATTAATTTCCCACTGTTTTTTTTTTATTTTTTCAGGGAGAATTTAGAAACCAAATATAAAAAAATAGGCTTTCTATGGCCACTATTTGAGAGAGAGAGATGGCACACTCAGGGGTCAGGACTGGCACACAAGCAGAAAGGCCAATATTAATCTCCCACTGTTTTTTTTTTTTCAGGGAGAATTTAGAAACCAAATAAAAAAAAATAGGCTTTCTATGGCCCACTATTTGAGAGAGAGAGATGGCACACTCAGGAGTCAGGACTGGCACACAAGCAGAAAGGCCAATATTAATCTCCCACTGTTTTTTTTTTATTTTTTCAGGGAGAATTTAGAAACCAAATATAAAAAAAATAGGCTTTCAATGGCCCACTATTTGAGAGAGAGAGATGGCCCACTCAGGAGTCAGGACTGGCACACAAGCAGAAAGGCCAATATTAATCTCCCACGGTTTTTTGTTATTTTTTCAGGGAGAATTTAGAAACCAATTTAAAAAAAAAATAAATAAATAGGCTTTCTATGGCCCACTATTTGAGAGAGAGATGGCACACTCAGGACTGGCACACAAGCCCAAAGGCCAATATTAATCTCCCACTGTTTTCTTTATTTTTTCAGGGAGAATTTAGAAACCAAATAAAAAAAAAAATAAATAGGCTTTCTATGGCCCACTATTAGAGAGAGAGATGGCACTCTCAGGAGTAAGGACTGGCACACAAGCAGAAAGGCCAATATTAATCTCCCACTGTTTTTTTATTTTTTCAGGGAGAATTTAGAAACCAAATATAAAAAAAAATTGGCTTTCTATGGCCCACTATTTGAGAAAGAGAGTTGGCACACTCAGGAGTCAGGACTGGCACACAAGCAGAAAGGCCAATATTAATCTCCCACTGTTTTTTTTTATATTTTCAGGGAGAATTTAGAAACCAAATAAAAAAAAGGCTTTCTATGGCCCACTATTTGAGAGAGATGGCACACTCAGGAGTGATGACTGGCACACAAGCAGAAAGGCCAATATTAATATCCCACTGTTTTTTTTTATTTTTTCAGGGAGAATTTAGAAACCAAATATAAAAAAAAATAGGCTTTCTATGGCCCACTATTTGAGAGAGAGAGATGGCACACTCAGGTGTCAGGACTGGCACAAAAGCAGAAAGGCCAATATTAATCTCCCACTGTTTTTTTTTATTTTTTCAGGGAGAATTTAGAAACCAAATAAAAAAAAAAATACGCTTTCTATGGCCCACTATTTGAGAGAGAGAGATGGCACACTCAGGAGTCAGGACTGGCACACAAGCAGAAAGGCCAATATTAATCTCCCATTGTTTTTTTTTTTTTTTTTCAGGGAGAATTTAGAAAGCAAAAAAAAAAAGGCTTTCTATGGCCCACTATTTGAGAGAGAGATGGCACACTCAGGAGTCAGGACTGGCACACAAGCAGAAAGGCCAATATTAATCTCCCACTGTTTTTTATTTAAATTTTCAGGGAGAATTTAGAAACCAAATATAAAAAATAGGCTTTCTATGGCCCACTATTTGAGAGAGAGAGATGGCACACTCACACTCAGGAGTCAGGACTGGCACACAAGCAGAAAGGCCAATATTAATCTCCCATGGTTTTTTGTTATTTTTTCAGGGAGAATTTAGAAACCAATTTTTTTAAAAAAAAATAATTTGGCTTTCTATGGCCCACTATTTGAGAGAGAGATGGCACACTCAGGACTGGCACACAAGCCCAAAGGCCAATATTAATCTCCCACTGTTTTTTTTATTTTTTCAGGGAGAATTTAAAAACCAAATAAAAAATAGGCTTTCTATGGCCCACCATTTGAGAGAGAGAGATGGCACACTCAGGAGTAAGGACTGGCACACAAGCAGAAAGGCCAATATTAATCTCCCACTGTTTTTTTTTTATTTTTTTAGGGAGAATTTAGAAACCAAATAAAAAAAATAGGCTTTCTATGGCCCACTATTTGAGAGAGATGGCACACTCAGGAGTCATGACTGGCACACAAGCAGAAAGGCCAATATTAATCTCCCATTGTTTTTTTTTTATTTTTTCAGGGAGAATTTAGAAACCAAATAAAAAAAAAATAGGCTTTCTATGGCCCACTATTTGAGAGAGAGAGATGGCACACTCATGAGTCAGGACTGGCACACAAGCAGAAAGGCCAATATTAATCTCCCACTGTTTTTTTTTTCAGGGAGAATTTAGAAACCAAATAAAAAAAAATAGGCTTTCTATGGCCCACTATTTGAGAGAGAGAGAGATGGCACACTCAGGAGTCAGGACTGGCACACAAGCAGAAAGGCCAATATTAATCTCCCACTGTTTTTTTTTTTTCAGGGAGAATTTAGAAACCAAATAAAAAAAAATAGGCTTTCTATGGCCCACTATTTGAGAGAGAGAGATGGCACACTCAGGAGTCAGGACTGGCACACAAGCAGAAAGGCCAATATTAATCTCCCACTGTTTTTTTTTTTTCAGGGAGAATTTAGAAACCAAATATAAAAAAAAATAGTCTTTCTATGGCCCACTATTTGAGAGAGAGAGAGAGATGGCACACTCAGGAGTCAGGACTGGCACACAAGCAGAAAGGCCAATATTAATCTCCCATTGTTTTTTTTTATTTTTTCAGGGAGAATTTAGAAACCAAATAAAAAAAATAGGCTTTCTATGGCCCACTATTTGAGAGAGAGAGATGGCACACTCATGAGTCAGGACTGGCACACAAGCAGAAAGGCCAATATTAATCTCCCACTGTTTTTTTTTTTTCAGGGAGAATTTAGAAACCAAATAAAAAAAAAATAGGCTTTCTATGGCCCACTATTTGAGAGAGATGGCACACTCAGGAGTCAGGACTGGCACACAAGCAGAAAGGCCATTATTAATCTCCCACTGTTTTTTTTTATTTTTTCAGGGAGAATTTAGAAACCAAATATAAAAAAAAATAGGCTTTCTATGGCCCACTATTTGAGAGAGAGAGATGGCACACTCAGAAGTCAGGACTGGCACACAAGCAGAAAGGCCAATATTAATCTCCCACTGTTTTTTTTTTTTTTCAGGGAGAATTTAGAAACCAAATTAAAAAAAATAGGCTTTCTATGGCCCACTATTTGAGAGAGAGAGATGGCACACTCAGGAGTCAGGACTGGCACACAAGCAGAAAGGCCAATATTAATCTCCCACCGTTTTTTTTTTTTTCAGGGAGAATTTAGAAACCAAATATAAAAAAAAAATAGTCTTTCTATGGCCCACTATTTGAGAGAGAGAGATGGCACACTCAGGAGTCAGGACTGGCACACAAGCAGAAAGGCCAATATTAATCTCCCATTGTTTTTTTTATTTTTTCAGGGAGAATTTAGAAACCAAATAAAAAAAATAGGCTTTCTATGGCCCACTATTTGAGAGAGAGAGATGGCACACTCATGAGTCAGGACTGGCACACAAGAAGAAAGGCCAATATTAATCTCCCACTGTTTTTTTTTATTTTTTCAGGGAGAATTTAGAAACCAAATAAAAATAAAAGGCTTTCTATGGCCCACTATTTGAGAGAGAGATGGCACACTCAGGAGTCAGGACTGGCACACAAGCAGAAAGGCCAATATTAATCTCCCACTGTTTTTTATTTAAATTTTCAGGGAGAATTTAGAAACCAAATATAAAAAATAGGCTTTCTATGGCCCACTATTTGAGAGAGAGAGATGGCACACTCACACTCAGGAGTCAGGACTGGCACACAAGCAGAAAGGCCAATATTAATCTCCCATGGTTTTTTGTTATTTTTTCAGGGAGAATTTAGAAACCAATTTAAAAAAAAAATAAATAAATAGGCTTTCTATGGCCCACTATTTGAGAGAGAGATGGCACACTCAGGACTGGCACACAAACCCAAAGGCCAATATTAATCTCCCACTGTTTTCTTTATTTTTTCAGGGAGAATTTAGAAACCAAATAAAAAAAAAATAAATAGGCTTTCTATGGCCCACTATTAGAGAGAGAGATGGCACACTCAGGAGTAAGGACTGGCACACAAGCAGAAAGGCCAATATTAATCTCCCACTGTTTTTTTATTTTTTCAGGGAGAATTTAGAAACCAAATATAAAAAAAAATTGGCTTTCTATGGCCCACTATTTGAGAAAGAGAGATGGCACACTCAGGAGTCAGGACTGGCACACAAGCAGAAAGGCCAATATTAATCTCCCACTGTTTTTTTTTTTATATTTTCAGGGAGAATTTAGAAACCAAATTAAAAAAAAGGCTTTCTATGGCCCACTATTTGAGAGAGATGGCACACTCAGGAGTCATGACTGGCACACAAGCAGAAAGGCCAATATTAATCTCCCATTGTTTTTTTTTATTTTTTCAGGGAGAATTTAGAAACCAAATAAAAAAAAATAGGCTTTCTATGGCCCACTATTTGAGAGAGAGAGATGGCACACTCATGAGTCAGGACTGGCACACAAGCAGAAAGGCCAATATTAATCTCCCACTGTTTTTTTTTTCAGGGAGAATTTAGAAACCAAATAAAAAAAAAATAGGCTTTCTATGGCCCACTATTTGAGAGAGAGAGAGATGGCACACTCAGGAGTCAGGACTGGCACACAAGCAGAAAGGCCAATATTAATCTCCCACTGTTTTTTTTTTTTCAGGGAGAATTTAGAAACCAAATAAAAAAAAATAGGCTTTCTATGGCCCACTATTTGAGAGAGAGAGATGGCACACTCAGGAGTCAGGACTGGCACACAAGCAGAAAGGCCAATATTAATCTCCCACTGTTTTTTTTTTTTCAGGGAGAATTTAGAAACCAAATATAAAAAAAAAATAGTCTTTCTATGGCCCACTATTTGAGAGAGAGAGATGGCACACTCAGGAGTCAGGACTGGCACACAAGCAGAAAGGCCAATATTAATCTCCGACTGTTTTTTTTTTTTTCAGGGAGAATTTAGAAACCAAATAAAAAAAAATAGGCTTTCTATGGCCCACTATTTGAGAGAGAGAGATGGCACACTCAGGAGTCAGGACTGGCACACAAGCAGAAAGGCCAATATTAATCTCCCACTGTTTTTTTTTTTTCAGGGAGAATTTAGAAACCAAATATAAAAAAAAAATAGTCTTTCTATGGCCCACTATTTGAGAGAGAGAGATGGCACACTCAGGAGTCAGGACTGGCACACAAGCAGAAAGGCCAATATTAATCTCCCATTGTTTTTTTTTATTTTTTCAGGGAGAATTTAGAAACCAAATAAAAAAAAATAGGCTTTCTATGGCCCACTATTTGAGAGGGAGAAATGGCACACTCATGAGTCAGGACTGGCACACAAGCAGAAAGGCCAATATTAATCTCCCACTGTTTTTTTTTTCAGGGAGAATTTAGAAACCAAATAAAAAAAAAATAGGCTTTCTATGGCCCACTATTTGAGAGAGATGGCACACTCAGGAGTCAGGACTGGCACACAAGCAGAAAGGCCATTATTAATCTCCCACTGTTTTTTTTTTATTTTTTCAGGGAGAATTTAGAAACCAAATATAAAAAAAAATAGGCTTTCTATGGCCCACTATTTGAGAGAGAGAGATGGCACACTCAGAAGTCAGGACTGGCACACAAGCAGAAAGGCCAATATTAATCTCCCACTGTTTTTTTTTTTTTTCAGGGAGAATTTAGAAACCAAATAAAAAAAAATAGGCTTTCTATGGCCCACTATTTGAGAGAGAGAGATGGCACACTCAGGAGTCAGGACTGGCACACAAGCAGAAAGGCCAATATTAATCTCCCATTGTTTTTTTTATTTTTTCAGGGAGAATTTAGAAACCAAATAAAAAAAAATAGGCTTTCTATGGCCCACTATTTGAGAGAGAGAGATGGCACACTCAGGAGTCAGGACTGGCACACAAGCAGAAAGGCCAATATTAATCTCCCACTGTTTTTTTTTTTCAGGGAGAATTTAGAAACCAAATATAAAAAAAAATAGTCTTTCTATGGCCCACTATTTGAGAGAGAGAGATGGCACATTCAGGAGTCAGGACTGGCACACAAGCAGAAAGGCCAATATTAATCTCCCATTGTTTTTTTTTATTTTTTCAGGGAGAATTTAGAAACCAAATATAAAAAATAGGCTTTCTATGGCCCACTATTTGAGAGAGAGAGATGGCACACTCACACTCAGGAGTCAGGACTGGCACACAAGCAGAAAGGCCAATATTAATCTCCCATGGTTTTTTGTTATTTTTTCAGGGAGAATTTAGAAACCAATTTAAAAAAAAAATAATAATTTGGCTTTCTATGGCCCACTATTTGAGAGAGAGATTGCACACTCAGGACTGGCACACAAGCCCAAAGGCCAATATTAATCTCCCACTGTTTTTTTTTTATTTTTTCATGGAGAATTTAGAAACCAAATATAAAAAAAAATAGGCTTTCTATGGCCCACTATTTGAGAGAGAGAGATGGCACACTCAGGTGTCAGGACTGGCACAAAAGCAGAAAGGCCAATATTAATCTCCCACTGTTTTTTTTTATTTTTTCAGGGAGAATTTAGAAACCAAATAAAAAAAAATACGCTTTCTATGGCCCACTATTTGAGAGAGAGAGATGGCACACTCAGGAGTCAGGACTGGCACACAAGCAGAAAGGCCAATATTAATCTCCCATTGATTTTTTTTAATTTTTCAGGGAGAATTTAGAAACCAAAAAAAAAAAAAGGCTTTCTATGGCCCACTATTTGAGAGAGAGATGGCACACTCAGGAGTCAGGACTGGCACACAAGCAGAAAGGCCAATATTAATCTCCCACTGTTTTTTATTTAAATTTTCAGGGAGAATTTAGAAACCAAATATAAAAAATAGGCTTTCTATGGCCCACTATTTGAGAGAGAGAGATGGCGCACTCACACTCAGGAGTCAGGACTGGCACACAAGCAGAAAGGCCAATATTAATCTCCCATGTTTTTTTGTTATTTTTTCAGGGAGAATTTAGAAACCAATTTTTTAAAAAAAAAATAATTTGGCTTTCTATGGCCCACTATTTGAGAGAGAGATGGCACACTCAGGACTGGCACACAAGCCCAAAGGCCAATATTAACCCCTTAAGCCCCGGGGGTGGTTTGCACGTTAATGACCGGGCCAATTTTTACAATTCTGACCACTGTCCCTTTATGAGGTTATAACTCTGGAACGCTTCAACGGATCTTGGCGATTCTGACATTGTTTTCTCGTGACATATTGTACTTCATGATAGTGCTAAAATTTCTTTGATATTACCTGCGTTTATTTGTGAAAAAAATGGAAATTTGGCGAAAATTTAGAAAATTTCGCAATTTTCGAACTTTGAATTTTTATGCCCTTAAATCACAGAGATATGTCACGCAAAAAACTTAATAATTAACATTTCCCACATGTCTACTTTACATCAGCACAATTTTGGAAACAATTTTTTTTTTTGTTAGGGAGTTATAAGGGTTAAAAGTTGACCAGCAATTTCTCATTTTTACAACAAAATTTACAAAACCATTTTTTTTAGGGACCACCTCACATTTGAAGTCACATTTAGGGGTCTATACAGCAAAAAATACCCAAAAGTGACACCATTCTAAAAACTGCACCCCTCAAGCTGATCAAAACCACATTCAAGAAGTTTATTAACCCTTCTGGTGCTTCATGAGAGCTAAAGCAATGTTGAAAGAAAAAATGAAAATGTAACTTTTTAGTCATGAAAACGATCTTTTAGCAACAATTTTTTTATTTTCCCAAAGGTAACAGGAGAAATTAGACTGCAAAAGTTGTTGTCCAATTTGTCCTGAGTACGCTGATACCCCATATGTGGAGGGAACCACTGTTTGGGAGCATGGCAGAGCTCAGAAGGGAAGGAGCGCCATTTGACTTTTTCAAGCTAAAATTAGTTGGAATTGAGATCGGACGCCACGTCGCGTTTGGTGAGCCCCTGATGTGCCTAAACAGTGGAAACCCCCCACAAGTGACCCCATTTTGGAAACTAGACCCCCTAAGGAACTTATCTAGATGTGTGGTGAGCACTTTTATCCCCCAAGTGCTTCACAGAAGTTTATACCGCCCGTGCGTAAAAATAAAAAAACGTATTTTTTCCCCAAACATGATCGTTTAGTCCCCAATTTTTTATTTTCGCAAGGGTAACTGAAGAAATTGGACCATAAAAGTTGTAGTCCAATTTGTCCTGAGTAAGACAATACCCCATATGTGGGGGGGAACCACTGTTTGGGCGCATGGCAGGGCTCAGAAGGGAAGGAGCGCCATAAGACTTTTTCAAGCTAAAATTAGCTGGAATTGAGATCGGACGCCACGTCGCGTTTGGTGAGCCCCTGATGTGCCTAAACAGTGGAAACCCCCCACAAGTGACCCCATTTTGGAGACTAGACCCCCTAAGGAACTTATCTAGATGTGTGGTGAGCACTTTTATCCCCCAAGTGCTTCACAGAAGTTTATACCGCCCGTGCGTAAAAATAAAAAAACGTATTTTTTCCACAAACATGATCGTTTAGTCCCCAATTTTTTATTTTCACAAGGGTAACTGAAGAAATTGGACCATAAAAGTTGTAGTCCAATTTGTCCTGAGTAAGACAATACCCCATATGTGGGGGGAACCACTGTTTGGGCGCATGGCAGGGCTCAGAATGGAAGGAGCGCCATAAGACTTTTTCAAGCTAAAATTAGCTGGAATTGAGATCGGACGCCACGTCGCATTTGGTGAGCCCCTGATGTGCCTAAACAGTGGAAACCCCCAACAAGTGACCCCATTTTGGAAACTAGACCCCCTAAGGAACTTATCTAGATGTGTGGTGAGCACTTTTATCCCCCAAGTGCTTCACAGAAGTTTATACCGCCCGTGCGTAAAAATAAAAAAACGTATTTTTTCCACAAACATGATCGTTTAGTCCCCAATTTTTTATTTTCACAAGGGTAACTGAAGAAATTAGACCATAAAAGTTGTAGTCCAATTTGTCCTGAGTAAGACAATACCCCATATGTGGGGGGGAACCACTGTTTGGGCGCATGGCAGGGCTCCGAAGGGAAGGAGCGCCATAAGACTTTTTCAAGCTAAAATTAGCTGGAATTGAGATCGGACGCCACGTCGCGTTTGGTGAGCCCCTGATGTGCCTAAACAGTGGAAACCCCCCACAAGTGACCCCATTTTGGAAACTAGACCCCCTAACGAACTTATCTAGATGTGTGGTGAGCACTTTTATCCCCCAATTGCTTCACAGAAGTTTATACCGCCCGTGCGTAAAAATAAAAAAACGTATTTTTTCCACAAACATGATAGTTTAGTCCCCAATTTTTTATTTTCACAAGGGTAACTGAAGAAATTGGACCATAAAAGTTGTAGTCCAATTTGTCCTGAGTAAGACAATACCCCATATGTGGGGGGGGAACCACTGTTTGGGCGCATGGCAGGGCTCAGAAGGGAAGGAGCGCCATAAGACTTTTTCAAGCTAAAATTAGCTGGAATTGAGATCGGACGCCACGTCGCGTTTGGTGAGCCCCTGATGTGCCTAAACAGTGGAAACCCCCCACAAGTGACCCCATTTTGGAAACTAGACCCCCTAAGGAACTTATCTAGATGTGTGGTGAGCACTTTTATCCCCCAAGTGCTTCACAGAAGTTTATACCGCCCGTGCGTAAAAATAAAAAAACTTATTTTTTCCACAAACATGATCGTTTAGTCCCCAATTTTTTATTTTCACCAGGGTAACTGAAGAAATTGGACCATAAAAGTTGTAGTCCAATTTGTCCTGAGTAAGACAATACCCCATATGTGGGGGGGAACCACTGTTTGGGCGCATGGCAGGGCTCAGAAGGGAAGGAGCGCCATAAGACTTTTTCAAGCTAAAATTAGCTGGAATTGAGATCGGACGCCACGTCGCGTTTGGTGAGCCCCTGATGTGCCTAAACAGTGGAAACCCCCCACAAGTGACCCCATTTTGGAAACTAGACCCCCTAAGGAACTTATCTAGATGTGTGGTGAGCACTTTTATCCCTCAAGTGCTTCACAGAAGTTTATACCGCCCGTGCGTAAAAATAAAAAAACATATTTTTTCCACAAACATGATCGTTTAGTCCCCAATTTTTTATTTTCACAAGGGTAACTGAAGAAATTGGACCATAAAAGTTATAGTCCAATTTGTCCAGAGTAAGACAATACCCCATATGTGGGGGGGGAACCACTGTTTGGGCGCATGGCAGGGCTCAGAAGGGAAGGAGCGCCATAAGACTTTTTCAAGCTAAAATTAGCTGGAATTGAGATCGGACGCCACGTCGCGTTTGGTGAGCCCCTGATGTGCCTAAACAGTGGAAACCCCCAACAAGTGACCCCATTTTGGAAACTAGACCCCCTAAGGAACTTATCTAGATGTGTGGTGAGCACTTTTATCCCCCAAGTGCTTCACAGAAGTTTATACCGCCCGGGCATGAAAATAAAAAATCCTATTTTTTGCCCACAAAAATGATCTTTTAGTCCCCAATTTTTTAATTTCCCATGGGTAACAGGAGAAATTGGACCACAAAAGTTGTTGTCCAATTTGTCCTGAGTAGGCTGGTACCCCATATGTGGGAGAAAACTACTGTTTGGGCACACGTCAGGGCTCGGAAGGGAAGTAGTGACGTTTTGGAATGCAGGCTTTGATGGAATCGTCTGCGGCCGTCACGTTCCGTTTGACGAGCCCCTGATGTGCCTAAACAGTGGAAACCCCCCACAAGTGACCCCAATTTGGAAACTAGACCCCCTAAGGAACTTGACTAGATGTGTGGTGACAACTTTGAACCCCCAAGTGTTTCACTAAAGTTTATAACGCCCGGGCGTGAAAATAAAAAATCCTATTTTTTGCCCACAAAAATGATCTTTTAGTCCCCAATTTTTTAATTTCCCATGGGTAACAGGAGAAATTGGACCACAAAAGTTGTTGTCCAATTTGTCCTGAGTAGGCTGGTACCCCATATGTGGGAGAAAACTACTGTTTGGGCACACGTCAGGGCTCGGAAGGGAAGTAGTGACGTTTTGGAATGCAGGCTTTGATGGAATCATCTGCGGCCGTCACGTTCCGTTTGACGAGCCCCTGATGTGCCTAAACAGTGGAAACCCCCCACAAGTGACCCCAATTTGGAAACTAGACCCCCTAAGGAACTTGTCTAGATGTGTGGTGACAACTTTGAACCCCCAAGTGTTTCACTAAAGTTTATAACGCCCGGGCGTGAAAATAAAAAATCCTATTTTTTGCCCACAAAAATGATCTTTTAGTCCCCAATTTTTTAATTTCCCAAGGGTAACAGGAGAAATTGGACCACAAAAGTTGTTGTCCAATTTGCCCTGAGTACGCTGGTACCCCACATGTGGGAAAAAACTGTTTGGGCACACGTTGGGGCTCGAAAGGGAAGTACTGACGTTTTTGAATGCAGACTTTGATGGAATCGTCTGCGGGCGTCATGTTCCGTTTGCAGAGCCCCTGATGTGCCTAAACAGGAAAAAAACCCACAAGTGACAACATTTTGGAAAGTAGACCCCCAGAGAACCTACGTAGATGTGCCAACTTTGGAATTATTCTGTTTCCTGGAAAGTAAATTAGTAGTGCATGGAGGTGTGGTACAATTTAAAGCAATCCTTCATACACAGGCCAGGTTTGTCGGGGCAGGTGTCGCATTGATAGATGGTGTCCCTTCGAATTCCTCTTTTGTAGCACACTCGGCACCTTTTTTGCGGCTTACCTTTTTTTTCAGTTGGCGGGACCACCCCAGGAAAATGCTGGCCTGGTACGATACGTGCACCTTCAGTTCCAGAAGTACTGGGGCCCGCTCCTTCCCTCGTGCCAAACATCAGGGCCTTAACCACTACCTCTTGGAAATGAAGGTACGACGTATCGGTGTTGCGTGCACATCGTGACAGCAGGAAAGCGTTGAGCATTGCCATTTGTACGATGTGCACGGACAGCTTTTTGTACCACACCCTGGCCTTTCTCAAAGCACTGTACGGTTGGAGGAGTTGATCGGAGAGATCAACGCCCCCCATGTTTTTGTTGTACCCAAGTACACAGTCCGGTTTCAAGACCTGTGCAGAGGTACCCCGAACAGTGCTGAGGGCGCTGCCATCACCGTGTATGGTGGTCAACAGAAGGACATCCCTTTTGTCCTTGTACTTGACAACCAGCAGGTGGTCGCTACATTGGGCTTTGCTCTCACCTTTTCTGAGAATCTGCCCAAGTAGCGTCTTTGGGAGGCCTCTCTGATTTTTGCGGACAGTACCGCAGGCTACGGTACCTCGCGCAAAGAGAGATTTGTAGAGTGGGATGCTGGAATAAAAGTTATCGGTATAGAGGTGATAACCTTTATCCAGCAGTGGGTGCACCAAATCCCACACTATTTTCCCACTCACTCCCAGGACAGGGGGACACTCAGGCGGTTCAATCCTGCTGTCCTTCCCCTCGTAGACTCTAAAGCTGTGGGTGTACCCTGAGGTACTCTCACACAGCTTGTAGAGTTTGATTCCGTACCTGGCCCTCTTGCTGGGCAGGTATTGACGGAATCCGAGCCGCCCCTTAAAATGAATTAAGGACTCATCCACGCAGATGTCCCTTTGAGGCACGTACACTTCTGCAAACTTTTTGTTGAAGTGTTCGATGACCGGCCGAACTTTGAACAGACGGTCAAAGTTGGGGTCATCTCGTGCGGGACACCGTGCATTATCGGAATAATGCAGGAATTTATGGATGGCCTCAAAACGCGTCCGGGTCATGACCATTCTGAATACTGGAGTGTTATATAAAATATCCACACTCCAATATTGCCGAAGTTCAGGCTTTTTCAGAATCCCCATATGGAGGACCAGGCCCCAAAACTGCATCATTTCAACTGCGTCTACAGGAGACCAGTTAGAATATGATGAACCCGAGTTTTGGGCCAAAAATTGCCGAGCATACAGATTAGTTTGCTCCACCATGAGGTTAACGAAAGCCTCAGAGAAAAAGACTTTGAAAAAGTCTAGTTCTGTGAGGCCGGTGGTGTCAAACTTGATTCCTGATTCTGCCACAAAATCAGGAATCAGTGGCTCGTAATTTTCGGGGGGCCTGGTCCATATGGGATCCGCAGTGGGGTGTGCTGGTTCGTCTTCAGCAATGGTGGGCCTAGCCTCATCTTCTGTCCTGCGGCGTCTGCGTGGCGGTTCCGCAGGGCCGGAGGAGGAAGATGAGGAGTGGGAAGAGGATGAGGAAGAATCAGAAAAATAAAGAAAAGTGGGATCCTCTCCCTCGCTATCAGTGTCGGAGGCAAGGAAAGCATATGCCTCCTCCACTGAATAGCGCCGTTGGGACGAACGGGACGAGCGGGACATTTTTTTTGTAAGTGTGGTGCTTGAGTGTACTTTATTGGTAACTGTGTAAGTGTTGGGGGATAGTGCTTGGTGCAAACTACTCTGAAAACAAAAAGCTAAAGGAAAAAAAATACCTGTGAAAGAAAAGTATAAAACAGCAAGCCCTAGCTCTGATAAGTGAACCGCGTCACTTACCAAAGTTTGGCGGCTGCTGGGTGTGTGAACGGGGATGTGAAAAAAAACCCGCAGGCACGAGAGCTCTGATAAATGAACCGCGTCACTTACCAAAGTTCAGCGGCTGCTGGGTGCGTGCACAGAGATGTGAGAAAAAAAAAAAAAGGAAAGCACGGGTTAGACGCGGCGGGGTGAGCGCACGGAGATGTGGGGGAAAAAAAGGAAAGCACGGGTTAGACGCGGTGGGGTGAGCGCACGGAGATGTGGGAGAAAAAAAAAAGGAAAGCACGGGTTAGACGCGGTGGGGTGAGCGCACGGAGATGTGGGAGAAAAAAAAAAGAAAAAAGGAAAGCACGGGTTAGACGCGGTGGGGTGAGCGCACGGAGATGTGGGAGAAAAAAAAAAGAAAAAAGGAAAGCACGGGTTAGACGCGGTGGGGTGAGCGCACGGAGATGTGGGAGAAAAAAAAAAGAAAAAAGGAAAGCACGGGTTAGACGCGGCGGGGTGAGCGCACGGAGATGTGGGGGAAAAAAAGGAAAGCACGGGTTAGACGCGGTGGGGTGAGCGCACGGAGATGTGGTTGAAAAAAAAAAAAAAAAAAAAGGAAAGCACGGGTTAGACGCGGTGGGGTGAGCGCACGGAGATGTGGGAGAAAAAAAAAGAAAAAAGGAAAGCACGGGTTAGACGCGGCGGGGTGAGCGCACGGAGATGTGGGGAAAAAAAAAAGGAAAGCACGGGTTAGATGCGCGCGGGGTGAGCGCACGGAGATGTGGGAGAGAAAAAAAAAAGGAAAACGGCAGGCACAAGCTCTGATAAGTGAACTGCGTCACTTATCAAAGTTTGGTGGCTGCGGGATGGGTGTACGGAATTGGGCAAAGGGGGCTGCTGAAAAAAAAGCGAGCACGAGTGTTGATCGGTGAACTGCGTCACCAATCAACGCTCGGCGGCTGCTAAACGTGCGCACGGAGGCAGCGCAAAGAGGGACGGAGGGGGTAAAGAAGGGGGGGAAGAGGGGGAAGAGGGGGAAGAGGGGGAAGAGGGGGAAGAGGGGGAAGAGGGGGAAGAGGGGGAAGGGGGGGACGGGTGGGTGGAAGGGGGGATGGGTGGGTGAAATGAGACTGGGTAGGGGCTGTTAGCACTTACCTTTTGTAGTCTCTCTTCTTTCTTTGGTTTTCTTTCTTTGGTTTTCTTTCTTCCGCTTTTTTGTATCGCAGGGGATTGTGGTGTTACAGGCTTCTGTAGCACCACAAGGCCCAGCAAGACAAGATCTGGCTGTGTGACCGCTCAGCAGGAGTCCCTCAGCTAGAGTGAGGACCCCTGCAGAGCGGTCACACAGGTCAACTGCAGGTGACAGACAGGTCACAGAGCGGTCACACCGCTGCTGTGAGCTGTCATTGGTGGGATCGAATGATAACATCGATCCCACCAATCCCTGCAGGGCTTGGTGACCATGGCAACTGCCTAGGATCCCTCCGATCTTAGGCAGGTCACTGCCAGGTCACCAGCAGGGCACACAGCGGTCACAACGTGACCGCCGCTGTGCCCTGTGATTGGCGCGATCGTTGATCGCGCCAATCAGCTCCTGCAGGCCCTGCTGGGCCTGCACTAGTCACTGGCCTGTGATCGGTGCCATGGCAGCACCGATCCAGGCCGCTACAGCAGGGGGCAGAGGGTATGGGTGCAGGGGACAGCCGGCACGGGGCAGGGAAAAGCCGGGCAGGGAAAAGCCGGGCAGGGAACAGCTGGGCACAGCGCGGTAACACCGCCGCTGTGCCCGGTGATTGGCGCGATCGTCGTTCGCATCGATCGCGCCAATCAGCCTCTGCAGGCCCTGCTGGGCCTGCACTAGGCTCTGGCCTACGATCGGTGCTATTGCAGCACCGATCCAGGCCAGTACAGCAGGGCACAGCGGCGCTGTGCCCTGCGATTGGCGCGATCGATACGATCGGCGATCGCGCCAATCCGGGGGGGTTTTGCCGGTGCCTGGCGTTGCCAGGCACCGGCCCTAGGATCGAGTACATCGGTACTCGATCCTAGCCTGCGACCTCATTGTTTCAGCCGCTCCGATTGGCTGAAACAATGAGGAACGCTGTGATTGGCTGTTCAGAATTGAACAGCCAATCACAGCGATCCAGAGGCCTGGGGGGCGAAGCCATGCCCGGGGATGTCGGCGCCATCTTCCTCCAGGTAAGATGGCGCCGGAAATTTAATGCGATCACCGCGACTTAAGTCGCGATGTCGCATTAAACACTATGACGTACTATCCCGTCACTGGGAATTAAGTCCCAGGTCACCTGGACGGGATAGTACGTCATATGGGATAAAGGGGTTAATCTCCCACTGTTTTTTTTTATTTTTTCAGGGAGAATTTAGAAACCAAATAAACAAAAAATAGGCTTTCTATGGCCCACTATTTGAGAGAGATGGCACACTCAGGAGTCAGGACTGGCACACAAGCAGAAAGGCAATTATTAATCTCCCACTGTTTTTTTTTATTTTTTCAGGGAGAATTTAGAAACCAAATATAAAAAAAAATAGGCTTTCTATGGCCCACTATTTGAGAGAGAGATGGCACACTCAGGAGTCAGGACTGGCACACAAGCAGAAAGGCCAATATTAATCTCCCACTGTTTTTTTTTTTTTCAGGGAGAATTTAGAAACCAAATAAAAAAAAATAGGCTTTCTATGGCCCACTATTTGAGAGAGAGAGATGGCACACTCAGGAGTCAGGACTGGCACACAAGCAGAAAGGCCAATATTAATCTCCCACTGTTTTTTTTTTTCAGGGAGAATTTAGAAACCAAATATAAAAAAAAAAATAGTCTTTCTATGGCCCACTATTTGAGAGAGAGAGAGATGGCACACTCAGGAGTCAGGACTGGCACACAAGCAGAAAGGCCAATATTAATCTACCATTGTTTTTTTTTATTTTTTCAAGGAGAATTTAGAAACCAAATGAAAAAAATAGGCTTTCTATGGCCCACTATTTGAGAGAGAGATGTCACACTCATGAGTCAGGACTGGCACACAAGCAGAAAGGCCAATATTAATCTCCCACTGTTTTTTTTTTCAGGGAGAATTTAGAAACCAAATTAAAAAAAATAGGCTTTCTATGGCCCACTATTTGAGAGAGATGGCACACTCAGGAGTCAGGACTGGCACACAAGCAGAAAGGCCATTTTTAATCTCCCACTGTTTTTTTTTATTTTTTCAGGGAGAATTTAGAAACCAAATATAAAAAAAAATAGGCTTTCTATGGCCCACTATTTGAGAGAGAGAGATGGCACACTCAGGAGTCAGGACTGGCACACAAGCAGAAAGGCCAATATTAATCTCCCACTGTTTTTTTTTTTTTCAGGGAGAATTTAGAAACCAAATAAAAAAAAATAGGCTTTCTATGGCCCACTATTTGAGAGAGAGAGATGGCACACTCAGGAGTCAGGACTGGCACACAAGCAGAAAGGCCAATATTAATCTCCCACTGTTTGTTTTTTTTCAGGGAGAATTTAGAAACCAAATATAAAAAAAAAAATAGTCTTTCTATGGCCTACTATTTGAGAGAGAGAGATGGCACACTCAGGAGTCAGGACTGGCACACAAGCAGAAAGGCCAATATTAATCTCCCATTGTTTTTTATTTAAATTTTCAGGGAGAATTTAGAAACCAAATAAAAAAAAAAGGCTTTCTATGGCCCACTATTTGAGAGAGAGAGATGGCACACTCAGGACTCAGGACTGGCACACAAGCAGAAAGGCCAATATTAATCTCCCACTGTTTTTTATTTAAATTTTCAGGGAGAATTTAGAAACCAAATATAAAAAATAGGCTTTCTATGGCCCACTATTTGAGAGAGAGAGATGGCACACTCACACTCAGGAGTCAGGACTGGCACACAAGCAGAAAGGCCAATATTAATCTCCCATGGTTTTTTGTTATTTTTTCAGGGAGAATTTAGAAACCAATTTTTAAAAAAAATAATAATTTGGCTTTCTATGGCCCACTATTTGAGAGAGAGATGGCACACTCAGGACTGGCACACAAGCCCAAAGGCCAATATTAATCTCCCACTGTTTTTTTTTTATTTTTTCAGGGAGAATTTAGAAACCAAATAAAAAAAATAGGCTTTCTATGGCCCACCATTTGAGAGAGAGAGAGAGATGGCACACTCAGGAGTCAGGACTGGCACACAAGCAGAAAGACCAATATTAATCTCCCACAGTTTTTTGTTATTTTTTCAGGGAGAATTTAGAAACCAATTTTTTTTTTAAAATAAATCAATAGGCTTTCTATGGCCCACTATTTGAGAGAGAGATGGCAAACTCAGGACTGGCACACAAGCCCAAAGGCCAATATTAATCTCCCACTGTTTTTTTTTTTTCAGGGAGAATTTAGAAACCAAATAAAAAAATAAATAAATAGGCTTTCTATGGCCCACTATTAGAGAGAGAGATGGCACACTCAGGAGTCTTGACTGGCACACAAGCAGAAAGGCCAATATTAATATCCCACTGGTTTTTTTTATTTTTTCAGGGAGAATTTAGAAACCAAATATAAAAAAAAATAGGCTTTCTATGGCCCACTATTTGAGAGAGAGAGATGGCACACTCAGGAGTCAGGACTGGCACAAAAGCAGAAAGGCCAATATTAATCTCCCACTGTTTTTTTTCTTTTTTCAGGGAGAATTTAGAAACCAAATAAAAAAAATAGGCTTTCTATGGCCCACTATTTGAGAGAGAGAGATGGCACACTCATGAGTCAGGACTGGCACACAAGCAGAAAGGCCAATATTAATCTCCCACTGTTTTTTTTTTTTCAGGGAGAATTTAGAAACCAAATAAAAAAAAAATAGGCTTTCTATGGCCCACTATTTGAGAGAGATGGCACACTCAGGAGTCAGGACTGGCACACAAGCAGAAAGGCCATTATTAATCTCCCACTGTTTTTTTTTATTTTTTCAGGGAGAATTTAGAAACCAAATATAAAAAAATAGGCTTTCTATGGCCCACTATTTGAGAGAGAGATGGCACACTCAGGAGTCAGGACTGGCACACAAGCAGAAAGGCCAATATTAATCTCCCACTGTTTTTTTTTTTTTTTCAGGGAGAATTTAGAAACCAAATAAAAAAAAAATAGGCTTTCTATGGCCCACTATTTGAGAGAGAGAGATGGCACACTCAGGAGTCAGGACTGGCACACAAGCAGAAAGGCCAATATTAATCTCCCACTGTTTTTTTTTTTTTTTCAGGGAGAATTTAGAAACCAAATAAAAAAAAAATAGGCTTTCTATGGCCCACTATTTGAGAGAGAGATGGCACACTCAGGAGTCAGGACTGGCACACAAGCAGAAAGGCCATTATTAACCCCTTTCTGCCATTAGACGTACTATTGCGTCCATGTGGGGTGGGCTTTTCTTCCCAAGGACGCAATAGTACGTCATATGCGATCGGCAGCGCTCACGGGGGGAGCGCCGCCGATCGCGGCCGGGTGTCAGCTGTTTATCGCAGCTGACATCCGGCACTATGTGCCAGGAGCGGTCACGGACCGCCCCCGGCACATTAACCCCCGGCACACCGCGATCAAAGATGATCGCGATGTGCCGGCGGTACAGGGAAGCACCGCGCAGGGAGGGGGCTCCCTGCGGGCTTCCCTGAGCCCCCCGCAGCAACGCGATGTGATCGCGTTGCTGCGAGGGTCTCACCTCCCTCCCTGCTCCCTCCAGCCCCGGATCCAAGATGGCCGCGGATCCGGGTCCTGCAGGGAGGGAGGTGGCTTCACAGAGCCTGCTCAGAGCAGGCACTGTGAAGGCTGCAGCGCTGCTATCAGATCAGTGATCTGACAGAGTGCTGTGCAAACTGTCAGATCACTGATCTGTGATGTCCCCCCCTGGGACAAAGTAAAAAAGTAAAAAAAAAAAATTTCAAATGTGTAAAAAAAAATTAAAAAAAATATTCCAAAATAATGAAAAAAAAATAAAAATATTATTCCCATAAATACATTTCTTTATCTAAATAAAAAAAAAAAAACAATAAAAGTACACATATTTAGTATCGCCGCGTCCGTAACGGCCCGACCTATAAAACTGGCCCACTAGTTAACCCCTTCAGTAAACACCGTAAGAAAAAAAAAAAAAAAACGAGGCAAAAAACAACGCTTTATTATCATACCGCCGAACAAAAAGTGGAATAACACGCGATCAAAAAGACAGATATAACTAACCATGGTACCGCTGAAAACGTCATCTTGTCCCGCAAAAAACGAGCCGCCATACAGCATCATCAGCAAAAAAATAAAAAAGTTATAGCCCTGAGAATAAAGCGATGCAAAAATAATTATTTTTTCTATAAAATAGTTTTTATCGTATAAAAGCGCCAAAACATAAAAAAATGATATAAATGAGGTGTCGCTGTAATCGTACTGACCCGAAGAATAAAACTGCTTCATCAATTTTACCAAACGCGGAACGGTATAAACGCCTCCCCCAAAAGAAATTCATGAATAGCTGGTTTTTGGTCATTCTGCCTCACAAAAATCGGAATAAAAAGCGATCAAAAAATGTCACGTGCCCGAAAATGTTACCAATAAAAACATCAACTCGTCCCGCAAAAACCAAGACCTCACATGACTCTGTGGACCAGAATATAGAAAAATTATAGCTCTCAAAATGTGGTAACGCAAAAAATATTTTTTGCAATAAAAAGCGTCTTTCAGTGTGTGACGGCTGCCAATCATAAAAATCCGCTAAAAAACCCGCTATAAAAGTAAATCAAACCCCCCTTCATCACCCCCTTAGTTAGGGAAAAATTAAAAAAATGTATTTATTTCCATTTTCCCATTAGGGCTAGGGTTAGAGTTAGGGCTAGGGTTAGGGCTAGGGCTAGGGTTAGGGCTAGGGTTAGGGCTAGGGTTAGGGTTAGGGCTAGGGCTAGGGTTAGGGTTAGGGCTAGGGTTAGGGCTAGGGTTAGGGCTAGGGTTAGGGCTAGGGTTAGGGCTAGGGTTAGGGCTAGGGTTAGGATTAGGGTTAGGGCTAGGGTTAGGGCTAGGGCTACAGTTTGGGTTGGGGCTAAAGTTACAGTTAGGGTTTAGATTACATTTACGGTTGGGAATAGGGTTGGGATTAGGGTTAGGGGTGTGTCAGGGTTAGAGGTGTTGTTAGGGTTACTGTTGGGATTAGGGTTAGGGATGTGTTTGGATTAGGGTTTCAGTTATAATTGGGGGGTTTCCACTGTTTAGGCACATCAGGGGCTCTCCAAACGCGACATGGCGTCCGATCTCAATTCCAGCCAATTCTGCGTTGAAAAAGTAAAACAGTGCTTCTTCCCTTCCGAGCTCTCCCGTGTGCCCAAACAGGGGTTTACCCCAACATATGGGGTATCAGCGTACTCAGGACAAATAGGACAACAACTTTTGGGGTCCAATTTCTCCTGCTACCCTTGGGAAAATACAAAACTCGGGGCTAAAACATATTTTTTGTGGGGAAAAAAAAGATTTTTTATTTTCACGGCTCTGCGTTATAAACTGTAGTGAAACACTTGGGGGTTCAAAGTTCTCACAACACATCTAGATTAGTTCCCTGGGGGGTCTAGTTTCCAATATGGGGTCACTTGTGGGGGGTTTCTACTGTTTAGGTACATTAGGGGTTCTGCAAACGCAATGTGACGTCTGCAGACCATTCCATCTAAGTCTGCATTCCAAATGGCGCTCCTTCCCTTCCGAGCTCTGCCATGCGCTCAAACGTTGGTTTCCCCCAACATACGGGGTATCAGCGTACTCAGGACAAATTGGACAACAACTTTTGGGGTCGAATTTCTCCTCTTACCCTCGGGAAAATACAAAACTGGGGGCTAAAAAATAATTTTGGGGGGAAAGATTTTTTTTTTTAATTTTCACGGCTCTGCGTTACAAACTGTAGTGAAACACTTGGGGGTTCAAAGATATCACAACACATCTAGATGAGTTCCTTAGGGGGTCTAGTTTCCAAAATGGTGTCACTTGTGGGAGGTTTCTACTGTTTAGGTACATTAGGGGCTCTGCAAATGCAATGTGACACCTGCAGACCATTCCATCTAAGTCCTCATTCCAAATGGAGCTCCTTCCCTTCCGAGCCCTCCCATGCGCCCAAACAGTGGTTCCCCCCCACATATGGGGTATCAGCGCACTCAGGACAAATTGGACAACAAATTGTGGGGTCGAATTTCTCCTTTTACCCTCGGGAAAATACAAAACTGGGGGCTAAAAAATAATTTTTGTGGGAAAAAATTTTTTTTTTATTTTTACGGCTCTCCATTATAAACTTCTGTGAAGCCCTTGGTGGGTCAAAGCGCTCAGCACACATCTAGATAAGTTCCTAAGGGGGTCTACTTTCCAAAATGGTGTCACTTGTGGGGGGTTTCTACTGTTTAGGTACATTAGGGGCTCTGCAAACGCAATGTGACACCTGCAGACCATTCCATCTAAGTCTGCATTCAAATGGCACTCCTTCCCTTCTGAGCCCTCCCATGTGCCCAAACAGTGGTTCCCCCCACATATGGTGTATCATCGCACTCAGGACAAATTGGGCAACAAATTTTGGGGTCCAATTTCTCCTGTTACCCTCAGGAAAATACAAAACTGGGGGCTAAAAAAATAATTTTTGTGGGAAAAAAATTTTGTTTTATTTTTACGGCTCTGCATTATAAACTTCTGTGAAGCACTTGGTGGGTCAAAGTGCTCACCACACCTCTAGATAAGTTCCTTAGGGGGTCTACTTTCCAAAATGGTGTCATTTGTGGGGGGTTTCAATGTTTAGGCACATCAGTGGCTCTTCAAACGCAACATGGCGTCCCATCTCAATTCCTGTCAATTTAGCTTTGAAAAGTCAAACGGCGCTCCTTCCCTTCCGAGCTCTCCCATCCACCCAAACAGTGGTTTACCCCCACATATGGGGTATCCGCGTACTCAGGACAAATTGTACAACAACTTTTGGGGTCCAATTTCTTCTCTTACCCTTGGGAAAATAAAAAATTGGGGGCAAAAAGATAATTTTTGTGAAAAAATATGATTTTTTATTTTTACGGTTCTACATTATAAACTTCTGTGAAGCACTTGGTGGGTCAAAGTGCTCACCACACCTCTAGATAAGTTCCTTAGGGGGTCTACTTTCCAAAATGGTGTCACTTGTGGGGGGTTTCAATGTTTAGGCACATCAGTGGCTCTTCAAACGCAACATGACGTCCCATCTCAATTCCTGTCAATTTTGCATTGAAAAGTCAAACGGCGCTCCTTCCCTTCCGAGCTCTCCCATCCGCCCAAACAGTGGTTTACCCCCACATATGGGCTATCAGCGTACTCAGGACAAATTGTACAACAACTTTTGGGGTCCAATTTCTTCTCTTACCCTTGGGAAAATAAAAAATTGGGGGCGAAAAGATAATTTTTGTGAAAAAATATGATTTTTTATTTTTACGGTTCTACATTATAAACTTCTGTGAAGCACTTGTTGGGTCAAAGTGCTCACCACACCTCTAGATAAGTTCCTTAGGGGGTCTACTTTCCAAAATGGTGTCACTTGTGGGGGGTTTCAATGTTTAGCCACATCAGGGGCTCTCCAAACGAAACATGGCGTCCCATCTCAATTCCAGTCAATTTTGCATTGAAAAGTCAAATGGCGCTCCTTCGCTTCCGAGCTCTGCCATGCGCCCAAACAGTGGTTTACCCCCACATGTGGGGTATTGGCATACTCAGGACAAATTGTACAACAATGTTTGGGGTCCATTTTCTCCTGTTACCCTTGGTAAAATAAAACAAATTGGAGCTGAATTACATTTTTTGTGAAAAAAAGTTAAATGTTCATTTTTATTTAAACATTCAAAAAATTCCTGTGAAGCACCAGAAGGGTTAATAAACTTCTTGAATATGGTTTTGAGCACCTTGAGGGGTGTAGTTTTTAGAATGGTGTCACACTTGGGTATTTTCTATCATATAGACCCCTCAAAATGACTTCAAATGAGATGTGGTCCCTAAAATAAAATGGTGTTGTAGAAATGAGAAATTGCTGGTCAACTTTTAACCCTTATAACTCCCTAACAAAAAAAAATTTTGGTTCCAAAATTGTGCTGATGTAAAGTAGACATGTGGGAAATGTTACTTATTAAGTATTTTGTGTGACATATCTCTGTGATTTAATTGCATAAAAATTCAAAGTTGGAAAATTGCGAAATTTTCATAATTTTCGCCAAATTTCCGTTTTTTTCACAAATAAACGCAGGTACTATCAAATAATTTTTACCATTGTCATGAAGTACAATATGTCACGAGAAAACAATGTCAGAATCACCAGGATCCATTGAAGCGTTCCAGAGTTATAACCTCATAAAGGGACAGTGGTCAGAATTGTAAAAATTGGCCCGGTCATTAACGTGCAAACCACCCTTGGGGGTAAAGGGGTTAATCTCCCACTGTTTTTTTTTATTTTTTCAGGGAGAATTTAGAAACCAAATATAAAAAAAATAGGCTTTCTATGGCCCACTATTTGAGAGAGAGAGATGGCACACTCAGGAGTCAGGACTGGCACACAAGCAGAAAGGCCAATATTAATCTCCCACGGTTTTTTGTTATTTTTTCAGGGAGAATTTAGAAACCAATTTTAAAAAAATAAAAAATAAATAGGCTTTCTATGGCCCACTATTTGAGAGAGAGATGGCACACTCAGGACTGGCACACAAGCTCAAAGGCCAATATTAATCTCCCACTGTTTTTTTTTCAGGGAGAATTTATAAACCCCCCCAAAAAAAAACAGAAAAATAAAAAGGCTTTCTATGGCCCACTATGTGAGAGAGATGGCACACACAGGGATGGCACTCTAGCAGAAATGCCAATCTTAATCTCCCACAACTTATTTTTTAAGGGAGAATTAAAAAAAAAAAAAAAGGGACTGTCCTACAATTACTATCTCCCTGCAGTAATCTCAGCCAGGTATGGCAGGCAGCAATAAGGAGTGGACTGATGCACAAATTAAATAAAAAGTGAGGACAAACAAAAAAGATAGCTGTGCAGAAAGGAAGGAACAACAGGATTTGTGCTTTGAAAAAAGCAGTTGGCTGCACAGCGGCATACACACAGCAATGCAGCTATCAGGGAGCCTTCTAGGGCAGCCCAATGAGCTACAGCGCTGAGGAAAAAAAATGTAGCTTCCACTGTCCCTGCAAACAAAAGGTGGTGTTGGACAGTGGAAATCGCTACAGCACAAGCGGTTTGGTGGTTAATGGACCCTGCCTAACGCTATCCCTGCTTCTGACGAAGCGGCAGCAACCTCTCCCTAGGCTCAGGTCAGCAGCAGTAAGATGGCGGTCGGCGGGAACGCCTCTTTATAGCCCCTGTGACGCCGCAGACAGCAAGCCAATCACTGCAATGCCCTTCTCTAAGATGGTGGGGACCAGGATCTATGTCATCACGCTGCCCACACTCTGCATCCACCTTCATTGGCTGAGAAATGGCGCTTTTCGCATCATTGAAACGCGACTTTGGCGCGAAAGTCGCGTACCGCATGGCCGACCCCACACAGGGGTCGGGTCGGGTTTCATGAAACCCGACTTTGCCAAAAGTCGGCGACTTTTGAAAATGAACGATCCGTTTCGCTCAACCCTATGCAATACTATGCAGCTAAATGATATGAAGGACCAGTGTCCCATTTGTTCTAAGGATTGGTGCGGTTCCCAGGAATTAGGTTCTGGCAATATGTCATTATTTACCAAAAAACCCTGTAATTGCTTCTACTTCACTGTATTTTGTGAGGTCATGATATCTTATTATCTAGTTGGATTGCTCAAGCGAGTTTTTATTGTGTAATTTACATTAAGAATAGAAGTGTTGTTACCTAGGAGAGGCATGTTCAATTAATATTAGGCTTAGGCAGGGCCGCCATTGGGGCCTTACTGCCTTGACTGGCGTATGGGGCCCAATGAGCCAAGGGGGCCCGCAATAGGCCCCGTCTCTTCTGCTCATCGGGCCCTAGTGCAGTAAATGAACCTGGGACTGAGACATAGGTTGTTAATCTCTACAGCTGTGCGGGCCCACATGGCAATAATTAAAAGCCACCAGCAAATAGGAGGTGGGTAGCTGACGTCATCATGCACGTCACCAGCATACGCACTTGAAATGCCTAGGGGGAACATCGGCGGCTGGCCGTGGCCAGCTAAGGTGAAAGTGTTTTTTTTAATTTTTTTATTGAAAGCGGCAATCCGCAATATGTTTGAGCAGCAGGATGGAGACACATGGACCATGAATCTCCATCCTGCCCCATCTGTCTCCATCCTGCCTCATGATCCTGCACCATGTGACATGCTGCAGGATGGAGACACATTGTTCAGGATTATGGGGCAGGATGGAGACAGATGGGGCATGATGGAGACCAGAGCCGGCGTGCGCACCCGAGCAGGTGCCGGGGCTCTGGCAAGATGGGAGGGCCCATTCATGGTACGGTACACTGAGGCTCTGAGGGGCCCCTGCAGGCAGGGCTGGCGTTAGTGGCAGGCAGCTGCCTAGGGCCCCCACTTCCCCAGAGTCCCTCAGCTAGCAGCACATCATGCAGGGGCTATGGGGCCTCTGTGAGGCAGGGGGCCTGCCTGCCGTCAGTGCCGACTCCCCCGCCGCGGCGGCATTGAACTATACTGGCATCTGCTGGTACAGTTCAAAGCAATGATGGAGGAGAGAACGTCAGCTGACGTTCCCTCTCCCATCATTCGCCACTCTGCTTCTGACACTGCGGGTGCGCGATGACATCATGGCACACTCACTGTGTGCCAGGCAGTGCAGCCACTGTGACAGGAGCAGGGAGCAGCGTGGCAGGGGTATGAGGAGAGGTGAGGAGGATGTTTTTTTTTTTCACTATAACAGTGAGTACTGGACTGTGGGGCCATTCTCCAGGAGGGGGGACATGCGGCTGTGCTATATACTACATGGCTGTGCTATATGCTGCCTGGGCTGTGTTATATACTAAGTGGCTGTGCTATATACTACATGGCTGTGGTATATGCTACGTGGGCTGCGTTATATGCTATGTGGCTGCTTGAGGGGTGCAGTTTTTAAAATGGTGTCACTTTTGGGTATTTTCCATCATATAGACCCCTCAAAGTCATTTCAAATGTGATGTGATCTCCCAAAAAATGGTGTTGTAAAAATGAGAAATCGCTGGTCAACTTTTAACCCTTATAATTTCCTAACAAAAAATTTTGGTTCCAAAATTGTGCTGATGTATAGTAGATATGTGGGAAATGTTACTTATTAAGTATTTTGTATGACATATCTGTGTGATTTAAGAGCATGAAAATTCAAAGTTGGAAAATTTTAAAATTTTCAATATTTTTACCAAATTTCTGTGTTTTTCACAAATAAACGCAAGTCATATCAAAGAAATGTTACCACTGTCTTAAAGTACAACATGTCATGAGAAAATATTGTCAGAAGCACCGGGATCCATTGAAGCGTTCCAGAGTTACATCCCCATAAAGGGACAGTGGTCAGAATTGTAAAAATTGGCCCGGTCATTAACGTGCAAACCACCCTCGGGGGTAATGGGGTTAAAACGAGTTTTGTCAAGGATCACCAGGTGAGGTAGAACTTCTGAGCCCCAGATTGTGGTGGGCCCATGAACTCCAGTCATTGATGCAGCAAGCTGAATGGCCCGTGGACAGCGAAGATTTGAAACACTCTGGAATCTCAGGAGCATCAAGATAGATTAACTTGATCAAAGTGAGAAAAAAAGATACAATAATGATGTACACACCAAAATATGAAGATTTATATACATTTGTGCTCAAAAGTTTACATACCTGGACAAAATTTTGCTTTCTTGTCATTTTTTTCAGAGAATATGAGTGATAATAACATCAAAACTTTTTCTCCACTCATGGTTAGTGGTTGGATGAAGCCATTTATTGTCAAACTACTGTGATTTCTCTTTTTAAATCATAATGACAACCCAAAACATCCAAATACAGTAATTAGTAATAACGGTCCTAGGAGCGCTGGGAATGAGACCAAAACAAGGATTTTAGTGTTGAACCACAACGCGTTTCAACGGTTAAACCGTCTTCTATATCTATATATATAATTGCCTAAGGGTTTTTCCGTCTGTCTGTCTGTCTGTCTTTCTGTCTGTCTGTCTGTCCTGGAAATCCCGCGTCTCTGATTGGTCGAGGTCGCCAATCAGGACGTCATAAAGGACGTAGAAATCCCACGTTTCTGATTCAGCGATGGGCACAGTATCGACGTAGATGTCATAATGGTTGCCATGGCGACGATGATGTCATAAAGGTTGCCTCGACCAATCAGCGACGGGCACAATCTGCCGCGAATTCTGGAATCATCATTGTCCATATACTACGGGGACATGCATATTCTAGAATACCCGATGCGTTCGAATGGGGCCACAGCATGGCGACGATGATGTCATAAAGGTTGCCTCGACCAATCAGCGACGGGCACAGTCTGCCGCGAATTCGCCTCGACCAATCAGCGACGGGCACAGTATCGACGTAGATGTCATAATGGTTGCCATTGCGATGATGATGTCATAAAGGTTGCCTCGACCAATCAGCGACGGGCACAGTCTGCCGCGAATTCTGGAATCATCATTGTCCATATACTACGGGGACATGCATATTCTAGAATACCCGATGCTTTAGAATCGGGCCACAAGGATTGCTATCTTCTGCGATGTGAAACCCAGAAGTGTTTATGTGAAAGTATACTGAACTCTATTGTTGTACACTGAACTGGTGGATCCCCACAGGCATATAGACTCTGCTATACATTATAGTTTGTTTTCCCCTTTTTGCCAGAAAGGATCCCACTTATTTTGTTGAACACCATAATGTTTATGCCGTGTTTAAATAAACCAGCTGTTGAAACGTTCCTGTGTCTTCCTCTGTGAGCAGCCGAGTGAACAGCGTTGCCACAATATACTGTATATCTATATATATAATTGTCTAAAGGTTTTTCCATCTGTCTGTCTTTCTGTCTGTCTGTCTGTCCTGGAAATCCCACGTCCCTGATTGGTCGATGCCGCCAGGCCTCGACCAATCAGCGACGGGCACAGCGACGATGATGTCATAAAGGACGTAGACATCCCACGTCTCTGATTGGTCGAGGCCGCCATAATGGTTGCCATGGCGACGATGATGTCATAAACGTTGCCTCGACCAATCAGCGACGGGCACAGTCTGCCACGAATTCTGGAATCATCATTGTCCGTATACTACGGGGACATGCATATTCTAGAATACCCAATGCGTTAGAATCGGGCCACAATCTAGTATATATATATTAGGCTCTCCGTGTACATTGTCTATTAACAGGAAGCTGCTTATCACAGGAAAGGACGGAGTTGGACTAGCAGTCTCGTGAGCTGTAGTCCAGGCAATGATATTGTCCTGGTGATAAAATTTTCACTATAAGTAAACATCAGCACACACCTTAATAAATGATACATCATTTCAGCTCCAATCTCCTGCTGTCCTCAGATTACATAGCAAAAACCTGCTGATATATTCTAGTTAAAGCAGTCATTTTTATTAAGTTGTTGCTTTGACTCATTCATCCAAAAAGAGCTAAGAGTTGTGCTGTTTTTTGGGGTGGAAAGCAAATTTATTTAACTATTTTCACATGCGTTGAATTAGTTAAGTAATTTCATCTTGTTTTTTTTTCATTTAATGTTTTGTGTTGTTCTCCTAAAACTGTCATGCTTCCATAAAGGGTGAGTGATGAGCTGGGTTCTGTCATCCTTGAGGAACAGGCAGAGCTTATCTCATTAGAAGCAAACTTCAGTTACGCATCAGGTGCCCTTGTCTGGTGGAAACTATATTTAAGTCAGGCATTGTACCTTGCTTCCCCCATAACTCGCTTGAGGCTTATTAACACTTTTAGTTTCGGAGAGCTTTTATCCACATGATTTTGATTTGTGATGTTACATTTTTAAGTTGCTACTTTAAATTGGTTCTCAAGCAACAATAATCATGTTCCTCTAGATAGAACGTTTAAAAACAAATATTATATGACATTTTTTTTAAAGGATTTTTCCTATAAGAAAAGTTTCCACAAAGAATGCCAAATTCTACTTTTGACTATAGATATTTGACTAGAGGACTAAAAAAGTCCTGATGAATTCAAGTCAAGCATGCACAGATATAGTGTTCATGAATAAGCATGCACAGTGATTTTCCTTGCTAATGGTTCTGATTTTTCTAACATGCTCCATTTTGTTTTTTACCAACAGTAGGTTATCCTCATCTTGCCATTGATTGTCTAGTAGAAATAGTAAATGGTAAAATATGAGCAACATAAATTTGGCATGTATCAAGCATTTATTAAAGCGAAACTCCACCCTAAGACTAAAAAATGATTATACATTTCTCATTTATAACCATGCTGTCTGGTGCCCTCAATTTGTCTCCTGCTGTTTTCACTTCTCAGATAACTGTGTCCTTCCTCCTGCTTCCAAGATGGCTGCTGCGGTGTCATGGAGAGTGAAGTAGTAACTCTAAACCATGCTTTTCCTTCCTGGGAAGGGAGATGTGTTTTCGACTTACCACTGAACTTTCTATACCACTGTGGTAGCCATCTTGAAAGATGAAGTCTAGAATGATCAAGCACTAAAATTCTTGAATGCTCGGTGCTCAAATCGACCAGGTAGGACACTTGGATGAGCTCGAGTAGAGTAACGAGTATGTGGGAAACTTGAGCACTTTTCTAGAAGACCTAAAGGGTATGTTCCCATGGTCAGTAAACACTATGGTTTGGACGCTGCGTACATCTGCAGTGTCCAACCCGCAGTTCCAGATGGTACAGCATAATGGATGGGATTTCAAAAAATCCGATGTCCAATGTTATGACCTGGTGGTTAGGAGCACCCGAAATGACCTGATGGTTAAACCGATACAGGACAAGCTCTGGGAAGTGGGAGCTCTGCTGACTGCAATCCCTAATCTTATCACACACACTAGAAATAGCCGTGGAGCGTACCTGACATGGCCTAGACGCCTTGACACAGCCTAAGAGTTAGCTAGCCCTAGAGATAGAAAATAAAGGCTACCTTGCCTCAGAGAAATTTCCCCAAAGGAAAAGGCAGCCCCCCACAAATATTAACTGTGAGTTAAGATGAAAGACACAAACACAGAAATGAAACAGGTTTTAGCAAAGGGAGGCCAGACTAACTAAACAGACAGAGGATAGGAAAGGTATCTGTGGGGTCAGCACAAAAAACTACAAAAGACCACGCAGAGTGTGCAAAAAGACCCCCGCACCGACTCAAGGTGCGGAGGTGCCACTCTGCATCCCAGAGCTTCCAGCTAGCAAAGCAAAATCATGAAAGCAAGCTGGACAAGAAAACTATGAACAGAAAATAACAATCGGGGACTTAGCTTCTTGCAGGAAGAGACAGGTCACCAGAAAGATCCAAGAGCGAACTGAACCAGTACAGGAACATTGACAGCTGGCATGGAGTAACGATCTGAGTGGAGTTAAATAGAACAGCCAGCAAAAGAGTAACCTACGTCACCTGTGGAAGGAACCTCAGAAGCAGCAGCTCCACTCACAGCCACCAGAGGGAGCCCACGGGCAGAACTCACCGAAGTACCATTCATGACCACAGGAGGGAGTTCGATAACAGAATTCACAACAGTCCACTATGCGTTCACTGGCACCCGCGGCTTCCCTGCGGAGACGGACATGGAACACGACTTTCAAGACTGCAACCAGTCTGTTTATCTTGCGGAGACACTCAGTCTCCGCAAGATAAATATCACCCATCCAATGTATTGGATGTGGTGATTTCGCACTGTTCAATGATCACATGCGGAATCACCTGTGTTAAAAACCGACAGTGCTTTGGCCGCAACTACTTCATATAGTAAAACTGAGTAAATAAAAAAAGTATTTTTCAACTCACCTGTCCAGTCTGTGCATTGCTGCCATCCCAGGAAAATCCAACAAGTAGTAAAAAATCCAGCACCAAGAGGTTGCACTCTAATACAGTGTAAACTTTATTCCAAAATCTTCATATAAAAGCATAGACAACCGACAATAGAAAAAATGGTAGGAATAGCAGGGGTCCCAGACGCCGGTTTACACATTTCAGGGCCAAATAAGCACCTTAGTCATAACCTAGTGTATATATTTATATAGTAAAACTGCCCTGTGAAAAGATGTAGTCTTTGAATGACAGAGAGATTTTATTCTTTGGGGAAGGCAGACTTAGTGTGACTGATCAATGATAAAGTGTAGTTGGTATTTGTCCTGCTGTTTTTAAATTACAAATACACATTTTTACTATTCTTTCAAAATGCACTAGAAGCAGCAGCAAGGCAACACAATAATTTTTACAGAAACCAAAAAATCTGAAAACCATTTGTGCTTGATTGCCACAATTGACTGAGTTTTTGCATTTCATGTGCAATTCTTTTTGTCAAGAGGGGCATAATTAAAAAAAATACAAAACAAAATTCCCCCAAATATAGACATTTAACTGTGACTCTCTACCTGACAAATTGTGAGAATGTTGCAAGCAATTTTTCTTTTGCAAACTTTACATCTGTACATGTCGTACTGATACGTATCTGCATGTGTTGGCTTTTTGGACATGTATTTACATGGTATTTCTTCTTACATCATTTTTGGAAAGTTGGTTGAATTTTGATAAAAAAAATTTACAAAATCTAGATATAGATATTTAACTGTGCGAATCTGTTTTTGCACACCTATGCAGCCTTACATGTCCCATCTGCAGGACAATGCAGCCCGCTTCTACATTTTGCTTTTTACAGACATAACTACCTACCTTGCATTTCTTGCTACATCATTCTTGGCAATTGGTGAATAATTAGGATTGAAAATACTGCTTAAAGTTAGTTACAGTGTAGTACAAAATGTATGGTAAAAGAAAAAATATCAATGGCAATGGACAGGGTTGTGTAGAAGAAAAAAAACATACTACAGCTAAGAATGTGGAAGCCGCTAGCAAGAACAGAAGTGCAAGGCTACCACTTAGCATCTGCCATCTGGGCAGGAGCACTACCAGCTGCAGATCATTGTTCCTCACCTTTACATCTGTCAGGGATATTTTGGGGAGGAAGAGAAGGACATTTTGGAATATACTGCTGGACTTCTTTCAGTCACAGCATGATGATATTGCTTCTGACAGCGACACCATCAGTTTGAATCAATGCTCTTCGAAGAATAGTCCGTCTGATGACAAACTACAAAGAGTGATACATGTTGGGCCTTTTTCTTATTTTTAAAAAGCACAAAAATCTGCCAGAGTATTACAAAGAATATCCAATACTCATTTACAAAGAGTATTACATTCTTTTTACTACAATAAGATGCTTTTCAATATTATAATTCGTGGTGAATTGATTTCCTGAGAATTGTATTTTTTTGAAAAATTTGTCTAACATGGGGAATTTGAATTTCAAACAATTTGATAATCTCTAGTCATGAGCAAATATACTCGTTACTCGAGATTTCCCAAGCACGCTCGCAGTGTCGGACTGGCCCACCGGGAGATCGGAGAATCCTCCGGTGGGCCCTCCCCCCAGAGGGCCCTCCCCCTCACCAGACTCCTGCTCTGTCCTGTATTTTAGCACATTATGATTGCAGGCACCCAGCAGTGAGTGTTATTCCATACCCGGTGCTGGCCGTCTGCACTGCTCAGTAACATGTGATGTGAGGTGAGAGCTTTCTCATCACCTGCTGCGGCTTCTACTGATGTCTTGGCGCCGCTCTCTCAGCTGCACAGTGCTCATGAGATCAATAGAAGCGGCAGCAGCAGGTGATAGAAAGCTCTCACCTCACATCACATGTTACTGAGAAGTGCAGGCGGCAAGCACCGGGTATAGAATAACCCGCACAGCGCCACACACAGCACAGAGCCACAGGCTGTGAGAAACTGTGACTGCTGCTCACAGCGTCTAGAACGGAGTTGATTTTTGGAGGGCATGATGTCACTGGAAGGGGCGGGGCCTCCATCAGACCAGTGACCTGATAACAGGAAGCAGCGCTGTGCTGACTGAGGCTGCTGGAGCCCTGTGACTACTAGAGGACCGAGGGGGCTGCACTATGGAACTGTGGGAAGAGAGGAATGAGAGTCTGCACAATGGACCCTTGCACAGATAGGAATGAAGACCCAGGATTCAGTGTGAGTGGTCAGAGGATGAATTTATTTGATGTAACTTGAAAGGGGCTGTGTGGAGAAGGAGAGATGAGGGGGCTGTGGAGCAGGAGGGATGATGAGGGGGCTATGTGGAGAAGGAGAGATGAGGGGGCTGTGGAGCAGGAGGGATGATGAGGGGGCTGTGTGGAGCAGGAGGGATGATGAGGGGGCTGTGTGGAGAAGGAGAGATGAGGGGGCTGTGGAGAAGGAGGGATGATGAGAGGGCTGTGTGAAGAAGGAGGTATGATGAGGAGGCTGTGTGGAGGAGGGATGATGAGGGGGCTGTGTGGAGAAGGAGGGATGATGAGGGGGCTGTGTGGAGAAGGAGAGATGAGGGGGCTGTGTGGAGAAGGAGAGATGATGAGGGGGCTGTGTGGAGAAGGAGAGATGAGGGGGCTGTGGAGCAGGAGGGATGATGAGAGGGCTGTGTGGAGAAGGAGGGATGATGAGAGGGCTGTGTGAAGAAGGAGGGATGATGAGGGGGCTGTGTGGAGAAGGAGGGATGATGAGGGGGCTGTGTGGAGAAGGAGAGATGATGAGGGGGCTGTGTGGAGAAGGAGAGATGATGAGGGGGCTGTGTGGAGAAGGAGAGATGATGAGGGGGCTGTGTGGAGAAGGAGAGATGAGGGGGCTGTGGAGCAGGAGGGATGATGAGGGGGCTGTGTGGAGAAGGAGAGATGAGGGGGCTGTGGAGAAGGAGGGATGATGAGAGGGCTGTGTGAAGAAGGAGGTATGATGAGGAGGCTGTGTGGAGGAGGGATGATGAGGGGGCTGTGTGGAGAAGGAGAGATGATGAGGGGGCTGTGTGGAGAAGGAGAGATGATGAGGGGGCTGTGTGGAGAAGGAGAGATGATGAGGGGGCTGTGTGGAGGAGGGATGATGAGGGGGCTGTGTGAAGAAGGCGAAATGATGAGGAGGCTCTGTGGAGAAGGAGGGATGATGAGGGGCTGCGTGTAAAAGGAGGGATGATGAGCTTTGTGGAAAAGGGAGGGGGTGATGAGGGGGCTGTGTGGAAAAGGGGGGGTGATGAGGGTGCTGTGTGGAAAAGGGGGGATGATGAGCTTTGTGGAAAAAGAGGTGATCCAGGGCTATGTGGAGAAGAGGGGGGAGTGAGAAAAAGCCCATTGGTGAGTTCACCGCCTCTGCACTGTGGGACTTTCTCACTGTGCTAGTGGGGATCTCACCAAGGTCACCGCAGTTCAGGGGCCTGGCTGAGAACATAGCCTCAGTGACTTGCCATAACCTCGATGAGGTTAGCCGACGCCAGTGACCGGAGGTAAACTTTATACCTCCGATCACAGCTGTGGGCTCGCATCATTTGACAGCGTGTGAACATCAGCTGTCTGACTGGCGGTAATGATTTTACCGCCAATCAGAAGCAGTGTTTGCCACTCTATCTTGCATCTGACAGAGTGGTAAACACTGGATGTATTGGCCCCAGGGCCGGCTCCAGGTTTTTGAGGGCCCTGGGCGAAAGAGTCTCAGTGGGCCCCCCCTTTAACACATACCCCGATTCATGATCGCATATAAACACAGCCATGTAGTATATAACACTGCCCACGTAGTATATAGCAGCCCATGTAGTATATAGCAGCCCACGTAGCATATAGCAGCCCATGTAGTATATAGCACAGCCCACGTAGTATATAGCAGCGCAGCCCACGTAGTATATAGCAGCCCACGTAGTATATAGCAGCGCAGCCCACGTAGTATATAGCAGCCCACGTAGTATATAGCAGTGCAGCCCACGTAGTATATAGCAGCCCACGTAGTATATAGCAGCGCAGCCCACGTAGTATATAGCAGCGCCACTCACTCAGGCACTGGTAGGACTAGGAGCTCCTCCTGAATCTGCCTCATAACTTCAGCAGCACTGCAGCCAGCCAGGGGCGGAGATCAGAGCAGAGAACAAACAATGTCACACTGGCTGCCTTCTCTTAACCCCTATGTGTGCCTGCCTGGCTGCACTGACTGAGTGAGAAGATGCTTGTGTCAGAGCTGGCACATAGGGGTTAAGAGAACGCAGCCAGCAGTGACTTTGTGGGCGGAGAGAGCATGTTATCTCCTGCTCTGCTCTCCCAGCTGTATCTATGACAGTGTGAGTGGGCCCCCCTCTCTCTCTAGGGCCCCGGCATTTGCCCGGTGTGCCGGGTGCTGACGCCGGCCCTGATTGGCCCCCCATTCAAATGAATAGGGTCCAGGTACTGTTCTGGTACCCGAACCTGGTCTCATTTTTAACTGTTCGGCCGGACCCGAACATCTAGGGGTCCGCTCATCTCTAATCCTGTGGCTAGCGTGTGACTGGTGTGTGTGTCACATGTATGTATCCTGTGTCTAGCGTGTGACTGGTGTGTATGTGTCGTGTCTGTTGTGTGTATGTGGCACATGTCTAAATAATAAAATCTTTCTGTGCTTATAGAATATCATTGTTCTAGGTTTTACATAAAATTATCTGCTGCCGGTAAGGGTGCCTAACTACATGGAAACTAAGGCTACTTTCACACTTCCATCTTCAAAATCTGCACAGGATCCATCAAGATGTTGAAATGACGGATCCTGTGCAGATTGTGGAAAACGTGTGCACTGGGCCCGTCTTTCTGACGGACCCGTCAAGGCTATGTGCACCTGTTGTGTATGCGTCTTCGCAGTGGTTTTCCGCTGCGAAAACACATACACAACACAAACCAGGTAAAAAAAAATTAAAAAATCGCAGTGTTCTCACCTACCGGTGTTCCCGTGCAGCGTAGGATGCTCTTGGTAGCTAGCATTCCTAGTAATACACTGCGAAATCTCGCGAGAAGTCGCAATGTATTACTAGGAACGCTTGCTGCCGGGAGCATTGGTGACGCTGCGCGGGAACGCCGGTAGGTGAGAATACTGCGATTTTTTATTTTTTAAATTATTTTTAACATTATATCTTGTTACTATTGATGCTGCAAGGCAGCATTAATAGTAGAAAAGAGAGAGAGCGAGCGAGAAAGAATTTCCCTGACGGGAAATTCTTCCACGCATGCTCTCTTTGAAAAGATGGGACCTGTCGCTGGATTCCTGCTTTTCACAGGCATCGACGCATCCTGCGCCCATAGGCTTCCATTGTAGCCAGTGACGGGCAGCAACGGGCAGCGCAGGATGCGTCGCTGACCAATTTTCCGACGTTCAGAAAAAACGTTCCTCTGAACGTTTTCTCTGCCCGACGGACAGTTTGTTTGATGCAGGATCCAGTGAAAAAGGGATGACTCTGCAGCTAGTACCCCTTAAGCATGGTGGGCCCTTAGAATGATTTTCTCTGGTGGGCCCAAACTACTCCAGTCCGACGCTGCACGCTCGGGTGACCTCCGAGTATTTTTTAGTGCTCGGGGATTTAGTTTTCCTCACCTCAGCTGAATGATTTACAGCTACTAGCCAGCTTGATTACATGTGAAGATTCCCTAGCAACCAGGCAACCCCCACATGTACTTATGCTGGCTAGCAGCTGTAAATCATTCAGCTGCGGCAATGAAAACGAAATCTCCAAGCACTAAAAAATTCTCGGAGGTCACCCGAGCATGCTCGAGAAATCTTGTGTAACGAGTATATTTGCTCATCACTAATAATCTCTAGTAGCTATACATGACCGATGCTTATTCACTTTTCAGTCCCACAGTAGAGGGTCGATTTAAGACACAAGTTTGGGAAAAAATGGTCAATTAATTTATAACAACCTCTTGTGACACTTACTCAGGGTTCTGTCAAGTACTAATGATTGTAGTACAATTCCAGTGGGAGAATCCTTTTTGTTGGGTTACTTGTGATATTAGCCCATGAAATATAGCGAAGAAAGAAATGTAAGGGCACCAAAATTTTAGCCTTAATTAAGTGTCCATATAGCCGATATTTCCTTCACAACCTCTAATTCAGATCGCTACAGGGTGGGGCAATATCAAAGGTATATATAAGATGCTTGCGAGTTAAAAGAGAAATAACAGCACTCACCCGATCCTTTAGAAGGTGACTTAGTCCTTTATTGCTTTTCTTCCATCTTGGACAAACATAAGGTGTGATAGTGCCGCTGCAGGAGTTTCATTTAACCAGAGACAAAAGACATAATGGACAACGACCATTTCCTACCTCACTTGTGCTTCTAGAGATTCTACACCTAATAAAGAAATAATTTACCTTCTAAAGGATCAGGTGAGTGCTGTCATTTCTCTTTTAACATGCAAGCATCTTATTTGTGATATTAGTTCCCTGTATTTTTCCATACCTCATTGTGAAGCATTGTGTGCCCTGTCTTCCATCTCTCAAGATAAAGCAATTATTCTTCTGAGCAATTATTCTTCATCAAGCAAAAATGACTACTGAATCGAACAGTTGAGGTTATTATTTAAACGGAAGTGTGATAATACTGATAATATGATTAACATAGCCATTTCCACTTTGTTCAGTATGGATTTCCACAGAAATCATACATATCTTATGCAAATATCTCCCAATTTTATATGAACATGAAGAATTATCCAATATATTGAGAAATGGAGTTAACTTTATTGCTAGTAGATCTTACATGAAAGGTAACTGTCAAGCTGTGACAGTCTTAGGTAGGGGAGGTGGACTCAAATTCTCCCTGGAACTGGGACCCTTTCCAGGGGGTACTCTTTATGGTAGAGATGCCCGAGCCTCCTACATTACTATGCTCCTGTAAATCCCTGGTCTGTCCCCTCACACACCCCGTGGGTAGCACGGTGGCTCAGTGGATAGCCTTGCAGCGCTGGAGTCCTGGATTCAAATCCCACCAAGGACAACATCTGCAAGGAGTTTGTATGTTCTCCTCGTGTTTGCGTGGGTTTCCTCCGGGTTCTCCGGTTTCCTCCAACATTCCAAAGACATACTGATAGGGAATTTAAATTGATCATTTATTATTTATTTAGCCTGGAACAGAAATGTAATGTAAACAAGACACAAAAGACAAAACAGGGATAACAACAAACCTCTATCATACAAAAGCACTAACCAAGAATAGGAAGGAGGATAGGGACAGGGAGGAATAAACTAAATGGGAACAGGAACCAGGAGATAAACACACACATACTATAAAACACCTCCACAACAACTTCTCTCCAAACACTTAGCTTGAGCACACCGCACAGGAAGACAAATCTCCAATAGCAGCAATGAACTCCTATTCAGCACAGTATCTCCAAAGAGCAAGGAAGCAAAGCTTTCATGGTCAAGACAAAGAACATCTGGCCAGGTTTTACAGGAAAAGGTAACGACCCGATCAGAAGCACCTGAAAATGGAGCTGTGCATTTCTGACCAGCAAAGAAAGGGTCGTTTACCTTATCAGCACAAAAGGAAAACAAATTAATTTTATATAGGACGCAAACACACAGGCAAAGCTGTGATTCACAAAACACAGATACTGTATCTTCCACACCCAGATCTCCCAGGTTGACGTGACATACTCGTGACAGTAACATTATTTTATGTAGTGAGTTGCGACTATTCCAATGCCAATAAAAATACAAAGAAATCTTAGTTATGCATAAACATGAGTAGATTGATGTGCAGAGGATTAATTCCTAGCCAAAATTCCTGAAACTATTTTACAAGAATTTGAACATTTGATATTTGTTTTGCGGTTTGCAAAAAAAAAAAAGGCCTGCACCATTTCCCACATTACTGAAGCATCAGAGAGCGAGCTAACACAATTTTACATTGTTTTGTGGGCCACCCCATTATGCCCTGCAACTATGATATCTTCCAGATTATCATATCATGTACAGTGGTAGCACCTGGGCCACCAGATCAACAAAGCACAGTTTGTACACCAGTCATTTTCCATATCCATTGTCACTGAGTTACTCTCTCCTGTAAAGTGTAAGCTCTTATGATGAGTGGGGTCCTCTCTCTCTCTTTTTGTCTCAGTGATACACCCAGAGGGGAACCCGCAGTGCCTTGATAGTCACTGTCACCCCCAAGCATGTGAGAATCTCAGTTTTTAGCTTTTCATACTCTTTGGCATCCTGCAAAGCTAAGTCATACTACACCATGTGGAGTTCCCCCGTCAAGTATGGCACCAGTACCTCTGCCCACTGCTCTGGCCGGAGTTTCTCCCTCTCGGCGACCCTTTCAAACACCATCAGGAAGTCTTTAACGTTATCCCCGGGGGTTATTTTCTGCAAAGCATGTCTTACCGCTTGTCCTGCCCTGCATGGTGGTTTCCAGAAGCTGCGTCTGCTGCCCTTGCTCCTGCTGTCTCTGCTGGCTCTGCAGTAGCAACAGCCTCTTGGTCTCTTGCTGTTGCTGCTGCGACAGGACCAGGTGTTTCAGCAGGTCCTCCATTTTGTGTGGCAATGTTTGCTGGCTTGCGACCAACTTAACCCAGGACATGCAGTCCTTCCTGTAGCAGTCTCACCTCTCTGTTGGGAATGCTGTCTGCATTCTCCACCAATTGTAGTTGTTTTACTCGCTTGGGTGCGATGGGAGGAAAACAGGAGGCTCACTCCTTTAAAAGTTCATGTGGGTTTATTGTTTCATAAACCCCAGAAGCACAAATAGAAAATTATCAGCCTTTAGATCAGGCAAAATAAATTAACAATGTCCATAGCAGAGCTCTGTTCCGCTAGGCCTGTGGGCACACAGGCTGGGGTTGTGTCCAGTACTCAGGCTCGGTCAGGAGCCAAACACACAGGAGGCCTTCTCCCTCCCAATACATAGCCCCTGTGCCAAACAACAGCCTCTATTATATAGGCAGTGACAACACCCAGAGGTGAGGTATGTGGGTAGCCAGACCTACCCATCTCTCAAATCTATCCAACTTTGTCCCCCATTAGCTACACTACAATATGTATATATATTGTAAGATGGCCACCGGACGGGTCATTGAGGGGAGATATGTGTCATTGCTGTTTTCAGCTGCGGTGATGTGAGCTCGCAAGCATGCTACTGCACATAAAGTGCTGAGAGAGTTATTAGGCCATTCCAGGGCTGGGTTTTACGAGCAGTCATCAGAGATGGGTGGGAATGACAGCTCACATAACCCAACCCCAGGGGTGTGGTTTGACAGATAAAATGGAGTCCATGTGCCTCATTCAGTGTCTGGAGATGTGTGGATCTCCTGTGTGTTGGTTTGTGCAAGGCCTAAAGAACTGGACGCTAACCTGAGTGGGTGGACTTGCTATAGGTTGTATGGACTTTTTTACGTTATGTTTTCACTTTGTGCCGCAAAAGGCTATTCTTTTGTTTTGCTATCCTGAGTGTTTTATGCAGTTCAAATAAACTTGCCGCTGCCCAGCACTGACTTCAATGGCAGAAGCAGGAAATGCAGCAGTAACTCTTAGCACAGAGTCAGACTGAGCGAGACGCTGGGATCGACGTCTCCACTGAGCAGGCTCCACTGCGGCAGGAGAAGAATGGGAGACCGCAGCGGAGATGGCCCGAGATTCCCCCTGTGCAGAGGCAGGAACTCGACCCCTAACACACCGTTTGCGCTTTCCAACATATCTGTTCTATATCATCCCTCTGCATTTTTGTGTTTTTGCGCAGGCGCAGTTCGTGGCCACAAGGCCACGAGTTGCGCCTGCACAAGTGACACTGCTGCTGTGCCTTATGGGATTCGGGGACAGCGGCCGGAAGTCGCAACTGGCGATTATACAGTATATAGAGATTGTAGCAAATACATGGAGGATTTACATCCCACATGCAAAAAATTCCTATCGCTGAACATCACGAGATCAATTCCTAAAACATTTGACGATACTAACACACAGATTAAAAAGCACACAATTTCCTGTTTATCGAAACACTTTCTAAAAAACATTTATGGGGTGTTACAATGATGAGTGTCTTTGGTATAGAAGTGGTGAACAAACCAAACAGAGGACGTAATTGGCTTGGAAAACTTAATTTAAGTACCCATTCACCAAATGGTTTCAATTATATTCACGTGTCTATGTGGGTGGTTTTCCGATGGCCATTAATCCCACACCTAACATTTACTATTCAAGATTTGTCCACATGTCTCATTGTCAGCTATGAATAAGCCAATGGACAGCACTTTTTAATTATGCGCATATTCCAAACATTCTTTTTAATTCCATGCTATTAAAAACTATGTTTTAACTTTATTTTCTCTGGTGCTGGAGACTGTTCTTGTATTGATTTTTTGAAGCTATGTGATTTGGGAACCATGTGTTTGTCTCTCACTCGGGGAACCACAGTGTGCTGAATAGTTTCTTTAGGATCTCCATTTGGGCTTTGTGAGCATTCAAATCTATTTTTTCTTTTTTCTTGCACAGGAGAAATAATTAGTCACTTTACAGTCCCAGAGTGGGGAGTCAATTTGTCATACTCTACATGATTGGGAAGAAAAGATCAACTGAGAGATTTTATTTAGGATGTGTTCACACATATTGTTTTTTATGCCTTTTTTCTACTACCGTACTTTTTATCCTTATGTTTTCTGTGGGTATCCGCACAACAATATGCAATAACATTCCTTTCTCATTAGAGCATTTTTGCTGTATTTTTTTGCTTTTTAACTATTACTTATTGCATTTTTGGTGCAAATTTGAAGCCACATTTTTAATGCATTTTTAGGGCAGAAAAGCTTAGATACTGCTCTTAAAACATCAACATGCATAGAGAAATACACATCACAAAAAACACAGATGAACAGCATCTTTAAATGCACAGTGAGTATGAGTTTTCATAAAATCACATTCACTTTACTTTGATTATTAAGCAAATAAAATTTTCTGTACTAAAAAATACAACAAAAAACACAGTATTTTTATAATGAACTTTATTTCTCCAGGGAGCTTCTGGCTTTCAGTCAAAGAGGCGTGGCGGCATGGCTACAGTCCCTGCTTACTATACTTTGAGAGACAGCTATAAGTGTTTTGACTGACAGCATTCTCTGCACTGATACACTATAGACCAAGCTGTCAATCATAATGTAGGGGCGTGGTTACAGCCACTGATCTCAGTGCCATGCCACCGCACCTCTACGACTGAAAGCCGGCTGATCCCAGGAGGAATAGAGTTCTTTTTTTTTTCTTGGTGCTGCACTTTCAGTACATTTGTAAGGTGTCTTAACCTGCATCTTAACCCTGTATCTGCATGTTAATAATATTATACGACATGACAGGTTCTCTTTAAGATTCATAGTAGCTACAAATCAGGCCACATAAAAGTTAGGGGGATGATAATTGTCTATTAGTACCAGGCCCGCACCACAGTCGCTTCTTGTGACTCTGATTCCTCAAAAGATCATTTATGCTACTACTTGAGATATTGTGATACGCTTTTCTATTACATGGTGTTTGCAATAATTAAAATTACTTCCAAAAAGTCCTTGAGGTTGTTTACAGCTGCATATTTCAAGATACTGTACAAGGCAAATGGGGGAGATAAAATGTCCATATTTGTATCGATCAATATTAAATGACAATTAAATGGAGTGTTGATTAACATGTTTTATTTTTATAATTGAGCAGCTGGGAGCGAAGCTTTTTGCATTGTTTATGCATTGCCTTTCCAAATATAAAGACATGAAAAATGCATCAAAATTAAGTGCAGCAGAATTACTGAAAACGAATCTACTTACTAATAAAAAAAAACGTTCAAGATAAGAATTAATGTTTCAGGAAATAAGAAACCACTTACATAACTTCCAAAGTGATCAGTTTTTCAACCATTTTGTGCTACTTTGAGCATATGAGGGGGTGTAATGCCACGGTGTATATAGAGTGCAAAATAAATGCATTAAGGAAGAGAAGAAATGTTAATATCTCTTCCCGGAGGTCATTATCAGGGTGACAGCTGATGGAAGTCATTTAAATGCTTGCTGGTATTGGACACATTTACATACGATATGTGAAGTATGATGCCAGAGACAGGAAGATAGCATACCATTATAATTCATCTAATAAAGATTAAATGTGAAAATCTAGAATGTATTTGTCAATAATTTATGAGTGAAATCTTGAAATGTCTCATACATCCTCAATCCTTCCACAATCATTCAACCTTTGAATCAATGACAAAAAAGTCTCTTCTCATCCTCTGTATATTAGTGATCCTAGAAGCCCACACCTTCTCCTGTCCCTGGCAGTCAGTGGTTACCTAAATAAAATTGGATTAAAAATAGTTATTATGATATTTTTCATTTCTTTATTTAACATGCTTTTACAGTCACATTATAGAGAAAATAAGTCTTGATGTTACACACCATTTCCTGGTATCCTGGGCTCCGCTTCCTTCTCCTGGGTCTGATGCCCACTGCTATGCTCCACATTGAGTTTTGCAAGTTGCCCGAGTGGATCAATGCTATAATCCCTCTAAACCTATATAAGAACCATTAAGCACATGCCAGTAGGGTTGAGCGACTTTTATTTTTATAGGGTCGAGTCGGGTTTCATGAAACCCGACTTTCTCAAAAGTCGGGTCGAGTGAAATCGGCCGATCCTATAGAAAAGTCGGGGTCGGCCGAAACACGAAACCCAATGCAGTGCAATGGGATACTAATGGTTCCCAGGGTCTGAAGGAGAGGAAACTCTCCTTCAGGCCCTGGGATCCATATTAATATGTAAAATAAAGAATAAAAATAAAAAATAGGGATATACTCACCCTCGGACGCGCCCTGGTTCTAGCCGGTAGCCTTCCTTCCTAAGAATGAGCAAGTGAAGGACCTTCGATGACGTCGCGGCTTGTGATTGGTCGCGTGACCGCTCATGTTACCGCTCACGCGACCAATCACAAGCCGCGACGTCACCGCAGGTCCTTCACTCGCTCATTCTTAGGAGGGGAGACTGCCGGTTAAAACCAGGGCACGTCCGAGGGTGAGTATATCAATATTTTTAATTTTTATTCTTTATTTTACACATAAATATGGATCCCGATACCGATTCCCGATATCGCAAAAATATCGGAACTTGGTATCGGAATTCCGATACTCGATAAGAAGATCGCCGACCTCATGTTCGACCCCACACAGGGATCGGGTCGGGTTTCATGAAACCCGACTTTGCCAAAAGTCGGCGACATCTGAAAATGACCGATCCGTTTCGCTCAACCCTACACGCCAGTGGCTTTTGATTGATTTTCTACTTTTCTCTGTTTGGTGTGCTTCACCTTCTGTCCATACAGTGCTTTACTTCCATCCTTGCATGGTTCCAATTCATACATCCTGCTGCTCCTGAGATTCCTTTGTGTGCATGTCCTCACTAACCAAATGCCTTCCAGCTTGCTGCATCAATCCCCGGGGTCCATGGACCCAACCACACCTGTGGAAGAGAGGATCCAACTCACCTTGCGAGCCTAACACTTGAACCATTCTGTGCTGACAATAACATGACAGTAACTCTGCTAATTTATAAAAGTTCCATTGCTATCTGTTGTCAGCACTCTATAGAAAAAACCTTCAGAAAAGCCTCAAAAGTTATCGTAATGGCTAAATGCAACAGCACTCATTAGTGAGTCATCTTGATTTCTTGTAAAGTGTAGAATTTTCGGCCTGTATTTCATTTCCTTTTTCTCTGAATCCAGTTCCAATTTCTATCATCTTTTCAAAGCTCCTATTAGACAAATAACAGGCAGATTTGACTTTTAGAAAAAATTCTATACTAGTGACAGTGATTCAGTGATTGCAGTGATGTAGGATTGTAATTTTAATTATGACTCATGCAGGGAAATTAGACTTCCCGCTTCTAAATAGGGCTTAGAAGTATTTAGCTAGTCTGTTATTAATCATTTAATCAAAACAGTAAAGCTGAAGAGACAGAAGGCACAAATATTGTCTCAACTGATAAACAAATGAAATAAAATATTATAGGTATGCTCATCTCATATTATAATGACGTGGTATCATATGACTGCAAAGGTTTGCTACTGCATGCTCTTTTTTTAATACATTGTCCCTATATTGCTTCACTTTTTGAGTTGTAGTCTTTCGTTGTGATTTGGTCCTGATGAAGAAGTTTGGAAACCTTGAAACGCGTTGACATGATAAACCGCATTCATGCTTTAACCTTGTGTGGGCGGCGTGGACTCTGAACCACCGTATTCCTCATTTTCGGCATGGCATTAATTATGTGATGTCATAGACCTAACGGAAAAGAGAAGCATTAACTGGGTAGAAGGAAAAAATGAGCAATTGTAAGTACACAGTGCCATATAATATATTAGGATAAAAAATTGAAAGGAAGTCATTTGATGGAAGTATTTCTTTAATGAATGAGAAGCGTCCAACTCCAACATGCCGGTCTTGAAGTTTCAATTAGTCTTGATGACTCGGCGCCATAATGTTCTATTTTAGCTCCAATATTTTAATACTTTAGACACTGTAAATAATTTTATCCAAACCCATAATAGTGTTTGATGTTGTAACTATATAGCATTATTCACATTTAATCTTTTTGCTAGATTTCCTGCCTTCACATCCTACTGAGCCAAGTCATCAATATACTTTATCAGTTTATTCATGGTATTTGGGTGTCAGCAGAGAGAATGACCTTTAAACACAACAGGAGCTTACATCAATTCCCAATCCTGGCAGCCAACAAGACAGAGCTGTCAGCAAACACTTTGAGGTTTCAGGCGACAAAAAACAGAAAGAATGACAGCTGGGACCTAGTATGTTTATGCTATAGCCACTCGGGTATGAAGGTAGCTATATTGCATTAGTAAAATATTTTCTATCTTCTGCATGCATACTGCCAAAAAGAATCATACAACATTCATTCTATAAGGAAATTGGCTATTTTCATTGTATTATTTTGGCTTATTAACAGACGATTGATTTATAAGTCATTATGCAAAAAAAGATTATCTGCTAGCATGGTGGCTTGTTGACCATAGACATCATGTCAATATATACAGTCATGGCCAAAAGTATTGACACACCTGCAATTCTGTCAGATAATACTCAGTTTCTTCCTGAAAATGATTGCAAACACAAATTATTTGGTATTATTATCTTCATTTAATTTGTCTTAAATGAGAAAACACAAAAAGAATTGTCCTAAAGCCAAATTGGATATAATTCCACACCAAACATAAAAAAGAGGGTGGATAAAAGTATTGGCACTGTTCAAAAAATCATGTGATGCTTCTCTAATTTGGGTAATTAACAGCACCTGTAACTTACCTGTGGCACGTAACAGGTGTTGGCAATAACTAAATCACACTTGCAGCCAGTTGACATGGATTAAAGTTGACTCAACCTCTGTCCTGTGTCCTTGTGTGTACCACATTGAGCATGGAGAAAAGAAAGAAGACCAAAAAACTGTCTGAGGACTTGAGAGACCAAATTGTGAGGAAGCATGAGCAATCTCAAGGCTACAAGTCCATCTCCAAAGACCTGAATGTTCCTGTGTCTACCGTGCCCAGTGTCATCAAGAAGTTTAAAGCCCATGGAACTGTGGCTAACCTCCCTAGATGTGGACGGAAAAAAAAAAATTGACAAGAGATTTCAACGCAAGATTGTGCTGATGTTGGATAAAGAACCTCGACTAACATCCAAACAAGTTCAAGCTGCCCTGCAGTCCAAGGGTACAACAGTGTCAACCCGTACTATCCGTCGGCATCTGAATGAAAAGGGACTGTATGGTAGGAGACCCAGGAAGACCCCACTTCTTACCCCGAGACATAAAAAATCCAGGCTGGAGTTTGCCAAAACTTACCTTAAAAGGTCTAAAACGTTTTGGAAGAATGTTCTCTGGTCAGATGAGACAAAAGTAGAGCTTTTTGGGCAGAGGCATCAACATAGAGTTTACGGGAGAAAAAAGAGGCATTCAAAGAAAAGAACACGGTCCCTACAGTCAAACATGGCGGAGGTTCCTTGATGTTTTTGGGTTGCTTTGCTGCCTCTGGCACTGAACTGCTTGACCGTGTGCATGGCATTATGAAGTCTGAAGACTACCAACAAATTTTGAAGCATAATGTAGGGCCCAGTGTGAGAAAGCTGGGTCTCCCTCAGAGGTCATGGGTCTTCCAGCAGGACAATGACCCAAAACACACTTCAAAAAGCACTAGAAAATGGTTTGAGAGAAAGCACTGGAGACTTCTAAGGTGGCCAGCAATGAGTCCAGACCTGAATCCCATAGAACACCTGTGGAGAGATCTAAAAATGGCAGTTTGGAGAAGGCACCCTTCAAATATCAGGGACCTGGAGCAGTTTGCCAAAGAAGAATGGTCTAAAATTCCAGCAGAGCATTGTAAGAGACTCAATAATGGTTACCGGAAGTGGTTGGTCGCAGTTATTTTAGCTAAATGTTGTGCAACCAAGTATTAGGCTGAGGGTGCCAATACTGTTGTCTGGCCCATTTTTGGAGTTTTGTGTGAAATGATCAATGTTTTGCTTCTTGCTTTATTCTCTTTTGTGTTTTTTCATTTAAGACAAATTAAATGAAGATAATAATACCAAATAATTTGTGTTTGCAATCATTTTCAGGAAGAAAATGAGTATTATCTGACAGAATTGCAGGGGTGTGAATACTTTTGGCCATGACTGTATCTGTTAGCAAAGCATAGGCATAAATGGCCTATCAAATCTAAGATATTACTGCACCCCATACGACCAGTGATCAAGCTCATATACCGTTAGGTCCATATATATTTGGACAGAGACAACATTTTTCTAATTTTGGTTATAGACATTACCACAATAAATTTTAAACAAAACATTGCAGATGCAGTTAAAGTTCAGACTTTCAGCTTTTATTTGAGGGTATCCACATTAAAAATGGATGAAGGGTTTAGGAGTTTCAGCTCCTTAATATGTGCCACCCGGTTTTTAAAGGGACCAAAAGTCATTGGACAGATTCAATAATTGTAACTAAAATGTTCATTTCTAGTACTTGGTTGAAAACCCTTTGTTGGCAATGACTGCCTGAAGTCTTGAATTCATGGACATCACAAGACGCAGTGTTTCCTCCTTTTTGAAGCTCTGCCAGGCCTTCACTGCGGTGGTTTTCAGTTGCTGTTTGTTTGTGGACCTTTCTGTCTGAAGTTTAGTCTTTAACAAGTGAAATGCTGCTCAATTGGGTTGAGATCAGGTGACTGACTTGGCCATTCAAGAATATTCCACTTCTTTGCTTTAATAAACTTCTAGGTTGCTTTGGCTTTATGTTTTGGGTCATTGTCCATCTGTAGTATGAAATGACGACCAATCAGTTTGGCTGCATTTGGCTGGATCTGAGCACATAGTATGGCTCTGAATACCTCAGAATTCATTCGGCTGCTTCTGTCCTGTGTCACATCATCAATAAACACTAGTGACCCAGTGCCACTGGCAGCCATGCATGCCCAAGCCATCACACTGCCTCCGCCGGGTTTTACAGATGATGTGCTATGCTTTGGATCATGAGCTGTACCATGCCTTCGCCATACTTTCCTCTTTCCATCATTCTGGTAGAGGTTGATCTTGATTTCATCTGTCCAAAGAATGTTCTTCCAGAACTGTGCTGGCTTTTTTAGATGTTTTTTAGCAAAGTCCAGTCTAGCCTTTTTATTCTTGATGCTTATGAGTGGCTTGCACCGTGCAGTGAACCCTCTGTATTTACTTTCATGCAGTCTTCTCGTTATGGTAGATTTGGATATTGATACGCCGACCTCCTGGAGAGTGTTGTTCACTAGGTTGGCTGCTGTGAAGGGGTTTCTCTTCACCATGGAGATTATTCTGTGATCATCCACCACTGTTGTCTTCCGTGGGTGCCTAGGTCTTTTTGCATTGATGAGTTCACCAGTGCTTTCTTTCCTTCTCAGGATGTACCAAACTGTAGATTTTGCCACTCCTAATATTGTAGCAAATTCTCGGATGGGTTTTTTCTGTTTTTCCGCAGCTTCAGGATGGCTTGTTTCACCTGCATGGAGAGCTCCTTTGACCGCATGTTTACTTCACAGCAAAACCTTCCAAATGCAAGCACCATTCCTGAAATCATTTCCAGGCCTTTTATCTGCTTAATTGAGAACTACATAATGAAGGGATTGCCCACACCTATCCATGAAATAGCCTTGGAGTCAATTGTCCAATTACTTTTGGTCCCTTTAAAAACAGGGTGGCACATGTTAAGGAGCTGAAACTCCCAAACCCTTCGTCTAGTTTTAATGTGGATACCCTCAAATGAAAGCTGAAAGTCTGAACTTCAACTGCATCTGAATTGTTTTGTTTAAAATTAATTGTGGTAATGTCTATAACCAAAATTAGAAAAATGTTGTCTATGTCCAAATATATATGGACCTAACTGTATGTTCAAATCCCTTTGAGGAGCTAAAAACTTTCATTACAATAAATGTAGAAAAAAAACATTTTACTATATTAAAATTGCTTTATTATGTCAAGAAAATACAAATTGTGAATAATCAGAATTTCTGGACCAGAGCTATAAAACTATCAGGTTATTTCACCAACATTACTTAGCCCATGCTATAAAAACAGTTAATACATAAATGCTGAGGGTTTTTTATATTGAAGATGCCCTGTTTGTATACAAGAACGGAAAAAAAACTCTTCTAATATTTGGTACAGCTGTTAATCACATTAAGGTCTGCTGTGCACCAGCACTTAAATCTAGCTCTTGTATGTTGCAGCCTACTTATGATGGACCAGCAATAGAAAAAGGAAGAAGTACATGCCCCAGTGAAATCTCTCCCGTACTGTCCATGCAGACTTAAAAAATATATATATATGTTTGTTACTGTAAATGAAAATTATGCCAATCAAGAGACATTGGTAGAATTCAATTTCAAATTCCAGTAAACAAACTGGTGTACTTTTTGACCCATGTGAAGAGGTGGCAATATTTTGACTCAAGAGCAAGTGAGCCTTTGTTAAGCTTGCTCAAAAGGCAAAACTTTGCCACCTCTTTATGTGAACTAATAAATACACCAGATTTTGCTTGAAAGTTGCTATTGAGTGCTACCAACATTTTTTTATTTTTATTTACATAGGTTGGTGAGTTGCAATCTGTGAGCTAGCATCTATACCTTAAATTTTTTTTTTTTTTTTTTAGTTTTTCTGCCTTTCTCCATATAACTCAATAAGCATATTTCCAGTTATGCTCATAAGTTTACATACCACTGCAGAATTTTTGCTTTCTTTGCCTTTTTTCAAAGAATATGAATGGTAACACCAAATCCTTTTGTCCACTCATGGTTAGTGGTTGGGTGAAGCCACTTATTGTCAAACTACTGTGTTTTCTCTTTTTATATCATAATGACAATGCAAAACATCCAAATGACTCTGATCAAAAGTTCACATACCCTGCTGATTTTGGCCTGACATGCACAGAGGTTGACACAAATGGGTTTGAATAGCTATTATAGGTAACATCCTCACCTGTGACCTGTTTGCTTGTAATCAGTGTATGTGCATAAAAGCTGAGTGAGGTTATGGGATCCAGACAGACTCTTCCATCTTTCATCCAGCCACTGACATTTCTGAATTGTGGGTCATGGGGAAAGCAAAAGAATTGTCAATGGATCTACGAGAAAAGGAAGTTGAACTGTATAAAACAGGAAAGGGATACAAAAAGATATCCAAGGAATTGATATTACAATTCAGCAGCGTTCAAACTGTTATTATCAATTGGAAAATCAGGGGCTCTATAAAAACAAAACCACGGTCAGGTAGACCAACAAAATTGTCATCCACAAAAAAGGAAAATTGTTCGGGATGCAAAGAAAAACCCACTAATAGCATCAGCTAGAAATACAGGACTCTCTGAAAACTAGTGGAGTGGCTGTTTCAAGATGCACAATAAGGAGACACTTGAAGAAAAATGGGCTGCATGGTCGAGTCTCCAGAAGAAAACCATTACTGTGCAAATGCCACAAAGTATTTCTTCTACAATATGTAAAACAGCACAGAGACAAGCCTTAAAACTTCTGGAACAAGGTAAATTGGAGGGATAAGACCAAAATTGAACTTTTTGGCAATAACCATAAACATTACATTTGGAGAGAGGTAAAAAAAGCCTATGGTGAAAGGATCACCATTCCCACTGTTAAGCACAGAGGAGGATTGCTGATGTTTTGGGGATATGTGAGCTACAAAGGCACAGGAATCTTGGTCAAAGTTGAAGGACAGATGAATGTAGCATGTTATCAGCAAATACTTGAGGCAAATTTGCACTCATCAGCCCGGAATCTGCGCATGACACGTACTTGGACTTTCCAACATTACAGCGATCCAAAACACAAGGCCAAGTCGACATGTCATTGGCTACAGCAGAACAAAGTGAAGGTTATGGAGTGGCCATCTTAGTCTCCTGACCTCAATATCATTGAACCACTCTGGAGAGATCTCAAGCCTGCAGTTCATGCCAGACTGCCCAGGAATTTACAGGAACTGGAGGCTTTTTGCAGCTTTACCATCTGAGAAAATAAAGAACCTCATCCACAACTAACACAAAATACTTCAAGCTGTCATTGATGTTAGAGGGGGCATTACACTGCTTTAAGAAATGGGGTATGTGAACTTTTGATCAGTGTCATTTGGATGTATTGGGTTTTCATTATGATTTAAAAAGAGAAAACACAGTAGTTTGGCAATAAATGGTTCACCCAATCACTAACCATGAGTGGAGAAAAAGTTTTGATGTTATCATTCATATTCTCTGAAAAAAGCCAAGAAAGCAAAAATTCTGCCGTGGTATGTCAACTTTTGAGCACAGCTATAGATATATAAATTTATAATAGATTTCACTTCTGTCTTAGTCAAATCAATAGTATTGGTAAAGTACCACTGTCTCCTCACTGTCTGTGATGTTGCATCCTCGTTAGGTATTCACATATTCACATTTCAACAGGACAATACCCTTAAATATAATGGCAATTCTACAATGGATGGTTTAGATTAGCAGTTTGTTCATCTGTATTAATTACTCAGTCACAGTCCAGACCTAAATGCCACTGAGAATCTGTAACAAGACTTGCAAATTGCTGTTCACGGAAGCCTTCATCCAATGTCACTGAGCTAGAGATATTTTGCAAAGGGGTTAAAATTTTAGCCTCTAGATGTGCAAAGCTGGTAGAGACGTAACCCAAAAGACTTTCAAAAGTAGGTGGTCCTACTAAGTATTGACTCAGGGGGCTGAATACAAATGCATGTCACAATTTTCATATTTATATTTTTCAAAAAAAAATTTTGGAAGCATCTTTTTTATACTTCACAGAGTTTTGCATCTTAGTGTTGGTATATAACATAAAATCCCAATAATATACATTTACATTTGAATGTGTAATGTGAAAAAATGTGGAAAAGGCATGAACACTTTTTTAACTGTACAATGGTCAGCTGAACTTGGGCAGCTCCATATGTTGTGTAGTTAATGTGAAAGAAATTACTGAATGAATGAATGAATGAACTGACTAAAGTCGAGGCAAACATTTTCAAAAGTGTAGTATTTTCAGAAATCAGGCGAGTACTAAATGTTCATTTCTTGCATTAATTTTAAAAAGTTGCTTTGTGTCTATCTAGCAAATAAGACCAGCCTTCCAAAAAGAATAATATTTTAAGAGGCTTAGTCAGGTACAAGTTCTTAAGGAATTAGTTCTACATGAATCTTAGACGAGGACATCAGGCATGAGAAGCTTAAATACCCAGGCTAATTGCCACGATAGCATCGTCAAGCCATTTTTACTCATGCATTTAATGTCTGATCAGGAAAAGAAACTTAGTCAACTATATTTCTGGTTAGTTGTTGTTTGGTTAGTTTTATCTAACAAGCGAGACAGAAAGAAACAGATTTAAAGGGAACCTGTCACCCCGTTTTTTGAGATTGAGCTATAAATACTGTTAAATAGGGCCTGCGCTGTGTGTTCCTATAGTGTATGTAGTGTACCCCGATTCCCCATGTATGCTGAGATATAACTTACCAAAGTCGCCGTTTTCGCCTGTCAATCAGGCTGGTCAGGTCGGGAGGGCGTGGTGACATCGCTGGTTCTTCCTCAGCTTTACGTTGGTGGCGTAGTGGCGTAGTGGTGAAGACAGAGCGCGCGATCTGCGCTGTCATCCCTTTCGTCGGTGGGGGCGGCCATCTTCCTGGGGCCGCGCGTGCGCAGATCGAGTGCTCTGCTGCACGGGGCTTCAGGAAAATGGCCGCGGGATGCCGCGCGTGCGCATTAGAGATCGCGGCGGCCATTTTCCCAAAGCCGAGATGCAAACTCGGCTTTGGGAAAATGGCCGCCGCGATCTCTAATGCGCACGCGCGGCATCCCGCGGCCATTTTCCTGAAGCCCCGTGCAGCAGAGCACTCAATCTGCGCACGCGCGGCCCCAGGAAGATGGCCGCCCCCACCGACGAAAGGGATGACAGCGCAGATCGCGCGCTGTGTCTTCACCACTACGCCACTACGCCACCAACGTAAAGCTGAGGAAGAACCAGCGATGTCACCACGCCCTCCCGACCTGACCAGCCTGATTGACAGGCGAAAACGGCGACTTTGGTAAGTTATTTCTCAGCATACATGGGGAATCGGGGTACACTACATACACTATAGGAACACACAGCGCAGGCCCTATTTAACAGTATTTATAGCTCAATCTCAAAAAACGGGGTGACAGGTTCCCTTTAAAGCTGCATCTTGGCACAGCCTTTTTTTATTATGGAGTAAGTTAAAAATGTTATTTATTCATGAAGATTCTTCTTTCAAAGAGTATAAAAATGTTTCTCTTTATATTTTGTTCCCGCTTGGCCTTTAAAAGCACAGCAAGAGAGCAATAACATCAGTCGCCTTGGAGAAGATTCAAAGCGTGGATGTTTCTCATTGTTCTTATGTCTTTTATGTATCTATGTCCATAGTGTATTTCTGTGTTATGTGTTGTGATAATCAGGAAATCTAATATTACTTTCAAATGTCCCAAATGTTTTTTAGAAGATTTTTGAAGGTTTTTTTTGCGTGACTTACTTAAGTGTGTTTCAAAGGACTGAATATACATAAAGAATCTATTGTGGAATGTCATCTGTATTCTGATATCTATAAGGGAACACAAATCTCTCTTTTGCTACAAATACAGTTAGGTCCATATATATTTGGACAGAGACAACATTTTTCTAATATTGGATATAGATATTACCACAATGAATTTTAAACAAAACAATTCAGATGCAGTTGAAGTTCAGACTTTCAGCTTTCATTTGAGGGTATCCACATTAAAATTGGATGAAGGATTTAGGAGTTTCAGCTCCTTAACATGTTCCACCCTGTTTTTAAAGGGACCAAAAGTAATTGGACAGATTCAATAATTTTAAATAAAATGTTCATTTTTAGTACTTGGTTGAAAACCCTTTGTTGGCAATGACTGCCTGATGTCTTGAACTCATGGACATCACCAGACGCTGTGTTTCCTCCTTTTTGATGCTCTGCCAGGCCTTCACTGTGGTGGTTTTCAGTTGCTGTTGGTTTGTGGCCTTTCTGTCTGAAGTTTAGTCTTTAACAAGTGAAATGCTGCTCAATTGGGTTGAGATCAGGTGACTGACTTGGCCGTTCAAGAATATTCCACTTCTTTGCTTTAATAAACTCCTGGGTTGCTTTGACTTTATGTTTTGGGTCATTGTCCATCTGTAGTATGAAATGACGACCAATCATTTTGGCTGCATTTGGCTGGATCTGAGCACACGTTATGTCTCTGAATACCTCAGAATTCATTGGGCTGCTTCTGTCCTGTGTCACATCATCAATAAACACTAGTGACCCAGTGCCACCGGCAGCCATGCATGCCCAAGCCATCACACTGCCTCCGCCGTGTTTTACAGATGATGTGGTATGCTTTGGATCATGAGCTGGACCACACCTTCACCATACTTTTCTCTTTCCATCATTCTGGTAGAGGTTGATCTTGGTTTCATCTGGCCAAAGAATGTTCTTCCAGAACTGTGCGGCTTTTTTAGATGTTTTTAAGCAAAGTCCAGTCTAGCCTTTTTATTCTTGATGCTTATGAGTGGCTTGTACTGTGCAGTGAACCCTCTGTATTTACTTTCATGCAGTCTTCTCTTTATGGTAGATTTGGATATTGATTCGCCGACCTCCTGGAGAGTGTTGGTCACTTGGTCGGCTGTTGTGAAGGGATTTCTCTTCACCATGGAGATTATTCTGTGATCATCCACCACTGTTGTCTTCCGTGGGCGCCCAGGTCTTGTTGCATTGATGAGTTCACCAGTGCTTTCTTTCTTTCTGAGGATGTACCAAACTGTAGATTTTGCCACTCATAATATTGTAGCAATTTCTTGGATGGGTTTTTTCTGTTTTCGCAGCTTAAGGATGGCTTGTTTCACCTGCATGGAAAGCTCCTTTGACCGCATGTTGAGTTCACAGCAAAACCTTCCAAATGCAAGCACCACACCTCAAATCAACTCCAGGCCTTTTATCTGCTTAATTGAGAATGACATAATGAAGGGATTGCCCACACCTGTCCATGAAATAGCCTTGGAGTTAATTGTCCAATTACTTTTGGTCCCTTTAAAAACAGGGTGGCACATGTTAAGGAGCTGAAACTCGTATACCCTTAAAGAAGTTATCCACTACTATAAAGTTTTTTTTTTTTTTTCATAAATCTTGCTATTATGTGCCACTGAAAACATCTACTGTGTTTATTTTAGCAATATTAGCTGTTATCATGCTGTAGCAGCACATCTTCAGTGCTGGATTCAGCTCTCATGGGGTTAATCGACTACTTCCTTATTGTGACCTAATACTACGAGTTCCATGATGCTTTGCAATGCCACTAAGCCCGAATCTAGCACACCCCCTCCAAAAACACACCCAAACCCCTCCCTCCTCTCCCTCCTCTCTCTTCAAAAAGATTTGTGGTGTCATTTCTGTCCAACTCCTCTTTTACATTTGTCCAACCCACACTCCATTACACAGAGCGATAGATAGATAGATAGATAGATAGATAGATAATAGATAGAGAGATAGATAGATATGGGATAGATAGATAGATAGATATTAGATAGAGAGAGAGAGAGATATGAGATAGATAGATAGATGTGGGATAGATAGATAGATAGATAGATAGATAGATAGATAGATAGATAGATAGATAGATAGATAGATAGATAGATAATAGATAGAGAGATAGATAGATATGGGATAGATAGATAGATAGATATTAGATAGAGAGAGAGAGAGAGAGAGATATGAGATAGATAGATAGATGTGGGATAGATAGATAGATAGATAGATAGATAGATGTGGGATAGATAGATATGGGATAGATAGATAATAGACAGACAGATGATAGATAGATAGATAGATAGACACAGACAGATAATAGATAGATAGATATGGGATAGAGAGATAATAGATAGATAGATAGATAGATATGGGATAGAGAGATAATAGATAGATAGACACAGACAGATAATAGATAGATAGATATGGGATAGAGAGATGATAGATAGATAGATAGACACAGACAGATAATAGATAGATAGATATGGGATAGAGAGATAATAGATAGATAGATAGATAGATATGGGATAGAGAGATGATAGATAGATAGATAGATAGATAGATAGATAGACACAACAGATGGATAGAATTAGATAGATATGGGATAGATGGATACATACAGATATATCTATATATCTATTTCCATAGATATGTCCATATCCATGTTTCTAAACCCCTTCACCCCTGGAGCTTTTTTCGTTTATCGCTCCCCTTCTTTCCAGAGCCATAATGTTTCCGTCAATATGGCCATGTGGGGGCTTATCTTTTGCGGGACAAGTTCTACTTTTGAACGACACCATTGGTTTTACCGTGTCGTGTAACAGGAAATGTGAAAAAAATTCAAAGTGCGATGAAATTGCAAAAAAAGTGCAATCCCACACTTGTTTTTTGCTTGCCTTTTTGCTAGGCTCACTAAATGCTAAGGCTGTGTGCACACGTTGCGGATTTGATTGCAGATCCGCAGCGTTTTTTGCCGCACAGAATTGCAGCAAATCCGCATTGTAGTTCACAACCAATGTAAGTCTATGGGAGCCGCAGACTTGTTGTGCACATGCTGCGGAAAAGGCCGCACCGAAACGCAGCTTTTTTTTTTCTCCGCAGCATGTCACTTCTTTTGTGCCGAACTGCAGCGTTTCTGCACCCTTAGGCCGGGATCACACACAGCGAGATACGGCCGAGTCTCACAGGTTAAAACCAAGCTCTGGCACCGGCACTCCGGAGTGGAGCGTGCAGCCGCACAGCAATACATGGAGCCGCACGCTCCGCTCCGGAGTGCCGGTGCCAGAGCTTGTATTTAACCTGCGAGACTCGGCCGTATCTCGCTGTAGTGTGACTCCGGCCTCAAACTTTCATTGAGATGTAGAAAATATCTGCAGTTTTGCTGCGGATGTGGGTCCAAGAAACGCTGCAGTTCAGGAGGAGGGAAGTGTGTGGGTGGTGACCAGGGCCGAACTGGCCATCGGGCACTTCTGGCAAATGCCAGAAGGGCCGGTGCCAGTAGTGGGCCGCTGCACTCTTTCCCCCCTACTCCCGCCAGTGCCGCCGTCGCATTCAACTATACCGGCGTCCATGACGCCGGTATAGTTCAATGCAATGATGGAGGAGAGAGCGTCCGCTGACGCTCCCTCTCCCATCATTCCCCGCTCTGCCTCTGACACTGCGGGTGCACGATGACGTCATATCATCGCACACCTGCTGTGTCCCGGGCAGACTGCAGCCGCCGAGACAGGAGCCAGGAGCAGCGCGGGCAAGAGGAAAGGTGAGGAGAGTGTGGAGCCATTATCGGGGGGATGAGATGTGGGTTGTGCTGTATATACCACTGTGTGGGCTGGGCTGTGTATGTACCACTGTGTGGGCTGTGTATATACCACTGTGTGGGCTGTGCTGTGTATATACCACTGTGTGGGCTGTGCTGTGTATATACCACTGTGTGGGCTGTGCTGTGTATATACCACTGTGTGGGCTGTGCTGTGTATATACCACTGTGTGGGCTGGGCTGTGTATGTACCACTGTGTGGGCTGTGTATATACCACTGTGTGGGCTGTGCTGTGTATATACCACTGTGTGGGCTGTGTGTTGTGTATACTACTACGTGGGCTGTGCTGTATATACTACTACACGGGCTGTGCTGTATTTACTACTACGCGGGCTGTGCTGTATATACTACGACCCGGACTGTGCTGTATACTACTACACGGGCTGTGCTGTATACTACTACACGGGCTGGGCTGTAAACTACTATTCGGGCTGTGCTGTATATACTACGACCCGCGCTGTGCTGTATACTACTACATGGGCTGTGCTATATACTATGCAAGTTGTGCTATATTATATGCGGGCTTTGATATATACTATGGGAGGTATATTATATTCTATGGGGGAGGCCGTGTTATATACTACTAGCTTTTGAACCCGTTCTACGCCCAGGTGGCGAGCATTTATATTGGTATATGGTCTCCATCCTGTCATGTGCTGCTCCATCCTGTCATGTGCTGCTCAAATCCTGCACCCCTGTTCTGTCATGTGCTGCTGCCATCCTGCAGCCCCATTCTGACATGTGCTGCTCCCATCCTGCGCCACCGTTCTGTAATTTGCTGCTCCCATGCATATGGCCGGTACACTGCTCCATTATGGTTCATGGCCCCCATAACATGCTCCATAGTATATGCCCCATACACTGCTCCATAAATGTTGATGGCCCCCATAAGATGCTTCATAGTATTATATGCCCCGTATGCTGCTGCGATATATATATATAAAAAAAAATAAATAACATACTCACCTATCGTCGCTGGGCACCGAGTGCTGGGGGGCCTGAGCAGGCGGGGACACCGGCGCGCTGTGGGGGTCAGGTGCCGGTATTGCCGCTAGCTCAGGCCCCCGACACTTGCTATATTCACCTGTCCCCTGTTCCAGCGCTGCACGCCACTTCTTCCGGTCCTCTGGCTGTGACTGTTCAGTCAGAGGGCAGCGCGCATTAAGCGCGTCATCGCACCCTCTGAACTGTGAAAATCACAGGCAGAGGACCCGGGAGACAGAGCCGCACGCAGCGCTGGAACGGGGGACAGGTGAATATAGCTTATACTTACCCTCCTGGCGCGTCCCTGCCTCTCCGTTGGAGATCGTGGTGTGCGTTCAGTGTTTACGCATACCTCGATCTCCTGGGAGCGTCACTCTGTGGGGTCCAGACTGCGCCGGCGCTTGCGCAGTCTATAAAGGCTTCGGACAGAGTGACGCTCCCAGTGTTATATTATAGATGTGGCTGTGTTATATACTACTGCGGGGGTATATTCTATTCTATGGGGGAGGCTGTCTTATATACTATGTGGGGTATATTATATTCTATGGGGGAGGCTGTCTTATATACTATATGCGAGCACATTTGCAGGATCCTTTTTTTTTTTTGCCGGATCCGTTTTTTCTCAGAGTTGTATTAGCGCCTGATGGCCACACGTTTCATCCGTTTTTTGCTAGATCCGTCGCTGTGCATTTTTTCGACGTACCGAAAAACCGTTTCTCTGTATGTGTTTTCCGTCCGGCGGAAAAAGCTTTTTTGACGTATCCTGCCAAAAACGGATGAAACGTGTGGCCATCAGGTGTAATCCGGCGCTAATACAACTCTATGAGAAAAAACGGATCTGGCGTAAAAAAAAGGATTCGGCGAAAATAAACGGATCCGGTGGAAAAAACAGATCTGGTGGAAAAAAAAAAACATCCGGCGGAAAAAAACGGATCCGGCGGAAAAAAAACATCCCGGTGGAAAAAAATGGATCCTGCAAATGTGCTCGCAGGATGCGTTTCACCCATAGACTTGTATTAGCGACAGATGGCCACAAGTCGCGTCCGTCGTGCTACGGATCAGTCGTGTTTTGGAATACCGTCGGCACGAAAAAACGTTCAAGTGAACTTTTTTTGGCCGTTGCGGCAGAAACTCCGCCCCCTCCTCCCCGCACTTCAGAATGGGCAGCAGATGCGTTGAAAAACTGCATCCGCTGCCCACTTCGTACACAAATTTCACAACGTGCGTCGGTACGTCGGCCCGACGCATAGCGACGGACCTGTACCGACGCAAGAGTGAAAGAGGCCTTAATGAGCGTTGAATTTTTTAAAAATAAAGAAAAAAACGGCGTGGGCTCCCGTGCAATTCTCTGCGCCAGAGGGGGAAAGCCGACGGCCGGGGGCCAATATTTGTAGCCTGCTATGAATATCAGCCCGCAGCTGTCTGCGTAGCCTTTACTGGCTATTAAAATAGGAGGACCCCCCAAAAAAAATGATGTGGGGTCCCCCTATATTTTATAGCCAGAAAGGCTACGCAGACAGCTGCGGGCTTATATTCATAGCCTAGAGAGGGGCCATGGATATTGGCCCCCCCCCGGCTACAAATACCAGTCCGCAGCCATCCCAGAAATGGCGCATCTGTAAGATGCGCCAATTCCGGCACTTAGCCCCTCTCTTCCCACTCCCGAGTAGCGGTGGGATATGGGGTAATAAGGGGTTAATGTCACCTTGCTATTGTAAGGTGACATGAAGCCGGGTTAATAACGGAGAGGCGTCAATAAGACGCCTATCCATTACTAATCCAATAGTAAGAAAGGGTTAATAAAACACACACATTTGGAAAAAAATATTTTAATATTCTTCATTTAACCATACTTACCATACTTCTGCGCCTGCAAAAAAAAGTAAAATAATAAACCGTATACTACCTGTCCGACGCAGTCCAATTAATAACGAGTGTCCCACGACGATCTCCCCTATAGAACAGTGACATCGGGTGATGTCCCTGCTCTATAGGACCCTCAGTGACACACTGACAGGAGACAATGGCTCCTGCAGTGCATCACTGAGGTTACTCTAGTTCACTGGTCTCACTTTATGGCAATTGCTGCGTGGGAAAATGTCTCACCCAGCAATGCCAATAGTGAGACTAGGGACTATTTTCTCACAGGGGCGTAGGAATACCTTGTGAGGAATACGTGATGGAAGGATACCTTCCATCATTGTGTTCCTGGAGCCCCTGGAGAGTGGTCGCATCAACTGATGCTCCTGCTCTCCACGGGAGATCGTCGTGGGACACTCGTTTTAATTGGATTTCTGCGGACAGGGAGTATATTGTTTGTTTATTATTTTAATATTTTTTACAGGTGACAATGGCTTCGGGGAACAAAGTGACAAGTGATGGTGAGTATGTACTCTATGTTATATGTACTGTATGTCTGTAGTATGTATGTACTGTATGTCGCATGTCGTCGCATGGTGCATGTCGTTGCATGGTGCATGTCGCATGCCGGCGCATGGTGCATGTAGCATGTCGCATGGTGCATGTCGTCGCATGGTGCATGTCATCGCATGGTGCATGTAGCATGTCGTCGCATGGTACATGTCACATGCCGTCGCATGGCGCATGTTGTTGCATGGTGCATGTCGTCGCATGGTGCATGTCGCATGCCGCTGCATGGTGCATGTTGCACGCCTTTGCATGGTGCATGTCACATTCCGCTGCATGTCGTCGCATGGTGCATGCCAGCGCATGGTGCATGTAGCATGTCGCCGCATGGTGCATGTCACCGCATGGTGCATGTCGCATGCCGTCGCATGGTGCATGACGCATGTCGTCGCATGGTACATGTCGCATGCCGTCGCATGGTGCATGTAGCTGCATGGTGCATGTCGCTGCATGGTGCATGTCGCTGCATGGTGCATGTCGTCGCATGGTGCATGTCATCGCATGCCGCTGCATGGTGCATGTCGTCGCATGCCGCTGCATGGTGCATGTCGCATGCCGTCGCATGGTGCATGATGCACGCCTCTGCATGGTGCATGTCACATGCCGCTGCATGTCGTCACATGGTGCATGCCAGCGCATGGTGCATGTAGCATGTCGCCGCATGGTGCATGTCACCGCATGGTGCATGTCGCATGCCGTCGCATGGTGCATGACGCATGTCGTCGCATGGTACATGTCGCATGCCGTCGCATGGTGCATGTCGCTGCATGGTGCATGTCGCTGCATGGTGCATGTCGTCACATGGTGCATGTCGTCGCATGGTGCATGTCGTCGCATGGTGCATGTCGCATGCCGCTGCATGGTGCATGTCACATGCCACTGCATGTCGTCGCATGGTGCATGCCAGCGCATGGTGCATGTAGCATGTCGCCGCATGGTGCATGTCACCGCATGGTGCATGTCGCATGCCGTCGCATGGTGCATGACGCATGTCGTCGCATGGTACATGTCGCATGCCGTCTGCATGGTGCATGTCGCTGCATGGTGCATGTCGCTGCATGGTGCATGTCGTCGCATGGTGCATGTCGTCGCATGGTGCATGTCGTCGCATGCCGCTGCATGGTGCATGTCGTCGCATGCCGCTGCATGGTGCATGTCGCATGCCGTCGCATGGTGCATGGCGCATGTCGTCGCATGGTACATGTCGCATGCCGTCGCATGGTGCATGTCGCTGCATGGTGCATGTCGCTGCATGGTGCATGTCGTCGCATGGTGCATGTCGTCGCATGGTGCATGTCGTCGCATGGTGCATGTCGCATGCCGCTGCATGGTGCATGTTGCATGCCGTCGCATGGTGCATGTCGTCGCATGCCGCTGCATGGTGCATGTCGTCGCATGCCGCTGCATGGTGCATGTTGCATGCCGTCGCATGGTGCATGGCGCATGTCGTCGCATGGTACATGTCGCATGCCGTCGCATGGTGCATGTCGCTGCATGGTGCATGTCGCTGCATGGTGCATGTCGCTGCATGGTGCATGTCGCTGCATGGTGCATGTCGTCGCATGGTGCATGTCGTCGCATGGTGCATGTCGTCGCATGGTGCATGTCGCATGCCGCTGCATGGTGCATGTTGCATGCCGTCGCATGGTGCATGTCGCTGCATGGTGCATGTCGCTGCATGGTGCATGTCGTCGCATGGTGCATGTCGTCGCATGGTACATGTCACATGCCGTCACATGGTGCATGCAGCATGTCGTCGCATGGTGCATGTAGCATGGTGCATGTAGCATGGTGCATGTCATCGCATGGTGCATGTAGCATGTCGTCGCATGGTGCATGTCGTCGCATGTTACATGGTGTGTGTTGTATGTATGTACTGAGTGTTTTTTTTTTTTCATTCAACACATTAGCCGGATGATGGGACTACAACTGTCCCATCATTGGCTAATGTGCCAGTCACTGTCAGTGTAGCAGGCAGAGCCCGATGGGACTTGTAGTCCCATCGGACGATGCCTGCACACACATACATACACATATATATACATACACACACACACACACCAACAACCCCCCACAGGAGACCCCCGGCGCCGAGCGGCACAGGAGACCCCCGGTGCCGAGCGGCACAGGAGACCCCCGGCGCCGAGCGGCACAGGAGACCCCCGGCGCCGAGCGGCACAGGAGACCGCCGGCGCCGAGCGGCACATGCCGGCACCCAGACCCCAGCGTCAGGCATCCACGCACTCCCCCCAGCAGAGCCAGCACAGCCCTGTCCTCAGATCCCAGCGTGAGCAGTGAGCACACATAGCCCCGCCCGCCCCCAGCACAGCCCTGCAGGCAGCCCCGCCCCCAGCCCAGTCACTTTTGCTGAGTGACTGCAGACTGTGGGGGCTGGTCACGCCTGCTGCTGACGTCACGTCAATTTTCAGAGCCTGGAAATTGACGTGACGTCGGCGGAAATGAGCGGCGGCTGCAGTCTGGGGGTCATGTGACCCGTACCCAGCTGCAGCCATAGCGCCGCTCACAGGCAAAAACGACAACGCAAGGTATTTACACAATGCAATAGGGGCCCTGGGGGGATACATTGGGGGGTTACATGAAAGTAGTGGACAACCCCTTTAATCCAATTTTAATGTGGATACCCTCAAATGAAAGCTGAAAGTCTGAACTTCAACTGCATCTGAATTGATTTGTTTAAAATTCATTGTGGTAATGTCTATAACCAAAATTAGAAAAATGTCGTCTCTGTCCAAATATATATGGATCTAACTGTACATTCCATTCATCTAAAGAGTTTATTTTTTCTTTTAACTTCAATCATAAGCTTTTCCCCCAAGGATTCTCTTCTATAAATTCTATGTGATACAAAGGTGACTTCTAATACCTGAACAAGATTTATTGTAATTACTGTGAGACCAATCTTCTTGATGGTTCAACATCTTAATAGAAGATTTTCTACAGTGGTAAGAACTACAAGGAAAGTCGAAAAGTGTTGTCCACTACTTTAACAACCCCTTCTCATTCCTCAATATTGCTCTTTTTAAAATAGAAACATCTATACTCGTCTCCTGATCCTGATCTGTCTTGCTGCATTCTTTTGACCGGACCCGTGTCTGTTTACCTTCCACCTACCTGTCCCTGCTCCTTTTCAGTTGTGTGTTTGGATTCCCGGTATTGACTTTAGCTTGACTCTGACCACTGTCTCTCCCTTTTGGTATGCCTGCAACTGACCGGTACTGATATTTTGCTCTCATCTGACTCTGCTCCTAGGTTTTACCTTTGATACTGCATTAGCTTCTGGCACTGACTCGGCTTTCTGACTACTCCGCTGCCACCTAGTGGTAGCTACACTATTTTACTGTGGGTCTGCTTCACAGCAGGATATTCCTAACCATGGCATGCAAAGCCATCCACAACCGGTCTCCTCCATACATCTGTGACCTCGTCTCCCGGTACCTACCAGCACTCAGCCTCCAATCCTCAAAAGATCTCCTTCTCTTCTCCCCTTTTATCTCCTCTTCCCACAATTACATACAAGATTTCTCCCGCGCATCACCGCTATCTGGAACTCTCTACCACAACATATCAAACTCTCGCCTACCATGGAAACCTTCAAAAAGAACCTGAAGACTCTACCCTCGCCTACTGTATCCTCAACCATCCCTTGTAGATTGTGAGCCCTCGCAGGCAGGGTCCTCTCTCCTCCTGTACCATTGTGACTTGTATTGTTTAAGATTATTGAACTTGCTTTTATTATGTATACCCCTCCTTACATGTAAAGTGGTATGGAATAAATGGAGCTATAATAATAAATAATAATAATATTCAGTTCACTCTCCACTCTGTTGCCATCTAGTAGAGTCTGTGTTAGGCTACTTTCACACTTGCGTCATGTGGCATCCATCGCAATCCGTCGTTTTGGACAAAAAACGGATCCTGCAAATGTGCTCGCAGGATGCATTCTTTGCCCATAGACTTGTATTGCCGAAGGATCGCGACGGATGGCCACACACCGCGTCCGTCGTGCACTGGATCCGTTGTGTTTTGGCGGACCGTCATCACAAAAAAAGTTTGATGTAACTTTTTTTGTACGTCGCGTCCGCCATTTCTGCCCGCGCATGGCGGCCAGAACTCCGCCCATCCTCCCCGGGACATAGACTGGGCAGCGGATGTGATGAAAAACTGCATTCGCTGCCCACGTTGTGCACAATTTTCACAACGTGCGTCGGTACGTCTGGCCGATGCATTGTGACAGCCCCGTAACCACGCAAGTGTGAAAGAAGCCTTACTCTGCATTAACTCTCAGTACTACAGCGTGACATCTGTGAGTGGCAAAGGTATGAGAACCTTTAGGCTTGTTATAATAGATGAAATGTGGATTACATCCACGCTGCTGCGACAAATAATAGATCCAGATATACTTGTAAGATGTTCGGGTGGTTTATTTAACGCGTTTCGAAGCTCATGGCTTCTTCTTCAGGAAGTTTCCACACAGAGATATGACACATGGTACTGTTGCCCCACTTATATACATTCTGAATTCAAATAACGGCGCCAAGCAGTCTTCTGGCATGTGACAGACAGTGTCAAAGTTCAAATAAAGCCGTATTCCATAGAAACAAGCTATTTTTAACACATATGTAAATCATTACTATCATAATTATAATCGATGAGCAATATACTAAAATTTCACTTATTTTTCAGATTGGAAGGTATAAAAAATAAAAAAATATATAAAATATAAAATACCTATAAAATTTTATACCTTCCAATCTGAAAAATAAGTGAAATTTTAGTATATTGCTCATCGATTATAATTAAGATAGTAATGATTTACATATGTATTAAAAATAGCTTGTTTCTATGGAATACGGCTTTATTTGAACTTTGACACTGTCTGTCACATGCCAGAAGACTGCTTGGCGCCGTTATTTGAATTCAGAATGTATATAAGCGGGGCAACAGTACCATGTGTCATATCTCTGTGTGGAAACTTCCTGAAGAAGAAGCCATGAGCTTCGAAACGCGTTGAATAAACCACCCGAACATCTTACAAGTATATCTGGATCTATTATTTGTCGCAGCAGCGCGGATGTAATCCACATTTCATCTATTATAACGGTTCTGAGAGGTCGCAGCGCCGACCCGTGGATCTGCAGCAGCTGACAAACTACACGCTTGTACTGTGTACTACCAGGTGAGCAGTTCTCTCACAATTGATCAGAAACAATCCTGGGGATAAGACCCTATTTGCGCTTTTTTTGTCTCCTATCTTTCAATATTAGTAACCTTTAGGCTTAGCAGATAACTTGAAGGTAAAATTATATATTTCCTTTTCCGCTACAGTAGATATGCAATCAGTGTTGGCTAACAATTTACTGCAGCAAGATAAAATATTAACTTATTTGGATTTTTAGCGATTGCCCATCATGATAGATTTCACAGAATTCAGTAGAAAGATTCTGCTAAAATTGCACAAATTAAAAATTGTAATCAGAAAACATAAATTAAAAAAACCTACAAAATAATTGTATAGGAAAGCGTCCTGTGGAGCTTAGTGCTTTAATTATCAGAGCTTAAGAACTAAGCACCATAACAAGAAGATTTTGTTTTAACTTGAGGAAAGATAACAGTGCTGAACTTTTGAGGGGTTTTGAAATCATTCGTCTGGGATTTTAATTAGGTTAATTGGAAAACATGTAAGCTCCATCCAGTGAATCTGTGTATGTAAAAAAGCTCTTGCTTTAATCAAGTGATGGATTGAGAGATAAGGATAATGTAGTGAGGAGAAGATGTTTAGGTCTTCTAAAAAGGTAAGAATTTACCTAGAGACGATAGTGAATGCCACTTCTTTGATGGAAATCTCTCTAAACCAGGTACTGTCGAATGAAAAGGATTTAGGTTAATTTCCGATGATGAGTTTTTAGTGGGTTTTTGAGGTTGCATATTTTTGCTGCTTCAAAACCGCAGTGTCTTACAGTTTAATTAGTCCATGGGAGTTAAAGAAATCTCATTCCATTTTTCATGCTGTGTAAACTGACTTGCAGTGCTTGTTTGAAATTCACAACATGTCAATTTCTCTTAGGCCGGGGTCACACTTGCGAGTGCAATGCGAGAAACTTGCATGAGTCTCTTGCATCAATACCCGGCACTGCCATTGGCACTCGGAACCAGAGCATGCGGCTGCATGTATTTCTATGCAGCTGAACGCTCCAGTCCCGAATGCCGGCGGCAGTGCCAGGTATTGATGAGAGAAAAACTCGCGCTAGTTTCTTACATTGCACTCGCAACTGTGACCCCGGCCTTAGTAGAATGTTGAATTTTATACGCTGAATTTCCCCATAGAATTGCAATGGATATGTAATTTTGCAAGTAAAGCACGCATATACATTCTTAGTGCGTCTCTGCCCTGGAAAAACAGTAAAAACGCATATTAGCTAAACAAGACCGTATGAGTAAAGTTATGTTAGAGCTTTATACCAGAATGTAATGAAGAAAAACAGATTTATGTATAATGTGACATACCAAAAATCTAGAAAAAAAAGCAAAAATGAGATAAAAATGAATGTAAGAAAACACACTTAAAAAGCAAAGAAAAAACACAAGTAACATAATTTACCTAATAGGTCCCAAAAATTTTCAACAGCAAAAACTCACCAAGTGTTCATCATGGGAAAGTTAATCTGGCTCTGTTCAAATCTGATATTTTTGTGAAGTTATTAAAGCATGAATTTTTTAAACAGTAAATGATCCTGAAAACAATTGAGGGGAAGAAAACCTCCTCCAAAATGTACCCCCCAAAAAGAAAGTTTTGAAAGCATCCAAAAAATGTCTTAACAGCTCTACTGAATGACACTGCCCACTGTCTGATTTTTACTTAGACAGCACACATCAGTATGATACACTTATGTGAATAAACCCTTAGGGTGTATTTACATTACCCAATATTGCAAATTAAATGATTTGGATGAGGGCGGTAACAGTTCGGCACATGAATGTGCAAGGTCAATGTCAATAGTCATGACCTCATAACCTTTCGGGCTCTTGCTCAGAACTCTCCTGGGCCTCAAAGCCAGTAGTCTTGGCTCTGTGTGAGATGCTCTGAAATTTTAGTGCTAGTGGCGGTGATCAAAAGATGTGATGAGGACTAAATGGGTGACGATGAGGAGCGGAGGGGGTTGGAGCGTTGACGAAGTTACAAAGAAACAATATAGAAAAAAGTCAGTTCACCCATCTGTCGGTCCCAGTATCCAAGCATGGAAGCTGCAGTGTAGCAGGAACAAGTGAATCATGAAGGTATAATCCAGCTCAGAAAGGTCCGGTAAAAAAACTTTTTTTAAAAATCTTTATTAGAAAAAATCTTTCATAAAAAAGTCTCATATCTTAAAAAATCCCAACCTCCATATGAGAATGTTGTGTGGGCAGACATGTTTCAAACAACAGTTCTTAGTCTTTGCATGTTGGTGAAGTTATAGTAAGAATTTTTTTATCTTTTACATTTTACGTAAAATTAAATTGACTGACAATGACTTTTTTATGAATATTTTTTTCGAGGAAAATCTGCTCAAGACATGAATATGAATTTAGTCTGATCTACGCATCTCTAGAAAACCCATTTTCAAGAAACTTGTAGTGAAGGTGGACCATAAGTCACTTTGGTCTACGCTACACTCTAGAAAATTTGCATTGCAGTCATAATATTTTATTTGTCAAGACCTTAACATTTATATTTAAATTTATAGCTAAGCATAACAACCATAGAGCAGAATTGACCACCTACAATCAGTTATCTGCTTTTTGGAAATTAAAGCTTATTGTTGTATTTCTCAGATGAGCTTACTTCATGAAAGAAGTGGACCGACTGTGGTAGTTTGGAATTTAGCTAAACACCCAAGTGGGGGGCAGAGGGTAAGTAATTTGGTAGTATAACAGTAGAAAAAAACATGTAATGCACATACAAAACATATGAATGAATGTACTGTTGCTAAGCAAAAATGTACAAAACAGAATATGAGATTGTTGGGTTAACATTCCGATCAGACTGCTGCCTTCCTGTTTCTTTGTTTCTGTGATTTACACCACATACTACAATATAAGTGATCGGAAGATTTCATGCTTAATTCCCGAAAAAACAAATACATATATACACAGTACTGAATTTCTTCCAACATTTTTTAACCAACTACGTGAAAGTAAGGTTAATAATATAATTTTAGTAGCGAAATCTTTAGTATAACGCACATTAGTTGATGCAAAAATAAATACCGCCCCACACCAAAACTGGTATTTTATATCAACTCTGTGATTTCTTAAGGAAATCTGTCAGTAGAATCAACCCCCATAAGTCATCAATATTGGCAAATAGGTCATAGGAAGCTATCCAAGAATCGTTGTAGAAAAGATGTGCTAAATTCATTAAAGGCTTCATGACTCTTAAGGAATTTGTTGCTTCTTTCAGATTCCCATGTGAAATAATGTATTCCACTTTCTGGTTGGGTGGAATTGAAAAAGGAGAACAGCAATTCCAGAGTTGTATTTTGGGTAGCGAAAAAAAATGAGAAATTGGGTATCACCCCAATTTTACCGACCCTTAGAGAAAGTTACTAGATAATATTTGCATCAAAGTAAAAAGTCATAGGGAAACCCACCTACCCCTTTATTTTCTGTACATTATATTGGAAATAGAAAAATTGAAAAATTAAAATGATATAGATTCTAGGAGGTCAAGAGAATAAAAGGAAAATGAAAAAATAAAAAATGCATATCCAAGGGGTTAATATGGAATTTTAAGGATTCTGTATACTGCCATGTAGCTCTTTGCATACAGATCGAGAAAGTGAAAAAGACCTTTGTCTTACTTAGATACTGTTGTGTATCATCGTGAGTTATTATTTAAACTGTTTATTTTACAGTTTAAGGCATTAAAGAAGCACTCCCATTAAAGTTTGTATCCTCTTAATATATTGCAGTCATCGCATATTATATAGCACTTTGTGCTTACAAATGCTCATTTTGTCTTTCTACTCAGCTAATTCTTCTCTTTAACATTAGTTCTATCACATCATGTGATTAAGAACAGACTAGCTGATACTTTCTACTCTCTTTGTAGAAACAGGAGGTCAATTTTCCCTGTGCGAGTCATTAGTCACTGCAAAAATCAATGGCAGGGAGGAGGGAGCATCTGATTCAGGAGGTGAAGAGGGCAATGACTCATGCAGGGAACAGAGACTTCCTGTTTCTACAAAGGGCAGAGAAAAGAGAAGAATTAGCTGGGTAAAAAGACAAAATGAGCAATTGTAAGTCCACAGTGTTATATAATATGATGATCACAATATATTAAGAGGATAAAAACTTTAATGTCAGCTCTTCTTTAACGATCAATATATTGGCTATATATACGATGACCATAAACATATACAGCTAAATTTGTGCAACATATCCAATGAAAATGATTTAATTCAGCTATTAAGACTTATGTTGAAAAATACTAATCACCGATAAGCTTCATTTTTTTCTGCCCTTCTCACAATATATAAAACTTGTAGTGTCAAATAAATCTGTTATACATACAGATGCATTTAAGGAAGCCGAGCATTTCAGTATCATAGCTCCGAGAAATGAGTATTGGCAAAGTGGGAGCATAGCTGTTTCCATGACAATAGAAAGCTCTAATGTGAGGAAATCTGGTGTATTTTACTTTAGATGGTGACCTGCATACTGGTGTTGGATAGTATTCTATCACTGTCATAGTAGCTTTCAGTTGGGAGTAAAAGGAGACAACTAATTTACTTCTTGGCCTTCTGACCAAGGGTTATTTAGTAAATGAAGCAAGAAATATCCCAGAGAGATATCGCCAATTGTGCAAGGCTATTCCAAGTCTATTGTAAAGACATGAAAAATATTAACTTATGGTGTCAGTCTTGACAAATTTACTAGAGAATGACTGATTCCCTGTGACATTTCTTTTTTTTATGCATTCTTAATATATATATATTTATATATACAGTGGGGCAAAAAAGTATTTAGTCAGTCAGCAATAGTGCAAGTTCCACCACTTAAAAAGATGAGAGGCGTCTGTAATTTACATAATAGGTAGACCTCAACTATGGGGGACAAACTGAGAAAAAAAAATCCAGAAAATCACATTGTCTGTTTTTTTATCATTTTTTTTGCATTTTATGGTGGAAAATAAGTATTTGGTCAGAAACAAACAATCAAGATTTCTGGCTCTCACAGACCTGTAACTTCTTCTTTAAGAGTCTCCTCTTTCCTCCACTCATTACCTGTAGTAATGGCACCTGTTTAAACTTGTTATCAGTATAAAAAGACACCTGTGCATACCCTCAAACAGTCTGACTCCAAACTCCACTATGGTGAAGACCAAAGAGCTGTCAAAGGACACCAGAAACAAAATTGTAGCCCTGCACCAGGCTGGGAAGACTGAATCTGCAATAGCCAACCAGCTTGGAGTGAAGAAATCAACAGCGGGAGCAATAATTAGAAAATGGAAGACATACAAGACCACTGATAATCTCCCTCGATCTGGGGCTCCACGCAAAATCCCACCCCGTGGGGTCAGAATGATCACAAGAACGGTGAGCAAAAATCCCAGAACCACGCGGGGGGACCTAGTGAATGAACTGCAGAGAGCTGGGACCAATGTAACAAGGCCTACCATAAGTAACACACTACGCCACCATGGACTCAGATCCTGCAGTGCCAGACGTGTCCCACTGCTTAAGCCAGTACATGTCCGGGCCCGTCTGAAGTTTGCTAGAGAGCATTTGGATGATCCAGAGGAGTTTTGGGAGAATGTCCTATGGTCTAATGAAACCAAACTGGAACTGTTTGGTTGAAACACAACTTGTCGTGTTTGGAGGAAAAAGAATACTGAGTTGCATCCATCAAACACCATACCTACTGTAAAGCATGGTGGTGGAAACATCATGCTTTGGGGCTGTTTCTCTGCAAAGGGGCCAGGACGACTGATCCGGGTACATGAAAGAATGAATGGGGCCATGTATCGTGAGATTTTGAGTGCAAACCTCCTTCCATCAGCAAGGCCATTGAAGATGAAACGTGGCTGGGTCTTTCAACATGACAATGATCCAAAGCACACCGCCAGGGCAACGAAGGAGTGGCTTCGTAAGAAGCATTTCAAGGTCCTGGAGTGGCCTAGCCAGTCTCCAGATCTCAACCCTATAGAAAACCTTTGGAGGGAGTTGAAAGTCCGTGTTGCCAAGCGAAAAGCCAAAAACATCACTGCTCTAGACGAGATCTGCATGGAGGAATGGGCCAACATACCAACAACAGTGTGTGGCAACCTTGTGCAGACTTACAGAAAACGTTTGACCTTTGTCATTGCCAACAAAGGATATATTACAAAGTATTGAGATGAAATTTTGTTTCTGACCAAATACTTATTTTCCACCATAATATGCAAATAAAATGTTAAAAAAACAGACAATGTGATTTTCTGGATTTTTTTTTCTCAGTTTGTCCCCCATAGTTGAGGTCTACCTATGATGTAAATTACAGACGCCTCTCATCTTTTTAAGTGGTGGAACTTGCACTATTGCTGACTGACTAAATACTTTTTTGCCCCACTGTATATATATATATATATATACATATATATATATATATATATATATATATATATATATACTAGCTGAAGAGCCCGGCGTTGCCTAGGCATAGTAAATAACTGTGGTTAGTTATAGCACCTGACTTGTCTTATTTTCCCATCACGCCTCTCATTTTCCCAATCACATCTTTAATTTTCCCCCTCACATCTCTCATTTTCTCCCTCACACCTCTCATTTTCTCCCTCACTCCTCTCATTCCCGCCTAACACTTGTCATTTCGACCTCACATCTGTCATTTTCCGATCACTACACTATTTTCCCTCACTCCTCTCATTTTGCACTCACACCTTTTCATTTTCACCTCACACCTCTCATTTTCACCTCAATATATACATGTTTGTCATCTCCCTTATATATAGTATACACCTGTATGTCATCTCCTGTATATAGTATATACCTGTATGTCATTTCCCCTGTATATAGTATATACCTGCTGTGTGTCATCTCCCCTGTATATAGTATATACCTGTATGTCATCTCCTCCTATATATAGTATATACCTGTATGTCATCTCCTCCTATATATAGTATATACCTGTATGTCATCTCCTCCTGTATATAGTATATACCTGTGTGTCATCTCCCCTGTATATAGTATATATCTGTGTGTCATCTCCTCCTGTATATAGTATATACCTGTATGTCATCTTCTATATATAGCATATACCTGTATGTCATCTCCTCCTGTATATAGTATATACCTGTAGGTAATCTGATCCTGTATATAGTATATACCTGTGTGTCATCTCCTCCTGTATATAGTATATACCTGTATGTCATCTCCTCCTGTATATAGTATGTACCTGTATGTCATCTCCTCCTCTATATAGTATATACCTGTGTGTCATCTCTCCTGTATATAGTATATATCTGTGTGTCATCTCCCCTGTATATAGTATATACCTGTGTGATCTCCTGTATTAGACCTCGTTAACACGTTATTTGCTCAGTATTTTTACCTCAGTATTTGTAAGATAAATTGGCAGCCTGATAAATCTCCAGCCAACAGGAAGCCCTCCCCCTGGCAGTATATATTAGCTCACACATACACATAATAGACAGGTCATGTGACTGACAGCTGCTGTATTTCCTATATGGTACATTTGTTGCTCTTGTAGTTTGTCTGCTTATTAATCAGATTTTTATTTTTGAAGGCTAATACCAGACTTGTGTGTGTTTTAGGGCGAGTTTCGTTTGTCAAGTTGTGTGTGTTGAGTTGTGTGTGGCGACATGCATGTAGCGACTTTTGTGAGATTAGTTTTGTGTGGCAACATGCGTGTAGCAACTTTTTGTGTGTCGAGTTGCATGTGACAGGTTAGTGTAGCAAGTTGTGTGCAGCAAGTTTTGCGCATGGCGAGTTTTGCGCGTGGTGAGTTTTATGTCTGGTGCCTTTTGAGTATGTGCAAGTTTTGTGTGAGGCAACTTTTGCATGTGTTGCAAATTTTGTGCATGTGGCAATTTTTCCGCGTGTGCAAGTTTTGCGTGTGGCGAGTTTTCCATGAGGTGAGTTTTGCACTTGTGGCGAGTTTTGCGTGAGCCTAGTTTTTGCATGTGGCGAGTTTTGCGCGTGGCGAGTTTTGAGCGGCGACTTTTGTGTTTCGACTTTTATGTGGCGAGGTTGGTGTATGTGTGGTGAAATGTGTGATGAGGGTGGTATATGTGTTCAAGCACGTGGTAGTGTGTGGCGTATTTTGTGTGTGTGTTCATATCCCCGTGTGTGGTGAGTATCCCATGTCGGGACCCCACCTTAGCAACTGATCGGTATATACTCTTTGGCGCCATCGCTCTCATTCTTTAAGTCCCCCTTGTTCACATCTGGCAGCTGTCAATTTGCCTCCAACACTTTTCCTTTCACTTTTCCCCATTATGTAGATAGGGGAAAAATAGTTTGGTGAATTGGAAAGCGCGGAGTTAAAATTTCACCTCACAACATAGCCTATGATGCTCTCAGGGTCCAGACGTGTGACTGTGCAAAATTTTGTTTCTGTAGCTGCGACGCCTCCAACACTTTTCCTTTCACTTTTTTCCCCATTATGTAGATAGGGGCAAAATTGTTTGGTGAATTGGAAAGCGCGGGGTTAAAATTTCACCTCACAACGTAGCCTATGACGCTCTCGGGGTCCAGACGTGTGACTGTGCAAAATTTTGTTGCTGTAGCTGCGACGCCTCCAACACTTTTCCTTTCACTTTTTTCCCCATTATGTAGATAGGGGCAAAATTGTTTGGTGAATTGGAAAGCGCGGGGTTAAAATTTCACCTCACAACGTAGCCTATGACGCTCTCGGGGTCCAGACGTGTGACTGTGCAAAATTTTGTTGCTGTAGCTGCGACGGTGCAGATGCCAATCCCGGACATACACACACACACACATTCAGCTTTATATAGTAGATATATATATATATATATATATATATATATATATATATAAACACAGTACATAACCGTTCAAAATTTTTAGCAGGTTTTCAAAAATGTATTGCATATAAGGATGCTTAAAAAAAGAAGTGTTACAGGGAATAGGTTGGCAGTTTTTAATATGTAATACGACAGCAGCACGATATATGAAGAAAAAAGCTGCTTGAGCGTAGAAAAATAAAAAACTTTGTCTTTAATGGAAAGACTTCATAAAAACAGGCACAATGTGGACAACATATAGATTCCAGAAAGCTACAACTGATGCGTTTCTGAAACTCCTGTCTTAATTTATGCGCAAAAAATCTTCATTTTATCTATAACTGTAAGTTTTATGAAAAAAAAAATTTTTGAAAAAATTTTTATGAAAAAATATTTTTGAGTAGTATGATTCATATCGAATATTTGTCTGTGTTTTCACATGGTCTAGATTCATATACACGTGCTGCTGTGTTTCTTTATATCTGTATGATACAGCTTGCAGCTTGCATGTGTTCACATTGGGAGTGCTGGTTGGTTTTTTTTCTTTGTTTAGTGTATGGATGTGGCTGCATCCAGACTGATCTTGCACTCCTCCCATTGACCTTGCAGGTGGCGGTAATCATCTCTATTTGCCCATAAATTGTAGGTTTAGCCCAGAGTGACATGTTTGTCCTAAGTTGTAGGCTGGTGGCCCAAGAGTGGCATGTACAGTAGAGTAGGACCCATCAGAGGGAGATCACCTTGCCGTGGTTGATGGGCACACATGAATTGGCCAATTTATGCGCTAAGAATCTTCATTTTATCTATAACTGTAAGTTTTATGAAAAAAAAATTTTTTGAAAAATTTTTTATGAAAAAATATTTTTGAGTAGTATGATTCATATCGAATATTTGTCTGTGTTTTCACATGGCCTAGATTCATATACATGTGCTGCTGTGTTTCTATATATATATATATATATATATGTATTTATATATATATACACAGTACATAACCGTTCAAAATTTTTAGCGGGTTTTAAAAAATGTATTGCATATAAGGATGCTTAAAAAAAGAAGTGTTACAGGGAATAGGTTGGCAGTTTTTAATATGTAATACGACAGCAGCACGATATATGAAGAAAAAAGTTGCTTGAGCGTAGAAAAATAAAAAACTTTGTCTTTAATGGAAAGACTTCATAAAAACAGGCACAATGTGGACAACATATAGATTCCAGAAAGCTACAACTGATGCGTTTCTGACACTCCTGTCTTAAGCGTTTCGACACTCCATGATTAAGATCGGAGTGTCAAAATGCATCAATTGGAAGCTCTAAGGGATCTATCATATTTTTCTGATAATAAGATGCACTTTTTTCCTCCAAATTTGGGAGGAAAGTGCGGGGTGCGTCTTATGGTCCAAATGTAACATGTGGGGAGGGGGCAGCAAGGAAGTGGGATCGCACTCGCAGGAAGCAGGAAAATGTCGCTGCTGCAGGAATTCTTCGCTGGGGAAACCACGTGGTCCCGATGATTATTCATTAGCTGCTTTCCTGCCCACCTGTCAGCGGACCTGCAGCAGCTGGAGAGATCATGTGTCTGGTGGAGAAAGAAGCTGCCAGAGCATGGTGCCACAAGAGAGATTGCCGCAGCCCAGCACGGACTGTTGTGATGCTGAGTGCTCCCACCATTATAGGACCTGTGGTGAGGTAATGAAGAGGGCGGGCTGGAGTATCACATGGCAGCACAGAGCCCTCCCTCTTCATTATGTCACCACAGGTTCTGCAGACCCCACACTAGAAACAATGCAGCTTCCTCTTACAGGACCTTTGATGAGGTAATAAGAGGGAGGTCTCTGTGCGGTCATGTGATGCTCCAGCCTTTCATTACTTCACCACAGGTCCTGTAAGCTGTAGAGCGATACCTTCGGTTTTGTAGCATGGCTGGCTGGCTGCAGGACCTGCACTAATGTGAGCACAGCCTGTACAAGTAAGAATTAATTAAAAGTTTAGTAATTACAACACATAAAAAGGCACTCTGCCAATCCTTGGTGAACTATAACTCCCACCATGTCATAGGATCGGCAGGACATGCTGGGAGTTATAGCTCTCCCATGGGATCTTAAAGCAGCACTCCAGTGTTATTTTTCAGTGCTGGAGTGGTGCTTTAAATAAAAGCCCTGTGCCCCCATTCTTATACTCACCCTCCAGCATCTTCATATAGTACTTTACAGACACCACACTGGTCCCACGGCACCATCTTCTACCCGTAGCTTCCAGCATAATAACATACTATTATATATAATAACATCACATATAATAGTATGTTGTTTATGTAATTAAATATTTTACCACATGTTTTGCTTCAAATATTTTTTTTCCCTATTTTCCACCTCTAAAACCTGGGTGCGTCTTATAGTCTGGTGCGTCTTATGGTCCGAAAAATATGGATGTTGTCCGCATTGTTCCTGTTTTTATGAATTTTTTCCACTAAAGACAAAGTTTTATGTTTTTCTACGCTGAAATACCTTTTTTCTTCATTCTTTGGAACTTGCATGCCCAAGCCCAGGCAGCTCCATGCGTGGAACTCATTCTTGGAAAGAGGCTGTAAATGGTGAGCTGACTTCTGCCATTCCCTATTCCTGTTTTTTTATATAGCAGCATGATATAGAGACAGAGACAATGATTCCATTAATGTATCACTCAGTTTACTGGGTGCAACAGCTGTGATAGAATCATAGTTTTCTCAGTTGCAGATTTTTCAGAGCTCGAATGCTGAGCTCTGCATAACCCCGACCACAACACTGGCAGCTTCATGTGTTCATTGTATAGTGACAGAGTGCTGCTAATCAGTTGTGGTAGCATGGTTGGACCAGGAGGCACGAGACACCTAGTCCCCTAGTAATAATCTACTGCTGATAAAACACTGATTTTATTGAAACAACACACAGCCTCATAAGGAATATATCGATGTAATCAGGTGATCTTCCTGTGCAACATGGTGCTCTCATATTATATAACAATAGCCTTCTTACTCATTCTCTTCGATACTTTTTTTCATCAATTAACAAAATGCAAAGCATATGAACAAAAGATAAATAAAATGAATACGTAATGTGAAAGCCCATTGCCTTCTAAACAGCTTTAATGTATCAGTCTATGCACAATTGCTCATGGTTTTTTAGCCAAATCAGCAGGGAGGTTGTTGCAAACATCTTGGAAAGCTGACCACAGATATTCTGCAGATGGAACTAGTGAGAGCCAGCTATAGATGTCTGGCCCAATCTGTTCTTCCAGGAAGGATTGCAGCCAAAACCCATACATTTGATATGGAAACAAGGCCAATTGACTCAATAATGCACAAAAAGATTGATACAAGGGTGCCGAAAAGTGGCAGCAGGTGTTTAGGTCTAATGAGTGAAAACTTGAAATATTTGACTGGAACAGAACGTAGTTTGTTTATTAAAGGGCTGCATAGTGATACATTAATAAGGATCAGCAGGTAACAGTGAAGCATGGTGGAGGGTCCTCCATGTTTGGAGATGCATTTCAGCAAATGCTCTTGAGTAGGGTTGAGCGAAACGGGTCGTTCATTTTCAAAAGTCGCCGACTTTTGGCAAAGTCGGGTTTCATGAAACCCGATCCGACCCCTGTGCCGGGTCGGCCATGCGGTACGCGACTTTTGCGCCAAAGTCGCGTTTCAATGACGCGAAAAGCGCCATTTATTCGGACTCCCATGACAGCACTACGAGAGAGGGGATCCGCCCTTCAGGAACAGGAAACCTACAGATACAAAAGGGCGGCACCTCTCCCCATGCATCAGTTGGTTTCCTGTTCCTGGAGGGACAGGATCCTACAGATTTCATCTCGTAAGGAGCCCAGGCCGGCCGGTCGAATCTGGTAGCGGGGGGGTCTCCTACCTCGACCGGTGCGGAAAGTCCTGGAGACGCCACGGTGGTCCAGGCTGGACTGCACGTCAGTGGCGTTGGCAGCAGGGAGCAGGGTCCGGAGGATTCCTTGTCTCCGGAAGCCGGCGTTGGTATGTTTCATTTCCCCCCCCTGGGTCAGGCGGCGGCGGTGAGGTGCGGTGGTACAGTTGCGGCGTCGGAAGTGGAGCGCCGTCCGGAGCACTGCTGGGCATTCCCGGCGTCCTGCATCGCTCACTGAGCGTTTCCGGAACGCTGGGGCGCCGGGGGGTGGAGCCGGCAGGCGCTTCCGGTTTGCGGGGGGCTGCGCATGCGCGGTCTTTTCCAAAATGGCGGCGCCCATGGTCCGGTCGCCGGTTTCTTCTGCATTACCACCGCTAACATCCCAGCTGCAGCCTGATCATCAGGAACCAATGGGGAACACGCCAGGTGGCCTGCTGACCGGAATACAGGGGATATAAGCAGGTGTTGGCGATAGAACCCTGCTTTTGGCCACAGTCTCATCATGGCAGATGATGGTGAGCAGCAGCCTCAGCTTCTGGATAAAGTGCGGCAGGAAGCCGTGGGAAAGGAGCATATCAGAAGTGACCAGTCCAGCCGTAAAAGCTCGTCCAGGCAAGGATCTAGAGCTTCGACTGGCAAGGAGCCCCCTCGTGTTCCGGTACCTTTTTCTTTGGCGTACACTGGTAAGTGATCTACGTGAATGTTCACTCAGTGACGCGGGCCCCTTATACTTTGTGATTCTAGGGGAAGAGAAGTGCAAAGTCGAAACATAAGGAGTGTGCCCTATGTGAAGTTCCTTTACCAGATTCCTACCCTAAAAAATTGTGTGCCTCCTGTATACAACAGACGGTGAGGTCTACAGGAGTGGAGGGGTTGAGTGACATCAGGCTAGATAGATGGTATCTCCCTTATTGTCCTCCCCTAGGTAGCGGAAGAATCTGCTTCTACGGCTAGTCTAAAGGAGATGATCCGTATGGAAGTTAAGGAATCCCTGCGGTCTTTGTCCCAGGCGGGAAGTTCAAAACAAAGAGCTTCGGTGATCTCAGACTCTTCGGAGGAAGATAAAGAGGAGGGTTCTTATGGCTCGATTCTCTCTTCCTCATCATCAGAAGAGGACTCTGGCCGATTCTGTCTGCCTCTAGACCGGGTGGATAAACTAGTCAAGTCGGTCAGAGGCACGATGGGCCTAGAAGAGCCTAAGACTCAGCCTTCCCGTCAGGAGCTAATGTTCAGCGGCTTGGAACACAAGAAACGCAGATCTTTCCCGGTGAATGATAAAATTCAAGACCTGATTCTCCGGGAATGGAAAAAACCGGAGAAGAAAGGTTCTTTGCCACCGGCTTTAAAGCGCAGGTATCCCTTTGAGGATGCGGCTGTGGATACCTGGGACAAGGCCCCTAAATTAGATGCTGCGGTGGCGAAAGCATCTAAGAAAGCAGCATTACCTTTCGAGGACATGGGTTCCCTTAAAGACCCCCTTGACAGGAAGGCGGATACCTTCCTTAAAGGTACCTGGGAGATGGCAGCCGGATCTTTGAGGCCAGCAGTGGCTGCGACTTGTACAGCCAGATCCCTGATGGTCTGGCTGGAACAGTTGGAATCCCAGCTTAAAGAAGGCGCTTCCAGGAATTCTATTCTAGGTGCGCTTCCAGTGATTCAGGATGCGGCGGCTTTCCTGTCGGATGCATCGGTGGACTCGGTCAGAATGGCAGCCAGAGCAGCAGGACTCTCCAACGCGGCTCGTAGAGCCTTATGGTTGAAGTGTTGGTCGGGGGATATCCAGTCAAGATCCAAGTTATGCGCTATCCCATGTAAAGGGGAATATCTCTTTGGGCCAACTTTGGATGAGCTGCTCGAAAAGGCTGGGGATGATAAGAAAAAATTCCCTAATTTGTCATCAGCTTCTTACCGGCGTCCATTCAACAGGAGGAGATTTGGTCGTGGAAGGAAGCGCGCGTCCTCACCCTCTAGAGAAAATTTTAGATGGGAGGATAGACGCAGGAAAGGTACGGGTTACATGTTTCGCCGTTCCTCAAAAGAACGTAAGAAACCAGACCAATGACTAGCAATCCCTGTGGGAGGGAGATTGTCAACCTTCTCTTCTGCATGGACTAACATCACGGATAGTGACTGGGTCCGAGGTATTATATCGGAAGGCCTAAAATTGGAATTTGTTCACTGGCCTCGGGATAAATTTATGCTAACCCCCTTGCGTTCCTCCACTATTGAGCAGACGGCCCTAGAGTCAGAGGTCATGACTTTATGCCGTAAAAATGTACTGATTGAGGTTCCGGAGTCAGAAAGAGGAAGAGGATTCTACTCTCCTCTTTTTCTGATTCAAAAACCAGACAAGTCGTTCAGGACTATTATCAATCTCAAATCCCTTAATGAATACCTGGTTAATACCACGTTTAAAATGGAGTCAATCAGTTCTGCAATAAAGATGTTGTTTAAACACTGCTTCATGGTAGTTGTGGACTTAAAGGATGCATACTATCATGTTCCTATCCACGAAAACTTTCAGAAGTTTCTACGTGTGGCGGTGTCTATGGGAGGTATTGTTCGCCATTTTCAATTTAGAGCCCTTCCCTTCGGCCTCTCAGCGTCTCCCCGGGTATTTACTAAAATAGTTGCGGAGGTTATGGCGCACTTACGTGAATCCGATATCCTCATTGTCCCGTATCTGGATGATTTCCTAATAGTGGGGAACTCAGTAGACCATTGCCTGGCTCAGGTTAAAACAGCTATATTTAAACTGGAAAATCTGGGCTGGATCGTAAATTACGATAAGTCCCGTTTGCAACCCCTAAAGACCCAGAGGTTCCTAGGGCTGCTGTTAAATTCCGAGTCTCAACAATGCTGTCTTCCACCTGATAAATTACTTCATATCCAACAACAGGTGTTAAAAGCAATTAATAAACCATCCATGACCCTTAGACAGGCTATGTCTTTGTTAGGTTCCCTAACTTCCTGTATCCCCGCCGTCCGTTGGGCCCAATTCCACTCCAGGCCTTTACAGTTTGACGTACTACATTATGATAGTCTTACAGGGTTCCTTGCAGGGTCAGATGACATTGAGTTCAGGGGTTCTTGCATCTCTTAGATGGTGGCTAGAGGAAGACAATCTGTCAGCAGGAGTTCCCTGGGTGACTCAGGTGACTCGGGTAATCACAACAGACGCCAGCCCCACGGGGTGGGGGGCACACATGGGTGACGTTGTAGTCCAGGGTCTATGGGACTCCCAGACATCGGCCTCTTCCAATCAGAAGGAGTTGATGGCAATTGAATTCTCAATTAAGGAACTCCTCGTGTATCTACAGGGTCACCATGTCAAAATCCTCTCCGACAATCAGGTGACAGTTGCCTACGTGAATCACCAAGGTGGAACACGCTCCGAGTCCCTGATGGAAATAGTGGACCGCCTGCTCCAGATAGCGGAAAACCATTTTCTATCTTTAACAGCAGTACATATAAAAGGGAAGGAAAATATAAGGGCGGACTTTCTAAGTCGAAACACCTTAAGACAAGGAGAATGGTCTCTGAACACAAAGATCTTCAACCAGATTGTTCGCAGGTGGGGTCATCCAGAGGTGGACTTATTTGCCAACAAGGACAACAGGAAAGTGAAAAAATTCTGTTCCTTAAATCCCAGGGAATATCCGCTGGCAGTGGATGCCTTCCTGATCAGATGGGATTTCCGGTTGGCTTATGCGTTTCCCCCGCTAAACCTGTTGCCTCTGGTGGTCAGAAAGATAAGGGAGGATCAAGCGAGAATCATACTGATCGCTCCGTTCTGGCCCCGAAGGGCTTGGTTCTCCTGGCTCAGGACCATGTCGGTGGAAGACCCCTGGGTACTGCCGGACATTCCGGACTTACTTCATCAAGGTTCGATCAACCATCCACAAGTGAAGGGTCTCCATTTGACGGCATGGTCTTTGAGAGGTCACTGTTAAAAAACAGGATTTTCTCCAAATCTCATTGATACCCTTATGAAGAGTAGAAAACTCATAACAACTAAAATCTACTCTAGAACTTGGAGGAAGTTTCTGGCCTCTTCAAATTTTAATATCGAAGAGGGTTTACCAATTAACCAGATTCTAGAATTCCTGCAGAGGGGGCTAGAGCTAAATCTATCCACAAGTACTCTAAAAGTACAAGTCTCAGCCCTGGGGGCTCTATTTTCTTGTAACATTGCTGGTAATTATTGGGTATCAAGGTTCATCAAAGCAGCTAGTAGATCCAGACCTATACACAGGAATAGGTCAATGCCTTGGGATCTCAACCTAGTCCTCTCAGCCTTGACTAAAGAACCGTTTGAGCCTTTACATTCAGCCTCACTTAAATTACTATCCCTCAAAACAGCGTTTTTGGTGGCAATTACATCTGCTCGTAGGGTAGGAGACATACAGGCTCTTTCTAGGCTCTCCCCCTATACAGAGTTTCTACAGGACAGAGTAGTCCTCAGACCAGATCCAGCTTATTTACCAAAAGTGGCCTCAGATTTTCATAGATCTCAGGAGATAGTTCTACCATCATTTCTCCCTAATCCTTCTAATTCCAAAGAGGAGTTACTCCATACGTTAGATGTTAGGAAATGTCTCTTAGAATATATATCAGTCACTGATGCTTGGAAGAGAGAGGATGCGTTGTTTCTATCCTTCCAAGGTCCCAGGAAAGGTCTTAGAGTGTCAAAGTGCACGTTATCAAAGTGGATTAGGGAGGCTATCTCTCTGGCTTATACTGCAGGTGGAGGTCCTGTTCCGCAGAATCTGAGGGCACATTCCACTCGGGTCATGGCTGCATCCTGGGCTGAGAGATCTGGAGTCTCCATCGACCAGATATGTAAGGCGGCTACGTGGTCATCCCCTTCCACCTTTTTCAAACACTATAGGTTGGACTGGGGGTTCTCTTCTGATCTCACCTTCGGGTTAAGGGTGCTGCAGGCTATAGTCCCTCCCTAAGGTAGTTTACATCTCTGTAATTCTCTCGTAGTGCTGTCATGGGAGTCCGAATAAAGCATTAAGCTACTTACTGGTAGCGGCATTTTTCGGAGGCCCATGACAGCACCCTTAGTTCCCTCCCTATTCACGTGGGGGTTGCACTTCCTATAGTATATATAATGAGATAGATAGATCTCACGTGTAGTATATAGTTCAATATGATGGATTATTTTTGTACATAAACGGTATATAATGTATATTTGTGTGCTACTAACCGCGGTAGTCCTCTCAGGCTCTGAAATACAACTGATGCATGGGGAGAGGTGCCGCCCTTTTGTATCTGTAGGTTTCCTGTTCCTGAAGGGCGGATCCCCTCTCTCGTAGTGCTGTCATGGGCCTCCGAAAAATGCCGCTACCAGTAAGTAGCTTAATGCTTTCTCAGCCAATGAAGGTAAACGCAGAGTGTGGGCAGCGTGATGACATAGGTCCTGGTCCCCACCATCTTAGAGAAGGGCATTGCAGTGATTGGCTTGCTGTCTGCGGCGTCACAGGGGCTATAAAGGGGAGTTCCTGCTGACCGCCATGTTACTGCTGCTGATCTGAGCTTAGGGAGAGGTTGCTGCCGCTTCGTCAGAAGCAGGGATAGCGTTAGGCAGGGTCCATTAACCACCAAACCGCTTGTGCTGTAGCGATTTCCACTGCCCAACACCACCCTCGGTGTGCAGGGACAGTGGAAGCTACATTTTTTTTTTCCCCCCTCAGCGCTGTAGCTCATTGGGCTGCCCTAGAAGGCTCCCTGATAGCTGCATTGCTGTGTGTACGCCGCTGTGCAAACCAACTGCTTTTTTCAAAGCACAAATCCTCTTGTTCCTTCCTTTCTGCACAGCTATCTTTTTGGTTTGTACACACTTTTTATTTAATTTGTGCATCAGTCCACTCCTTATTGCTGCCTGCCATACCTGGCTGAGATTACTGCAGGGAGATAGTAATTGAAGGACACTCCCTGTTTTTTTTTTTTTTTTTTGTGGGAGATTAAGATTGACATTTCTGCTAGAGTGCCATCCCTGTCTGTGTCATCTCTCACTCAGTGGGCCATAGAAAGCCTATTTATTTTTTTGCTTGATTTTATTCTATTTTTTTTTCCTAAAGTCTCCCTGAAAAAAAACAAAAAAAAAAACAAATCAGTGGGAGATTAATATTGCCCTTTCTGCTTGTGTGCCAGTCTTGACTCCTGGGTGTGCCATCTCTCTCTCTCTCTCTCCAATTGTGGGCCATAGAAAGCCTATTATTTTCTTAGCTTGATTTGGGTTCCAAAATCTACCTGAAAAAATCACTACATCAATCAGTGGGAGATAAATATTGGCCTCTGGGCTTGTGTGCCACTCCTGACTCCTGTGTGCGTCATCTCTCACTCAGTGGGCCATAGAAAGCCTTTTTTTGTTTTATTTGTTTTCTAAATTCTCCCTGAAAAAATCATTTTATCTTATTTGGTTTCTAAATTCTTCCTGAAAAAATCATTTTATTCTATTTTTTTTTCCTAAAGTCTCAATGAAAAAAAACAAAAAAAAAAAAAAATCAGTGGGAGATTAATATTGCCCTTTCTGCTTGTGTGCCAGTCTTGACTCCTGGGTGTGCCATCTCTCTCTCTCTCTCTCCAATTGTGGGCCATAGAAAGCCTATTATTTTTTTTAGCTTGATTTCGGTTCCAAAATCTACCTGAAAAAATCACTACATCAATCAGTGGGAGATAAATATTGGCCTCTGGGCTTGTGTGCCACTCCTGACTCCTGTGTGCGTCATCTCTCACTCAGTGGGCCATAGAAAGCCTTTTTTTGTTTTATTTGTTTTCTAAATTCTCCCTGAAAAAATCATTTTATTTTCTTTGGTTTCTAAATTCTTCCTGAAAAAATCATTTTATTCTATTTTTTTTTTTCCTAAAGTCTCCCTTAAAAAAAAAAAAAAATCAAATCAGTGGGAGATTAATATTTACATTTGTGCTTCAGTGACAGTCCTGCGTGTGTGGCATCTCTCTCATTTGTTGCCACCAACAACAGAGTGTGTAACATTGTGCCTGATTTTCGTTGTGGTCTCACTCACCTGTAAAGGGGTAGCTAAATCATACTGAAGTTATAGCTCACCGTGTAATTTGTGTGACAGCAACAAATACCGTTAGTTTGTTTACGTTTTTAAAACAATGAGGAAGTATGGTGGAAGAGGTCGTGGCCGGGGGCGTTCATTGTCAGCTGGTAATGAGGGTAGTGGTAGTGGTGGAGCATCAGCTGGTCATGGGAAAAAAAATATTGCACCTAAGTCTGGAGCTGTGGAGCCAGGTTCGTCGTCTGGCTACACAAGGCCTCGAACGCTCCCTTTTCTGGGAGTAGAAAAACCGCTTTTAAAGCCGGAGCAGCAAGAGCAAGTTTTGGCTTATCTTGCTGACTCAGCCTCTAGCTCTTTTGCCTCCTCTCGTGAAACTGGTAAATGTCAAAGCAGCGCGTCGTTAGTGGATGTTCACGGTCAGGGACAAGTCGCTTCCTTGTCCTCTTCAGCAAAAACAACAACAGAGAAGAATGCAGCAGGCGACACAACGGGTTACATGAGACTATGGTTAGAAAAAGGAAGTACTTAGCCTCGCATCCGCGTACACAGGGTTTGAATGCACACATACAGGTCCTTCTCAAAAAATTAGCATATAGTGTTAAATTTCATTATTTACCATAATGTAATGATTACAATTAAACTTTCATATATTATAGATTCATTATCCACCAACTGAAATTTGTCAGGTCTTTTATTGTTTTAATACTGATGATTTTGGCATACAACTCCTGATAACCCAAAAAACCTGTCTCAATAAATTAGCATATTTCACCCATCCAATCAAATAAAAGTGTTTTTTAATAACAAACAAAAAAAACAACAAATAATAATGTTCAGTTATGCACTCAATACTTGGTCGGGAATCCTTTGGCAGAAATGACTGCTTCAATGCGGCGTGGCATGGAGGCAATCAGCCTGTGACACTGCTGAGATGTTATGGAGGCCCAGGATGCTTCAATAGCGGCCTTAAGCTCATCCAGAGTGTTGGGTCTTGCGTCTCTCAACTTTCTCTTCACAATATCCCACAGATTCTCTATGGGGTTCAGGTCAGGAGAGTTGGCAGGCCAATTGAGCACAGTAATACCATGGTCAGTAAACCATTTACCAGTGGTTTTTTCATCTCCATAAAGCATTTCAGCCGATGGAAGCATGAAGTGCTCCAAAATCTCCTGATAGCTAGCTGCATTGACCCTGCCCTTGATGAAACACAGTGGACCAACACCAGCAGCTGACATGGCACCCCACACCATCACTGACTGTGGGTACTTGACACTGGACTTCAGGCATTTTGGCATTTCCTTCTCCCCAGTCTTCCTCCAGACTCTGGCACCTTGATTTCCGAATGACATGCAAAATTTGCTTTCATCAGAAAAAAGTACTTGGGACCACTTAGCAACAGTCCAGTGCTGCTTCTCTGTAGCCCAGGTCAGGCGCCTCTGCCGCTGTTTATGGTTCAAAAGTGGCTTTACCTGGGGAATGCGGCACCTGTAGCCCATTTCCTGCACACGCCTGTGCACGGTGGCTCTGGATGTTTCCACACCAGACTCAGTCCACTGCTTCCTCAGGTTCCCCAAGGTCTGGAATCGGTCCTTCTCCACAATCTTCCTCAGGGTCCGGTCTCCTCTTCTCGTTGTACAGCGTTTTCTGCCACATTGTTTCCTTCCAACAGACTTACCATTGAGGTGCCTTGATACAGCACTCTGGGAACAGCCTATTTGTTGAGAAATTTCTTTCTGGGTCTTACCCTCTTGCTTGAGGGTGTCAATGATGGCCTTCTTGACATCTGTCAGGTCGCTAGTCTTACCCATGATGGGGGTTTTGAGTAATGAACCAGGCAGGGAGTTTATAAAAGCCTCAGGTATCTTTTGCATGTGTTTAGAGTTAATTAGTTGATTCAGAAGATTAGGGTAATAGGTCGTTTAGAGAACCTTTTCTTGATATGCTAATTTATTGAGACAGGTTTTTTGGGTTATCAGGAGTTGTATGCCAAAATCATCAGTATTAAAACAATAAAAGACCTGACAAATTTCAGTTGGTGGATAATGAATCTATAATATATGAAAGTTTAATTGTAATCATTACATTATGGTAAATAATGAAATTTAACACTATATGCTAATTTTTTGAGAAGGACCTGTAGCTAGACTAATCTCGTTAGAGATGATGCCCTACCGGTTAGTTGAAAGCGAAGCTTTCAAAGCCCTGATGGACTACGCTGTACCACGCTACGAGCTACCCAGTCGACACTTTTTTTCCAGAAAAGCCATCTCAGCCCTCCACCAGCATGTTAAAGAGCGCATCGTCCATGCACTCAGGCAATCTGTGAGCACAAAGGTGCACCTGACAACAGATGCATGGACCAGTAGGCATGGCCAGGGACGTTACGTGTCCATCACGACACACTGGGTAAATATGGTGGATGCAGGGTCCACAGGGGACAGCAAGTTTGGGACAGTTCTGCCTAGCCCACGGTCTAGGAAACAATTGGCTGTAGCCGTTCGCACCCCCTCCTCCTCCTCTTCGTCCTCCTGCAGAAGCGAGAGCTCGTCCACAGACCGCAGTCGCACAACCACTCCATCCGCAGCTGCCACTGTTGCACACCAGGTCTCCCATTATGGGGCAGCTACTGGCAAACGTCAGCAGGCTGTATTGGCTATGAAGTGTTTGGGCGACAACAGACACACCGCGGAAGTTCTGTCCGAGTTCTTGCAGAAAGAAACGCAGTCGTGGCTGGGCACTGTAGATCTTGAGGCAGGCAAGGTAGTGAGTGATAACGGAAGGAATTTCATGGCTGCCATCTCCCTTTCCCAACTGAAACACATTCCTTGCCTGGCTCACACCTTAAACCTGGTGGTGCAGTGCTTCCTGAAAAGTTATCCGGGGTTATCCGACCTGCTCCTCAAAGTGCGTGGACTTTGCACACATATCCGCCGTTCGCCCGTACACTCCAGCCGTATGCAGACCTATCAGCGTTCTTTGAACCTTCCCCAGCATCGCCTAATCATAGACGTTGCAACAAGGTGGAACTCAACACTGCACATGCTTCAGAGACTGTGTGAACAGAGGCGGGCTGTTATGTTTTTGTGGGAGGATACACATACACGGGCAGGCAGTAGGATGGCAGACATGGAGTTGTCAGGTGTGCAGTGGTCGAAGATTCAAGACGTGTCAAGTCCTTCAGTGTTTTGAGGAATGCACACGGCTGGTTAGTGCAGACAATGCCATAATAAGCATGAGCATCCCCCTAATGCGTCTGCTGATGCAAAGTTTGACGCACATAAAGGATCAGGCGTCTGCAGCTGAGGAAGAGGAAAGCCTTGATGACAGTCAGCCATTGTCTGGCCAGGGCAGTGTACAGGACAAGGTAGCGGGCGAAGAGGAGGAGGAGGACGAGGAGGATGATGGGGATGATTATATTTTTAATGAGGAAGCTTTTCCGGGGCCACTGGAAATTGGTGGCGCGGCAATGCCGGGTTCTGGTTTTTGGAGGGACACAAGTGACGTGGATTTGCCTGAAACTGCCCCTCAACCAAGCACAACCGCAGATTTGAGAACTGGAACTTTGGCCCACATGGCGGATTATGCCTTACGTATCCTCAAAAGGGACACACGCATAACTAAAATGATGAATGATGACGATTACTGGTTGGCCTGCCTCCTTCATCCTCGCTATAAAGGCAAATTGCAAAATATAATGCCACATGAGAACTTGGAACTAATATTAGCAACCAAACAATCAACTCTTGTTGACCGTTTGCTTCTGGCATTCCCTGCACACAGCGCCCGTGATCGTTCTCACACAAGCTGCAGGGGCCAGCAGACCAGAGGAGTTAGAGGGGCAGAAATCAGAAGTGGCGTTGGCCAGAGGGGTTTTCTGACCAGGTTGTGGAGTGATTTTGCTATGACCGCAGACAGGACAGGTACTGCAGCATCAATTCAAAGTGACAGGAGACAACATTTGTCCAGTATGGTTACAAACTATTTTTCATCCCTTATCGATGTTCTCCCTCAACCGTCATTCCCATTTGATTACTGGGCATCAAAATTAGACACCTGGCCAGAATTGGCAGAATATGCATTGCAGGAGCTTGCTTGCCCGGCAGCTAGTGTCCTATCAGAAAGAGTATTCAGTGCTGCAGGTTCAATACTAACAGAAAAAAGGACTCGTCTGGCTACCCAAAATGTAGATGATCTAACCTTCATTAAAATGAACCACAACTGGATTTCGAAATCTTTTGCCCCACCTTGCCCGGCTGACACCTAGCTTTCCTATGAAAAGGTCTTGCCTGTGGACTATTCTGAATGCCTTTTCCAATCTCGTAATTTTCTGCACCTGATTGTCCAGCATACGACATGTTTACACCTCACTAAATGGCCAAACTCCCCACACGGGGCCGTGGTATCGACACTTGGCGACAGCACCCGTGAGAGTGCAGTTTGTCTGAAGAGGTGGGTGAGCCCGCTTTTGGTCGACGGCACTGCCACTGGGTCCCTCCTAGTACAATAAAGTGTCTCTGGCAGTGGTGGTGCGCACCCAACGTCAGACACACCGTTGTAATATGAGGGGCCCTGGGCCTGTACCGCCGGCCACAAGACAGTTTCCCCCCACCCCAGCTCAAACAGTGCTCTACCACTTGCAAAATTATCTCACAGCTCCACCAATGTTTAGTCTATGCGCTGACATCCTTCAATGCCTGCCACTGACAATACCATTGTATTGACATTTTTGTTATGTTAGGCCTTCGATGCCTGTCTGTGGTCACTCCTTCCACTAGGCCTCCACTGACCACACCACTGCTGCCCGTGTACCCCTGTAACCAATTTAAAATTGCCTACAGCCATGTGTTATTATTTTAGGCCTTCGTTGCCTGTCTGCGGTGACTCCTTCCACTAGGCCTCCACTGACCACACCACTGCTGCCCGTGTACCCCTGTAACCAATTTAAAATTGCCTACAGCCATGTGTTATTATTTTAGGCCTTCGATGCCTGTCTGCGGTCACTCCTTCCACTAGGCCTCCACTGACCACACCACTGCTGCCCGTGTACCCCTGGAACCAATTTAAAATTGCCTACAGCCATGTGTTATTATTTTAGGCCTTCGATGCCTGTCTGCGGTGACTCCTTCCACTAGGCCTCCACTGACCACACCACTGCTGCCCGTGTACCCCTGTAACCAATTTAAAATTGCCTACAGCCATGTGTTATTATTTTAGGCCTTCGATGCCTGTCTGCGGTGACTCCTTCCACTAGGCCTCCACTGACCACACCACTGCTGCCCGTGTACCCCTGGAACCAATTTAAAATTGCCTACAGCCATGTGTTATTATTTTAGGCCTTCGATGCCTGTCTGCGGTCACTCCTTCCACTAGGCCTCCACTGACCACACCACTGCTGCCCGTGTACCCCTGGAGCCAACATCAGAAAATATAAAAATAAGTATTTTGCTTATAAAAAAGAAAATACTGGAGAGATATCAAATGCAGACATTTTAACATTAAAAACAAACACATACAACAAAAATCTGGTACAGTACTAAAAATGGCCACCAGCTACAATAACTTTCTCCTGCAAGTAGTTAACTGAAAGGTTTTTTCAATTTTAAACACAGATATGGCATCCACCGAGTGTTGTCCTGTCGCGTCTTCTTTATATTATTGCCAAGAAGATGCAAAACAATGAAAATAATAAAATCATTATTTACCAAAAAAATAGAGTAAGTCAAAACCACATTGCAAATAAACATTCATTACAAATAAAGAAGCAGGGCGCGTCCGAGGGTGAGTATATACCTAATAAGAATATAATCACCCTCGGACGCGCCCTGCTTCTTTCCGACAGCCTTCCTTCCTAAGAATCAGCCCTTCCGTGGTGTAGAGAGAGGGTTTGTTACACTCCAAGGTGTTCCCCAGGTTGCCTTTCCTGAGCTTCGATCTTCCGGCTCTCGTTTAGTAGTTGTTGGAAACTACGCTGCATTGGGCCTACAAATTGGGTATGGGGTGTAGAGAGATGGTGTGTTCCACTCCAAGGTGTTCCCCAGGTTGCCTTTCCTGAGCTTCGATCTTCCGGCTCTCGTTTAGTAGTTGTTGGAAACTATGCTGCATTAGGCCTACAAATTGGGTATGGGGTGTAGAGAGATGGTGTGTTCCACTGTAGAGAGATGGTGTGTTCCACTCCAAGGTGTTCCCCAGGTTTCCTCGCCAATGCTTCGATCATCATGCTCTCGTTTAGTAGTTGTTGGAAACTACGCTGCATTGGGCCTACAAATTGGGTATGGGGTGTAGAGAGATGGTGTGTTCCACTCCAAGGTGTTCCCCAGGTTGCCTTTCCTGAGCTTCGATCTTCTGGCTCTCGTTTAGTAGTTGTTGGAAACTACGCTGCATTAGGCCTACATATTGGGTATGGGGTGTAGAGAGATGGTGTGTTACACTCCAAGGTGTTCCCCAGGTTTCCTCTCCATTGCTTCGATCTTCCGGCTCTCGTTTAGTAGTTGTTGGAAACTACGCTGCATTAGGCCTACAAATTGGGTATGGGGTGTAGAGAGATGGTGTGTTACACTCCAAGGTGTTCCCCAGGTTTCCTCTCCATTGCTTCGATCTTCCGGCTCTCGTTTAGTAGTTGTTGGAAACTACGCTGCATTGGGCCTACAAATTGGGTATGGGGTGTAGAGAGATGGTGTGTTCCACTCCAAGGTGTTCTCCAGGTTGCCTTTCCTGAGCTTCGATCTTCCGGCTCTCGTTTAGTAGTTGTTGGAAACTACGCTGCATTAGGCCTACAAATTGGGTATGGGGTGTAGAGAGATGGTGTGTTCCACTGTAGAGAGATGGTGTGTTCCACTCCAAGGTGTTCCCCAGGTTTCCTCGCCAATGCTTCGATCATCATGCTCTCGTTTAGTAGTTGTTGGAAACTACGCTGCATTAGGCCTACAAATTGGGTATGGGGTGTAGAGAGATGGTGTGTTCCACTCCAAGGTGTTCCCCAGGTTTCCTCGCCAATGCTTCGATCATCATGCTCTCGTTTAGTAGTTGTTGGAAACTACGCTGCATTAGGCCTACAAATTGGGTATGGGGTGTAGAGAGATGGTGTGTTCCACTCCAAGGTGTTCTCCAGGTTGCCTTTCCTGAACTTCTATCTTCAGGCTCTCATTAAATTGTGGTTAAACGGAACAACTGCATTTGGCGTACTAGTTGGTTTGGGGCCTACTATCGGTGTCTGCCGCTCCTTGCTGTTCTCCTGGTTTCCTGTCCTGAAATTCCGTTTTCAGGCGCTCGTTAAGTAGTTGTTAATGTTAGACTGCATTTGGCCTACTAGTTGTGTTGGGGCCTACTATCGGTGTCTGCCACTCCTTGCTGTTCTCCTCCACTGAACAAAGCTGTGCCGCCTGTTTACTACTGTTGCCAATTTTGAACTGCATTTCGACTACTTACTGATTTGGGCCTACTCTCTGTGTCAGCCTCTCATTCCAGTTGTCCTCCACTGCAATGCCCCCTGATTAGTCCTGTGTTACCAATTTTGAATTGCATTTAGCCCACTTTATTCTTTGGGCCTATATCTGTGTTTCCTCCTCATCCTGCCCATTGCCCAGCCAGTGATAGATGAGTCTGCTGGTACATTGACCCATAACGCAACATTTCCCGTGCACGCTACACTGCAAGATTGTGACCCTGCTGAAAGTCAGGTCCCCCTTCCCGCATACCATACCACCTTACACGGGGACAAACAAGAAGGTGCAGATGAAAGTGCAGGTTCCTTCATCAGGTGGGGGGAGGAATACTAGTTGGCGACGTCACTGGCACAGGGCCTCTCATAGTACGCAAAAGTGCTGCTGCCGGTGGGAGGCGCCCCCGCCGTGCAAACACACCGCTGTACTTTGAGGGGCACTGTGCCAGTGCCAATGCCAACGAGTGGGCCCCCCCTGCTTGCTCAGGTTCACAGCACTTGCAAAGTTGAATTACTTACCTCTCCCTGCTCCACTGCCGTGACGTGGTCCAGATTTCCTGGGCCCACTAATTACTTGAACCAGCCCTACCCACCACAACTTTAGCCAAATGACCCCCAATTTCAAATGCCTTCCAATTATTATAAGGTAAATTACGCTTGACAAGCTTCATTAAGAAGAATGGATGGTTTTGACATTAAAATGGGCACTCTAGGTGTTTTCCTGGCCCCCACTCACTGCCGACTATGCTGCCCCATTGACTTGCATTGGGTTTCGTGTTTCGGTCGATCCCGACTTTACGTCATAATCGGCCGATTTCACTCGACCCGACTTTTGAGATAGTCGGGTTTCGCGAAACCCGGCTCGACTCTAAAAAGGGCAAGGTCGCTCAACTCTACTCTTGAGGATTTTTACAGAATAATAATGTCCTTAATTCTGAGAATTACAGTCAGATTTTAATGTATCCCACAATGCCATTAGTGTGATGTCTGTCTCCAAATTTATTATGAAGCAAGACAACAACAACAACATACAGAATGTGATGATATAGCATTACATAGCCTAGATCTCAACAAGTCTGGTTTTATACATAGAGACAGAAAGTTTTGCACAAGCAATATTCACAGAAGATCAGTGGTCAGTCCTCCAAGATGTTTGGAACATAACTCTTCGCCAAGTTCTATGAAAACTTGTGGGTAATTACAAATATACCTATAAGAACTGAGCCTGTTTTATACACAATCAGTGGTCACACCAAATGTTGATTTAATTTTAGATTTCACTTTTGTTCATTCACTTTGCATTTTGTTAATTGATAAAAAAAAATAAACTATTACCTCTACTATTCTGCTAAATCTGCTGTACTTTAGAAATCATCCTTACTTAGCAGCACACATACGCTGTAATGAAACATACAAATTAAATAGAATCTGTCACCAGGATTTTGCTACCTCAGCTGAGTGCAGTATAATGTTCGAAAGGAGACCTTGATTCCAATGATGTGTCACTTAGTTTACTGAGTGCAGCATAAAGAAGAGCTCAGAAACCGGCCTCCACTCACTCCAGGTTTTCTATATACATTGTCCATTGACAGTGAACTGCTTATCAGAGGTGCAGGCGTGGTTGGACCACTTTGCATGAGGCGGCTAGTTTGGGCCGTGATTATCTCCCGGTGATAAAATATTCATTGTATGGAAACAACAGCACTCAGCCTAATAAGTGACAAATCTTTAAAGTCTGTTTCTTAGCCCCTTCCTCATGCTTTTCTCAGATTACAAAGCAAAAACCTGCTGTCAGATTATCTTTACACAACCCATTCTGGAACCACATCTGTTAGGCGCTGGGATTCTTCCTCTGCACAGGATGTATCCCAAGCCTTGTCTTCTCCTGTGGTCCCCCATTCAGTCTCGACCACAGTGAATGCTGCTGAGAAAAGACGTTGGTCTCAGCATCTTGCTCAGATGGGCTGTTCTCCTGGTTACTGCTCCCTCTTCAGGTTCAGCTATAGTAACTGGCAATAGTCAGCAGCAGTCACTCCTGAGAGTCCAGGTTTTGCTCTACTGAGCATGCTCGTGGGTCGACTTCTCATTGGTGATCACCAGTCACATGCACAGGTCCTGGTCCGGCTCCGGATTGGCAAGTGAGCAAGGTCCTGTCAGATTGAAAGAAACTATAAATGGATATTTGGTGCGCCCGTTGGTGCCCTAAGATCACTTATGATTGGTGTGTGTGAGGAACCCAACTGTAGTGTGGACTCAGCTGTATGTGCTCAGGGCAGGCTCAGTGCCTTTAGAATTCTGGCTTCTCCGGAGAGGAGATTGTGTGTGTGAATTCAGGGCAGGCTCAGTGCCTTTGGAATTCCGACCTCTCCAGAGAGGAGTTCTGTGAGTGCTTGGAGTCCACTGCTGGTTCCCGTGTCCCAGTGGGGCTTGCGCACTCCTGTGATGCTAACAGGGTACGCGATTAGCGCCATATCACTCTACGGCTTTGTGCCTACAAACACAGCTCTGCTGCAGAGTTTCTTTCCCGTCGCTGTGTACGATTGGCACAGCCACGTGCTTCTCCGCTGAGTGACATTTAACTCCGTGCGAGTCAGTTTTGCTCGCTGCTTGTTGTGCCATTGTCCTCCTAGCTGCAGTATGCCATCCCTGCACAGTGGACCCCGAGTGGTGATCGCACTTTATTATTATATTTTATTTAGTGCGTTCCGCCAACCCTAACAACATCATGCCTGCTCTGACATTGTGTATGCTCTTAGCTCCTACAGTGTCAGTGCATGCAGGGCTGAGGATTCATGAATAAGAGATCTGATAAATAACTCAGGCCTGGTCTCAATATAATAATAATAATAATAATCTTTATTTATATAGCGCCAACGTATTCCGAAGCGCTTTACAGTTTAACAGTTTCAAACACAACAGTCATAAGTAACAATGTTAACAATACAATAATAAAGCAAAATAAGACAAAATAAGCCGCCCCTGCTCGTGAGAGCTTACAATCTACAATGAGGTGCGGGAGATGCAAAGTACAGGTGTGTATTTACAATGATGTATTTACAATGATGGTCCAGCCATCTTCAGGGAGTGGGGGATAGATGGAGATAGTGAATGGGCTACACACACACAAATATAAAATGTGTTTGATTAGTGAACATGATAGGCCACTCTGAACAAATGTGTTTTGAGCGAGCGCCAAAAACTATGCAAGTTGTGGATGGTCCTAATATCTTGGGGTAGAGCATTCCAGAGGATTGGCGCAGCACGGGAGAAGTCTTGGAGTCGGGAATGGGAGGTACGGATTAGTGCAGAGGTTAGTCGAAAGTCATTTGCAGAGGGCAGCGGTCGGCTAGGCCGATAGACCGAAATGAGGGAGGAGATGTAAGGGGGTGCCGCACTGTGTAGAGCTTTGTGGGTGAAAACAAGTATTTTGAATTGTATCCTGTAATGAATGGGTAGCCAGTGTAACGACTGGCGAAAAGCAGACACGTCCGAGTAACGATTAGCCAGATGGACGACCCTGGCTGCTGCATTAAGGATAGACTGGAGAGGGGAAAGTCGAGTAATGGGGAGGCCAATTAATAGAGCATTGCAGTAGTCCAGGCGGGAGTGGATCAGGGCGACACTGAGGGTTCTAGTCATCTCCATGGTGAGAAAAGGGCAGATTCTAGAGATGTTCTTTAGGTGTAAGCGGCATGAGCGGTCAAGAGATTGTATATGGGAGGTGAAGGAGAGATCGGAGTCAAACATAACACCCAGACAGCATGCCTGCTGCCGGGGTGTTATTATGGTGCCACCCATGGAGAGGGAAATGTCAGATTTAGGAAGGTTAGTAGATGGCGGGAGCAGAAGTTCAGTTTTGGAGAGGTTGAGTTTCAGATAAAGAGCGGACATGATGTTGGAGACTGCAGACAGACAGTCAGTGGCAGTTGTGTGTCATCAGCATAAAGATGGTATTGAAAGCCAAATCTGCTGATGGTCTGAATATTCTTCCTGTCGATCAGGGTTGGTGTTATGTAGGCAATCCAGTGACACAATGTGCCAGCAATCAGAGCACATACAGTGATTTGATAATAACCCAAAAACAATAGAACGAGCTCTGAGACGTGGAATCTCTGTAGACCGCAATACCTGAACCTATCCTAAACACAATTAAAGGCAGCTGTGGATTGCACCTGTCACTACCTATGCAACTCGGCACAGCCTGAGGAGCTGACTAGCCTGAAGACAGAAAAACAAGCCTGACTTGCCTCAGAGAAATACCCCAAAGGAAAAGGCAGCCCCCCACATATAATGACTGTTAGCAAGATGAAAAGACAAACGTAGGGATGAAATAGATTCAGCAAAGTGAGGCCCGATATTCTAGATAGAGCGAGGATAGCAAAGAGAACTTTGCAGTCTACAAAAAACCCTAAAGCAAAAAACCACACAAAGGGGGCAAAAAGACCCACCGTGCCGAACTAACGGCACGGCGGTGCACCCTTTGCGTCTCAGAGCTTCCAGCAAAAACGAATAGACAAGCTGGACAGAAAAAGTAGCAACAAAAGCAAAGAAACACTTATCTAAGCAGAGCAGCAGGCCACAGGAAAGATCCAGAAGCTCAGGTCCAACACTGGAACATTGACAAGGAGCAAGGAAGACAGAATCAGGTGGAGTTAAATAACAAAGCAGCCAACGAGCTCACCAGAACACCTGAGGGAGGAAGCTCAGAAGCTGCAGTACCACTTGTGACCACAGGAGTGAATTCAGCCACAGAATTCACAACAGTACCCCCCCTTGAGGAGGGGTCACCGAACCCTCACCAGAGCCCCCAGGCCGACCAGGATGAGCCACATGAAAGGCACGAACAAGATCTGGAGCATGGACATCAGAGGCAAAAACCCAGGAATTATCTTCCTGAGCATAACCCTTCCATTTAACCAGATACTGGAGTTTCCATCTAGAAACACGAGAATCCAAAATTTTCTCCACAATATACTCCAATTCCCCCTCCACCAAAACCGGGGCAGGAGGTTCAACAGATGGAACCATAGGTGCCACGTATCTCCGCAACAACGACCTATGGAATACATTATGTATGGAAAAGGAGTCTGGGAGGGTCAGACGAAAAGACACAGGATTGAGAATCTCAGAAATCCTATACCGACCAATAAAACGAGGTTTAAATTTAGGAGAGGAAACCTTCATAGGAATATGACGAGAAGATAACCAAACCAGATCCCCAACACGAAGTCGGGGACCCACACGGCGTCTGCGATTAACGAAAAGTTGAGCCTTCTCCTGAGACAAGGCCAAATTGTCCACTACCTGAGTCCAGATCTGCTGCAACCTGTCCACCACAGAATCCACACCAGGACAGTCCGAAGACTCAACCTGTCCTGAAGAGAAACGAGGATGGAACCCAGAATTACAGAAAAATGGAGAGACCAAGGTAGCCGAGCTGGCCCGATTATTAAGGGCGAACTCAGCCAACGGCAAAAAGGACACCCAATCATCCTGGTCTGCAGAAACAAAACATCTCACATATGTCTCCAAGGTCTGATTGGTTCGTTCGGTCTGGCCATTAGTCTGAGGATGGAAAGCCGAGGAAAAAGACAGGTCAATGCCCATCCTGCCACAAAAGGCTCTCCAAAACCTCGAAACAAACTGGGAACCTCTGTCAGAAACAATATTCTCAGGAATGCCATGCAAACGAACCACATGCTGGAAGAACAAAGGCACCAAATCAGAGGAGGAAGGCAATTTAACCAAGGGCACCAGATGGACCATTTTAGAAAAGCGATCACAGACCACCCAAATGACTGACATCTTTTGAGAAACAGGAAGGTCAGAAATGAAATCCATCGAAATATGTGTCCAAGGCCTCTTTGGGACCGGCAAGGGCAAAAGCAACCCACTGGCACGTGAACAGCAGGGCTTAGCCCTAGCACAAATCCCACAGGACTGCACAAAAGTACGTACATCCCGTGACAGAGATGGCCACCAGAAGGATCTAGCCACTAACTCTCTGGTACCAAATATTCCAGGATGACCAGCCAACACCTTACAATGAAGTTCAGAGATAACTTTAGTAGTCCACCTATCAGGGACGAACAGTTTCTCCGCCGGACAACGATCAGGTTTATTCGCCTGAAATTTTTGCAACACTCGCCGCAAATCAGGGGAGATGGCAGACACAATGACTCCTTCCTTGAGGATGCTCGCCGGCTCAGATGAACCCGGAGAGTCGGGCACAAAACTCCTAGACAGAGCATCCGCCTTCACATTTTTAGAGCCCGGAAGGTACGAAATCACAAAATCGAAGCGGGCAAAAAATAACGACCAACGGGCCTGTCTAGGATTCAAGCGCTTGGCAGACTCGAGATAAGTAAGGTTCTTATGATCAGTCAATACCACCATGCGATGCTTAGCTCCTTCAAGCCAATGACGCCATTCCTCGAATGCCCACTTCATGGCCAGCAACTCTCGGTTGCCCACATCATAATTACGCTCAGCAGCCGAAAACTTCCTGGAAAAGAAAGCACATGGTTTCAACACTGAGCAATCAGAACCTCTCTGTGACAAAACCGCCCCTGCTCCAATCTCAGAAGCATCAACCTCGACCTGGAACGGAAGAGAAACATCTGGTTGACACAACACAGGGGCAGAACAAAAACGATGCTTCAACTCCTGAAAAGCTTCCACAGCAGCAGAAGACCAATTAACCAAATCAGCACCCTTCTTGGTCAAATCGGTCAATGGTTTGGCAATGCTAGAAAAATTACAGATGAAGCGACGATAAAAATTAGCAAAGCCCAGGAATTTTTGCAGACTTTTCAGAGATGTCGGCTGAGTCCAATCCTGGATGGCTTGGACCTTAACCGGATCCATCTCGATAGTAGAAGGGGAAAAGATGAACCCCAAAAATGAAACTTTCTGCACACCGAAGAGACACTTTGATCCCTTCACAAACAAAGAATTAGCACGCAGGACCTGGAAAACCATTCTGACCTGCTTCACATGAGAGTCCCAATCATCTGAGAAGATCAAAATGTCATCCAAGTAAACAATCAGGAATTTATCCAGATACTCACGGAAGATGTCATGCATAAAAGACTGAAACACAGATGGAGCATTGGCAAGTCCGAACGGCATCACTAGATACTCAAAATGACCCTCGGGCGTATTGAATGCAGTTTTCCATTCATCTCCTTGCCTGATTCTCACCAGATTATACGCACCACGAAGATCTATCTTAGTGAACCAGCTAGCCTCCTTAATCCGAGCAAACAAGTCAGATAACAATGGCAAGGGATACTGAAATTTAACAGTGATCTTATTAAGAAGGCGGTAATCAATACATGGTCTCAGCGAACCATCCTTCTTGGCTACAAAAAAGAACCCTGCTCCCAGTGGTGATGACGATGGGCGAATATGTCCCTTCTCCAGGGATTCCTTCACATAACTGCGCATAGCGGAGTGTTCAGGCACAGATAAATTAAATAATCGACCTTTAGGGAATTTACTACCAGGAATCAAATTGATAGCACAATCACAATCCCTATGCGGAGGTAGGGCATCGGACTTGGGCTCTTCAAATACATCCTGATAATCAGACAAGAACTCTGGGACCTCAGAAGGAGTGGATGACGAAATAGACAAAAATGGAACATCACCATGTACCCCCTGACAACCCCAGCTGGATACCGACATAGAGTTCCAATCCAATACTGGATTATGGGTTTGCAGCCATGGCAACCCCAACACGACCACATCATGCAGATTATGTAGCACCAGAAAGCGAATAACTTCCTTATGTGCAGGAGCCATGCACATGGTCAGCTGGGTCCAGTACTGAGGTTTATTCTTGGCCAAAGGTGTAGCATCAATTCCTCTCAACGGAATAGGACACCGCAAAGGCTCCAAGAAAAACCCACAACGTTTAGCATAATCCAAATCCATCAGATTCAGGGCAGCGCCTGAATCCACAAACGCCATGACAGAATACGATGACAAAGAGCATATCAAGGTAATGGAGAGAAGGAATTTGGATTGTACAGTACCAATGACGGCAGACCTATCGAACCGCTTAGTGCGCTTAGGACAATCAGAAATGGCATGAGTGGAATCACCACAGTAGAAACACAGACCATTCAGACGTCTGTGTTCTTGCCGTTCAACTCTGGTCATAGTCCTATCGCACTGCATAGGCTCAGGTTTAATCTTAGACAATACCGCCAAATGGTGCACAGATTTACGCTCGCGCAAGCGTCGACCGATCTGAATGGCCAAAGACATAGACTCATTCAAACCAGCAGGCATAGGAAAACCCACCATGACATCCTTAAGAGCCTCAGAGAGACCCTTTCTGAACAAAGCTGCCAGCGCAGATTCATTCCACAGAGTGAGTACAGACCACTTCCTAAATTTCTGACAATATACTTCTATATCATCCTGACCCTGGCACAAAGCCAGCAAATTTTTCTCAGCCTGATCCACTGAATTAGGCTCATCGTAAAGCAATCCAAGCGCCAGGAAAAACGCATTTACATTACTCAATGCAGGGTCTCCTGGCGCAAGAGAAAATGCCCAGTCCTGAGGGTCGCAGCGCAAAAAAGAAATAATAATCAAAACCTGTTGAATAGGATTACCAGAAGAATGAGGTTTCAAGGCCAGAAATAGCTTACAATTATTTTTGAAATTAAGAAACTTAGTTCTATCACCAAAAAACAAATCAGGAATAGGAATTCTTGGTTCTAACATAGATTTCTGATCAATAGTATCTTGAATCCTTTGTACATTTGTAACGAGATTATCCATTGAAGAGCACAGACCCTGAATATCCATGTCCACACCTGTGTCCTGAAACACCCAAATGTCTAGGGGAAAAAAAAGACTGAACACAGAGCTGAGAAAAAAAAATGATGTCAGAACTTCTTTTTTCCCTCTATTGAGAATCATTAGGTTGGCTCCTTGTACTGTTATGTAGGCAATCCAGTGGCACAATGTGCCAGCAATCAGAGCACATACAGTGATTTGATAATAACCCAAAAACAATAGAACGAGCTCTGAGACGTGGAATCTCTGTAGACCGCAATACCTGAACCTATCCTAAACACAACTAAAGGCAGCTGTGGATTGCGCCTGTCACTACCTATGCAACTCGGCACAGCCTGAGGAGCTGACTAGCCTGAAGACAGAAAAACAAGCCTGACTTGCCTCAGAGAAATACCCCAAAGGAAAAGGCAGCCCCCCACATATAATGACTGTTAGCAAGATGAAAAGACAAACGTAGGGATGAAATAGATTCAGCAAAGTGAGGCCCGATATTCTAGATAGAGCGAGGATAGCAAAGAGAACTTTGCAGTCTACAAAAAACCCTAAAGCAAAAAACCACGCAAAGGGGGCAAAAAGACCCACCGTGCCGAACTAACGGCACGGCGGTGCACCCTTTGCGTCTCAGAGCTTCCAGCAAAAACGAATAGACAAGCTGGACAGAAAAAGTAGCAACAAAAGCAAAGAAACACTTATCTAAGCAGAGCAGCAGGCCACAGGAAAGATCCAGAAGCTCAGGTCCAACACTGGAACATTGACAAGGAGCAAGGAAGACAGAATCAGGTGGAGTTAAATAACAAAGCAGCCAACGAGCTCACCAGAACACCTGAGGGAGGAAGCTCAGAAGCTGCAGTACCACTTGTGACCACAGGAGTGAATTCAGCCACAGAATTCACAACAGGTTGGCTTTCCACAAAAACATCCACTTAATGAAGTTAGTCTCTAAGTTCCTCGGCCTATTCTAAAATAGTAGCAAAAAAATACAGTCATTATTCACTTGACACTGCCTTTTCTCTGAAGATTCAGATAGGCGTAGCTGCTCTCCACTGGTTGATAAGCAGTTCCAACCACTCAGAAATGTTAACACCTTCCAATTTGTAAAGGTACCGTCACACTAGACGATATCGCTAGCGATCCGTGACGTTGCAGCGTCCTCGCTAGCGATATCGTCCAGTGTGACAGGCAGCAGCGATCAGGCCCCTGCTGTGCTGTCGCTGGTCGGGGAAGAAAGTCCAGAACTTTATTTCGTCGCTGGACTCCCCGTAGACATCGCTGAATCGGCGTGTGTGACACCGATTCAGCGATGTCTTCACTGGTAACCAGGGTAAACATCGGGTAACTAAGCGCAGGGCCGCGCTTAGTAACCCAATGTTTACCCTGGTTACCATCCTAAAAGTAAAAAAAAACAAACAGTACATACTTACCTACCGCTGTCTGTCCTCCAGCGCTGTGCTTTGCACTCCTCCTGTACTGGCTGTGAGCGTCGGTCAGCCGGAAAGCAGAGCGGTGACGTCACCGCTCTGCTTTCCGGCCGCTGTGCTCACACAGACAGTACAGGAGGAGAGCAGAGCACAGCGCTGGAGGACAGACGGCTGTAGGTAAGTATGTACTGTTTGTTTTTTTTTACTTTTAGGATGGTAACCAGGGTAAACATCGGGTTACTAAGCGCGGCCCTGCGCTTAGTTACCCGATGTTTACCCTGGTTACCGGCATTGTTGGTCGCTGGAGAGCGGTCTGTGTGACAGCTCTCCAGCGACCAAACAGCGACGCTGCAGCGATCCGGATCGTTGTCGGTATCGCTGCAGCGTCGCTAAGTGTGACGGTACCTTAAGGGAAGTAAGCATGATGTGTCTTCCTTCTATTTCATTATGCTTCCTTGGCCGAGAACTGAGTCTACCAGCCTCTAGTTTGCCCATTTATTGGTGTCCTAAATACTGAAAAATACAGGCAGATACTTATCCATCATGCAGTAACATTAACCCCTTTCCGACATCGGGCATACATTTACGCAGATGTTGGACTCCCTCCCTTTGATATGGGCTCCGGCGGCAAGACCACTTCTTTCTTGAGACATGTCAGCTGTTTTGAACAGCTGACATGTGCCCAGAACAGCTACGGTTGGAATCATGATCCACCCGCGGCTATTAACTCATTAAATGCCGCTGACAAATGCTGACAGCGGCATATAACTCGCGCTTCCTGCCATTGAGACAGAAATCCGCCCACCGGTGACCCCGTCACATCATCTCGGATCACCGGTTTGTTGGCATGACAACCAGAGGTATCCTGGAGACCTCTATGGTTGCCACTGCCAGCTTGCTGTGAGTGTCGCCAGGTGGTCAGCGCTCATAACAAGTGAGTAATTCCACTACATAGGAGCGATCTGATCATCGCCTGTATGCAGCAGAGCCGATCGGATTATAGCTGCTTCTAGTCTCCCATGGAGGCTATTGAAGCATGCCAAAAGTAAAAAAAAAATGTTTTTAAAAATATTAAAAAAAAATATAAAAGTTCAAATCACCCCTTTTCGCCCCATTCAAAATAAAACAATAAAAATATCAAACATACACATGTTTGGTATCGCCGCAATCAGAATCGCCCTATTTATCAATAAAAAAAAGAATTAACCTGATCGCTGAACAGCATAGCAGGAAAAAAAAGTCAAAATGCCAGAATTATGTTTTTTTGGTCGTTGCGACATTGCATTAAAATGCAATAGCTGGCGATCAAAAGAACGTATCTGCACCAAAATGGTATCATTAAAAATGGCAGCTTGGCATGCAAAAAATAAGCCCTCACCCAATCCGAGATCACGAAAAATTAAGACGCTATGGGTATCGGAAAATGGTACAATTTTTTTTTTTTTTTTAACAATTTTTGGATTTTTTTTCACAACTTAGATATAAAGAACCTTCTATGAACTCGACCTGGAGAATCATAACGGCAGGTCAGTTTTTGCATTTAGTATTGTATTGTCTTGAATTTTTTTCTTCTTCCCAAATAGGGAGTAGAAATATTGGTTAATCTTCCCAAATAGGGAGTTGGAATATTAATGTATTTTAATTTGCTTTATATGTGTGATGATATAATTGTTCACATTCATTTTATTGAGGTTATAGACCTCTTTTTAGAAACTAACTAGTAAAAGTTACTTTTTTAAAACCACATTGTTTTTGCTAATATCCCTGATTTTTCTGTGGTAAAGTTGGTGGAGGGAGATTATTGTCTACTATTTCTCTCGCTATGTACTATCCTAGTAAAAAAAGCCAAACAAAAAACAAGTGTGGGATTGCACTTTTTTTGCACTTTCACTGCACTTGGAATCTTTTTCCCGTTTTCTAGTACACGACATGGTAAAACCAATGGTAGTGTTCAAAATTACAACTCGTCCCGCAAAAAACAAGCCCTCACATGGCCAATATTGACAGAAAAATAAAAAAGTTATGGCTCTGGGAAAAGGGGAGCAAAAAAATTAAAATGCAAAGCCTAAAGTATCTCTGGCCGTTAAAGAGTTAAGGAGGTTTCTGATTGGCTCATGACTTATTCTACAACATAAATTATTTTTTTGTAGCATTTCTTGTATATTTTCCTTAAACTTTTGTGCAGGACTCTATATTCTGCAACAAGTCATGCATGAAATAAGTCATCATGGTGGTCTGAACAGAATGGAGAACAAAAAGGAAAGTGAACATCTATGATTAGAAAGAACTTTTAACTTCTTTAGAACACTGGTGTGGCACTGAGATATACAGTACGGTAGTAATAATGGTAACAGTACAGTGGATTTGATCATTGGCAATGCGGATTCACTCATCCACTAAGGGGCTATTATGTAAAATGTATAAACTATATTAAGTATAAATTAAAATAAAAAAAGGTAAATTGTCAAAAGTGTGTATTATAATTAAAATTTTACTTGGCACTGCTTTACTCTCTTCACTATTAGCAGTCTAATTATGAAACAAAGCCTTCCGTTACATATTATCAATTCACTCAAGAAATCGCTAAATGCTAAACATGAAAATTTTCTCATCTGTTATCATGATACCGAGGTTGCAAAAACTTTTATATAAGTAATACACTCATACACAATATTCAAGGATCATAATTGGCTCTAAAAGTACTGATATTTAGCTATAACAGAAGAGGAGGACACAGGAGGGTGTAGGTTAAAAAGTAATAATATTTTATTTCACATACCAACTGTCAATACATAGTGTATACAAATTCATGCAAAAGCGAATAAAGTGCATTAGGATAGTTGAAAGCGAGCGGACATTCCCCGGTTTATACGGTCAGTTTGACCAGTACACATAGTGGCGGTGAGCTTCTATAATCAATAATTGTAGTCACCAAAAGAGTCAGATATGCAGGCAGCGCTTACCAATGAATAGGACAATAAATCACCATTTAGGATCCAGGAGGAAAGACCCCCGATGCGCGTTTCGCTTCTTGTGAATAGCTTTCTCAAGGGGAAGTGAATATCAGCGTTACAAATACGATTGGACAGCATACATGTGACTTAATCACATGCTCAGCCACAGCCAGTGAGATCGGTACTCCCGGCGCATGCGCGCACGGAACACAAGGTTCCACGTCAGGAGACGGCGTCAAGCATCACCACACGTGAGCGGGGAGGGAGATGCCCAAGTCATGTGTGGGAGGCAGAGGAGACGCCGCCCCCGACGCAGAGCGAGGGGACCACACGCCGCATGCGCATGGCCGATCAGATATGACAAGGTGAGGCTAAGATAAAAGAACGCCACCAGCATGGTGTAGACCAGTGCAAAATGGGTGTCATTACTATAAGCAATACCAAAACAGAAAAAAACGCAATACCATATAAACATTTGCATATCCATAACAAATATAACCCTAATACATGGAGTCTTTTTCAGCCCAAAAGGGTAAATCCCAAATGCACGATCAGTGGCCATGTAGATTCTTATGTTAGAAAGTGCAGTCCAGCCGCAGATGATAAATGCGGAATGGGTCCAATGTAACTTCAATAGTTAATAGAAGGAAAATAAGATAACCAAAGAAGAAATTAATAAAAATAACAAAAAAGTGATACTAAGAACATATTTAAATCAGGATCCACAGTTATAAAAACATGCCCGCCCCATGCTAGTACTTTTTTGTAATTACCACCCCTCACCCCTAGGTGTTTACTCTCGATCCCTCTGACACGAAAAGAACCCGCATCACCGTTGTGAAAAAGTTTAAAATGATGCGGGATCGTCTTCAATTCAGAGGAATCGACCACAAGCATTTTTCCTCTATTAACTATTCCAGTTACATTTGACCCACTCCGCATTTATCATCTGCGGCTGGACTGCACACTCTAACATAAGAATCTCGGGACGAGATCTGAATCTGAGCATGCGCCGCCCCCAGCGGCCATTTTCCCGGAGGCCACTGCATCGCAGCAATGGAGCTGCCGGCGCCTCCGGGCTTTCAGGAGATGCCGGAGGAGCCTCGACTGACTCTCCGTGAAGATACCCCGCCGCTGCCACCCCACAGCACAGAGCCCCGATGCTGCAGGTAGAGGAACCGCCGCCCCACAGCACCCATGCGGCACAAAGAGGAGCAGCAGCCGCTCCCCAGCACCCCACGCTGACGCTGGCTGCAGCTACAATGTGAGGTAATGGGGCATACTCCACTCACACTTTCCTGTGAGACGCCCCCTCCGTCATCGGGACCACTCCCCCCCCCACCCACCATAGATACCCGGCGTATAAGGCGACCCCCGACTTTTAAGAAGATTTTCAGGGGTTAAAAAGTCATCTTATACGCCGGAAAATACGGTATTTTTTTTTTTCATATTTTACAGTTTAAAATTTTCAAAAAGAAAAATGGGTTTTTGCAAAATATTGGGGAACCTTGGAGATTTTTGTGGTCAGATAATTTTGACCAAGGTATCAGACCTTATTTAGCCTGTTAGGGTTATGGCTTGTTCGCTATGATCGCTAGGAAAGGCCAGGTGATGCACATTTCCCAGCTTTATAAAAACCCAGCCTCCTCTAACCTTGTTCCATAAAACATCAGCCATGGGTTCCTCTAAGCAAATGCCTAGCACTCTGAAAATTAAAATGGTGGAGGCCAACAAAGCAGGAGAAGGCTACTGTAAGATAGCAAAGCATTTTCAAGTTGCCCTTTTCTCAGTTTGAAATGTAATAAGGAAATGTCAGTTAACAGTAAAAGTAGAAGTCAAGATAAGATCCGGAAGATCAATCCAAATTTCAGTGAGAGCTACTCGTAGAATTTCTAGGGAGGCAAATAAGAACCCCCAATGGACTGCAAATGCTTTCAGAAAGATTTATCAGACAGAGAGTTGTGGTGCATTGTTCTGTTATTCAGACACACCTGAACAAATATGGCCTTCATGGAAGAGTCATCAGAAGAAAACCTCTCCTGCATCGTCAGCATAAAATTCAGGGTCAGAAGATTGTAAAGAACATCAAACAAGACTGATGCATTTTGGAAACAAGTCACGTGAACCGATGAGGTGAAAACATAATTATTTGGCCACAATGATAAAATGTATGTGTGGAGAAAAAAGAGCACAGAATTTCAGAAAAAGAACATCTCCCCAACCATTAAGCAAGGGGGTGGATCAACCATGCTTTTGTGGTGTATTGCAACCAATGGCAGGGGCATTTCACAGGTAAAGGGAAGAATGGATTCAGTGAAATTTCAGCAAATTCTTGATGCAAACATAACATATGTAAAAAAACTAAAATTGAAAAAAGAATGTCTTCTACAAGTGGATAATGATCCTAAGCACATCAAAATCCAAAGCAGACTACCTCAAAAGGTGCAAGCTGAAGGTTTTACAATGGCCCTCACAGTCCTCTGATCTCAACATCATTGAAAATCTGTGACTAGACTTTAAAAGAACAGTGCATGCAAGTCGACCCAGGAATCTTACAGAACTAGAAGAATTTTCCAAGGAAGAATTAATGAAAATCCCTCAAACAAGAATAAAAACAAACTTGGCTAGCTATAAAAAATAGTTTACAAGATGTGATACTTGCAAAAGGAGGTGCTACTAGGTACTAACTATGAAGACTACCCAAATTTTTGCATTTGCACATTTTCCTTTTTGTAATTCTTAATATGTACAAGATGAAAAAATAGCTATGTCTTCATTCCTAAAATACAAAGGAAATGTGTTATCTTTAACTTTAGGCCTTTTAGAGATCAGTTCATTTTCAACTTCCTTAACTGTTCACAATAAGTTATTTTGATCTGAGGTCCCCAAACTTTTACATGCCACTGTATATAAATATATATACCATATAATAACAATAGTTTTATTTATATATTACGTCAACATATTTTACATACTTTACAATTAAAGGTGACATACAGACAATAAATTCAATACTAGCTAAAACAATTAAACAGTCACAGGAGGAGGGAAGGCCCTACTCACAAGCTTACAATCTACAAATTCAGTCGTGGTTGTAATTAATACATGGTTGCTCTGCAATTAATTTATGATTCAGTAGACCTCTGACTACCATGGTAAATCTACTAAATCTTGTTTTCTAAGTGATCCTCATTGGGTCCTTCCCCCCATTCCTAATTCACTTCATGGTTTGAGTTTTATGATGGTCAGAAATCCACATAATTTGATTTTGATCCGTATTTAATCACATTTGCTATTTATTCGAGTGATTTATAAGTAAATTACATGGTTAGGTCAACTTACTGCGTGTTCCTTAAGAGTTAAAATTAGATACAAAATTGATATGGAATGCTATTAAAATAGTTTTTCAATTCTACATACTTTTAATGTCACACTTAATGATTAATTTGATGGTACAAGATATTTAAATGATGTGTAAAATGATTTAGTTATTTCAAAGTAAATGTTATTTAATGCTAAAGTAATGGTTTATTTACTTTAATTTGCTTTTTCAATATCTGCATTACTTGTCCCCAAGGATTCATGTTTTAAATAAATGCAAGGAACTAAAGTATAGAGAGAGGTACTTGAATGTTTAGCTGTACCATATATACATATGCACATGTACAAAGAAAGGCGCGCACACTTAAAGCTACACCTATGCACATATACACAAATGCACACTCTATAGTTTTTTTTAACCCTGCTGTTGTCTTCGGTCTGGGGAGACCTATTTTGAACTTTGGTATTTTTGGGGGTGTTCAAGATGTGGTTCTGAAACTTGTGGTTGATTGACTTAAATGAGGATAGTTCGGTCGGCCACGGGTTTCAGAGCCGCATTTTGAATATTTTAAAAAATATTGAAGTTCAAGGTCGGTCGTTTTTGACCGAAGACAACAGCAGGGTTTAAGTACATAGCATGCTTTGTTGGTTTTATTTATGCTGTTTCGACATTATTGTCACCATAATTTCCATATTCTGGAGAAAGTTCTCAAAATGATGTGCTGTGTGTAACCCCAGCCCACATCACTGATTGGTTTTATTATTTCATGCTAAATAAATAGCTATTCCTAAATATTCTTTCCTTATTAAATGGCAAAATATACAAACAGCTCTATGACTGGCACATTGGCTTCCGATTCGCATATGTGGCATTAATTTATTCGCGTTTATAATGGAAAGTAATACTGACAGCATTACCGTTATCACCCCGCATAGCTCAAATTTGCAAGTGAGGATGGAAAAACAAGACCTTTTGACATCACTGTGTACATGTGCGTGTTAGATCAATTTACAGCATATTAAATGCAAATGAGTGATGGTAGCAAGCAAGGTATTTCAATCCCGCATGTATATAAATCACCTTCAGAAAGACGATATAAATGAATAAGTGTGTATATATATATATATATATATATATACTAGATTGTGGCCCGATTCTAACGCATCGGGTATTCTAGAATATGCATGTCCCCGTAGTATATGGACAATGATGATTCCAGAATTCATGGCACACTGTGCCCGTCGCTGATTGGTCGAGGCAACCTTTATGACATCATCGTCGCCATGGCAACCATTATGACATCTACCTGGCGGCCTCGACCAATCAGAGAGCCGGGATTTCCAGGACAGACAGAAAGACAGACAGACAGACAGACAGACAGACGGAAAAACCCTTAGACAATTATATATATAGATATACCGTATATACTCGAGTATAAGCCGACCTGAGTATAAGCCGACCCCCCTAATTTTGCCACAAAAAAATGGGAAAACTTATTGACTCGAGTATAAGCCTAGGGTTGAAAATCCAGCCACTACCGGTTAATGTCAAAAATAAAAATAGATACCAATAAAAGTAAAATTAATTGAGACATCAGTAGGTTAAGTGTTTTTGAATATCCATATTGAATCAGGAGCCCCATATAATGCTCCATACAGTTCATTATTGCCCCATAGATGCTCCATATAAAGCTGTGCCCCATATACAATGCTGTGCACCGTTCATTATTGCCCCATACTGTGCCATATAGTGCTCTGCACCGTTCATTATTGCCCCATAGCTGTGCCATATAGTGCTATGCACCGTTCATTATTGCCCCACAACTGTGCCATATAGTGCTCTGCACCGTTCATTATTGCCCCATAGCTGTGCCATATAGTGCTCTGCACCGTTCATTATTGCCCCATAGCTGTGCCATATAGTGCTCTGCACCATTCATTATTGCCCCATAGCTGTGCCATATAGTGTTCTGCACCGTTCATTATTGTCCCATAGCTGCCATATAGTGCTCTGCACCGTTCATTATTGCCCCATAGATGTACCATAGAAAGCTCTGCACCGTTCATTATTGCCCCATAGCTGTGCCATATAGTGCTCTGCACCGTTCATTCTTGCCCCATAGCTGTGCCATATAGTGCTCTGCACCGCTCATTCTTGCCCCATAGCTGTGCCATATAGTGCTGTGCACCGTTCATTATTGCCCCATAGCTGTGCCATATAGTGCTCTGCACCGTTCATTATTGCCCCATAGCTGTGCCATATAGTGCTCTGCACCGTTCATTATTGCCCCATAGCTGTGCCATATAGTGCTTTGCACCGTTCATTATTGCCCCATAGCTGTGCCATATAGTGCTCTGCACCGTTCATTATTGCCCCATAGCTGTGCCATATAGTGCTCTGCACCATTCATTCTTGCCCCATAGCTGTGCCATATAGTGCTCTGCACCGTTCATTATTGCCCCATAGATGTACCATAGAAAGCTCTGCACCGTTCATTATTGCCCCATAGCTGTGCCATATAGTGCTCTGCACAGTTCATTCTTGCCCCATAGCTGTGCCATAGAGTGCTCTGCACCATTCATTATTGCCCCATAGCTGTGCCATATAGTGCTCTGCACCGTTCATTATTGCCCCATAGATGTACCATAGAAAGCTCTGCACCGTTCATTATTGTCCCATAGATGTACCATAGAAAGCTGTGCCATTGCTGCTGCTGCAATAAAAAAAAAATGCCATACTCACCTCTCTTGCTTGCAGCTCCTCAGCATTTCGTCCCAGCGTCTCTCCGCACTGACTGATCAGGCAGAGGGCGGCGCGCACACTATATGCGTCATCGCGCCCTCTGACCTGCACAGTCAGAGTGGAGAGACGCCGGGAAGATGGAGCAGGGCTGGGAAGATGGAGCGACGCCCGGCGTGTGGAACGGGCATAGGTGAATATGACATACTTACCTGCTCCCGGCGTCCCGCTCCTTCTCCCGGACAGCTGGTCTTCTGTGCTGCAGCCTCTTCCTCTATCAGCGGTCACCGTTACCGCTGATTAGAGAAATGAATAGGCGGCTCCACCCCTATGGGAGTGGAGTCCATATTCATTTTTCTAATGAGTGGTCCCATGTGACCGCTGAAGAGGGGAAGAAGCTGCGGTACCCAAAGACCATGGGATGGCAGGGGGAGCGTCAGGAGCGCCGGGACTAGGTAAGTATGCCTCAGCGCCCTCTCCCCCTCACCCACCGACCCCACCGCTACCGTGACTCGAGTATAAGCCAAGAGGGGCACTTTCAGCCCAAAAATCTCGACTTTTACTCGAGTATATATATATATATAACATATAGATGTCAGAAGACATTTTCAGCCTGGAAGAAGTCTGTATTGTTTTAAGTGCTCTGCACCTCTGGGTATGCTTGATATTCTGCAATGTTCCCTTAGGTTTTTCTTTGCCATGACTGCTCAGATATGTTTGTTTTAATGAGAAATAATTAAAAAGAAAGACACTTACACAAGCAAGTGTGGCTGTTGCCTCAGTGTCTTTTTGCAAATGTCTGAATAAGTTGTGTCTTTTTAGTCTCTGGTGTACTTTTTATTTTTTTGTATGAGCTTCAGCACAAAAATGTTTTAGACATGGAGATATTCGCATACATTTTCCATCCCATGAGTAGTTATTATTGTATGTGGCCGACTGTGCTTATTTCTCCCTTTCTTAAAAAAGCAAATCTGTGCACAAAAGTAAAACTTGTATAATGCATCAGTAATAATTTGCAAATATGAGTATATTAATATCATGCAATTACCTATTACAATAATCAAGACTTAATAATTGCCTTTAGAGAGAATTTGTCGTTGGGTTTTTGCCACCTAATCTGAGAGCAACGTAATGTAGAGACATTGACACTGAATTCAGCGATGTGTGACTCATTGGGCTGCTTCCTGTAGTTTTGATAAAATCACTGTTTTATCAGCAGGAGATTACCACTAGAGGACTAGTAAACCAGCTGCCATGTAGTCCTCCATTTGCATGAGCTCTGTATAGCCACGCCCCTCATCACTGATTGGCAGCTTTCTAGATAGGCACAGAGGGACCAGATCTGTCAAAGTGGGAGCAACTTGGACATGATATCTCTCCATATTATCTCAGTTAAAGTCCCAAAGCAATTTCTCTAATGTGATAAGCACAGTACAGATTTATTATTACAAAAAAAGATATAAATGTAAAAAATATAATATTAACAGTAAAGTCAAATAAATATGGCTCTTAATGAGAACCTTTAATAAATATACCACCAATAAGGCCTCTCAATAAATATGCCACATATTGAAAGGTTGTTACAGGGTCTGGGCTAGACATTTGGTAATAAAGCCAATGGTGACCCCCCCCTCTCACTTGCAAAGGAATGGGTCAGAGACTTATTTAAAAGGACCACCAATGCACCTCCCCTCTTCCCCTCCGATGGGTTAGGTAATAAGCTCTGATAATCACTTCCACTTGAATTGTTACCTTTTCACGCAATAAATGTCAGCAAAAAGTTAAAAATATGGTCTATTTAGGGACGTGACTTAGGGAGTGCAATTACAAAGTTATATATTGTTAGTGCTGGTGGAACGCACCGAGTATATAGTGAGATGATATTTGGTGCGTTCGCAGCCCGGGGTCCTCCGTTCAGGAGAGAACCTGCTGCTGGCAAATGGCGGCTCTATATGGCAGTAGAAGCAAACTCTGTTACTTCACAGAGTCACCTATAAAGAAAGCACTGTGTCCTGTTTAGCTCACAGGAATACACAGCAACTGATGAGCAGATAGCAGTTTGTGGTCACGCAGTCAAAGAGGCAATCATACAATCTCCTCACCGGAGGATCGGTATTCTAGTGGCTTATTTCAGCCGGGGCCCTGAATACACACATGTATGACCACATTGGCGCAAAACTCATAACATGAATTGATACTAGCGCATGGCCAAGCGGTCATGCGAACCTTTTATAGCTGCAGCAAGTACAGGACCTTCCCAGAAGGACCAATGGGAGGCTGCCAAAGAAGTTGAGCACCTTCAGGACCTTCCTAGAGGACCAATTGGATTTGCTGCTGTATCTAAGCATGTGACCCTTGATCTCCAACGAGTGATCTTACCATGGGCATGCTCAGAAGGGGAAAAGTAGGACTTAGTCCCAAAAACGTCTGCTCGCCGCTGCCCAGTACTGGCTACAATGGCAGAAGCTGGAAAGGCAGCAGTAACCCTTTGCACAGAGTCAGACTGAGAGACGCCGGGACCGACGTCTCCACTGAGCAGGCTCCACTGCGGCAGGAGAAGAATGGGAGACCGCAGCAGAGATGGCCCGATATTCCCTCTGTGCAGAGACGTGAACTCAACCCCTAACATTACCCCCCTCCAGGGCCCCCCCTCCTTGGACCCCGCTACGCTCAAAGGCAACAATGAGCTGCGGAGTCCGAATGTGCTCAGCAGGCTCCCAGGACCTGTCCTCAGGGCCATAACCCTTCCAGTCCACCAAATAAAATGTTTTGCCATGTACTACCTTGCATTCACCTCATAATCGTCCGTAGACGAACCCGATGTCCCGGCAGATGACTCGGAAAACCGAGACATGTATACGGGCTTCAAGAGAGACACATGAAAGGTGTCGGTGATACCCAGGCGTGACAGAAGGGTCAAACGGTAGACCACAGGGTTAACCTGTTCGAGGACCTTGAAAGGGCCCAAGTAGCGAGGTGCAAACTTAGTGGACTCAACTCGCATACTGATGTTACGGGCAGAGAGCCACACTAAGTCGCCAGGAGCAAAGGTCGGAGCGGGGTGCTGATGTGCATCGGAGGAGAACCTTATTCTCTCCTTGGAGGCCCGAATGGCATCCTGAGTGCGGTCCCAAATGTCCCGTGCCTCCATAGCCTAGTCTGCCACCCTGGAGTCGGCGGAAAACACGGGCATAGGCACAGTTACCCGCGGATGCTGACCATAGTTAATGAGGAATGGGGTCTGTCCAGTGGAGTCGGCTACAGTGTTGTTCAGTGCAAACTCCGCCCACGATAGCAAGGATGTCCAGTCATCCTGCCAGGCTGAGACAAAATGTCGCAGATATGTGACCAAGGTCTGGTTGGCCCTCTCTACCAACCAATTCGTCTCAGGATGGTATGCAGAAGAGATATTCTACTCAATGCTGAGAAGACGTCAAAGCTCTCTCCAGAACCGAGACGCAAACTGGGGACCCCGGTCACTGACAATTTTGTCTGGCATGCCGTGTAGGCGGAAGGTGTGTTCTATAAACAACGCGGCCAAGGCCCGTGCAGAAGGTAGTCGTGGAAGCGGCACCAAGTGCACCATTTTAGAAAAATGATCGGTGATAACCCAAATGATGGTACAGCCACGAGACTTGGGCAAGCCCACCACAAAGTCCATCCCGACCATCTCCCAGGGCCTTAAATTGAAGTGAAGGACAGCATCTAATCCAGGTGAAAAAGGTTTCTTTTTATTGTGCCTAATGCGACATTTCAACCATCAAGGTCTTTTTCAAGCATACAAAACGGCAGCCTTAAATAGGAAAGGGAGTAACACCTCACCAATCACCAAATCAGGAACTGCCCATACAATTTAAATATCAGTGTTTAGTAATCAAGACATATAATACAAAATACATATCATACATAACATATAAAATCTAAAACCATTCACATTGTCATTGGTGTACTGTAAACCCCTTAACTATACCCACATATAGAACGAGTAGCACATGGACAATATCAAAATATGAACAAAGTGACCCTTCCTGCCATGCAAGATCCAATCACTCGGTCCGTAACAGCACTCATATGTATCATCAGCCAATACCACAGACCGTATCTCATATCGGCTCACATCCTGTACAGCCAATCACAACAGTTCTTATACAGCCAATCACATGCAATAACTCTGCTGTCGTCCCCTATCACAAGGACCAGTCAAGACGGCCGTTACCTAAAAACCATATACTAGCCACACAATGCACACCCACATAAGCTCCACCCCAAAGTTGAACAACCATCTACACATAAGCAACATCAGACGCATACCTGGAACCCACAGTGTGTAGAAAACTTCAGCGTGTGATGCGCATGCTCCCCGGTCCTATCACAGAGTGTCACAAGGCGCTACCCTGGAGACCCAGGCAGACATGCCCACCCGCCACACGGAGCCACCCACAGTGCAGGAAGGCAGCGTTCGGCCTCAGAGATGCGCTGTCATCAGATGCCCGGACACTCAAGTGGGGCCCAGTGGGACAGACCTATGTGTAGCACATAATGTATGAAGTGCTTCAGTGCGTGATGTGCATAATCGCCGGCCCACCCACAGAGCGCCACATGACGCGCTACCATGGAGACCCGGCAGACACGCCCACCAGCCGCACGGAGCTGCCCACAATTCAGAAAATGGCAATCAGCAACAGGGCTGCATAGACCACAATCGCCCACACATTCAAATGGAGCATAAAGGAAATATTTAATGTGACAACCTATATCACCATATCCATGGCTAATAATCTTTATAAAAATAACCCTTCCTGTTGTGTAGGATCCAATCACTGGGTCCGTGACAGCAACCATATGTATCGTCAGCCAATACCACAGACCATGTCTCATATCGGTTCACATCCTGCGCAGCCAATCACAACAGCTCTTATAGAGCCGATCGCATGTACTAACTCTAATGTCGTCCCATATCAAAATGGACCAATCATGACGGCCGTCACTTCAAAATATAAGCCACATAATACACACTCACATAAGCTCCACCCCCCAGCCGGACATCTAACTACACATCCGCAACGCCAAACTCGCACATACGACCCACCGTGCGTAACCAGCTCCAGCACGTATTATTTATTATTATTTTGTATTATTCAGGAAGAAAAAGATTTTTCCGCCACCTGGAGCAAAACAGCAACAATGCAGTGACATGACAAGAATCTACATAACTAATAATATGCTAAATAGTTCCAAGTCACATTTATGTATGAGATATCCAAGATGATTGTCTATAAAATCATGGTAGTCTCATTATGGTTGGTGAGATATGGAGCGTGAAAGTCAAAAGTTCAAAACATTGTTACCCTTTTGCTCTTCATTGTATATTAATAAGTTGTGTTACTTCATATTTTAAACATATCTCAAGATACATTTTTAAGTTATAAACTCCCCAAATTGTAAAAATTGTAAATTCATTTAATGCTGTTTTTTTTCATTGTTGAGTAAATTTTAAGATAAATACTGGAGAAAACAATTTGCACTTGACCAGTCTAATTAACAAGTGCTAAGGAAATGAATATTAGGTGAAGTACATTGCTTGTGTTTTTGGCAGGGGGTCCCCAATAGCTGGTTCTCCTGGCCCATGATGCCCAAATAGATCATTTCTACAAAGAAGAACACCAGTACTATAAGTACATATGATGGTTTTATAGTTGAAAGATGTCAGAAACTTCAAATTATGTCTCTGGTTCTTTGACTCTTCTTAAAAACTTTCCAGAAGTAGTTGAACAAACTATATCATTTAACTTTAAACTTGAAATGTGACTTTAATGATTTTAACTTTTCCCAATATTAGAGGAACGTTGTAAGTTGTCAATTGTTCGCTCAAGTTTTGTCTTTATTTTAATTATTAGAAAAAAAGAACTTTTCGACTTGTCATCTATTGTTGCAGTTAATGTAAAAAGATTAGAATAATTTTACATTTTATAGAACTTTGGAGGAAGTTTTAAGTCAAACAATTCCTTTATATCCTGTTTCAAGAGAATTAAAAAATCTAAGAAATCCCAAAAGTATCCTATCAATCTAAACGTTATTGGTGCTCATTGTCAAAAGTCCTATCCGCTGGATGGATCCTAGGGATCAATGACATCCAAAGGCTAAGCTAGACTTGGGAGCATCTTTCTTCAAAGGGAAATTATATTACAGTTGTGCCGAAGTGTCAAAATGTTCAACTGATGAGCTTTTGTTTATCCTCCCTGGTATACTTCATCTTGTTGAGCTTTAATGGCTGTTATTCCAATGTGGTTTCGTATGTCTCTCAGGGAGATTATTAACTTCAACTGCACAAGATGTTTTCCCTTAATAGGAATATAAGATGGTCCATCATGAATTTTCGTCAAAATGATCGTTCTTTATAAATCACAGTGGATTTAATTAGACATTTGACATAGAAAAATAGAAAAATACTTTTATGTGAACAGAAACCAACCTGTACAAAATGATCTATATTAAATACAACTATTACATGAAAATGTTTTCTGTCTTTTTGGCAGTAATTGTAGGCTTTCTTTTGAAACATAAATTGATCTTTATCATTTATCATGTGGAGTTTTCATTGCATATTTATGGACTATAAGCTATTTTCACCTCAAGCCACAAGTTTTCAAGTGGAATGAGGTTTTGATAGTGAATTGGGCAATCTAGGATATAGCCAATATACTTTTCGCAATCTAGGCTGTGTGTTGTGAATTCTGTTATCGAACTCCCTCCTGTTGTCGTGAATGGTACTTCGGCGAATTCTGTCCATGGACTCCCTCTGGTGGCTGTGAGTGGAGCTGCTGCTTCTGAGGTTCCTTACACAGGTGACGTGGTTTGTCCTTTGGTTGGCTGCTCTATTTAACTCCACTCAGATCGTTACTCCAGGCCAGCTCTCAATGTTCCTGCATTGGTTCAGTTCGCTCTTGGATCTTTCTGGTGACCTGTCTACTCCAGCAGAAGCTAAGTTCCTGCTAGTTATTATTTGTTCATTGTTTCCTTGTCCAGCTGGATATCATGATTTTGCCTTGCTAGCTGGAAGCTCTGGGATGCAGAGTGGCATCTCCGCACCGTTAGTCGGTGCGGAGGTCTTTTTGCACACTCTGCGTGGTCTTTTGTAGTTTTTTGTGCTGACCGCAAAGATACCTTTCCTATCTTCTGTCTGTTTAGTAAGTCTGGCCTCCCTTTGCTGAAACCTGTTTCATTTCTGCGTTTGTGACTTTCATCTTTACTCACAGTCAATATATGTGGGGGGCTGCCTTTTCCTTTGGGGAATTTCTCTGAGGCAAGGTAGGCTTTATTTTCTATCTCTAGGGCTAGCTAGCTCTTAGGCTGTGAAGAGGCGTCTAGGGAGTATCTGGAACGCTCCACGGCTATTTCTAGTTGTTGTGATAGGATTAGGGGTTACGGTCAGCAGAGCTCACACATCCCAGAGCTTGTCTTGTGTGAGTTTAACTATCAGGTCGTGCCGGGTGCTCCTAATCACCAGGTCCATAACAGCTGTGTACAGCTTTGGGATACAGTTTAAGGAAAAGATTTATGAAAACTGTTTTTTCTGCCCATCACACCCAGACACAGCCTTATAGTTTTATATTTTTCCCACAATGTCATATTAGAAAAATTATCTTGAGTTCTCAGGAGCGAATCTTCTCGGATAATGTGTTATTCGAGCATGCTCGGGTGTTATCTAAGTATCTTGGGCGTGCTCGGATAATATGCTCAAGTCCCTGCAGCTGTATCTTTTGCGGGTGTTAGACAGCCGCAACACATGCGGGGATTGCCTAACAAACAGGAAATCCCCCATCTGTTGGGATTGTCTAACAGCCGCAAAACATGCAGCAGCAGGGACTCAAACTTATTATCCGAACACGCCCAAGATGCTCGGATAACAACTGAGCATGCTCTGATAATACGTTATCTGAGCACATTTGTTCATTGCTATTTGCTTTCCATCCATGTATTTAACTGCAATAGGTATGCCAATTAGCATCACAATTTATTCTTTTGCAGATAAACATTCTTCAAGTGCTGTCACCAATATACGCTTAATGAGTTCATATTCTTTTTGCAGTCTTATAGTTTTTGTTTTCATTTATTTTATTAAAAAATATTTGTGAACTTTAACCCCTTAATAAACGTATGCTATATATGTACTGTGCTTGTCGAGAGAGTGTTTACAGAGCAGGAACAGGAGATGAGCAAGCACCATTCCCCAAAGATGATAGCTGTGTTAAATAACCAGGGGCCTAACGATCATGGTCACAGAAGGTGAACCGTGGGCCCAAGGAATTAGGGAGCCTGCGACACCAGCTCCATTTTCAGCTGAATGTGCATCTTAGGATGCTCATTCAGTTGAAATGTTTTGAGGCTCAAATAACAACTGGCTCCATGTGCTGCAAAAGCTATGCATGCTACCGGACAATTAGAGGCCAATAGTTAAGGCTACTGAGCCCATCACAGGCAGAGCATGACATCGCTGCCATTCGTCTTCCCCTCCTGTTTCGGGACTTTATAATGCCACCATAGTCCAATTACATGTTTTAAATAAAATAAAAAACATACTATGCTCACTCAATCCAGGATCCTGAAGAGTCCAACCTGCAAATCAAGGGCGCTCCAATGTGCTGTCATTGCACTCAAAAGACTTCAGAGTACAATGACATCACTGCACCGAGACTCTAAAGTTCTGTGCTTGCACTGACGCATCAAATGCTGTTCAGTAGACCACAAGCTTAAAGCAATCTGCGGTCTACAGAAAAGAGCAGTAGTGAAGGGATAGCATGTCTACTGTTGCGCACCGTGATCAAGCTAACAATGACACCATGAGCAATAGGTAAGAACGAGTTAGGGTATGTGCACACGCTGCGGATTACTCTGCGGATTTTTCCTGACTGATTTTGGCAAATCCACAGGTAAACCACACTGCAGATTTCCTGCTGAATTACCGCGGATTTAATGCGATTTTTTTTGTGGATTTTGTGCGGATTCCACCTGCGGTTTTACACCTGCAGATTCCTATTATGGAGCAGGTGCAAACTGCTGTGGAATCCGCACAAAGAATTGACATGCAGCGGAATAAACAACGATATGTTTCCACACGTTTTTTTTTCCGCAGCATGTGCAGTGCGGATTTTGTTTTCAGTAGGTTTACATGGTACTGTAAAATCATGGAAAACTGCTACGAATCCGCAACGTTTGCACATACCCTTAGAGGTTTTGTATAAGGTTGTGCACGACACCACTATGTGAAGATTGATGTGTTATCTAATCCTGGTTGCTCACATCAAATGAGGAGAGGGCATAACCAGTAAAGAAAGATGCAATGGATCCAAGGTGCTGCTGATGACAAAGATTAATCCATGTGGTAAGTAGAAAAACTCCTAACAATAATCTTTATATAGCGCTATAACATATTCCGCAACGCTTTACAGTTTGCACACATTATCATCGCTGTCCCCGATGGGGCTCACAATCTTGGTTCCCTATCAGTATATCTTTGGAATGTGAGAGGAAACCGGAGTACCCAGAGGAAACCCACCCAAACATACAAACTTCTTGCAGATGTTGTCCTTGGTGGGATTTGAACCCAGGACTCCAGCGCTGCAATGCTAACCACTGAGCCACCGTGTCGTCTAATCTATTGCAAGGCATTTCAGATTAGAAACCATTCTTTCCTCAGGCATAACAGAATTCCTTTCCTTTTGTGCTTGGGGAGGTATTAGGTTTTACTCAGAAATTCATTGGAATGAATTGGAACTTTTTTCTGTTTCATTCATGTTGGAAAGATCATAGTACACGTGCACCCAATATGTGTTTGCGCTTCTAGGTTCCTCCATTGTGAGTGCACATGTGCAAAATGTAGATTGAGATTAGTTTACTAGATCTTGAAAAGTAAGCTCTGTCAACCATGACCAGTAAAAGTGTTTCATATGCAAATTGGAGGGTATAACAGTGCTCTGATCACTTGGCCACGCCAAGGGTGCCCCAAAATTCCCTCATTTACATGTGAAATAAAGGTCAATTTTTCTGCCACTAAGTCACTAAATTGCATACTGCCGGTTTGACTTTTATAGGGTCTATGTCCCCTATGCAATTGTGTAAGCAGTTTATTTTGCATTTTGAGGATGACAGACTCACTTTTAAAATGTATGGGTTGCGTTTCTCCAGAAGCAGAGTATCTGAATAGTTGCAATTTTCTCTCCGCAGTACCAATTGTGTTCATGTTTTTGGAAAACACTTGAATAGTCAAAATAGGAACAACTTCCATAGATGATTTCATAGAGAAATGTAATTTCCAAAATGGAGTCCTCAAAGTATTCCAGAAAAATCTGTGCTTAAAAATTCAAATATTGCACTTTACTAACGAACTACGCTGTGTGCCCAAATAGTACTGTTCAACAACATATGGGAACTTGTCTTGTTTGACACAAATAGTGTAACAAATTATAGGGTCTTGGTTCGTCTATAACCTCTTGACAAAAGATTAATCTATGGCTAAAGCAAAATCTTATGATAAAAACATATTTTTATCTTCAAGTTCCAATTGTATAAAACCTTGTGAAACACTTTTGGAGACAACATTCTCACTACATCAGACTATATTCATGGAAGGGTGTAGTTTGTAAAACTGTGTAATTTTTGGTGGAATTTCTTCTGTTAACGTGTCATGGCACCTTAAAATAATTCCGCCAAAATCTGCATTCCAAAATGTTGCTCATTCCCTTCTGAGCTTTGCAGTGTGCCCAAACAGTAATTTCAGATCACATATGGTGTATTGATGTTTAACCCCTTCATGACCTGGGGTATTTTTGTTTTTTTCATTTTCGTTTTTCGCTCCCCTCCTTCCCAGAGCCATATCTTTTTTTATTTATCTGTCAATATGGCCTTGTGAGGGCTTATTTTTTTGTAGGACGATCATTGGATTTAGCATGTCACGTACTAGAAAAAGGGAAAAAAATTCCAAGTGTAGTGAAATTGCAAAAACGTGCAATCCCACACTTGTTTTTTGTTTGGCTTGTTTGCTAGGTTCACTAAATGCTAAAACTGCCCTGCCATTTTGATTCTCCGGGTCATGAGTTCATAGACACCAAACATGTCTAGGTTGTTTTTTATGTAAGTGGTGAAAAAAATTCAAAACTTTGCTAAAAAAATAAATAATTGCGCAATATTCCGATACAAGTAGCGTCTCCATTTTTCGTGGTCTGGGGTCTGGTGGGTGCTTATTTTTTGAGTGCTGAGCTGACGTTTTTAATTATACCATTTTGGGGCAGATACGTTATTTTGATCGCCTGTTATTGCATTTTAATGCAATGTCGCGGCGACCAAAAAAACTTAATTCTGGCATTTCGATTTTTTTTCTCGCTATGCCATTTAGCGATCAGGTTAATCTTTTTTTATTGATAGATTGGGCGATTTTGAAATTGGCAATACCAAATATGTTTATATTTGATTTTTTTATTGTTTTATTTTGAATGGGGCGAAAGGGGTGTGATTTAAACTTTTATATATATTTTTTTCATATTTTTTAAAACATTTTTTTTTTACTTTCTCCATGCTTTAATAGCCTCTCTGAAGCTGGCACAACTCGATCGCCTCTGCTACATAGGAGCGAAGCTCAGATCGCTCCTATGTAGTAGAATTGTTGCATCGTTATGAGCGCTGACCACAGGGTGGCGCTCATAGAAATCCATCATCAACAACCATAGACGTCTCAAGGAGACCTCGGGTTGTCATGCCGATGCATCGCTGACCCCTGATCACGTGACGGGGTCAGCGATGCGCTCATTTCCAGCTGGATGGCCGGAAGCGCTAGTTAGATGCTGCTGTCAGAGTTTGACAGCGGGATTTAACTAGTTAATAGTGGCGAATCCACTCGCTGCTATTGCGAGCACATGTCAGCTGCTCAAAACAGCTGACATGTCCCAGCTTTGATGCGGGCTCACCGCCGGAGCCCGCATCAAAGAAGGGGATCTGACCTCGGACGAACTATCCTGTCCGATGTCAGAAAGGGGTTAAGGATGAGTGAACGTGCTCAGTGATACTTGGATATCACTCATGTATCACTCAAGTAACTGGATACTCAGATGTGCTCATTACTCCGCGATCATTAGCGTGTGCTCAATTTCAAGCTCTAATCCCGGCCCTGCATTTTTGGTGAATGTCGCACAGCCAGTAAGCATGCGGGAATTGCCTGCACATCACTGTAATGCCACAATTATCTTGATATTGACATTACTGTGATTATCTAGCCATGTGACATAATCAGGGGTTAGAAAAGGACAGGTGCTACCAGGCTCAGCAGAATCACGCCACAGCACAGCTCTGTGACAGTTGTTATTGGAGGGAGAAAGCCGTTTTTGAGGCCTGCATGTGCACAGTTTCATGAATCAAAGTATTGTATTGTTAATACTGGTGCTGAAGCTGAGTCATCATACTAACAACTCTTCTAAGGTCTTACCTTGTGCTTTGCTGTTTGTATCAGATACAATCTGCATTTAGCATGGGGAGGGAGAGCATTTTAAGAGCATGGAGAATAGTTGAATAAAGTCTCTAGTCGAGGATTAGGGCTTTGCAATCCATTGCTAAATATATAGCTGCAGCAGTTGACCAAATTTTTATTTTTTTTGAGTGGAAAAATTGTCGCCAAGTCAGGAGGACGAAATGGTGGATGAGGAAGTCACCAACCCAACCTGCGAATCTGGTGTGCAGAGCTCCTGAATTTCTCCATCAGATTTTCCCCAGCCTGAGACTTTTTTTTAAAGAGAATTCTGAGACCAAAAAAATGCTCATTTGTAACCTTTGCCATGCGAAGTTCAGCAGGGGCCTAACCACTAATAGCCTAACCACCACCAGCATGATCAGACACATGTAACCTAAGCAACAGACTTGGTGGTCCAAACTAGAGATGATCAAGCCTTTCAAGGTTCGGTTTGGATTTGGCGAATGGAGCGATGTTTGCCAAACAGTTCACCGAACGTGTCTGAACCTTATTAGATTCAATTGGAGGCAAAACCAAACGCATTTATAACACCTTCCGGGGGGGCAAAAAGCGGCCCACAAAGCTCTAATTAGGGGCAGACACCATGAAAAGTGGCATCAATTGACCCACATTAGCAATTTTATAAAGGTGCAAAACTCAGGTATGAGCGAAGCATGAGACAGGATCTGAACCAGCATTTACAGCTTGCAATTTAGGGTTCAATGAGGACCTGGTGTTTAAGGTAGCGGTGGAAGCTTTCATTGCTGGGAGACCTGATGCACCATGCAACACCTTCATTTTTTTTTATCAAAGCCACAGTCAGCAGGCACGGACATCAGTTCATACAGTACTATTGGTAGAAAAATGTAAGGAAAGTAACACAAGCAGTTGACTGAAAGTAAGTGCAGGCCTGCCTGCCTGGAAGCCCTACTTACACTGGCAACCCATCTGATGGAGATCCAATTTGGAGTCTACACATTTCAAAAAATAATTGTCACACACCACTTAAGTGGCATCAATTTAAACAGAGTATACATATTATAATAGGCCTCTGACACACTTTCCATAACAGTCAACCAACTAGATGCAGGACCCAACTTGGAGTCTCTACATTTCAAAAAATTATTGTCACACATTCCAAAAGTGGCATCAATTACCACAGAGTAGAAACAGTATAATAGACCTCTGACACAAATTCCACTAAAGACACCTTGCTAGATGGAGACCCAACTTCGAGTCTCCACATGTCACATGTCTGGGGTGAAAAAGTCATTGGAGATCCATGAGGGCACAGGTGGAAGCCATAGAAGAAGGGGAGGAGCCAGAAGCAGTGGAGAAAGTGATAAATACAGAGGTTTGTCCCACAAGCCATGGGAATTCAAAGACTTGTGGAGCCACCTCTTGACCGCCTGCCCCCACAGCCACCAGTGTAACCCAGTATCCAGTCAAGGATATTTAACGCCCCTGCCCATGTTTGCTGGTACAGGTGTCAATGATGAAATGCACTCTGGCAGACATAGATTTTTCACTGAAAGTGTGATGTTGTCTGCGAAATGCTGATGTAGCACAGGCACAGCTTTCTTAGAAAAGTAAAGGCGAATGGGCAACTGGTACTGGGGGGCTGCAACAGCCATCAATTTTCAGAAATAGTCTGTATCCACCAGGCCCGAAGGCAGCATTTCTGTGGACAACAAATTTGAGATGGTGGAGTTCAAGCTCATAGCTTTCGCATGTGTAGGAAGAATCATTCTTTTACATGACCACAACTGTGGGACCGAGAGCTGACTGCTGTGCTGAGAGAAAATGGAGTAGGGTGAACAGGACAAACTGCTGGACTGTGAGTGAGGTGCGGGTGGAGATGTTATGGTAGATTGAGAAAGATATGTTGTGATAACAACAAAAGCAGCAGGCATGTTCACTTCCATAAAAGCAGATGGGCTCTCACTCACCTGGATTGAAGGGGGTAAATAAGTGAATTTTCTGTGGCCAGGGAACCGTGTGAGAACATTTGGCATGGTGACGGAGGAGGAAGAAGAAACAGATGTAGTTGATGGAATGGATTGTGATTGGCGAGGCCAGCTAGTCCTAATTATACACAGTGAGATTCCCAGATTAAGACATGTTGATCGTGCATGTGATGGTTCAAGCATGTAGTTGTCAAATTATTGCAATTTTTGCCTCTACTGAGGTTTTTTTTGTAAATTTGATAGATAAATGAGTTGGAGCATCATTTACAGTCTCAAAAAATGCCCAGGGTAGGCAACCCTTGCTGCCTCTGCAAACTGCACACTCATGAATGGAGCTAGCCACAGTCAGAGTTGGGGCTGAGGATGCAGTGTTTGCCACAGTTACATTGCTTTGTGTCCGTGCGAGAAACCACAACGTAATCTCCTCATCTTCCTCCTCCTCCACCTTATCTGCTGAGTTACTCAGCTGTGTACCTCTGGGTTCATACCAAGTGAGCCCTACAGCCTCATCATTAATCCTCTCTACTCTCACACTACTCACCCTGATAGTCACCCTCCTCCTTTAGTGCCCTGATACCACGGAAGAGTCTGTGTGTGCCTCTGGTTTTTGAGTCTCATCAGGATCACCTCGACATTTGGTGGTTAATGTCTGGTGATGAGGGTCTGGATTTTGTTAGGACCCTACTTTGTCCGGCCCACGATCCAACATGAAAAGATTTTGGGCATCGGTGCAGATGCTTTCCTACACTGGATTCTGTGAATCTTCGGAGCAGACCTCTGAGTTCCATGGAATGGAACGTGTGAACAGGTCTGCAGAATGACCCATTTGTGGTTGCCACAGTCAGTTGGGCTTTTGGAAATCTGTTGTACTGTGTGTGATGTTAAGGAGGAGGAAGAGGAGGAGAGGCCACTTGATGCAGAGCTCGACATCCAATGGAGCACATGCTCTGGCCTTCATCTACAACGTGCTCCGCTGTTTGGCTGTAAAGGAAAGGGAGTGGAGGAGCCCGACCTATAACAGATGTTGTCAGTGGTCTTAGATAAGATGATACAGTGTTTGTTCACTTGAGCTTTCAAAAACATTAACAACTAACCCACGTACACGTCGAGCACCAAGCTTATTTCCCCTTCCACCACGACTTCGCTTTTTCACATTTTTCACACTCATGTTGTAAGTAGCCTTCACCTCTTGTAGCCTGCTGTTTCACAACCTTAAGGTGCCTTCACACATAGCGATTTTGTTAACGATATTGTTGCTTTTTGAGACGTAGCAGCCAGCCGTACAGCAGTGACGTCACCGCTCTGCTTTACGGCCGGCGCTTACACAGTGCAGGGAAGCTGATGCAGGGGGACGTGACAGACACCGGAATGTAAGTATGTACTGTTTTGTTTTTTTTAACGTTTACAATGGTAACCAGGGTAAACATCGGGTTACTAAGCGTGGCCCTGCGCTTAGTAACCCGATGTTTACTCTGGTTACCCGGGGACTTTGGCATCGTTGGTCGCTGGAGAGCTGTCTGTGTGACAGCTCTCCAGCGACCACACAACGACTTACCAACGATCACGGCCAGGTCGTATCGCTGGTCGTGATCGTTGGTAAATCGTGTAGTGTAACGGTACCTTTAGGCCCACACCTGTCACTAAATGAACAATCACTATTTATTTTCGTAGATAGTGTCCCTGAACACATTAAACATTACATATGACACCATGCAGACAGAGAAATGCTTCTCACTACAGTTGCTAAGTAGAGTAATATAGATTTTCTCTTTAATAGCCACAGTATATCTGAATTAGTCTAATTGGGGAGAGATTTACTAACAGAGCAGTCCATCATGTGCGTCTATATGGAGTATCATTTTATTTAGTTACTTGAAGATCTTGCAGTTATGCATCCTGGACATCACAAATCTCCTACCGTTTATAGACAGACATTTAACCTGCCAATAAAATTCACAGTTGTTGTTGAACATTTAATTTAAAGAAATGCAATTTTGTTTTCTTGCATATTCACAGTTGTGGATGAATTACAACTGTTTCTTCTCAATCCATGACTTTGATCATTATTAAAACATATTTTATATATTTTATATCCAAATAGCAGTTCGTAACATTACTGGGCATTAACGTGAATATGGATTACTAATTCCTGTGACTAAGATTTTAAAGAATTTTTCATTTCAGGAATTTTTTTAGAGTTCGTTGCTGTCAAAGTTTTAATTTCAAATTTGTCACATTCTGACCAATCAAATTTCTCAGATGTATTTAAATTCTCGCCATCTATCAATTTGATAATTTTATCTTGCTTTAAAGAGAATCTGTCAGTAGGATCAACCCTTCTGAGCCATCTTTACGGTCATGCAGGTCATAGGAAGCGGAATAAAATGATGCCTTTATGTGTGATCCAAAGTTTTATTCCAGAAAAATCCATGCTTTTCTTAATATATAAATTAGGTGTTAAGATTTATCCGCCAGAGAGAGATCTGCATGATTATCTGCCTTCTGAGATTATTTTAAACTAGATGGTGGCCCGATTCTAACGCATTGGGTATTCTAGAATATGTTTGTATTTAGCAGCCACATAGTATATAGCACAGGCCACGACATATTCTTGAATACCCGATGCGTTAATACAGGCCACGCAGTATATAACAATGGCCACGCAGTATATAACATTGCCCACATAGTATATAACACTGGCCACGTAGTATATAGCAGACATGCAGTATATAACGCAGCCCACACAGTATATAACACTGGCCAAGTAGTATATAGCAGCCATGCAGTATATAACACAGCCCACATAGTATATAACACTGCCCTCATAGTATATAGCAGCCATGCAGTATATAACGCAGCCCATGCAGTATATAACATTGCCCACTTAGTATATAACACTGCCCACATAGTATATAGCAGCCATGTAGTATATAACGCAGCCCACACAGTATATAACACTGCCCACGTAGTATATAGCAGTCATGTAGTATATAATGCAGCCCACGCAGTATGTAACACAGCCCACGTATTATATAGCAATGTGGGCACTATATGCGAGGTTAAAAAAGACTTAAAATAAAAAATAAACAATACTCACCTTCCGAGGTCCCCTTGTAGTCCTCGCACCTGTGTGCTGTGCACGCAGCAGCTTCCGGTCCCAGGGTTAGTATGAGCGCAGGAACTGTGATGACGTCGCGGTCACATGACCATGATGTCATGGAAGGTCCTTCTCGCATAGCATCTTTGGAACCAGATATAAGGCAAAGAAATCCGGCACTCTCAATTCATATGCAAAAAGGCTTTAACAGAATTTTATTGATCCACTGTGACAAATAATATGTTGACGTTTCGGCCAATACCTAGGCCTTCATCAGAACTCTAGTAAATAAACATAAAAAAATTGCATATCAGTGTAAAGCACAAAACATGAAAAACCATAACAGTTGAAAACCATAGATAGACAATTTATAACGTCAGGCTAACCAAAGCAAAAGATCTGGGTGATAAATGCACATAAGACAATTAGGGCAGATCTTGGGACAATAATAATAGTATATGAAAATCACAGATCTAAATATGGCCGTAGCCATAGAATGATATAGGGCCATACAAAAAAAAGAGCCATACAAAATAAGGAATCTATTGATCATTGTAACCAGAAAAGTAATATCCAATGAATAATAGGGAGAATTCAAAATATGACATATAGTGTACAATCACATATATTTATCTTCAGAGTATATGGATCGTTGGACAAGTGATATCACTAAAAAAGAAACAGATATACATATGCACAGCAAATTAGTATTGAGGACCGTAGTATCAAGTAAGACACCGTTAGCACTGCACTATACAATTCTAAAGTCCCGGTGTAAGATCCGGCTCACCAAACGATGCCGCGTCTAGGCGCATATGGAGTAGTGGCACACAACGTGCTGGAGGAGTAGCGGCATGTATGTGGTGTCAGAGTGTCGGTTTTTATAGAAAACACAGCCTCATTCCTGCTGATTTTGGCGCCATCTTTGGAACCGGAACCTGCCGCTTGCACTGCCGAGGACAGCCCGCATGTCGGACGGTGAGAATAACCTTTTTTTATTATTATTATTTTTAACATTAGATCGTTTTACTATTGATGCTGCATACGCAGCATCAATAGTAAAAAGTTGGTCACACAGGGTTAATAGCTACGTTAATGGAGTGCGTTACACCGCAGCATAACGCGGTCCATTAACGCTGCCATTAACCCTGTGTGAGGGCTGACTGGAGGGGAGTATGGAGCTGGCACTGACTACAGGGAGGACGGAGCGGCCATTTTTCTGCCGGACTGTGCCTGTCGCTGATTAGTCGTGGCAATGGTCATAGGCGTTTTGCCACGACCAATCAGCGACTTGGATATCCATGACGGACAGAGGCCGCGACCAATGACTATCTGTGACAGACAGACAGAAAGACAGACAGACAGACGGAAGTGACCCTTAGACAATTATATAGTAGATGAAACAAGTGACCAGTGTGAGACATGTTGATCAGGAGAGCCACCAGTCAGTCATTACATGTCTCACATTGGTAATGCCCCTTTTTCATTTAAAATAAGTTCTGGGGGCAGATTCTGGTGGGGATCCGGGACATCCCATCCTGCACGGTACCGCAGCATCCTCCCTGTACGGCTTGACTAAGGTGTTCCCCTGTCCATTTAGCCCCAGACATAAGGGCGTCTGCCCAAGTAGCAAGCTGCCACATTTTTAGGAGCGACCTGCGTTACAGTCCTGCTGTGACTCTGGCTTTAGCTCCTGCTCTCACTATGACTGTCACCACTTCTTTCTCTGCCAGTGTCACTGCTGCACTTTTGGCCTTGGATGTCTGGGCTTCTGCTTCAAATAATATGGGGCCCACTGTGTTGCCCTGGGGCTAAAGGGCCCTCCAGGACTGCCTGGGCTCCCTGGCCCTCCTGAGATGTCTCAGCTCCCTGGCTACACTGAACTCTAATCAGGAAATACTCCTATCTTATCCACAGCTGGCCCCTTCTTCGTTAACTAATTTACTATCTTATGGGTGTTAAGATGTCCCCATCTAATGGACAAACTCAAATACTGCACTTTCCGTACAACACACACATTTACACATTACACTATACAGTAGCAGCATTACAAAACATTCATGCCATAACACAAACACGGGCAAGGTGAGCAGGGTACATCACGTAGCTTTAGCAAACCCCTTACACCTTTACCATTCATAAAGAGTTTGTGTTGGAATATACGTCTCTATTTAAACTGTAAAATACATGGTCCTGGCAAAACCACAACACCGGCTTCATGCAGCCTTCGTAAATGGAGTTGAGTGCCTTGGCCGTGGCTACAACCCTGTGCATCGCTGCACAGTCACAATGAGAAGTGGTTCAGAGATGATGCTGGAGCAGATGAAGGTAGGGAGAAGAAAGATGAAAAGATAAAAAAAACACTTTATAACTCTGGGGAAGGTGGAATTTTCAAATGTTTTGTGAATTTAAAGGGTTCATAAAGTCCAGTGACATATACCTCCCCCAGTAAGCCAACCTTTTCCATTTTATTAACATTACTTTGTTGTTCTTACAGAGACCAAATACTTAAAACCATAAAAGAAAAGCAACATATGGAGTATCAGGGGAATACAATTTGATTTCATCCAGATTAGTAGAAAGATGCACAGATGGCAAAAATTGATGTTCAATGATATCAAAAGAAAGCTGGAAAAAATACTAGCAAAATGTTGTTACTTATTGCAAAGCTTTAAACAATCTACATAGAAAAGCCATTCTTTTTCTTAGATTCCAGGGAAGTAGTCATGTGGATGGAAGAATAAGGAAAATTGGAATCTGAACTTTTTTTTTTCTTATTTGTCCCTTTTTCATCAATTTCCTATTCCTTAATATAATTGAGTCCTTTTGTTTTCTGCTGCCGCTCTCATTTGAGTATAGTAGTTTATGATTAGTGAATATAGAAGGGATAATGCAGTGGGAGGCTCATCAACTCTTTTGAGAATTTGGTGTTGACCACAATGGAATAACGATTTCGAAACTACCTAGGGTGAACAGAGGAGGAAAGGTTTTCCTTTTTTATCTCTTTCACCTCTCTTCATCTTATGTTGCTTTATCTCCTCGCTAGAAGAATTCACGAATCTAAAGAGATGATGGGAACATGTGATGTGTTGGAATATCAGAGATTTACTATTGAGGCTGAAGACAGTGACTGTTTTTCATGTAATAAGAAAATATTCCTGCCTGTATTAGCAGTATATTAAATACTAATCTTACAAAAGGCACTAGGTTCAATTCATCAAAGCTTTCACTCCAGAAAACAAGCATAAAAGCTTTGAAAAATTATAAAATTGAGGTGCAACATTAAGTTGCACAAGAATATTGCGATTTTTGATTTTATTCGCCAGTTTAACCTAGCTCCGACGAAATGGGTAGAGCTAGGGCATAGCCGGACAGGATGTAGGTGGGATGGGGCGTGGCTGAGTCCACCATATCAAATTAATTTAAAAAAATTCTGTTTTAATATACCATTTAAAAGAAGCATCAACTTCATTAAATTTCATGTGCTTCTTGATGGATTTGGTGTCTTCAATTTCATTAAGACTGATTCACAAACCACCAACACCACCACATATTAAAGGGGATTACAAGCCTATATTCATATATCGTCAGTCATAGACCCCCATGTGGACACTTTATCATAACGGACACATCAAATTACATAGCAACCCAATTCCGACTTGGGAATAAAACGATGTACTAGTCCAATTTAAAATTTATATACTCTTTATTGGAAACAGTAACAAAACAAAATTGCCAGGTGTATGTCCATTGCAACCATGAAACACATTAATACCAGGGCACATCACACCCCTGTATATCTCCACCAATGTACATTTAGCATATCAGAATAATCTATCATACTAAGAAAGGGGTCTTAGCCCCATATTCTCTGCTACCCTGTACCAATCATCCGTCACATGTGTGACTCCTAACCATATCAAGTACCAATCAGAGACTTTATACTGTAATCCCAACGTTTCTGACCTTGAGAGCCAAATTCAGCTCTGAGAGAGAGTCACGAGCCACATCCAGCCTGGAGAGAGGGTCGCGAGCCACATTCAGGTCCCGCCCCCCTCAAAATAGTGGCAACCAAAGCCCCCATTATAGGCATAATGGTAACCAAAGCTTTTCCACAAAAAATCAATCACCCCAAAGCAGTATACAAAGATCCAAGGGTTCCTACAATACCCCCCTTTCAGTATTCTCCTATAAAGCACTCCCAAGACACTGTCACATCCAGCTTCTAACACCTCCTCTGACAGGTGGTGTCATCTTGTCTCTAGCGTACCATACTTAAATCATCTCAAAACCCCTAAGACCAGTATATGTGCATCCAAATCTGCTATTCTGTGCAAGGCTGCTCACAAAATTCCCCATTTTCAGATGTGCTCTTCATACCTGTTTGCTAGAACAGGAGCTAATGCAGCAAGCAGACAGACAGCCGTGAGCCTCAATTCATGGGACCGCGAGCCACATGTGGCTCCTGAGCTACAGGTTGGGGACCCCTGCTGTAATCAATAGATATTGCATGCTCACTATAAAGTGCAGAGTGCATAGCTAGAGGTAGGGGGACCAGGAGAGTGTGCGCCCACCCCAACGTGCGTTTCAGTCCATCCTTCATCAGGGAGCACACGCTTCCCCTTGTCCTGCGCTTTAAATAGTACTGATTCACTTGTGGCCGCCAATGGTTCATAGCAGCGTCCTACTGGATGTGACGCTACTACCGGATGTGACGCGTGCATCCCCACGGCAACCACGACGCCACAGATCATCAGCATAGCATGATATTGTGCTATGCTAGGCTTGATGAATTAGCCCCATAGTTTTTATGTTACTTAGGACATGTGTTGAAACTGAAGTTTACGTAATCTACTCAAACTACATAAGAGGGATTAGAATACTGTATATACTCGAGCTTAAGCTGACCCGAGTATAAGCCGATCCTCCTAATTTTGACACAAAAAACTGGGAAAACTTAATGACTCGAGTATAAGCCTAGGGTGGGAAATGCAGCAGCTACTGGTAAATGTCAAAAGTAAAAATAGCTACCAATAAAAGTAAAATTAGACTGCTTTCACACATCAGGTTTTTGGTTTCAGGCTAAATCCGGCAAATTTGCTAAAAAACGGATCCGGCGTAAGTTGTGGATAATTGATGCATGCTAAAAAAACGGATCCGGCTCTCTGTACTGCGCATGGGTTTTGACTGAGAGAGAGAGAGATTTTCCATGCCAGAATCAAAAACAAAGCTTCTGGGCATGCTCAGTATGTAAAAACGGATTCGGTCGCCAGAAACGTTCATTCACACATCCGTTCCATGCGTTTATTGCCGGAAACGTCCCTTCAGGCTTTTTCGCCGGACACAAAAAACGTTGCAGGAGACGTTTTTTGTGTCTAACAAAAAAGCCTGAAGGGACGGATCCGGCACAAAACGGATGAAACACATGTCCTTCAGACACAATCCAGCGCTAATACAACTCTATGGGAAAAAAACGGATCCGGCGTAAGAAAAAAACGGATCCGGATTGTGCCTGAAACTGCCGGATTGTGCCTGAAAGAAAAAACCTGATGTGTGAAAGCAGCCTTAATTGAGACATCAGTAGGTTAAGTGTTTTTGAATATCCATATTGAATCAGGAGCCCCATATAATGATCCATAAAGTTTATGATGGCCCCATGCGATGCTCCATATTAAAATATGCCCCATATAATCCTGCATAAAGGTTAATAATGGCCCCATAAGATGTTCCATAGACCCATTTGCCCAATATAATGCTGCACAAATGCTGATTATGGCCCCATAAGATGCTCCATAGACACATTTGCCAACTATAATGCTGCACAAATGTTGATTATGGCCCCATAAGATGCTCCATAAAGATATTTTCCCCATATAGTGCTGCACAAACATTGATTATGGCCCTAAAAAGACACTTGCCCCATTATAGTGCTGCACAAACATTATGGCCCCATAAGATGCTCCATACAGACATTTGCCCCATTATAGTGCTGCCCAAACGTTATGGCCCCATAAGATGCTCTATACAGACACTTGCCCCATTATAGTGCTGCACAAATGTCATGGCCCCATAAGATGCTCTATACAGACACTTGCCCCATTATAGTGCTGCACAAACGTTATGGCCCCATAAGATGCTCCATAAAGACACTTGCCCCATTATAGTGCTGCAGAAACGTTATGGCCCCATAAGATGCTCCATAAAGACACTTGCCCCATTATAGTGCTGCACAAACGTTATGGCCCCATAAGATGCTCTATACAGACACTTGCCCCATTATAGTGCTGCACAAATGTTATGGCCCCATAAGATGCTCTATACAGACACTTGCCCCATTATAGTGCTGCACAAACGTTATGGCCCCATAAGATGCTCCATAAAGACACTTGCCCCATTATAGTGCTGCAGAAACGTTATGGCCCCATAAGATGCTCCATAAAGACACTTGCCCCATTATAGTGCTGCACAAATGTTATGGCCCCATAAGATGCTCCATACAGACATTTGCCCCATTATATCTCTGCACAAACGTTATGGCCCCATAAGATGCTCTATACAGTCACTTGCCCCATTATAGTGCTGCAAAAACGTTATGGCCCCATAAGATGCTCCATAAAGACACTTGCCCCATTATAGTGCTGCACAAACGTTATGGCCCCATAAGATGCTCTATACAGACACATGCCCCATTGTAGTGCTGCACAAACGTTATGGCCCCATAAGATGCTCCATAAAGACACTTGCCCCATTATAGTGCTGCACAAACATTATGGCCCCATAAGATGCTCTATACAGACACTTGCCCCATTATAGTGCTGCACAAACATTATGGCCCCATAAGATGCTCCATAAAGACATTTGCCCCATTATAGTGCTGCACAAACATTATGGCCCCATAAGATGCTCTATACAGACACTTGCCCCATATAGTGCTGCACAAACGTTATGGCCCCATAAGATGCTCCATAAAGACACTTGCCCCATTTGCTGTTGCTGCGATAAAAAAAATCACTAACTGACCTCTCCATCGCTCAGGCCCCCAGCACTTTCAATATTCACCTGACATCGTTCCGGCGCCGCTCCATCTTCAGCACTGATGTTGAGGCAGAGGGCGCGCACTAACCACATCACCGCGCCCTCTGACCTGAGCGTCACTGCTGAAGACGCTGAAGAGACAGAGCGGTGGCTGGAACCAGAAGCAGGTGAATATCACGCAGGGCAGCGCTCCCCTCCCCATTATACTCACCTGCTCCTGGGGCTGTGCAGTCCCTGCTTCCCCAGCGCTGCTGCTTCTTCCTCTACTGAGCGGACACCGTTACCGCTCATTACAGTAATGAATTTGCAGCTCCACCCTCATGGGAGGTGGAGCCGCATATTCATTACTGTAATGAGCGGTACCATGTGACCGCTCAGTACGGGAAGAAGCTGCCGGCGCTGGGGAAAAGACGTGCAGGGACTGCACCAGGAGCAGGTGAGTATAATTAGACAGCCCCCGCTCCCCCTCCCCTGCCGACCCCTGGGTATGACGCGAGTATAAGCCGAGAGGGGGACTTTCAGCCCCCAAAAATGGGCTGAAAATCTCAGCTTATACTCGAGTATATACGGTATATAGTATGTAAAAGGTGAAATTTTGAAAAGATGAATAGATAATAAGGTCCTTGATGAAGCCAGGTGAAATGAGCGTTGGTCCACAAGGTTATTATAACATAGCATTGGGTTAAAGAATAGAAGGATATTAATATAAATCAATATATGCTTTCAAACCTGCATAAGAATAAAATAGAACTTCCCATCATCAGCTGATGTGGCGGACAGCACACACACACATGCAAAAATGAAATTTCAATGAAATTAAGAATGTCGGAAAAAAATAAGTACTCTCCGTATCCAATTTCTTTTTATTTGATATTTGCTTGAACACACAGATTCCTATAGTTTGTCCGCACTGAAAAGGTTAGCAGCAGTCTACAATTTATTGAAGGTGAGCTTTCATCACCTAGCACCACCATCATAATTTATGAACCATTACCACTATCATGCCCATTTTTCTAAATTCCTATTTTTTTAAGAGCCAATTATCTGTTTTTAACTACTTTAAATCAGTCAAATATTGAGGTATTCACCACCTCTAATTGCATACTACAAAAAACAAAGACTGACCAGCACCTCATAACAGATTGAAGCAAATCTGAAAATGTGCAAGATGGCAAGACTTCATTATATACAACCAAAGTGTTTTTTATCCTACCCATTCTCTATATTTGCAGGTTTTTTTCTCTAAGAGATGTATGTTGGATAAATCTGAGGTCAAAAAAAGGTATGCCTTCTTGTGGCTGGTAGGCACAAAAATGGCCAATTTGTGCTCTTCTTAGACCCCAGAGCATAATAAATGTAATGAAAAACTCATTATTCTGACCTCATTGCTCACCTCTCTGGCCCCTCAGCTACTCGCTTCCACCCGTTTGGTTCCTGCCATATTTTATGACCCCCCCTTCACTGTCATTGGAATCTTTGGTCTTCTTGCACTGTGCCAAATATCTGGCTGTCGTGGTGCCAGGAAGGTTCTGTGAAGGCACATTGTAGACCAGTGGTGCACCTCGTGATATCATAATGCTGTTGATATCCCAAACACCTACACTGAACCCTCCTGAGTGCTGTGATACCCAAGTGTTAAGGGATCAGAAGATGCAGTGTCGACCAGACAGGTGATGTTGAGAAGAAAAGGGGCAGGAGAGATGAACGGCTAATTGAATATAAGGGTTATTCAATTTTATTAACCTTTTCGTGGTACATTATGGTTAAAAATAAAATAGCCATTGCTCTAAATCTGCTCAGAAGTTGAAGTCTGGCAAATGTGAATTTCTATGAAATTTGAGAAGAATTGAATTCTAGTGCATTTATCTGTAGGCCGGACAGGTAAACATCTCTGCCTTTTTTGTGCTGGTTTTTCAATTTTTTTTGAGGATTCTCAAGTCCCCTTTTTGCTGCTTGGTGATAGAATTAGTGATAGGACTTGCAAGTGTGGGGACCCTTGACGTGGGTTGCGAGCTTGCATATTTTGGCCATAATATCAACTGATAGTTCACTTATTTTTGTATGTGTTTTTTGCACTTTATTTTTCAGGGCGCAGTTGGGCCCATTTGGCTCTGTAAACTGTGATGTCCGTTCACATGTGATGCATATACAGAGATAATGGTGTGCACTCGGGTCAGGGACAGGGAGGTGCTGGTAAGACAGACCGTGTGGTCCCGTAAATCATATAGGAAAAATTACCGCACACTCAAAACTGGCATGATGCAAATAGGTATATGCCAGGTTTATTCAAATGAACAAAAAGAGGTTGCCACATAGAAAAATTGTTGAAAGAAACCCAACGTTTTGACCCTCCCGGGTCTTATTCATGGGGTTACTAGGAGAACAAAGAAACAAAATAAATAGCTGTTCGTCAAATAGCAAGCAGTGTCATTTTCAGACATAGACACTGTACACTATGAAAAATAAATAAATAACAAAATTTAAAAAAAATACCAAAAAAGGAAAATATATACAGTTATATGATAAAGTTTGGGCACCCCTATTAATCTTAAGCTTAATGTTTTATAAAAATTGTTTTTTTTGGCAACAGCTATTTCAGTTTCATATATCTAATAACTGTTGGACACAGTAATGTTTCTGCCTTGAAATGAGGTTTATTGTACTAACAGAAAATGTGCAATCTGCATTCAAACAAAATTTGACAGGTGCATAAGTATGGGCACCCCACCAGAAAAGTGACATTAATATTTAGTAGATCCTCCTTTTGCAAAAATAACAGCCTCTAGTCGCTTCCTGTAGCTTTTAATGAGTTCCTGGATCCTGGATGAAGGTATTTTTGACCATCCCTCTTTGCAAAACAATTCCAGTTCAATTAAGTTGGATGGTCGCCGAGCATGGACAGCCCTCTTCAAATGATCCCACAGATGTTCAATGATATTCAGGTCTGGGGACTGGGATGGCCATTCCAGAACAGTGTAATTGTTCCTCTGCATGAATGCCTGAGTAGATTTGGAGCGGTGTTTTGGGTCATTGTCTTGCTGAAAGATCCATCCCCTGCGTAACTTCAACTTTGTCACTGATTCAGGAACATTATTGTCAAGAATCTGCTGATACTGAGAGGAATCCATGCGTCCCTCAACTTTAACAAGATTCCTGGTGCCGGCATTGGCCACACAGCCCCAAAGCATGATGGAACCTCCACCAAATTTTACTGTGGGTAGCAAGTGTTTTTCTTGGAATGCTGTGTTTTTTGGCCACCATGCATAACGCCTTTTTGTGTGACCAAACAACTCAATCTTGGTTTCATCAGTCCACAGGACCTTCTTCCAAAAAGAAATTGGCTTCTCCAAATGTGCTTTTGCATACTTCAGCCAACTGTTTGTGGTGTGCTTGCAGAAACGGCTTCTTTCACATCACTCTCCCTTACAGCTTCTCCTTGTGCAAAGTGCGTTGTATAGTTGACCGATGCACAGTGACACCATCTGCAGCAAGTTGATGCTGCAGCTCTCTGGAGGTGGTCTGAGGATTGTCCTTGACTGATCTCACCATTCTTCTTCTCTGCCTTTCTGATGTTTTTCTTGGCCTGCCACTTCTGGCCTTAACAAGAACTGTACCTGTGTTCTTCCATTTCCATACTATGTTCCTCACAGTGGAAATTGACAGGTTAAATCTCTGTGACAGCTTTTTGTATCCTTCCCCTGAACAACTATGTTGAATAATCTTTGTTTTCAGATCATTAGACAGTTGTTTTGAGGAGCCCATGATGCCACTCTTCAGAGGAGATTCAAACAGGAGAACAACTTGCAAGTGGCCACTTTAAGTAGCTTTTCTCATGATTGCATACACCTGGCTATGAAGTTCAAAGCTCAATGAGGTTAGAAAACCAAAAAAAAATGCTTTAGTAAGTCAGTAAAAAGTAGGTAGGAGTATTTACAACAAGAAAATGATAAGGGTGCCCATACTTATGCACCTGTCAAATTTTGTTTGAATGCAGATTGCACATTTTCTGTTAGTACAATAAACCTCATTTCAATGCAGAAACATTACTGTGTCCAACAGTTATTAGATATATGAAACTGAAATAGTTGATGCAAAAAAAAACAATTTTTATAAAACATTAAGCTTAAGATTAATAGGGGTACCCAAACTTTTTCATATAACTGTACCTAGGACTACTTGGGATCCGCCTCCTGGGACCAATACCATACGTCCTGTGACTCCTTGATTTTCATTGGTACTGGTACCCACCGCCATGTTTTTAACTCTTATGTATATTCACCAAAGGATCAAAGGTAAACAACCTGTATTTCACTTGACATCACTTACTTAGCTTGCCTTATTAAAAAATATCTGGAATCATTGCTCCCGACCGCCAGTCCTTCACCATCTCTGGCTGCCTCTCTATTTGCATGTCTTGTATTTTCCTTTTTTGGTATTTTTTTTATTATTTTGTTATTTATTTATTTTTCGTAGTGAACAGTGTTTATGTCTGAAAATGATGATAATGTTGCTATATGATGAACAGCTATTTATTTTGTTTCTTTGTTCTCCTAGTAACCCCATGAATAAGACCCGTGAGGGTCGAAACGTTGGGTTTCTTTCAACAATTTTTCTATGTGGCAACCGCTTTTTGTTCATTTGAATAAACCTGGCATATACCTATTTGCATCATACCAGTTTTGAGTGTGCGGTATTTTTTCCTATATCACATGGGATGTATGACCGTCACCAATAGGCTGTAAGCCAGATGTTCTGCATCGCCTCTGTGTGTGAACAGCGCAGCGTACAGACCTTTTTTGTGCATTAATATGCCAAACAACCACCCCCTCCATGGATTGGCAGGTTGTGAGTGGTTGTCTTATCGTCATTTTTGCACCTGTGTTAAATGGGTCCACTGCATCCTGTTAGTGCATTTGTCTGGCGGCCTGGGCAGGTAAACTTCTCTGCCTTTTTTTCTGCTGGTTTTTCAATTTTTTGTAGGATTTTCAAGTCCTCTTTTTGCTGCCTTGTGAAAGAATTGAATTCTACTCTAATTTATTCACTTATCTCTAACCCCCATGTATTCTATTATTCTAATTAACAAGTGCATGGGAACTGCACTTAATGCTATACTTTGATATGCTTATTATATTTGCTGTAAGGTTTGAACCTTTTTATGGGACGAGAGCATTAAATTAAAGATTAATAAAAGTTGGCTCAAAATGATCATTCCTTTGAGAGAAGTCTGCAGCGTTTTCATATTATTTACTAATGATGCCTAATAAATTTAGATTTTGCTAAATGGGTGCATTAAACATTGCTGAAGAATGATCAAGTTGCAGAAATATAAAAAAAAGAAAAAAAAAGAAAACTTTTTGCAATGAAAGGAGATGAGAAGCCATAAATAAGACACATTCCTCCATTGCTATCATTAAAATTCAAACACAGATCTGCATTATACAATACATTATTACAGTGGATTTTTTATATGCATTGCTTACATTTTGCTCCATTTTAGTTCTGCAACCAGACATCATCCAATAACTGTAGTATTTTTCTCCTTAAAGTGCTATTATCACATAATGTTATAGAATATCTCTACAAAAATATTGTGATAGTCATAAAGTCTGACTATTCCCCTGCCGTATAAAACTTTTCCATAGATGTATTTTTTGGTTTTGACAAGGTTACTGGAGTATTTTTTCTCCCAGTCTACTTCCTCGGCCAGCTCCGGACCCTATGGCCCCAGCACAAGAACCCCTGTTTAAGTCCAGATCTCTACATGGGAGTTAAAGGGTGAAGGCCAGAGCATACCTTAAAATCTGATTGCACTAAGTCTGTCAGTGGTAGCCATTTTTATAGCTGCCAGGTGGCCACTGACAGACCCATGTAACAGATGCTGGTGGAAAAGAAGAGCTGAAATTGCATTGAATTTGGAATGAAAGAGAGGACATGAAATTGCAATGAATTTAGAAAGATGAAATGGAAGCCAGAATATGTAATTGCAATGAATTGGGGGGGTGAGAGAGGACACGAAATTGCAATAAATTGATATGCAGTGCGTGAGAAAATACATAGGATTGCAATGAATTAGGGGATAGGACTAGGGTTGAGCGAAACGGGTCGGCCATTTTCAGAAGTCGCCGACTTTTGGCAAAGTCGGGTTTCATGAAACCCGACCCAACCCCTGTGTGGGGTCGGCCATGAAGTTGGCGATCTTCTGAATCTGGTATCGGAATTCCGATCCCGAGTTCCGATATGTTTTCAATATCAGAAATCAGTATCGGAATCCATATTTAAGCGTAAAATAAAGAATTAAAATAAAAAATATCGCTATACTCACCCTCTGACGCGCCCTGGTACTAACCGGCAGCCTTTCTTCCTTCGAATCAGCGCTTGCAGGACCTTGCGGTGACATCGCGGCTTGTGATTGGTTGCGCGAGCGGTCACATGGGCGGTCGTGCGACCAATCACAAGCCGCGACGTCACCGCAAGGTCCTGCAAGCGCTGATTCGAAGGAAGGAAGGTTCCCGGTTAGTACCAGGGTGTGTCCGAGGGTGAGTATAGCGATATTTTTTATTTTAATTCTTTATTTTACACTTAAATATGGATCACAGGGCCTGAAGGAGAGTTTCCTCTCCTTCAGACCCTGGGAACCATTGGAAACCCAATGCACTGCATTGGGTTTCGAGTTTCAGCCGACCCCGACCCCGACTTTTTTATAGGATCGGCCGATTTCACTCGACCCGACTTTTGAAAAAGTCGGGTTTCGTGAAACCCAACCCGATCCTATAAAAGTAAAAGTCGCTCAACCCTAGATAAGACACAGGACAAGTACTTGTGGCTCAGGGTCAGAAGTACCATTGGTGAAACATCTGAATTTGCACATCGGTTAGGGCAGGGGTGTCAAACTGCATTCCTCGAGGGCTGCAAACAGGTCATGTTTTCAGGATTTCCTTGTACTGCACAGGTGATAATTTAATCACCAACTCATTATTTGTGTAGGTGATTAAATTATCACCTGTGCAGTACAAGGAAATCCTGAAAACATGACCTGTTTGCAGCCCTCGAGGAATGCAGTTTGACACCCCTGGGTTAGGGTATCCATAGTCAGGCTAAAACACAGTTTCCTACTACCAATTAGATTTCTCATAAGTTCTTATGGTAATAAACTTCACTTACAACTAATGGAAGATTATAAGAGAGATAATTAGATGCTTTATTTTGAGCATTGTTTTAAGAGCAGGCCCTTATACAATTCTTGTACAGGGGTCCGCTACTGTTTGTATCTTCCCCTGTTATGGTTAATTGATTAATAATTTTATTAGGTGAGGAAAAGTGCCTAATTATAGTTAATGGGGGTCAGAGGGCTGGATTGTTAAGTTATATTTTGAATGATGATTTACATAGTAACTAATTATTTAGTAATGGTGTGGTCAATATTTGTAATTTTTATTCAAGGGCACAATCTGTCACCATTTTCCCATCCTTAATTATTTGCTAGTCATTGTCAGCTGTAGCTTTGCTTTCTTTGATCTGTGCTTTGCTCTGTGTCTGATTCCCGGAACTTGCTGCCAGATTTAGGATTTGTTGTGACTATTCATGTGTGTTATCCCTTTTGCTCTTGACGCTCTCTGACCTCAGGTACCTGATCTTGGACTTGGCCTCTGACTATCCATTTGTCTTATCCACTTACTCTCCTGGCATTTGACCCTATATTATTATTTGACCATGACCTTATCTTACCACTCTGTGCTATGAGCACTTCAGGTATCTGACCTCGGACCTCCAGACTACCCTGTCTCATGGTTTGCCAATGAGTAGTAGCTCAGCATCTCACCAAAATAAATTCCACTTTTTACCCTTTCATCCCTATAAACATGAATCATTTTTAAAATCTTCTTCCCAAACAGATTTCCCAATACTGAGGTTTAGTTATTTATACAGCATAAAATGCTTAAGTTATTATTTTTGGGAGTACACAAAAAAGGTCGCACTCTATCGTGCCAAAGCATGTCTAATATGAAATACATGAAATATGAATAGCAAAATGGCTTTTGAACATTAGGAAAAATATTTGAGAGACGCTTTGCACAGAATTTTGCAAAATAGTCTGTGCCCATCAACCATCGTCAAGGTGGTCTCATTAACCCCTTCATGACCCAGCCTATTTTGACCTTAATGACCTTGCCGTTTTTTGCAATTCTGACCAGTGTCCCTTTATGAGGTAATAACTCAGGAACGCTTCAATGGATCCTAGCGGTTCTGAGACTGTTTTTTCGTGACATATTGGGCTTCATGTTAGTGGTAAATTTAGGTCAATAAATTATGCGTTTATTTGTGATAAAAACGGAAATTTGGCGAAAATTTTGAAAATTTCGCAATTTTCACATTTTGAACTTTTATTCTGTTAAACCAGAGTTATGTGACACAAAATAGTTAGTCAATAACATTTCCCACATGTTTACTTTACATCAGCACAATTTTGGAAACAAAATTTTTTTTTGCTAGGAAGTTATAAGGGTTAAAATTTGACCAGCGATTTCTCATTTTTACAACGAAATTTACAAAACCATTTTTTTAGGGATCACCTCACATTTGAAGTCAGTTTGAGGGGTCTATATGGCTGAAAATACCCAAAAGTGACACCATTCTAAAAACTGCACCCCTCAAGGTACTCAAAACCACATTCCAGAAGTTTATTAACCCGTCAGGTGCTTCACAGCAGCAGAAGCAACATGGAAGGAAAAAATGAACATTTAACTTTTTAGTCACAAAAATTATTTTAGCAACAATTTTTTTATTTTCCCAATGGTAAAAGGAGAAACTGAACCATGAAAGTTGTTGTCCAATTTGTCCTGAGTACGCTGATACCTCACATGTGGGAGTAAACCACTGTTTGGGCGCACGGCAGGGCTTGGAAGGGAAGGAGCGCCATTTGACTTTTTGAATCAAAAATTGGCTCCACTCTTTAGCGGACACCATGTCACGTTTGGAGAGCCCCCGTGTGCCTAAAAATTGGAGCTCCCCGACAAGTGACCCCATTTTGGAAACTAGACGCCCCAGGGAACGTATCTAGATGCATAGTGAGCACTTTGATCCCCCAGGTGCTTCACAAATTGATCCGTAAAAATGAAAAAGTACTTTTTTTCACAAAAAAATTCTTTTAGCCTCAATTTTTTCATTTTCACATGGGCAACAGGATAAAATGGATCCTAAAATTTGTTGGGCAATTTCTCCTGAGTACACTGATACCTCATATGTGGGGTAAACCACTGTTTGGGCACATGGTAAGGCTCGGAAGGGAAGGAGCGCTTTTGACTTTTTGAATGAAAAATTATCTCCATCGTTAGCGGACACCATGTCGCGTTTGGAAAGCTCCTGTGTGCCTAAACATTGGAGCTCCCCCACACGTGACCCCATTTTGGAAACTAGACCCCCCAAGGAACTTATCTAGATGCATATTGAGCACTTTAAACCCCCAGGTGCTTCACAGAAGTATATAACGCAGAGCCATGAAAATAAAAAATAATTTTTCTTTCCTCAAAAATGATTTTTTAGCCTGGAATTTCCTATTTTTCCAAGGGTAATAGGAGAAATTGGACGCCAAATGTTGTTGTCCAGTTTGTCCTGAGTACGCTGATACCCCATATGTGGGGGTAAACCACTGTTTGGGCGCACGGCAGGGCTCGGAAGGGAAGGCACGCCATTTGGCTTTTTAAATGGAAAATTAGCTCCAATAATTAGCGGACACCATGTCAGGTTTGGAGAGCCCCTGTGTGCCTAAACATTGGAGATCCCCAAGAAATGACCCCATTTTGGAAACTAGTCCACCAAAGGAACTAATCTAGATGTGTGGTGAGGACTTTGAACCCCCAAGTGCTTCACAGAATTTTATAACGCAGAGCCATGAAAATAAAAAAAAAAAATTATTTTCTCAAAAATGATCTTTTTGCCTGCAATTCTTTATTTTCCCAAGGGTATCAGGAGAAATTTGACCCCAAAAGTTGTTGTCCAGTTTCTCCTGAGTACGCTGATACCCCATATGTGGGGGTAAACCACTGTTTGGGCACATGCCGGGGCTCGGAAGTGAAGTAGTGACGTTTTGAAATGCAGACTTTGATGGAATGCTCTGTGGGCGTCACATTGCGTTTGCAGAGCCCCTGGTGTGGCTTAACAGTAGAAACCCCCCACAAGTGACCCCATTTTGGAAACTAGACCCCTAAAGGAACTTATCTAGATGTGTGGTGAGCACTTTGAACCCCCAAGTGCTTCACAGAAGTTTATAATGCAGAGCCGTGAAAATAATAAATACGTTTTCTTTCCTCAAAAATAATTATTTAGCCCAGAATGTTTTAATTTTCCCAAGGGTAACAGGAGAAATTTGACCCCAATATTTGTTGTCCAGTTTCTCCTGAGTACGGTGATACCCCATATGTTGGGGTAAACTACTGTTTGGGCACATGCCGGGGCTCGGAATTGAAGTACTGACGTTTTGAAATGCAGACTTTGATGGAATGCTCTGCGGGCGTCTCGTTGCGTTTGCAGAGCCCCTGATGTGGCTAAACAGTGGAAACCCCCCACAAGTGACCCCATTTTGGAAACTAGACCCCGAAAGGAACTTATCTAGATGTGTGGTGAGCACTTTGAACCCCCAAGTGCTTCATAGAAGTATATAATGCAGAGCCGTGAAAATAATAAATACGTTTTCTTTCCTCAAAAATAATTATTTAGCCCAGAATTTTTTATTTTCCCAAGGGTTACAGGAGAAATTGGACCCCAAAAGTTGTTGTTCAGTTTCTCCTGAGTACGCTGATACCCCATGTGTGGAGGTAAACCACTGTTTGGGCACACGTCGGGGCTCAGAAGGGAAGTAGTGACTTTTGAAATGCAGACTTTGATGGAATGGTCTGCGGGCGTCACGTTGCGTTTGCAGAGCCCCTGGTGTGCCTAAACAGTAGAAACCCCCCACAAGTGACCCCATTTTAGAAACTAGACCCCCCAAGGAACTTATCTAGATATGTGGTGAGCACTTTGAACCCCCAAGTGCTTCACAGACGTTTACAACGCAGAGCCGTGAAAATAATAAATCATTTTTCTTTCCTCAAAAATGATGTTTTAGCAAGCATTTTTTTATTTTCACAAGGGTAACAGGAGAAATTGGACCCCAGTAATTGTTGCGCAGTTTATCCTGAGTATGCTGGTACCCCATATGTGGGGGTAAACCACTGTTTGGGCACACGTCAGGGCTCGGTATTGAGGGAGCACCATTTGACTTTTTGAATACGAGATTGGCTGGAATCAATGGTGGCGCCATGTTGCGTTTGGAGACCCCTGATGTGCCTAAACAGTGGAAACCCCTCAATTCTACCTCCAACACTAACCCCCCCACACCCCTAACCCTAATCCCAACTGTAGCCATAACCCTAATCACAACCCTAATTCATCATCATTTTTGAAAAATCCGCGGGTAAAAGGCACTGCGTTTTACCTGCGGATTTTCCGCGGATTTCCAGTGTTTTTTGTGCGGATTTCACCTGCGGATTCCTATTGAGGAACAGGTGTAAAACGCTGGGAATCCGCACAAAGAATTGACATGCTGCGGAAAATACAACGCAGCGTTTCCGCGCGGTATTTTCCGCACCATGGGCACAGCGGATTTGGTTTCCATATGTTTACATGGTACTGTACACCTGATGGAACACTGCTGCGGATCCGCAGCCAAATCCGCACCGTGTGCACATGGCCTAATTCTAAAGGTATGTGCACACACTGCGGAAAACGCTGCGGATCCGCAGCAGTTTCCCATGAGTTTACAGTTCAATGTAAACATATGGGAAACAAAAATCGCTGTACACATGCTGCGGAAAAACTGCACGGAAACACAGCGGTTTACATTCTGCAGCATGTCACTTCTTTGTGCGGATTCCGCAGCGGTTTTACAACTGCTCAAATAGAAAATCGCAGTTGTAAAACCGCAGTGAAATGCGCAGAAAAAACGCGGTAAATCCGCCATAAATCCGCAGCGGTTTAGCACTGCAGATTTATCAAATCCGCAGCGGAAAAATCCGCAGAGGACCAGAATACGTGTGCACATACCGAAACCCTACCCCTAACCCTACCCCTACCCCTAACCCTAGCCCTACCCCTAACCCTACCCCTAACCCTACCCCTACCCCTACCCCTACCCCTACCCCTAACCCTAACCCTACCCCTAACCCTACCCCTAACCCTACCCCTAACCCTACCCCTAACCCTACCCCTAACCCTAACCCTAACCCTACCCCTAACCCTAACCCTATTCTAACATTAGTGGAAAAAAAATTTTTTTATTTTTTTATTGTCCCTACCTATGGGGGTGAAAAAGGGGGGGGGGTCATTTATTATTTTTTTTATTTTGATCACTGAGATAGATTATATCTCAGTGATCAAAATGCACTTTGGAACGAATCTGCCGGCCGGCAGATTCGGCGGGCGCACTGCGCATGCGCCCGCCATTTTGGAAGATGGCGGCGCCCGGGGAGAAGACGGACGGACCCCGGCAGGATCGGTAAGTATGATGGGGTGGGAGGGGCACGGGGGGGGGATCGGAGCATGGGGGGGTGGAACGGAGCACGGGGGGTAGAACGGAGCACGGGGGGTGGAACGGAGCACGGGGGGGTGGAACGGAGCACGGAGGGGGGTGGATCGGAGTGCAGGGAGGGTTAATGGAGCACGGGGGGGTGATTGGAGCACGGGGGGAGCGGACAAGAGCACGGGGGGAGCGGAGCACAGGACAGAGGGGAGCCGGAGCAGTGTACCGGACAGATCGGGGGGCTGGGGTGGCGATCGGTGGGGTGGGGTGGGGGCACATTAGTATTTCCAGCCATGGCCGATGATATTGCAGCATCGGCCATGGCTGGATTGTAATATTTCACCAGTTATAATAGGTGAAATATTACAAATCGCTCTGATTGGCAGTTTCACTTTCAACAGCCAATCAGAGCGATCGTAGCCACGAGGGGGTGAAGCCACCCCCCCCTGGGCTAAACTACCACTCCCCCTGTCCCTGCAGATCGGGTGAAATGGGAGTTAACCCTTTCACCCGATCTGCAGGGACGCGATCTTTCCATGACGCCACATAGGCGTCATGGGTCGGATTGGCACCGACTTTCATGACGCCTACGTGGCGTCAAAGGTCGGGAAGGGGTTAATCTGATGGGTCCCAGACCTCCATGTCCAAATGTTAACACTTACCGAAGGCTAATGTCTGTATGCTTGGGTAAATGTGGACACCTCTATCAGTAAAGCCTACCTATGGGTTGGCTGGAACCAAGTGTGATTAGATGTAATTAAGTAAGTGTTCACATTTGGACAGGGTGGTCAGGGACCCATCAGATTAATGAGACCACTTTGACGATGGTTGATGGGCTCACACTATTTTGCAAAATTCTGTGCAAAGCGTCTCTCAAATAATTTTCCTAATGTTCAAAAGCCATTTTGCTATTCATATTTCATGTAGAGAAAAAGCAGGACTTAGTCCCAGCTGCTCGCCGCTGATCAGTGCTGGTTGCAATGGCTGGACCTGGAAAGGCAGCAGTAACCAAGCGCATAGTATCTGCATGAGCCAGACGCTGGGACCGATGTTTCTGCTGAGCAGCTCCTCTGCGGCTGGAGAAGAATGGGAGACTGCAATGGACATGGTTCAAGATTCCCCCTGTGCAGCGGCGGGAACTCGACACCTAACAGCAGGTAGAAGGAAATGTGGATATTAGATATTAACCACGCTGCTGTAGAAATTACAATCCCATCATATGGATAAAACAAAGGTATTTTATTCACTATTCTCTCAATGCGTTTCGAAGTTCACATAACTTCTTCCTCACGAGATGCAAAAGTCATATATGCATGCGACTTATGCATCTAATGAGGAAGAAGTTATGTGAACTTTGTAATGCGCTGAGAGAATAGTGAATAAAATACCATTGTTTTATCCATATATTGGGATTGCGATTTCTACAGCAGTGTGGGTAATATCCATATTTCCTTCTACCTGCTATTGTCAATTGGTCAAATAGTTTGACCTGTGGATCTGCGGCAGCTGTTGGCTCTGATGAGCCCTGTTCCTTTAATAAGGAAAACTAGGTGAGTGCAAACTGATATTTATTTTGAAACTATCTTTGGATAAGACCCTATTTGCGCTTTTTTTTCCTAGATTGTTTCTGTATTTAGCTGGTTAGCAATGGTTAGACCATTGCCTGTTGTAGCCTTGCTTAGTGGTGTGTTAACTCTGTGGTCTGTATTCTGATATTGTTATCTTTGTTGCGGACCTTGAATTTGTCTTTTGACTACTTATTCGTACTGGTTAGGTTAATGCACTCTGGCCGTTTCGCGTGAACCACGCAAAACGGCCGTAGTCCATTAACCTAACTAGTTCATATTGCAACTATCCTGCCCCCTGTGTAACCATGTCCCCAGCATGTTGTTGAAATAAAGGATAAGGGTTTTTTTATTGGAAGACTTGTGTGGTGCTTTAAATAACTGTATTTCTGTACTTATTTTACATTGTATTTTTTTTACAAAATTCCACCTTTCTCAAAAATTAAAAAACAAGGAATGTTAGATAAATGCAAAAAAACAACCACAGCTGGATGCAATATCAAATTAAACCAGTAAAAGAGGAGTGCAACAAATCAATAATAGAGTTTGTGAGGCAGTCATAAAGTTAAATGTTTTTTTCTTAAATTACATTGATGGCTTGTTGGTTCTGGAAATGCAAAAAAATCTGAGTGAATTATTGTGACTGTACTATAACCCTACTGACAATGTAAGCAACAGCCAGCTATGAGGCCTTTCCTGTCCTTGCCATACTTGCTTGAACTACCCTTCAGTCCTACCCCAAATAAATCTATATTTTCATTTCTTCACACACAAGTCTTGCTCAATATTGTGCTGTTGCAGATTCTTCTTGTTTTATTACTTTCTCTCCCCACCTCCATGGCTAAGCTGTGAACCGTAACATCTTCTTACTATCCAGATTTACCATAAAATGACAGCTGCATTTCCTGTTTTTGCTTTTATACAGGCTTTGATAGTGCCTCTTGATTTGCTGTGGTATATCATGATGCATTAACTGCAAGACCTTATGGGAAAGTCTGCCTGGCCACTCTGGAGGTCATGTGATCTTCCTCTGGAAGAAGTAACAAGGTAATGAGCACTCGCAAATCAATTTAAAGGTCCATTTGGTTTTATTTGCATAACAATCCACAAAGACAAAAGCAACATTTCAATCTGAACTGCAGACCTTCTTTAGACAAGCTAACATATAAGAAATAACAAAAGAGTACAATAAAGGCCTCTTTCACATTTCTGTCGGTACGGGGGCCGTCGCAAACCGTCGGCCCGACGTACCGACGGACGTTGTGCAAAATAGTGCACAACGTGGGCAGCGGATGCAGTTTTCAGATGCATCCGCTACCCATTATGACTTCCGGGGAGGAGGCGGCGGAGTTTTGGCCGCACATGCGGGGTCGAAAATGGCAGACGCGTCGCACAAAAAAAGTTACATTGATCTTTTTTTGTGACGACGGTCCGCCAATTACCGACACATCCAGTGCACGACATATGGAACGTGTGTCCATACGTCGCGATGCTTCAGTAATACAAGTCTATGTGCAAAAAACGCATCCTGCGGGCAACTTTGCAGGATGCGTTTTTTGCACAGAACGACGCATTGCAACGTCTTTATAAAGACGGAAGTGTGAAAGTAGCCAAACAAGATATAAACATAAAGAACAAAATGATACATGTACATATAAATTATTGGCACCTGAGCATACAATGCTCATGTAGGAACTAATATAAATTATGCAGGAAAGGTACACGTAACATACAAGTTGCTACATCCAAGTTAAGATACATAGAATGTTTTGAATGCATAGCCTGCAAGAAAGATATATTGCTTTGACTTTCAAAAAATGTAGTAAACTTTGTCTTTGAAATCTGAAATGTAAAAAGAGGAAAAATGAATAAAAGAGAAAAAAGAAGAAACAAGATACAGTAAGTATTAAATAATAAAAGATGAAAAACATCAAAGCAATGAAAAGAGAAGACCGGAAACTATAAAAGGAGAAGAAGCCATTGTGAGCTGACTGAAATTATTAGCACAATAGTGAGATGGCTTCTATATGCAAGATTAGCTGGTAAGTGGTATTGTAAAGACTGGCTTTATGACATCAACATGAAGATCACTCGCCACGTCTTGGGTTCAGATGTTGTGGACTAAATTAAACGAAACCTGCATGCACTGGAAGTACTGGGTGATTGTGATAGAATGGCAGTACGTGCTCATGAACAGAATGTATGCACGACACATGCATGCCCTTAAAGTAAAAAAAAAATATATTCGAACAGCATGAAATAAAACAGGAATTAAAGAGAATAATAAGAATACCGTAATAGGAATGGATGGAACATGAAAGGAATGGATCTACCTTAATACACAGGAAAAAATTGAAAGCCATAAAATATTGGCAATATTCACATAAGAGGAATGTCTAAAATATCAAAAGCATGTGCATGAAATAAAAAAAATAAAGAAAATAGAATAGTGGGAAACAGACTAAAATGGCTATTTTAAGGAAAGGTGGATAGCTTCAAGGAACAGTTCTGCAGTGTCAGAGACATAGTGTGTCTGGATGGAAGAACAATCAAAGTAAATAGTACATAAATCAAATGACCTAATAAATAATTGATAGATGTTCCCTATTTAGTTCCTTCACATGTAATGTCTGTAAGATGTGTATTCAGTATGCCTCCCTGTCATGTCCCATGATTTGGGAATCATACAGACAGTATTGTATTATCATCATATTATTGTAGTGTGCTGTTTCGTTTCTTTGCAAGAAGGTTTACTCTCTTCAGAAGTTTGTCCTTCCTCTCTCCTTGTCTCTTTCTGATGTAGCTCTGATGTCAGTGACCCCTCCTGTCCTACTCATTCGTTTTCCTCATTCACTGTTTATCGGCCATCTTAGAAGCTCATGTGTCACGCCAGGGCAGGAAGATGACAGGCTTGCGATGTAAAGGAAGTGGTGGTGACGTGAGGAAGCTGATAAAGGGTAAGATGGTACTCATCAAAATACCTCATGCTGACATCTGCAGCCCCTATTGCCCTAGATGAGTCCTTCCCCCCGTGCAGCATTACGTGCCTAAGCCCTGGCTGACCCGGGGTCTTATTCCTCGATAGTGATCTGGGCCCCAAACAATACTCTTCCGCCTACAATAAGAAAACAATAAGGGAAAGGCAGGGGAAACACACAACAAAGGATATCCACAGGAATTAAAATAAACTCAAACAACTTTTCCAGGATCACTTTGGTTTCTGCACGAACACCATAACTACTCGAGGTAAGTAAGGCACAGGATAGTAAAAGCTATTGCTGGCATGGGAGGAATCCAGAAGTGAGTTTAAATAGAGAAGGGGCAGACTTAAACCAAGGACTCTTAACCCCTTCCATACCAAAATAAAGAATAAACCTGCACCACTCATGTGAATGGTCACGTAGGTTCCAAAGATGAATTGAGGCCATCTAGAAAGGGCGTCAAGTGCCCTACGCTTGCAACGTAGTTATGGAGTCAGAATACTCCCTGCATTTCAGGGTTTTTTATATGGTCTCCATCTCTTCTCAGTAGTGGAATTTGTCCCAGCACCTGGAATCTCAGCTATGTGACAGTATGGCTAGCCTGTTGAAAATAGTATGTTAATGGAAGACTAAGTTTTTTGTATCTTATATTAGAATTGTGCAGTGAGATTTAATCAGATATATGTTGGGTTGTTTCACACAAATAAACTAGGCTGCACTGACATCTGATGGCAAAAATTACGAAAAGAAGAATCAAAGATGGAAACATCCATCTATCATATCCTTTATGGAAATAAAAAATCCCATCACAGATGGAAACATTATCACCTTGCAAGCAACATAGACAGGGAAAGATATCATTTTTAGGATTGGATAAAAACTTATAAGTTTTTCACTAGTTTCGATCCATCATCTGACAAATGAGTTTGTTTTTCAAATCGGAGGCCCTTCTAAAAAGAGGTGAAAAAATGGTTGCTGGAATTGCACCATTGTAAGGTATCAATTTGTCAAAACCAAAATGTTTACAAATAATTAGTATTTATATGCAAATGAATGGTAAGTGTTTAAAAAGTTAATCCTATTGGCTTTAATCTTGCTATGTCTTATGTCGCATGTTGTCATATTGAAATTTTGGTGTATAGTTTTCTCTAGAAAATACATTTTTCATCTTATATAGTCACTTATTATGTACTAGATGGTGGCCCGATTCTAACGCATCGGGTATTCTAGAATATGTATGTAGTTTATTTATGAAGATTTCAGAATAATGCAATGAATACACAGGATTCGGCCGGCCGGGCGTGACCAATTAGCAAAGCGTGGTTCAAATTCTGCGCCAATTCGCGGCCGGACTGCATCTGTCGCTGATTGTTCGAAGCCGGCCAGTCGTGACTAATCAGTGAAGCCAGTGCGAACTTCAGGTTTTTGAAGGCCCTGGGCGAAAGAGTCTCACAGCCCACGTAGCATATACAGTCATGGCCAAAAGTATTGACACCCCTGCAATTCTGTCAGATGATACTCATTTTCTTCCTGAAAATGATTATAAACACAAATTATTTGGTATTATTATCTTCATTTAATTTGTCTTAAATGAAAAAACACAAAAAGAATTGTCCTAAAGCCAAATTGGATATAATTCCACACCAAACATAACAAAGGGGTGGACAAAAGTATTGGCACTGTTCGAAAAATCATGTGATGCTTCTCTAATTTGTGTAATTAACAGCACCTGTAACTTACCTGTGGCACCTAACAGGTGTTGGCAATAACTAAATCACACTTGCAGCCAGTTGACATGGATTAAAGTTGACTCAACCTATTTCCTGTGTCCTTGTGTGTACCACATTGAGCATGGAGAAAAGAAAGAAGACCAAAGAACTGTCTGAGGACTTGAGAAACCAAATTGTGAGGAAGCATGAGCATTCTCAAGGCTACAAGTCCATCTCCAAAGACCTGAATGTTCCTGTGTCTACCGTGCGCAGTGTCAAGAAGTTTAAAGCCCATGGTGTTAGGACTGGCGGAACCCACCAAGTATAAGGTGTAATGGTATTAGGTGCGTTCGCCGTCCAAGGTCCACCGTGCAGGTGAAAACCCTGCTGCTAGTAGAGACGGACGAGATGGCGGTACAATATGAATACACACTTAGGTTAACTTCACCCAGTGTGAAGGAAGCAAACCCTGTTGAGTCACAGGGCCGCGGTACCGCACCAAGAGAATATATTTAGAGGCACGAGAGTGCGTGCGGTGCCGCACTGGCGGACGCCACTAACCACCCAGGCTTGGGTTAGGAAAGCGCAGAGAAAGCGCACGGCGCCGCACTGGCGGTCACAGCAATAAGACGCTGTAATGTGTGTACCGTGCTGATGGCTAAGTCGGGCGCTAGGTAGCAATCACCCACCTTCCGCGAGCAGTCATGCAATAGGGAGGGGATTTTAAAGAACGACTTTCACTCACAACACACACACATTTACAAAAGACAATACTAGCACATGGCTGTGCGGCCATGCGAGGCTTAAATAGCTGCAGCATGTTTAGGACCTTCCAAAGAAGGACCAATGGAGTGCTGCAGCACCTGAGCATGTGACCCTGGATCTCCACTGAGAGATCTCGCCCTGGGCATGCTCAGAGTGCAAAGCAGGATTTAGTCCTAGCAGCTACAAGGACCTTAGCTGCAGTATCTGATCATGTGACCCTCGATCTCCACTGAGAGATCTTACTCTGGGCATGCTCAGAATGTAAAAAGCAGGACTTAGCCCCAGAAACGTCCGCTCGCCGCTGCCCAGCACTGACTTCAATGGGAGAAGCAGGAAACGCAGCAGTAACTCTAAGCACAGAGTCAGACTGAGCGAGACGCTGGGATCGACGTCTCTGCTGAGCAAGCTCCACTGTGGCAGGAGAAGAATGGGAGACCGCAGCGGAGATGGCCCAGGATTCCCCCTGTACAGAGGCAGGAACTCGACCCCTAACATTACCCCCCCTCCTAGGATCCCCCCCTCCTTGGGCCTCACTACGTTCGAAGGCAACAATGAGCTGCAGAGCCCGAATGTGCTCAGCAGGCTCCCAGGACCTGTCCTCAGGGCCATAACCCTTCCAATCCACCAAATAGAATTTTTTACCACGTACCACCTTGTACCCCAAAATAGCGTTCACCTCGTAATCATCCGTAGACGAACCCGATGTCCCGGCAGATGACTCAGAAAACCGGGACATGTATATGGGCTTAAGGAGGGACACATGAAAGGTGTCGGTGATACCAAGGCGTGGAGGAAGGGCCAGACGGTAGACCACAGGATTAACCTGTTCGAGGACCTTGAAGGGACCCAAGTAGCGAGGTGCAAACTTAGTGGACTCTACACGCAGCCTGATGTTACGGGCGGAGAGCCACACTAAATCGCCAGGAGCAAAGGTCGGGGCAGGGCGCCGATGTGCATCGGCGGAGGACCTCATTCTCTCCTTTGAGGCCCGAATGGCATCCTGAGTGCGGTCCCAAATGTCCCGTGCCTCCACTGCCCAGTCTGCCACCCTGGAGTCAGCAGAGGACACGGGCATAGGCACAGGAACCCGCGGATGCTGGCCGTAATTGAGGAGGAAAGGTGTCTGACCAGTGGAGTCGGCTACAGCGTTATTAAGGGCGAACTCTGCTCATGGTAATAAAGATGACCAGTCATCCTGACTGGCAGAAACAAAATGTTGTAGATATGTGACCAGAGTCTGATTGGCCCTCTCTACCAACCCATTCATCTCGGGATGATATGCGGAAAAGAGATTTAACTCAATGCTGAGAAGACGACAAAGCTCTCTCCAGAACCGAGACACAAACTGGGGACCCCGGTCACTGACAATTTTGTCTGGCATGCCGTGTAGGCGGAAGATGTGTCTTATGAACAACGCTGCCAAGGCCCGTGCAGAAGGTAACCGTGGGAGCGGCACCAAATGCACCATTTTCGAGAAATGATCGGTAATAACCCAAATGACGGTACAGCCGCGAGACTTGGGCAAACCCACTACAAAGTCCATTCCGACCATCTCCCAGGGCCTGTCTGCCACCGGCAAGGGATAGAGTAACCCAGACGGCCGTTGTCAAGGAGACTTATTTTTGGCGCATGAGACACACGCCAGAACGTAATCTCTGACATCTCGGAGCATATGCGGCCACCAGTACGTCCTCGCCAGCAGCTCAGATGTCCTTTTTGTCCCAAAGTGTCCACCCACCCTGGAGGAATGAGCCCAAGAGAGAACCTCTGGTCTCAAATTTATGGGCACAAAAGTCTTGCCCGGAGGCACAGACTCAAGCGACACCGGAGCCACGGTTCTCAAGCTCTCAGAAGGAACAATAAGCCGAGGCTCTCCTTCCTCCTCCTCAGATGACACAACAGAGTGAGAAAGGGCATCAGCTCGAATGTTCTTCTCCCCAGCGAGATAATGGAGGGTGAAGTGGAATCGGGAGAAGAATAAGGACCATCTGGCCTGGGCTGTTTGCAAATATAGCAAATTTTTGTGGTCTGTGAAAACTTGAAAGGGAAAACGAGCCCCCTCCAAGAGATGTCTCCACTCTGAGAAAGCCAATTTCATCGCTAGCAACTCCCTGTCCCCGATGGAATAATTCCTCTCCGCTGGTGTGAAGGTCTTGGAGAAGAAGAAGCACGGATGCTTCTGACCTTGAGCATCCTTTTGGAAGAGGACTGCTCCAGCACCAACGGAAGAGGCATCCAGCTCCATTATAAACGGCTTATCGATATTGGGACGATGTAGGATGGGAGCGCTAGCAAAATGAGACTTAGTAGAAGAAAAGGCCCTGGAGACCTCTTCAGACCACACTTTGGGATTTGCTCCCTTCTTGGTGAGGGCTACCAAGGGAGCTACCAGAGTTGAGAAGTGGGGAATGAACTGGCGGTAATAATTAATGAACCCCATAAAGCGCTGCACCGCCTTAAGAGAATGGGGCTCTTGCCAGTCCATCACAGCCTGTAGTTTGGCAGGATCCATAGCCAATCCCTGGGCGGAGATGATATAGCCCAGGAACGGTAGAGACTCCTGCTCAAACATACACTTCTCCAACTTTGCATAAAGAGAGTTTGCCCGTAAGAGGTCGAAGACTCTGCCAACATCTCTCCGGTGGGAGTCAATATCTGGAGAAAAGATGAGAATATCATCCAGATAGACTACAACCAAGGTGGAAAGCATATCCCGGAAGATGTCGTTGACAAAATCTTGGAAAATGGCTGGGGCATTACAGAGCCCGAAGAGCATCACCAGATACTCATAGTGCCCATCTCTGGTGTTAAACGCCGTTTTCCATTCGTCCCCCTCACGGATGTGAATCAGGTTGTAAGCACCCCGCAGATCTAGTTTGGTAAACACCCTTGCTCCCCGAAGCCTATCGAAAAGCTCAGATATCAAGGGCAAAGGATACTTGTTCTTAACGGTGATAGCGTTAAGACCCCTGTAGTCTATGCATGGACGTAGTTCCCCATTCTTCTTCTGCACGAAAAAGAACCCTGCCCCAGCAGGTGACACTGACTTCCTGATGAACCCTCTTGCCAGATTCTCTTGAATGTACTGAGACATTGCCTCCGTCTCCGGGAGAGATAATGGATAGACTCGACCCCGGGGAGGCTCAACACCAGGCAAGAGATCAATAGGACAGTCATAGGGGCGATGGGGCTGAAGGGTCTCCGCCGCCTTTTTGGAGAACACGTCTGCACACAACCAATATTGCTCTGGGAGAGAGGATAGATCTGCAGGTACCTCTGTAGTAGCAACCTGAACGCACTCTCGGTGACACCTACCCCCACATGATTCACCCCATCCCAGAATTCTGCCTGAGGACCACTCGATGTGAGGAGAGTGGTACCGTAACCAAGGTATCCCCAACAGGACCTCATCAATCCCCTCAGGAATGATGAGCAGAGATATAATCTCCTGATGGGATGGTGACATGGACAGAGTAAAAGGGATGGTCTGATATGTTATCTGTGCGGGCAGTGTCGACCCATTCACCACTCGTACCGTTACTGGTTGAGGTAGCATAACCAGGGGTATTGCGTGACGTTGGGCGAAGGCAGAAGACATAAAATTGCCCTCCGACCCAGAATCCACGCAGAGGTCTACCGAGTGGGAGGATGAGCCTAATGTTATTGTCCCCTTAAAGGATAATTTGGAGGCAAACGTCACCGTGTCTAGTGCACCTCCACCTACTACCACTAGACGCTGACGTTTCCTCGACCGCTGGAGACATCTGGTGGCAAGATGTCCTGACTGTTGGCAATCATGACAAACCTGGAGTGCACGAGCGGTCCGGGACTTAGATCCCGCTCGTGACACTACCATAGGCTCATGGGACTCAGGAGCCTGGACTGGAGATTCCAAAGGTTTGGCGAAGGTGGGAGCCAGCCGAAACCTCTGCCTACACTGGGCTCGCTCTAACCTCCGCTCGTGAAAACGGAGGTCAATACGAGTGGATAATGTTATTAATTCCTCCAGTGTGGCGGAAATCTCCCTAGTGGCCAGGGCGTCCTTAACGTGGTCAGCCAGCCCCCTCCAAAATATAGGAATAAGGGCCTTATCCGACCACTCCAGCTCAGATGCTAAGGTGCGGAAGTGGACGGCAAACTGGCTGACCAAGGACGAGCCCTGAGTCAATGCCAACAGTTGGAGCGCCGTATCATGGGTGACACGAGGTCCTAAAAAGACCTGTTTCAGAGTGCTCAGGAATAACGGAGCACTCTGCACCACATGATCGCCACGCTCCCACAGCGGCGTAGCCCACTGCAACGCCCTGTCCGACAATAAAGATACGATAAAGCCCACCTTAGCCCGCTCTGTAGGGAAACGAGAGGCCAGAAGCTCGAGATGTATTGAGCACTGACTCACGAAACCCCTACAGGACATACTGTCACCAGAAAATTTCTCTGGTAGCGGGAGGCGAGATAGCGTCGGTACAGGGGCGGCAGTGGACAAGGTAGCTGCAGCCACACTTGCAGCCTGAACAGTGACAGCAGTAACATCCACAGCTGGGGTTGAACGCTCAAGAGCCGCCAACCTTCCCTCCAGCTGCTGGATGTACCGCTGTGAACACTGATCATCCGTCATTACTAGCCAGACCTTGGCGCTAGTATTATGTTAGGACTGGCGGAACGCACCAAGTATAAGGTGTAATGGTATTAGGTGCGTTCGCCGTCCGAGGTCCACCGTGCAGGTGAAAACCCTGCTGCTAGTAGAGACGGACGAGATGGCGGTACAATATGAATACACACTTGGGTTAACTTCACCCAGTGTGAAGGAAGCGAACCCTGTTGAGTCACAGGGCCGCGGTACCGCACCAAGAGAATATATTTAGAGGCACGAGAGTGCGTGCGGTGCCGCACTGGCGGACGCCACTAACCACCCAGGCTTGGGTTAGGAAAGCGCAGAGAAAGCGCACGGCGCCGCACTGGCGGTCACAGCAATAAGACGCTGTAATGTGTGTACCGTGCTGATGGCTAAGTCGGGCGCTAGGTAGCAATCACCCACCTTCCGCGAGCAGTCATACAATAGGGAGGGGATTTTAAAGAACGACTTTCACTCACAACACACACACATTTACAAAAGACAATACTAGCGCATGGCTGTGCGGCCATGCGAGGCTTAAATAGCTGCAGCATGTTTAGGACCTTCCAAAGAAGGACCAATGGAGTGCTGCAGCACCTGAGCATGTGACCCTGGATCTCCACTGAGAGATCTCGCCATGGGCATGCTCAGAGTGCAAAGCAGGATTTAGTCCTAGCAGCTACAAGGACCTTAGCTGCAGTATCTGATCATGTGACCCTCGATCTCCACTGAGAGATTTTACTCTAGGCATGCTCAGAATGTAAAAAGCAGGACTTAGCCCCAGAAACGTCCGCTCGCCGCTGCCCAGCACTGACTTCAATGGGAGAAGCAGGAAACGCAGCAGTAACTCTAAGCACAGAGTCAGACTGAGCGAGACGCTGGGATCGACGTCTCTGCTGAGCAAGCTCCACTGTGGCAGGAGAAGAATGGGAGACCGCAGCGGAGATGGCCCGAGATTCCCCCTGTGCAGAGGCAGGAACTCGACCCCTAAGACATGGCACTGTGGTTAACCTCCCTAGATGTGGACGTAAAAGAAAAATTGACAAGAGATTTCAGCGCAAGATTGTGCGGATGTTGGATAAAGAACCTCGACTAACATCCAAACAAGTTCAAGCTGCCCTGCAGTCCGAGGATACAACAGTGTCAATACGTACTATCCGTCAGCGTCTGAATGAAAAGGGACTGTATGGTAGGAGACCCAGGAAGACCCCACTTCTTGCCCCGAGACATAAAAAAGCCAGGCTGGAGTTTGCCAAAACTTACCTGAAAAAGCCTAAAACGTTTTGGAAGAATGTTCTCTGGTCAGATGAGACAAAAGTAGAGCTTTTTGGGCAAAGGCATCAACATAGAGTTTACAGGAGAAAAAAAGAGGCATTCAAAGAAAAGAACACGGTCCCTACAGTCAAACATGGCAGAGGTTCCCTGATGTTTTGGGGTTGCTTTGCTGCCTCTGGCACTGGACTGCTTGACAGTGTGCATGGCATTATGAAGTCTGAAGACTACCAACAAATTTTGCAGCATAATGTAGGGCCCAGTGGGAGAAAGTTGGGTCTCCCTCAGAGGTCATGGGTCTTCCAGCAGGACAATGACCCAAAACACACTTCAAAAAGCACTAGAAAATGGTTTGAGAGAAAGCAGTGGAGACTTCTAAGGTGGCCAGCAATGAGTCCAGACCTGAATCCCATAGAACACCTGTGGAGAGATCTAAAAATGGCAGTTTGGAGAAGGCACCCTTCAAATATCAGGGACCTGGAGCAGTTTGCCAAAGAAGAATTGTCTAAAATTCCAGCAGAGCATTGTAAGAAACTCATTGATGGTTACCAGAAGCGGTTGGTCGCAGTTATTTTGGCTAAAGGTTGTGCAGCCAAGTATTAGGCTAAGAGTGCCAATACTTTTGTCTGGCCCATTTTTGGAGTTTTGTGTGAAATGATCAATGTTTTGCTTTTTACTTCATTCTCTTTTGTGTTTTTTCATTTAAGACAAATTAAATGAAGATAATAATACCAAATAATTTGTGTTTGCAATGATTTTCAGGAAGAAAATGTGTATTATCTGACAGAATTGCAAGGGTGTCAATACTTTTGGCCATGACTGTAACACAGCCCACATAATATATAGCACAGCCACGTAGTATATAGCACAGCCACGTAGTATATAGCACAGCCAGGTAGTATATAGCACAGCCCATGTAGTATATAGCACAGCCCATGTAGTATATTGCACAGCCACATAGTATACAGCACAGCCACGTAGCATATAACACAGCCACGTAGTATATTACACAGCCACGCAGTATATAGCACAGCCCACGTTGTATATAACACAGCCCACATAGTATATTGCACAGCCACGTAGCATATAGCACAGCCACATATTATATAGCACAGCCCACGGAGTATATAATACAGCCCATGCAATACATAACACAGCCCATGTAGTATATAGCACAGCCAAGTAATATATAACACAGCCCACATAGTATATAACACAGCCAAGTAGTATATAACACTGCCCACATAGTATATATCACAGCCCACTGTTATGATAAGGTAATTCAGTACCACAATGGACATAGAGGTCAGAGCACATACAGTGACCTGACAATAACCCAAAAACATTGAACGAGCTCTGAAACGTGGGAACTCTGCTGACCGCAATCCCTAATCCTCTCCAACCACACTAGAGGCAGCCGTGGATTGCGCCTAACGCTCCCTATGCAACTCGGCACAGCCTGAGAAACTAGCTAGCCTGAAGATAGAAAATAAGCCTACCTTGCCTCAGAGAAATACCCCAAAGGAAAAGGCAGCCCCCACATGTAATGACTGTGAGTTAAGATGAAAAGACAAATGTAGAGATGAAATAGATTTAGCAAAGTGAGGCCCGACTTTCTGAACAGAGCGAGGATAGGAAAGGTAACTTTGCGGTCAACACAAAACCCTACAAAAACCATGCAAAGGGGGCAAAAAGACCCTCCGTACCGAACTAACGGCACGGAGGTACACCCTCTGCGTCCCAGAGCTTCCAGCAAGCAGGAAAAAACAAATAGACAAGCTGGACAGAAAAAAACAGCAAACAAAATAGCAAAGCGGAACTTAGCTATGCAGAGCAGCAGGCCACAGGAACGATCCAGGAGGAAACAGGTCCAATACTAGAACATTGACTGGAGGCCAGGATCAAAGCACTAGGTGGAGTTAAATAGAGCAGCACCTAACGACTTCACCACATCACCTGAGGAAGGAAACTCAGAAGCCGCAGTACCACTTTCCTCCACCAACGGAAGCTCACAGAGAGAATCAGCCGAAGTACCACTTGTGACCACAGGAGGGAGCTCTGCCACAGAATTCACAACAGCCCACGTAGTAAATAACACAGCCCATGTAGTATATAGCACAGCCCACGCAGTATATAACACAGCCCAAGCAGTATATAACACAGCCGACGTAGTATATAACACTGCCCACGTAGTATATAGCACAGCCCACGTAGTATATAACACAGCCCACATAGTATATAGCACAAAACATGCAGTATATAACACAGCCCATGTAGTATATAACACAGCCCATGTAGTATATAGCACAGCCCACACAGTATATAGCACAGCCCACGCAGTATATAGCACAGCCCACGTAGTATATAGCACAGCCATGTAGTATATTGCACAGCCACATAGTATATAGAACAGCCCACGTAGTATATAGCACAGCGACGTAGTATATAACACAGCCCACGCAGTATAAAACACAGCCCACGTGGTATGTAACACAGCCCACGTAGTATATAGCAATGTGGGTACCATATAACTGTTAAAAAATGAATTAAAATAAAAAATAGTTATATACTCACATTCTGGCGGCCCCCGGATCCAGCCCAGGTGTTTATCGATGCTCCTCGCGACACTCCATTCCCAGTAATGCCTTGCAGCAATAACTCGTGATGATGTAGCGGTCTCGCGAGACTGCTACGTCATCTGGGGTCATTGCCGCAATGCATTCTTGGGACCGGAGCATCGCAAGGAGCATGAAAGGCTGCCGCGGACGCCGGAATGTGAGAATATAATGATTTTTTTTTAAATTACTTTTTAACATTATATGTTTGTCGCACTTGGAGGGTTAATGGCAGCGTTAACGGATGGTGCCGCGGTGTAATGCAGTCCATTTAATGGACTGCTAAAATGCTATGTGGGCGCTGACTGGAGTGGAGTATGGGGGGCACTGACTGGAGGGGAGTAGGGAGAGGCCAATTTGTGGCCGGATGGTGCCTGTTGCTGATTGGTCACGCCCAGCCGGCCGTGACCAATCAGCGACGCGGGATTTCCGTGACAGACAGACAGACAAACAGACGGAAGTGGACCTTAGACGATTATATATATAGATCACTGGATCAGTGACATTCCTTTCAAATTGAGAAACAGAGATGGCTTTTTTAATGGCTGGGGATGGCAGCTAGAAAAGGGTTACAAGTTACTGCTGTCTGTTTTGTGTAAAGATCAATTGATAGTTTATCCCACATTTCCTTGATTACCATGGTATCCAGCAAACTTGTACATGATACAATGCACGAGGTGCCCTGGAAGTATCTATATTGGGGAAACCATGCAAAAACTACAAACTAGGATGAATCTACACAGGCACATAATTCTTTAACATTAGGACTCAATTTAACACCTGATTTATGAGTCACTACATGGATACAATTCACACCTCCACCAGATGGACTCCAGGTAACTAAGGACATTATTCCCTCTGCCTCTTCACTTGTAAAGGTACCTTCACACTAAACGATATCGCTAGCGATCCGTGACGTCACTGCTCTGCTTTCCGGCCGCTGTGCTCACAGCCAGTACAGAGAAGCACAGCGCTGGAGGACAGACAGCGGTAGGTAAGTATCTAGTGTTTGTTTTTTTTACTTTTAGGATGGTAACCAGGGTAAACATTTTACCCTGGTTACCGGGATCGTTGGTCGCTGGAGAGCGGTCTGTGTGACAGCTCTCCAGCGACCAAACAGCGACGCTGCAGCGATCCGGATCGTTGTCTGGATCGCTGCAGCGTCGTTTAGTGTGAAGGTACCTTAAGAGAATGCCTAATTTGATTTCCTTGGCTTATCACACCTCCCACCCCCCTGAACAAATGTCCTACTGTAGTATCATTTAAATGTTGTGCTCTTTTCTTATTAATCAATTTGTAATTAGCTGTAATCAGCCTGAAGAAGGCGCCTTTGTGCTCTGAAAGCTTGCAAACATATTATTTTCTGGTTAGCCAATAAAGGTATCACTCCTAGAATACTTTTGTCATAATTTGGCAGAAAACTATTCACATTGATCTAAAAGCTTTGTAATTGGAAAAGAAAAAATGAATTTGATATTTCAGTTTTTAAAATCAAAGAAACCAATGTTACCTCCTTGCAAATAAACACATATTTATAAGTAGACAATATTGTGCAAGCTTCTGTCACACTAATTTGTCAGCTTTCATTTGCATGTTTGTTTAGCAAAGCAATGTCTTCACACTGTATCACTGCGCACTTCTACCTTGCATAATATATGTCCTTTTCCCTCTGGTGTTTTGGGAAGATGCCAGATTAAAACTGTGAAATACTAATTACTGCAAAGAGTAATTAAAAACTCGTTTGTAAATTGATTGTTATCCAACAGAAAGCAGGTGGTCTCCAGAGAAGCTCAGTCTTTCCCCACTGAGATTCTAGGTTTGCTGGGGGTCCGGCTATTTGTTTCTTCTAATGATAACAAGCTAGTCTAGGAACCTGATCACTGTTGGTTAAATATATAGCTATCACATAGTTACTAAGCATTGGGAAGGCTTAAAATGAAATTCGATTCTCAATAATTACAATGAATCTTATCTTTGTTGCTTGATAAACATAAATGTTTTAATCTTTCTTTATTTTTTTATATAGCGCTAACATATTCCGCAGCGCTTTACAGTTCGCACACATTATCATCACTATCCCTGATGGGGCTCACAAACTAGACTCCCTATCAGTATGTCTTTGGAATGTGAGAGGAAACCGGAGTACCCAGAGGAAACCCACGCAAACACGGGGAGAACATACAACTCTTTGCAGATGTTGTCCTGGGTGGGATTAGAACCCAGGACCCCAGCGCTGCAAGGCTGCAGTGCTATCCACTGAGCCACCGTGCTGCCCAGACATGAGCAAGTAAATGTCAAGAAAAATAGTTCCCAAAACAGTGTCTACATTTAGTAAGATATAAAGTAATCCTGTCTAAGCAATTTGAGTAAATTACAAAATATAATGCTCAGATGGGCACTCTACTCTTAGGCCGAGTTCACATTTGCGTTCGGGGGCTTTGTGGAGGGTTGCGTACTTCCTTCTTTAAGCTCCGTCTACTTCCGCATACTTCTGCATGCGTCCTGCATACCTATCTTTAACATTGGGTACGCAGGACATGTGGATCTATGCGGATGTATGCGGATGCGTGGTTTTGATGCTTCTGCCATCCCCACAAGACGCAACCTGATGCGCTCCCGTGTGGTTGGCGGGCACGTCAAAACAACGCATCCGCATACATCCGCATGTACTGCATACCCAATGTTAAAGATAACTACGCATGACACATGCAGAAGTAAGCGGAAGAAAGCGGAACTTAAAGGAGGGAGTATGCAACCCTCCACAAAGCCCTCAAATGCAAATGTGAACTTAGCCTAAAGGCCCCGTCACACATAGCGACGCTTGAGCGATTCCGACAACGATACGACCTGTCAGCGATCGCTCAAGCGTCGCTATGTGGTCGCTGGTGAGATGTCAAACAGTGAGATCTCACCAACGACGCAGCAGCGATGCGGCGACCTGTAACGACCTGTAGCGACCTGTACAACTATGCTATTTCATGATGATTCAATGGGGCGTCCTGTCAGCGAGGTCGTTGGTAAGGTGTCAAACACAGCGATGTGTGCTACCCAGCGGGACCTCAACGATCAAAAAATGGTCCAGGCCATTCCGACACGACCAGCGATCTCACAGCAGGGGCCTGGTCGCTGCTACGTGTCACACATAGCGAGATCGCTACTGAGATCGCTGTTGCGTCACAAAACTTGTGACTCAGCAGCGATCTCGCTAGCGATCTCGCTGTGTGTGACGGGGGCTTTAGACACTCTTAGTTACAGGGAAACTGTTAACCCCAAAATAAGAGTTAAACTACTTATACATTCCTATAAAGAACATAGTCCTGTAAGAGAAAAGCAGTCACGCCGACCATCTTGAGAAAACTCTGTGTCTATTGTAGCTTCATTCCATACGTTCTGAAAGCACTGGACAAAGATCCTCAAACATTTGACATGCTTCAGAAGTAAACTCCCTTGTTCGTAGCTGAATACTTTACTTTCGAAACGCGTCAGTGTTTGAGGATCTGTCATCAATGGTTTTAGCATGGATGGAATAAAGTTACAATGAATGTGGAGTTTTCCCATGAAGGTCGGAGTGCTGGATTATATCGACATGCTGTGCCCAACCTGCAGTGCACCCTGGATGAAGCCATTATAATTGTGCTAATATGTGGTTTTTTAGGTTGTATATGGGACATAGCCCTATAAAAAACAACAATGCGGTATAGACTTTACTTCTTTAGTTGGACTGAAAAATGTTTTTGTTTTATATATGAGGGCTTCATATATTTCAAATTTGGCATCGGATGAACAGATCCGCCTCATCCTAAGGAACTGTCCGACCCTTCCATGATTAGGGCCGTCCCGGTTGGACAGTTCCTTAGGGTGATGTGGATCTGTTCATCTGATGCCAAATTTGAAAAACAAGCCTCTGATTTAAGATCCCTGTTTGCGGCATGTGGTTATTCTAATCGGTGCATCAGGCAGGGATATCAGAGAGCAAGGGCAACTCCACGGAGCGATCTTTTGAAATCTTCCAGAGTACGACCATGTAAAGTAAAGGATGGTCCAATAAGATTTATATCCACGTTTAACCATGGATGGGAGGATATGAGACAGATTCTTAAAAAACATTGGCCTATTTTGAGTAATATTAAACATCGAATATCATGCAGTAGCATGAATGTCATCTACTATGCAACCTGCGGCTGCTCAAAAATCTATATTGGACTCACATCAAGAGAGCTGAGAGTGCGTGTATGGGACATTTGTGCAGCCAAGACAGCGACCGACATTACCCTCCTGAAGACGATCCATCGGCACTTTAGACAGTATCACAACAATGATCCATCTTCATTTAAGGTGAGAGGGATTGATATTGTTCACCTAGGGATTAGGGGGGTGTTTATAAAAAAAACTCTTGCCCAAGTAGAAGCGAGATGGATTGTGTCACTGGACACCTTGACCCCTGGGGGTCTAACGAATCATTATCGTTTGCATCCTTTTTATGATTTATTGTGGTAAATTCACCCTTAATGTGCCCTGTTCTTCTGGAACTTCTGAGAACCGTCCGTTTTTCCCATACTCCCCCATTTATGGTGTTATTCAGTTATTTGAATGTGTGTTTTTGTATTTTAATGGTTTTTATTTTTCCTGTAATTTTTGCAGCGAGACTGATTATGGTGATCTTTCACGGATAATGGATTACAGATATACCATCCATCTCATCACCTATACAACTGGCTGACGGTGCTAGCGACATCTACACATTTTTTGAATATGTAATTTATGTACTGTGCCATATTTATATATCCTCTGTGCTATACACTTTTGGCATATATGTGTGATTTTGTAAAATAGTATAAGTCTAAGATTGATATATGTGCTTTTTTGATTATCTGTGCTATTTGACTGTATTATTTTGGCACCGAAATGGTTACTTAGACTTTACATTGGTGGCACAGTGGTTGTTCGCATGCGGGCCGCTGATCCTGTTTCCTGGTGGACATCGACGCGTCTTTCTGTCTTGCTCGCACGCACAGGGACAATTCCCCTCCCTGCGCATGCGCAGTAACACATGACGCCGAGGTGTACCTGCCAGGACCTGTGAGACGCGCTGCGCATGCGCCTTTTTAACTGCGCTGATTGGCCTCTACTGTACCTTGTGACTCCCCATGTGGCCATAAAAGGTCCTTGCTGCTACTACACTCCTGCATTCCCCTTGATAAAGCGGTGGATCAAACACGTGAAACGCGCGTCGGGAGTATCTAACACCGGTCTGGGGTCTCTGTGCTTCTGCCCGTTGTAAGTTCTCTCCTTCCTTAGGGGTCTCTTTGATTGGAGGTGGTGACTTTAATATCCCTTGCTGGAGGAGCCTTCTTACCATGTCTTATATTACTGCACAAGCATTTTAGATGAATACTTCTAGTTATTAATCGGGCAGGTGCAATCATTGGCTCTGTGGCTTTTTCTGTCTTCTTTCTTGCTGATGTGTCATTTTTTAATGCTTTTTTTGTGACTACTTTTGGTAATTTGATATATTTCTGAACTTTCAATAAAATATATAATTTTTGTCTATTGTACCTGGTTGCTCTTGTTTCTCCTGTTATATATACCCTTTCATTTCATTAGAAGACTAAATGATGAAACATCTCTCGCAGAAATATGAATCAGATCTAGAATAAAGAACCATTAATGTTAAAAGCTTCTGAATATTCAACAACTGAAGTCAGGAAATATCAAAGCTGTGCACTATTTCATAAAGTCTAAACTAAGATATGCATGATATGATAAACTGCTGATACAAAAATATTTCTAAAAGCAAGCATGGAGTATAAAAGTATACATTGTTTTAAAAATATGACAGCGGCTCAGTTAACATATCCATTTGACATGTCCATATGTTGTTTTGTTTTTTTCCTCGGGAAGCACACAGACTCACACAACCATGAAACAACCAGATCTGTGTGTCCGACCCATGAGACTCGTAAAACTTCCTAGTCTCGTTCATTTTGCGGAAAAGTCTTGAGTCTTATTCTCATTCATTTTGTGGACAAGTCTTTGCCATTAGATGGAATTGTACATCAATGTTCCATCCATGATTCACTGATCCATTGATAAGAGTCAATAGATAAATACAAATTCAGAGATTTTAAATTTTTCAGTTTTTTAAAAAATTGTATGAAAAAAAGGATGCATCAAAGACAATATGGATGACACTTGAAAAAGAAAGGTCTGTTTTTCATGGATGTAAAAATTGAAACAGATGTGTGAATGCTTTAAGATAAAATACTTGCATAAAATATCACAAATACTGACTTAGCCCCCTATCGGACATATAGAGGTTTGTGTTTCATGGTAATGACATGATTATTTCTAGTTTTTAACCTCCACCTCAAGTCCTGCACATAAGATCATGTACTTTGATCCTCGTTGAAAACTTTTTTATATGTAGCACGAGCATTAAAAATGGGCAAACCATCAAGAATACCCTCCCGAAGACTAATAAATGACCTGCATGTTCGATCATGAGCGGAGCTCATTGCTTGGATAACACCCTATTGTACTTTAGAATTGTTTCTCGAACTTTTCACACGTCTCTTTTAGTTAATTCTTGCATTCTGCCTGAAATCACAGTTCTGCAGTGTTCTATGCATCCCATTGTTTTGCCTTTCTTTTTTTTTCTGAAAATAAATTTAAGGATAAGTAGGAGTTACCATTTTTCTTGTCTAGAGGAAGTACTCAATCACAGTGTCAAATTTCAGAAGGACACACCTTATTGACATGGAGATTGGTAATGCCAAGAAAACAAGTTGGCTTTGGAACAAAGTTCTTAATTGTACCATTTTGTGGAACAAGGCGTGCATTGTAGAACACTGCCCTTTAAAAGCATTTAATTATACTGAAAATGATGATTTTATCAAGGAAAAGTGGTAGGAAATCGGAACGTCCGAACAGTAGGAGTATTAAAGAATTAGTCTTTATTTCAAGACAAGAAATTCGGCACTCTCAAATGTCATGCAAAAAAGAATATTCAGAATTTTATTATTGATCCACTGTTGAGTGTTGACAAAAAAATCGTCGACGTTGACACTTTGAGCCTTATTATTCTTATTTTTTCCCATTTTTAGACATGGATTAATTGAGATTATTTGCTGCACTACAAGGACGGGTATAAATCCTTTATTCCCACTTCGGTTCAATTTTTCTATAATTGTTTATTTTTTCTATAATGATTTACTTTTTCTATAATTGTTTATTATTTTCTATACATTTTTATATTATTTTATTATTTTTTTTATTATTTTTGTATATATTCTTATGTAATAATTTTTTTATATAATTTTTATAATTTCTAATTTTTATTTTTCGTTATTTTATTAACATTATTCAATTATTCTTTTCATTCTTTTTATTCCCCTCCTCCAATTTTTGGTTATATTTTGTGCTAGTTGACTTTATCTCTTACATTATAAATTATTAATTATTTCCTATTTTTTCCTCTAGGTATGTCTGCGGCTCTTCATTCATTTGAGATATCCTTTTTGTACACACTTTACTTTTTAGTTAGTTGTCAGTTTATTATCCATTCTTTCTCCTCAGTAGGGGCTCGCAAGCTTTGCATGCATTATACTTTGGTTTTTCGGGGAAAACTCTTTTCCCCTAGCCTTCTGTAGGCATACAGAAATCTAATCCGTTACTTCCGGTGACACGTTCCAGTCACAGTAAGCTGGCACCTTTACATGTAGCATTCTGTACACGGAGGAGTTCTTTTCCTCCTGCACGGCCCCGTCACGTCACTTCCGGTGACGCCACATCATCGGGAACTTCCGGTTTCGCGGTTACATGGCGCCAGATGCATTAGGTATGGGGCTGTGTTATATACTGTATATAAACTGACACCCCGACACCACACACATGTCGCTATTTTCTCCTGCACGTTGAGTGCTATTACCCTGCATACTCCTACATGCGACATCATCTGGTGAGTCAGATCCCGTATTAGGCCTCCATGCATTTTCATGAATCTGTTGTGCAGTGTGCTAGTTGTGCCTTACGCTGTATTATGGTTTATCATATTGATTGTATGTGTATATGCTTCCCTTCTAGTGATATCACTTGTCCAGCGATCCATGTACACTGAAGACAAATGTATGTGATTTTATGTGTGTATACATCATGTTCTGATTTCGTCCTATTATTCAATAGACGCTGTTTTCCCGTTCATGTTTATCCTTAGATAATTTTTTACCGCCCTATACTACTTTATGGCTTATGGCCATATTTTGATCTTTAATTTCTTTATAAACCCCTTTTTTTTGTTGTCCCACTATCCGCTTTTGGTAGAATTTCATGCCTTAATTATCCAGATATCATGTTTTGACATTATTTTCTTGTTTAATGGCTTTCCACTGCTATGGCTGTTTTACATTTTATGTATCACACTGATATGCATTTTTCTGTGTTCATTTACTAGAGTTCTGATGAAGGCCTAAGTATTGGCCGAAACGTCAACGATTTTTTTGTCAACAGTGGATCAATAATAAAATTCTGAATATTCTTTTTTGCATGACATTTAAGAGTGCCGAATTTCTTGTCTTAATATTGAGAGTGGTACCCTATTCGTGCACCTCACCGTATACGGAATGCCATGCAATTACCTTGTTCTAGTCTTTATTTCAAGTCCATAAAAACATGAACTTGTTCTGCTAACTCATTTATATCTGACGCATATTTGGCAACTGCCCTTAGTCATAGAATACTGATTTTTATCACTGCATTATATAACATTTAATTTTTATAATAGTGTTTAACTGTAGATGGGTGGATCGATCTGCTGTGGATCAACTTCAAGTCCAAATTCCTACAATTTGTAACTCCCTGCAAATTTGAACACTATTTGAGACGATTTACAAGGTTCAAAAAAAAGCCTGCACCATTTTACACATAGCTGAAGACTGCAAGAGCCAGAGAGAGGGCTAATGACATCAGGCATAGTCAGTCAGGCAGCCAAATGATGCCTTGCAGCTTTACCAACACATGGTCTCCCCTATTTTTGATAACCAGCGCAGGTAGAGCTGACAGGGTCCCTATGCCGTCTTTTTTAATTATATAAATAGCTGATTTAAAAAATTACCCCAGGTCTCCCCATTTTTAATATCCAGCTAAGCTAAAACAGATTGCTGGGGCTGGTTTTCTCAGACAGGGAAGAAGCCACAGATATTGGCCCTTCCCAGCCTAAAATTAGCAGCCTGCATCTGCCCCAGGAAAGGCATATCCATTACATGCATCTGGTGATTTGACCGGTTCTTCCCACTTACCCTTATGCATTGGCAAGTGGGGCAATAGATTTGCGGTTGATGTAATCTGTTTTATGTCTGCTGACACTAAGCCCAGGTGTTAGTAATGGACAGTTTGCTATCAGGCATCACTATCCTGGCCCCTCATATATTCATCCTGGTCCCCCATATAATCATCCTGCCCCCCTACACCATGCCACATGCACGGAAGGGGGGGGAAAAAGATCCCATTTAACTGCCTGCTCTTCCAGCGCAGCGTAGTGTCCTCCTCTACAGATCCGGCGTGATCATGTTAAATTGGCCGCTGACATGGCAGAAGCTGGCAGCTGACACGTGCAGTGCTTGACACTGACATCTTATGCTGGCAACGTCAGACGTGCACTCGCCAGTAGGGTTGAGCGAAACGGGTCGTTCATTTTCAAAAGTCGCAGACTTTTGGCAAAGTCGGGTTTCATGAAACCCGATCCGACCCCTGTGCGGGGTCGGCCATGCGGTACGCGACTTTCGCGCCAAAGTCGCGTTTCAATGACGCGAAAAGCGCCATTTCTCAGCCAATGAAGGTAAACGCAGGGTGTGGGCAGCGTGATGACATAGGTCCTGGTCCCCACCATCTTAGAGAAGGGCATTGCAGTGATTGGCTTGCTGTCTGCGGCGTCACAGGGGCTATAAAGGGGCGTTCCCGCCGACCGCCATGTTACTGCTGCTGATCTGAGCTTAGGGAGAGGTTGCTGCCGCTTCGTCAGAAGCAGGGATAGCGTTAGGCAGGGTCCATTAACCACCAAACCGCTTGTGCTGTAGCGATTTCCACTGCCCAACACCACCTTCGGTTTGCAGGGACAGTGGAAGCTACATTTTTTTTTTTTCCCTCAGCGCTGTAGCTCATTGGGCTGCCCTAGAAGGCTCCCTGATAGCTGCATTGCTGTGTGTACGCCGCTGTGCAAACCAACTGCTTTTTTCAAAGCACAAATCCTCTTGTTCCTTCCTTTCTGCACAGCTATCTTTTTGGTTTGTACACACTTTTTATTTAATTTGTGCATCAGTCCACTCCTTATTGCTGCCTGCCATACCTGGCTGAGATTACTGCAGGGAGATAGTAATTGAAGGACACTCCCTGTTTTTTTTTTTTTTTTGTGGGAGATTAAGATTGACATTTCTGCTAGAGTGCCATCCCTGTCTGTGTCATCTCTCACTCAGTGGGCCATAGAAAGCCTATTTATTTTTTTGCTTGATTTGGGTTCTAAAATCTACCTGAAAAAATCACTACATCAATCAGTGGGAGAAAAATATTGGCCTCAGGGCTTGTGTGCCACTCCTGACTCCTGTGTGCATCATCACTCACTCAGTGGGCCATAGAAAGCCCTTTTTTTTTTTTTTTTGCTTTATTTGGGTTCTAAATTCTACCTGAAAAAATCAATAAATCAATCAGTGGGAGATTAATATTGGCCTTTGGGCTTGTGTGCCAGTCCTAAGCGTGCCATCTCTCTCTCTCAGATAGTGGGCCATAGAAAGCCTATTTATTAATTTTTTTTTTTAATGGGTTTATAAATTTTCCCTGGAAAAAAAAAAAAAAAGTGGGAGATTAATATTGGCCTCTGGGCTTGTGTGCCAGTCCTGAGCGTGCCATCTCTCTCACAAATAGTGGGCCATAGAAAGCCTATTTATTTATTTTTTTTTGGTTTTATAAATTCTCCCTTAAAAAAAAAGGGAGATTAATATTGGCCTTTGGGCTTGTGTGCCAGTCCTAAGCGTGCCATCTCTCTCTCTCAGATAGTGGGCCATAGAAAGCCTATTTATTTTTTTATTTTTTTAATGGGTTTATAAATTTTCCCTGGAAAAAAAAAAAAAAAGTGGGAGATAAATATTGGCCTCTGGGCTTGTGTGCCAGTCCTGAGCGTGCCATCTCTCTCACAAATAGTGGGCCATAGAAAGCCTATTTATTTATTTTTTTTTGGTTTTATAAATTCTCCCTTAAAAAAAAAGGGAGATTAATATTGGCCTTTGGGCTTGTGTGCCAGTCCTAAGCGTGCCATCTCTCTCTGTCTCTCAGATAGTGGGCCATAGAAAGCCTATTTATTATTTTTTTTATTGGGTTTATAAATTTTCCCTGGAACAAAAAAAAAAAAGTGGGAGATAAATATTGGCCTCTGGGCTTGTGTGCCACTCCTGACTCCTGTGTGCGTCATCTCTCACTCAGTGGGCCATAGAAAGCCTTTTTTTGTTTTATTTGTTTTCTAAATTCTCCCTGAAAAAATCATTTTATTTTCTTTGGTTTCTAAATTCTTCCTGAAAAAATCATTTTATTCTATTTTTTTTTTTCCTAAAGTCTCCCTGAAAAAAAAAAAAAAAAAATCAGTGGGAGATTAATATTGCCCTTTCTGCTTGTGTGCCAGTCTTGACTCCTGGGTGTGCCATCTCTCTCTCTCTCCAATTGTGGGCCATAGAAAGCCTATTATTTTTTTAGCTTGATTTGGGTTCCAAAATCTACCTGAAAAAATCACTACATCAATCAGTGGGAGATAAATATTGGCCTCTGGGCTTGTGTGCCACTCCTGACTCCTGTGTGCGTCATCTCTCACTCAGTGGGCCATAGAAAGCCTTTTTTTGTTTTATTTGTTTTCTAAATTCTCCCTGAAAAAATCATTTTATTTTATTTGGTTTCTAAATTCTTCCTGAAAAAATCATTTTATTCTATTTTTTTTTTTCCTAAAGTCTCCCTGAAAAAAAAAAAAAAAACAAATCAGTGGGAGATTAATATTGCCCTTTCTGCTTGTGTGCCAGTCCTGGGTGTGCCATCTCTCTCTCTCTCTCCAATTGTGGGCCATAGAAAGCCTATTATTTTTTTTAGCTTGATTTGGGTTCCAAAATCTACCTGAAAAAATCACTACATCAATCAGTGGGAGATAAATATTGGCCTCTGGGCTTGTGTGCCACTCCTGACTCCTGTGTGCGTCATCTCTCACTCAGTGGGCCATAGAAAGCCTTTTTTTGTTTTATTTGTTTTCTAAATTCTCCCTGAAAAAAATCATTTTATTTTATTTGGTTTCTAAATTCTTCCTCAAAAAATCATTTTATTCTATTTTTTTTTTTCCTAAAGTCTCCCTGAAAAAAAAACAAAAAAAAACAAATCAGTGGGAGATTAATATTGCCCTTTCTGCTTGTGTGCCAGTCTTGACTCCTGGGTGTGCCATCTCTCTCTCTCTCTCCAATTGTGGGCCATAGAAAGCCTATTATTTTTTTTTAGCTTGATTTGGGTTCCAAAATCTACCTGAAAAAATCACTACATCAATCAGTGGGAGATAAATATTGGCCTCTGGGCTTGTGTGCCACTCCTGACTCCTGTGTGCGTCATCTCTCACTCAGTGGGCCATAGAAAGCCTTTTTTTGTTTTATTTGTTTTCTAAATTCTCCCTGAAAAAATCATTTTATTTTATTTGGTTTCTAAATTCTTCCTGAAAAAATCATTTTATTCTATTATTTTTTTTCCTAAAGTCTCCCTTAAAAAAAAAAAAAATCAAATCAGTGGGAGATTAATATTTACATTTGTGCTTCAGTGACAGTCCTGCGTGTGTGGCATCTCTCTCATTTGTTGCCACCAACAACAGAGTGTGTAACATTGTGCCTGATTTTCGTTGTGGTCTCACTCACCTGTAAAGGGGTAGCTAAATCATACTGAAGTTATAGCTCACCGTGTAATTTGTGTGACAGCAACAAATACCGTTAGTTTGTTTACGTTTTTAAAACAATGAGGAAGTATGGTGGAAGAGGTCGTGGCCGGGGGCGTTCATTGTCAGCTGGTAATGAGGGTAGTGGTAGTGGTGGAGCATCAGCTGGTCGTGGGAAAAAAAATATTGCACCTAAGTCTGGAGCTGTGGAGCCAGGTTCGTCGTCTGGCTACACAAGGCCTCGAACGCTCCCTTTTCTGGGAGTAGGAAAACCGCTTTTAAAGCCGGAGCAGCAAGAGCAAGTTTTGGATTATCTTGCTGACTCAGCCTCTAGCTCTTTTGCCTCCTCTCGTGAAACTGGTAAATGTCAAAGCAGCGCGTCGTTAGTGGATGTTCACGGTCAGGGACAAGTCGCTTCCTTGTCCTCTTCAGCAAAAACAACAACAGAGAAGAATGCAGCAGGCGACACAACGGGTTACTCCATGGAGCTCTTTACACATACCGTCCCTGGCTTAGAAAGTGAAGCAGTTAACAGTCCATGCCCATTACAAGTTGAATCTGACATGGAGTGCACTGATGCACAGCCACAGCCAGACTACTATGCTGGTCCTTTGACTCAGACCACAACATTGCCCTCGCAGGGTGCTGATCAAGAATCAGACCCTGATGAGACTATGTTGCCCCATCACGAACGCTATACCACCGACCGACACGGTGACACAGACGAAGTTGCACACGAGCTACAAGAAGAGGTAATAGATGACCCAGTTCTTGACCCCGATTGGCAGCCATTGGGGGAACAGGGTGCAGGCGGCAGCAGTTCTGAAGCGGAGGAGGAGGGGCCGCAGCAGGCATCAACATCGCAACAGGTTCCATCTGCCGGGCCCGTATCTTGCCCAAAACACGTGGCAAAGCCAAAACCTGTTGGAGGACAGCGTGGCCATCCGGTTAAAGCTCAGTCTGCAATGCCTGAAAAGGTATCCGATGCTAGAAAGAGTGCAGTCTGGCATTTTTTTAAACAACATCCAATTGATCAGCGCAAAGTCATCTGTCAAAAATGTTCAACTACCTTAAGCAGAGGACAGAATCTGAAAAGTCTCAATACAAGTTGCATGCATAGACATTTAACCACCATGCATTTGCAAGCCTGGACTAACTACCAAACGTCCCTTAAGGTTGTAGCACCCTCGGCCAATGAAGCTAGTCAGCAACGCAACATCCCTTCCGGCAGTGTAGGGCCACCATTTTCCGCACCACCTGCAGTATCTGTGCAGGTTTCTTTGCCAGGCCAAAGCAGTCAGGGTCAGGGAATCACCAGTTTCGTAGTAGGAAACACTGCATCTAGGGCACCGGTGGCAACAATACCATCTCCCACCGTCTCTCAGTCTGCCATGTCCACCGGCACCCCCGCTAGTTCCACGATCTCCAGCTCTCCAGTCCAGCTCACCCTACATGAGACTATGGTTAGAAAAAGGAAGTACTTAGCCTCGCATCCGCGTACACAGGGTTTGAACGCACACATAGCTAGACTAATCTCGTTAGAGATGATGCCCTACCGGTTAGTTGAAAGCGAAGCTTTCAAAGCCCTGATGGACTACGCTGTACCACGCTACGAGCTACCCAGTCAACACTTTTTTTCCAGAAAAGCCATCCCAGCCCTCCACCAGCATGTTAAAGAGCGCATCGTCCATGCACTCAGGCAATCTGTGAGCACAAAGGTGCACCTGACAACAGATGCATGGACCAGTAGGCATGGCCAGGGACGTTACGTGTCCATCACGGCACACTGGGTAAATGTGGTGGATGCAGGGTCCACAGGGGACAGCAAGTTTGGGACAGTTCTGCCTAGCCCACGGTCTAGGAAACAATTGGCTGTAGCCGTTCGCACCCCCTCCTCCTCCTCTTCGTCCTCCTGCAGAAGCGAGAGCTCGTCCACAGACCGCAGTCGCACAACCACTCCATCCGCAGCTGCCACTGTTGCACACCAGGTCTCCCATTATGGGGCAGCTACTGGCAAACGTCAGCAGGCTGTATTGGCTATGAAGTGTTTGGGCGACAACAGACACACCGCGGAAGTTCTGTCCGAGTTCTTGCAGAAAGAAACGGAGTCGTGGCTGGGCACTGTAGATCTTGAGGCAGGCAAGGTAGTGAGTGATAACGGAAGGAATTTCATGGCTGCCATCTCCCTTTCCCAACTGAAACACATTCCTTGCCTGGCTCACACCTTAAACCTGGTGGTGCAGTGCTTCCTGAAAAGTTATCCGGGGTTATCCAACCTGCTCCTCAAAGTGCGTGGACTTTGCTCACATATCCGCCGTTCGCCCGTACACTCCAGCCGTATGCAGACCTATCAGCGTTCTTTGAACCTTCCCCAGCATCGCCTAATCATAGACGTTGCAACAAGGTGGAACTCAACACTGCACATGCTTCAGAGACTGTGTGAACAGAGGCGGGCTGTTATGTTTTTGTGGGAGGATACACATACACGGGCAGGCAGTAGGATGGCAGACATGGAGTTGTCAGGTGTGCAGTGGTCGAAGATACAAGACATGTGCCAAGTCCTTCAGTGTTTTGAGGAATGCACACGGCTGGTTAGTGCAGACAACGCCATAATAAGCATGAGCATCCCCCTAATGCGTCTGCTGATGCAAAGTTTGACGCACATAAAGGATCAGGCGTCTGCAGCTGAGGAAGAGGAAAGCCTTGATGACAGTCAGCCATTGTCTGGCCAGGGCAGTGTACAAGACAAGGTAGCGGGCGAAGAGGAGGAGGAGGACGAGGAGGATGATGGGGATGATTATATTTTTAATGAGGAAGCTTTTCCGGGGCCACTGGAAATTGGTGGCGCGGCAAGGCCGGGTTCTGGTTTTTTGAGGGACACAAGTGACGTGGATTTGCCTGAAACTGCCCCTCAACCAAGCACAACCGCAGATTTGAGAACTGGAACTTTGGCCCACATGGCGGATTATGCCTTACGTATCCTCAAAAGGGACACACGCATAACTAAAATGATGAATGATGACGATTACTGGTTGGCCTGCCTCCTTGATCCTCGCTATAAAGGCAAATTGCAAAATATAATGCCACATGAGAACTTGGAACTAATATTAGCAACCAAACAATCAACTCTTGTTGACCGTTTGCTTCTGGCATTCCCTGCACACAGCGCCCGTGATCGTTCTCACACGAGCTGCAGGGGCCAGCAGACCAGAGGAGTTAGAGGGGCAGAAATCAGAAGTGGCGTTGGCCAGAGGGGTTTTCTGACCAGGTTGTGGAGTGATTTTGCTATGACCGCAGACAGGACAGGTACTGCAGCATCAATTCAAAGTGACAGGAGACAACATTTGTCCAGTATGGTTACAAACTATTTTTCATCCCTTATCGATGTTCTCCCTCAACCGTCATTCCCATTTGATTACTGGGCATCAAAATTAGACACCTGGCCAGAATTGGCAGAATATGCATTGCAGGAGCTTGCTTGCCCGGCAGCTAGTGTCCTATCAGAAAGAGTATTCAGTGCTGCAGGTTCAATACTAACAGAAAAAAGGACTCGTCTGGCTACCCAAAATGTAGATGATCTAACCTTCATTAAAATGAACCACAACTGGATTTCGAAATCTTTTGCCCCACCTTGCCCGGCTGACACCTAGCTTTCCTATGAAAAGGTCTTGCCTGTGGACTATTCTGAATGCCTTTTCCAATCTTGTAATTTTCTGCACCTGATTGTCCAGCATACGACATGTTTACACCTCACTAAATGGCCAAACTCCCCACACGGGGCCGTGGTATCGACACTTGGCGACAGCACCCGTGAGAGTGCAGTTTGTCTGAAGAGGTGGGTGAGCCCGCTTTTGGTCGACGGCACTGCCACTGGGTCCCTCCTAGTACAATAAAGTGTCTCTGGCGGTGGTGGTGCGCACCCAACGTCAGACACACCGTTGTAATATGAGGGGCCCTGGGCCTGTACCGCCGGCCACAAGACAGTTTCCCCCCACCCCAGCTCAAACAGTGCTCTACCACTTGCAAAATTATCTCACAGCTCCACCAATGTTTAGTCTATGCTGTAGCATGGCTAAAGCTTGTATAGTCGATGGGAGGTATGTATCACAGAGAAGGCTTGCCGCTGTGATGTAACCCGGAGTGTTTTGTTTAATACACATAAGGCAATAAGGAATTGTTTAGGATGTTTGGGTCCGGGTTACGGGTAGCTATGAGAGATGGGAGGGTCTGGCTACCCATATAACTCACCCCTGGGTAAGGGGCATAACCATGCCTATTTGTGTTTGTTTCAGGACCTGTGGTGATGTCATAGCCACATGTCTAATCATGTGACGTTACTTCACCAATGGGTGTGGTTTCAGGCTACTTAATGGAGATGTGTAGCACATGGTAAGAGAGTGTTTGGGAATCTGTCACGGTGGACAGAGGTCCCTGTGTCCAGATGGGACACTACAGACAGGAGTCTGTGTGTGTGGAGGAGAATGCCTCCAAAGTGTGTTAAGGCTGCAGGACTGAGCCTGAAGGACTGGACTTTTGTATTTTCCTTTCCTGAGCTAAAGACTGTTTGTTTACCTGTGGTTCACACTGTTATGTGGTTTATGGAGCAATAAATCTGAGAACTTCTAAAGAAACGTGTCTCCTGAGTGTCACCCGCCGCACGTAAGCGAGTGTCCCCTAGACCCGTAGCGAGTGAAACGCTACAATGCGCTGACATCCTTCAATGCCTGCCACTGACAATACCATTGTATTGACATTTTTGTTATGTTAGGCCTTCGATGCCTGTCTGTGGTCACTCCTTCCACTAGGCCTCCACTGACCACACCACTGCTGCCCGTGTACCCCTGTAACCAATTTAAAATTGCCTACAGCCATGTGTTATTATTTTAGGCCTTCGATGCCTGTCTGCGGTCACTCCTTCCACTAGGCCTCCACTGACCACACCACTGCTGCCCGTGTACCCCTGGAACCAATTTAAAATTGCCTACAGCCATGTGTTATTATTTTAGGCCTTCGATGCCTGTCTGCGGTCACTCCTTCCACTAGGCCTCCACTGACCACACCACTGCTGCCCGTGTACCCCTGGAACCAATTTAAAATTGCCTACAGCCATGTGTTATTATTTTAGGCCTTCGATGCCTGTCTGCGGTCACTCCTTCCACTAGGCCTCCACTGACCACACCACTGCTGCCCGTGTACCCCTGTAACCAATTTAAAATTGCCTACAGCCATGTGTTATTATTTTAGGCCTTCGATGCCTGTCTGCGGTGACTCCTTCCACTAGGCCTCCACTGACCACACCACTGCTGCCCGTGTACCCCTGGAACCAATTTAAAATTGCCTACAGCCATGTGTTATTATTTTAGGCCTTCGATGCCTGTCTGCGGTCACTCCTTCCACTAGGCCTCCACTGACCACACCACTGCTGCCCGTGTACCCCTGGAACCAATTTAAAATTGCCTACAGCCATGTGTTATTATTTTAGGCCTTCGATGCCTGTCTGCAGTCACTCCTTCCACTAGGCCTCCACTGACCACACCACTGCTGCCCGTGTACCCCTGGAACCAATTTAAAATTGCCTACAGCCATGTGTTATTATTTTAGGCCTTCGATGCCTGTCTGCGGTCACTCCTTCCACTAGGCCTCCACTGACCACACCACTGCTGCCCGTGTACCCCTGGAATCAATTTAAAATTGCCTACAGCCATGTGTTATTATTTTAGGCCTTCGATGCCTGTCTGCGGTCACTCCTTCCACTAGGCCTCCACTGACCACACCACTGCTGCCCGTGTACCCCTGGAACCAATTTAAAATTGCCTACAGCCATGTGTTATTATTTTAGGCCTTCGATGCCTGTCTGCGGTCACTCCTTCCACTAGGCCTCCACTGACCACACCACTGCTGCCCGTGTACCCCTGGAACCAATTTAAAATTGCCTACAGCCATGTGTTATTATTTTAGGCCTTCGATGCCTGTCTGCGGTCACTCCTTCCACTAGGCCTCCACTGACCACACCACTGCTGCCCGTGTACCCCTGGAACCAATTTAAAATTGCCTACAGCCATGTGTTATTATTTTAGGCCTTCGATGCCTGTCTGCGGTCACTCCTTCCACTAGGCCTCCACTGACCACACCACTGCTGCCCGTGTACCCCTGGAACCAATTTAAAATTGCCTACAGCCATGTGTTATTATTTTAGGCCTTCGATGCCTGTCTGCGGTCACTCCTTCCACTAGGCCTCCACTGACCACACCACTGCTGCCCGTGTACCCCTGGAACCAATTTAAAATTGCCTACAGCCATGTGTTATTATTTTAGGCCTTCGATGCCTGTCTGCGGTCACTCCTTCCACTAGGCCTCCACTGACCACACCACTGCTGCCCGTGTACCCCTGGAACCAACATCAGAAAATATAAAAATAAGTATTTTGCTTATAAAAAAGAAAATACTGGAGAGATATCAAATGCAGACATTTTAACATTAAAAACAAACACATACAACAAAAATCTGGTACAGTACTAAAAATGGCCACCAGCTACAATAACTTTCTCCTGCAAGTAGTTAACTGAAAGGTTTTTTCAATTTTAAACACAGATATGGCATCCACCGAGTGTTGTCCTGTCGCGTCTTCTTTATATTATTGCCAAGAAGATGCAAAACAATGAAAATAATAAAATCATTATTTACCAAAAAAATAGAGTAAGTCAAAACCACATTGCAAATAAACATTCATTACAAATAAAGAAGCAGGGCGCGTCCGAGGGTGAGTATATACCTAATAAGAATATAATCACCCTCGGACGCGCCCTGCTTCTTTCCGACAGCCTTCCTTCCTAAGAATCAGCCCTTCCGTGGTGTAGAGAGAGGGTTTGTTACACTCCAAGGTGTTCCCCAGGTTGCCTTTCCTGAGCTTCGATCTTCCGGCTCTCGTTTAGTAGATGTTGGAAACTACGCTGCATTAGGCCTACAAATTGGGTATGCGGTGTAGAGAGATGGTGTGTTACACTCCAAGGTGTTCCCCAGGTTTTCTCTCCATTGCTTCGATCTTCCGGCTCTCGTTTAGTAGTTGTTGGAAACTACGCTGCATTGGGCCTACAAATTGGGTATGGGGTGTAGAGAGATGGTGTGTTCCACTCCAAGGTGTTCTCCAGGTTGCCTTTCCTGAGCTTCGATCTTCCGGCTCTCGTTTAGTAGTTGTTGGAAACTACACTGCATTAGGCCTACAAATTGGGTATGGGGTGTAGAGAGATGGTGTGTTCCACTGTAGAGAGATGGTGTGTTCCACTCCAAGGTGTTCCCCAGGTTTCCTCGCCAATGCTTCGATCATCATGCTCTTGTTTAGTAGATGTTGGAAACTACGCTGCATTAGGCCTACAAATTGGGTATGGGGTGTAGAGAGATGGTGTGTTACACTCCAAGGTGTTCCCCAGGTTTCCTCTCCATTGCTTCGATCTTCCGGCTCTCGTTTAGTAGTTGTTGGAAACTACGCTGCATTAGGCCTACAAATTGGGTATGGGGTGTAGAGAGAAGGTGTGTTACACTCCAAGGTGTTCCCCAGGTTTCCTCTCCATTGCTTCGATCTTCCGGCTCTCGTTTAGTAGTTGTTGGAAACTACGCTGCATTAGGCCTACAAATTGGGTATGGGGTGTAGAGAGATGGTGTGTTACACTCCAAGGTGTTCCCCAGGTTTCCTCTCCATTGCTTCGATCTTCCGGCTCTCGTTTAGTAGTTGTTGGAAACTACGCTGCATTAGGCCTACAAATTGGGTATGGGGTGTAGAGAGATGGTGTGTTACACTCCAAGGTGTTCCCCAGGTTTCCTCTCCATTGCTTCGATCTTCCGGCTCTCGTTTAGTAGTTGTTGGAAACTACGCTGCATTAGGCCTACAAATTGGGTATGGGGTGTAGAGAGATGGTGTGTTCCACTGTAGAGAGATGGTGTGTTCCACTCCAAGGTGTTCCCCAGGTTTCCTCGCCAATGCTTCGATCATCATGCTCTCGTTTAGTAGTTGTTGGAAACTACGCTGCATTAGACCTACAAATTGGGTATGGGGTGTAGAGAGATGGTGTGTTCCACTCCAAGGTGTTCTCCAGGTTGCCTTTCCTGAACTTCTATCTTCAGGCTCTCATTAAATTGTGGTTAAACGGAACAACTGCATTTGGCGTACTAGTTGGTTTGGGGCCTACTATCGGTGTCTGCCGCTCCTTGCTGTTCTCCTGGTTTCCTGTCCTGAAATTCCGTTTTCAGGCGCTCGTTAAGTAGTTGTTAATGTTAGACTGCATTTGGCCTACTAGTTGGGTTGGGGCCTACTATCGGTGTCTGCCACTCCTTGCTGTTCTCCTCCACTGAACAAAGCTGTGCCGCCTGTTTACTACTGTTGCCAATTTTGAACTGCATTTCGACTACTTACTGATTTGGGCCTACTCTCTGTGTCAGCCTCTCATTCCAGTTGTCCTCCACTGCAATGCCCCCTGATTAGTCCTTTGTTACCAATTTTGAACTGCATTTAGCCCACTTTATTCTTTGGGCCTATATCTGTGTTTCCTCCTCATCCTGCCCATTGCCCAGCCAGTGATAGATGAGTCTGCTGGTACATTGACCCATAACGCAACATTTCCCATGCACGCTACACTGCAAGATTGTGACCCTGCTGAAAGTCAGGTCCCCCTTCCCGCATACCATACCACCTTACACGGGGACAAACAGGAAGGTGCAGATGAAAGTGCAGGTTCCTTCATCAGGTGGGGGGAGGAATACTAGTTGGCGACGTCACTGGCACAGGGCCTCTCATGGTACGCAAAAGTGTTGCTGCCGGTGGGAGGCGCCCCCGCCGTGCAAACACACCGCTGTACTTTGAGGGGCCCTGTGCCAGTGCCAATGCCAACGAGTGGGCCCCCCCTGCTTGCTCAGGTTCACAGCACTTGCAAAGTTGAAATACTTACCTCTCCCTGCTCCACTGCCGTGACGTGGTCCAGATTTCCTGGGCCCACTAATTACTTGAACCAGCCCTACCCACCACAACTTTAGCCAAATGACCCCCAATTTCAAATGCCTTCCAATTATTATAAGGTAAATTACGCTTGACAAGCTTCATTAAGAAGAATGGATGGTTTTGACATTAAAATGGGCACTCTAGGTGTTTTCCTGGCCCCCACTCACTGCCGACTATGCTGCCCCATTGACTTGCATTGGGTTTCGTGTTTCGGTCGATCCCGACTTTACGTCATAATCGGCCGATTTCACTCGACCCGACTTTTGAGATAGTCGGGTTTCGCAAAACCCGGCTCGACTCTAAAAAGGTCAAGGTCGCTCAACTCTACTCGCCAGTGTTCATCCGGACGTGCAACGTGGCAGTTCAGGTAATGAACGCTGCGTGCTCGTGACCCTACACATACTGTACTCTGCCTGTGCTTTTAAAGTGGCCATGCTCCTAAAAACGCAGAATTTTTTTCTTCTTCCCCTCTCTATGTATCTGATCCACAGCAAGGGCCCAGGCAAGGATTTCCCCGATTCTCTGCCAGGCCAGTCCGAACATGGACGCGTCGCTGCAGTGCATCAAGCAAATAATCTCCCTCTGGCTGGCCCTTTGACAATACCCAGAACATTATGGGTTCCTTATACAGTATTTAAGCTAAGCATATTACAATCCCTTTTATACATATTAGTCCAAAAAAGAGAAATCCAGAACACATTCACTATATCAATACATCAAAAACCTAGTAGTTGTATAAACCAGGCTACAGAATGTTTGCGTTCAAAAAACTGGAAAACTTTATTGACATACATAGACGCATCCGGAGACGCCCCCGGAAGAAGAAGCTTATCGAAACGCGCGTAGGGGTATCTTACCGGCTTTGTGAGTGTGCAGAGGTAATTATGGATCTTGATTAGGCTACTGTTGGGGCTCTATTTGCGTCATTTCTTCACTACCAGGGGGCATACAATCTGGGCGCCATTGTACACATGGCTCCCTGACTATCTAATTGATGTTTGTTTATTTACTATTTACTACCTAGCTAAACCCTGCTAATGAGGTGCACATGTTCCGGGAGCCTATATATATATAAGGCACAGCGGCCATAAACAAAAATAACATTTATATATATACGATAGGCCTTTCTTTAGCCTGCATATAGCCTTATTAGCACCAGAGTACAGTAATCTTTCCCCTAGCAACCTACTCGACCGTAAATATACTCTTTAGCCACACAATATAAGTCACATGACTGTAATGGAAATGCTCCTTATATATTTTGTTTTAAATTAACATTGGCTATATATCTGTTAACACTCTCAGTGCCGGTTTTTGGATTGGAGGCATCCTGTTGTATTATTGTGTGTATAAATACATTTTATTCTATGTATGTCAATATAGTTTTCAAGTTTTTTGAACGCAAACATTCTGTAGCCTGGTTTATACATCTACTAGGTTTTTGATGTATATTACAATCCCTGCATGGAACATGTCCAGAATTTATTAGTGCAACATTTTTTTCATAAATATAACCACTTGAGGAATTTGGTGGCTATGGTCAAGAAAGTGTCAACTCATTTCAGTCATTCATTTGTGGCAAATCACACCTTCCTAGTTTTGCTAAACCAGAATGGTATGCAAAGCCCCAGCTCATTTACAACATCGCTACCTACTGAAATTTGATGCTACATGTTTTGAAGCATCAGAAATAGTAAATCTGTTACGAATCCTGAAAAAGTGATGATTTTTTTCTCTTCTAGTTGAGAAGCCTCACGTGCAAAATGGCATACCTGTTTTTGCTCCCTAAATAAAGGTATAATTTTTGGAAAGCTAGTAAAAAAGCTTGCTTCTTCATTTAGCAAAGAACAAACCTCTTGTTAGTTTCACAGCAAGGATCATTTTGAGTAATAAATACACCGCTTCTTCTATTTCCACAGCCTTTGAATGAATACTATCAAGGCAGACATTTACTGACCATAAGACCTTAGAGCCCCGTCACACTTAGCGACTCTAAAGCGATCCCGACAATGATACGACCTGTCAGGGATCGTTGCTGTGTCGCTATGTGGTCGCTGGTGAGATGTCAAACAGTGAGATCTTCCCAACGACGCAGCAGCGATGCGGCGACCTGTAGCGACCTGTACAACGATGTCGTTGGTTGTTGTGACCCTGTCACATGGCAGCTATTATGACGATTCAGACCTCGATGAGGGACATCCTGTGTGACGTTGTAGTCACACAGGCGTGCATTTGCGTTGCCTTTTCCGCGCCCATTCAGTTCCGATTGGTGGTCGCTACTGCGTTCTGATTGGTGGCAGCCTTGCCTTATGAGGCGACACAATAGCCCTTCCGTTCTTTGTTCCTGACCTGACCTGATAATTAGTAGGTGCCCTATAAATTAAGGAAAATAAAAACGCATTTGAGACCCCAAACGATACCTACCGTGCACAAAATATAGGTGTCAGAAGAACCGTTGAAGAATAGATAAATCGAAGAGGAGTCGCAGGCCGGAGAACTCTACAACGATCTGCAAACCACCACGCGGTCAGGAACAAAGGATGGAAGCGCTACTATGTCGCCTTCTGTTGAAGGCATGATCGCCAATCAGAACGCAGTAGCGACCACCAATCGGAGCGGAGGGGTGCGGAAAAGGCAACGCAAATGCACGCCTATGTGTCGGTGTCTGAGTCATCAACGAGGTCGTTGGTAAGGTGTCAAACACAGCGATGTGTGCTACCCAGCGGGACCTCAACGATCAAAAAAAGGTCCAGGCCATTTCGACATGACCAGCGATCTCACAGCAGGGGCCAGGTCGCTGCTACGTGTCACACATAGCGAGATCGCTACTGAGGTCTCTGTTGCGTCACAAAACTTGTGACTCAGCAGCGATCTCGCTAGCGACCTTGCTTAGTGTGAAGGTACGTTTACACTTTACAGACCAGAGAGATTTACCCAGTGGATCAGGAGATGGAAAATAGCTCTGCTGATCTGTGACGGCCCGTGTATTAACCGCCATGGTACAAGGTCTGATAATCCGTAAGTTGTCATAGGTGCAGAACATTATGGGGAAGCACGTGTAGCATCCCAAAATAACATTAACCCGCTCTCTGATGCCCTGTAGTTCTTTTTTTAATGCAAACTGGAATTCAAATATCAAAATATGCATGAAACAGCGAATTTCAGGAAACTTGAATTGACCTTAATCCTCTGTGGATTGATTCTCTCATTTCTGATTGAATTAAATTGTTTTTTTTTTTTGCTAGTACAAATAAATGCTCGAGCCTACAAGTCACATAAATTATAGTTTGTTCTATTACAAAATCACGAGTCCAAATGTAAATTATATTATTAAAAATTAACTTTGTTAACTTACATTTCGCGACCTTGCACTTTTTTCCCCCAAAAAACATGGAATAGTTGTCATACATTATAGGTTAAATGCCCTTATTAAATCCCTAGACTGCCATAAGGGAAACACTTCTCTTTTGGTTATCAGAACTTTTCACTGTAATGTGCCTGTTTTAATTTCAGAAAAGGTCAAGATAAAAAAAGATACAATTAAATCAGTCCTCAGGGAATTCTGACATGGAAGAATCAACTTACATCAATTGTATGCACGCAAACTATATCAATAGAAAAGTCTATGAATCATCCAGTCTGTGCATCCAATGCTGTAGATAAAAAATACAAAAGTCTTCAACAGCAGAATATTAAACTTGTGCATTTTTATCATTAGCTTGTCCATATGGCATAGTGTTGTAGGAAGCCTAGCCATTATGTGCCCCTAATCGGTGCCCACTATGGTGCCATATTATGGAATTGTTATACCCATAGGCAAATAATAATGATCTGGGCTACCACCCGGGACCCACAGTTTCGGGGGACCAATCACCAGATTGCCCTCATTATAATGTGTTTTGCGCTGCCATCAGCGCACGCTTTCCTAGCACTGCACTGCTGCAGAAAGGCATCACAGCTCCAGGGGAACTCCCGTCACCTCTACTGTGAGAGGTCAGTGTGATGATGTCATCAGCTGGTGCTGGCTCGATGACATCATCGCACTAGCATGTACATGCTAGCCAGACTAGAAGTGGAGCCTCGCGGACCGGAGCAGGGCATCAGGGGAACGGGAGCAAGGTGAATATGTCTGTCTGTATTTTTTTAATTAATATGTGTATGGTATGTGAGGGTTCATGCTGTATATAGGAGGCTATATGTGGGCTCATACTGTGTATAGGAGGATATATGTGGGCATATACTGTATATAGGAGGCTATATGGAACTCATACTGTATACAGGAGGCTATATGAGGCTCATACTGTATACACGCTATATGGGGCTCATACTGTATATAGGAGGCTATATGGGACTCCTACTGTATATAGGAGGCTATATGTGAGCTCATACTGTATATAGTAGGCTATATGGGGCTCATACTGCATATAAGAGGCTATATGTGGACTCATACAGTATATAGGAGGCTATATGGGGCTCATAATATAAATAGGAGGCTATATATGGGCTCATACTGTATATAGTAGGCTATATGGGGTTCATACTGCATATAGGAGGCTATATGTGGACTCATACGGTATATAGGAGGCTATATGGGGCTCATACTATATATAGGAGGCTATATTGGGCTCATACTGTATATACAGTTGTGCTCAAAAGTTTACATACCCCAGCGTTTTTTCAGAGAATATGAATGATGACACCAAAACCTTTTCTCCACTCATGGTTAGTGGTTGGGTGAAGCCATTTATTGTCAAACTACTGTGTTTTCTCTTTTTAAATCATAATGACAACTCAAAACATCCGAATGACCCTGATTAATAGTTCACATAACCCATTTCTTAACACCGTGTATTATTGCCTCCTCTAACATCAATGACAGCTTGAAGTCTTTTGTGGTAGTTGTGGATGAGGTTCTTTATTTTCTCAGCTGATAAAGCTGCCCACTCTTTTTGGCAAAAAACCTCCAGTTCCTGTAAATCCCTGGGCTGTCTAGCATGAACTGCACGCTTGAGCTATTGAGGTTAGGAGACTGAGATGGCCACTCCAGGACCTTCACTTTGTTCTGCTGTAGCCAGCTTCACCCAACCACTAACGATGAGTGGAGAAAAAGTTTAGGTGTTATCATTCATATTCTCTGAAAAAAGTCAAAGAAAGGAAAAATTCTGCCGGGGTATGTAAACTTTTGAGCATAACTGTATCTGCAGCTGGCAGCAGCATGCAAGAGCCATACAGTGAGAAAACTGAATGTACCTACGATAAAAATGACAGACTTCTCCATTCCTTGTAGGTGAAAAAACTTGCAAAATTGGCATTGTATGAAATACTTATTTTCCCCACTGTATATCTATATGTGGCCCAACTTTTGCTTTTATAATTTTCCTTTGTACTAAATTTGCTAAATGAATCGAAGCTTTCAGATATAATAATAAACATAAAGTTCTCCAGTATAACTTGTTTGGCCCAAATCCATGCATTGACTTTACGATAAGTTTATTTTTACTCTCGACATATAGTCCATTTGCATGTTATAATATTCAGATGTTCCTTATAAAGGAAAGTTTCAGGTAACTTGCTTCTTCTTATTAATAATTTAGTGTAATGTAACTATTCTTAAAATAACATAAAGAAATATCAGAGTTGCCGAATTTCAAGAATATACCAGCCTGTCTTGACTTCGAATGTTTTCAGCAATGTGATTAGCCTGTTTGTGTTATTATTATGTATCATAGGCTTGCAGGCATAAGCTTCTGCAAGATTAATGAAATTTAATAGTGTGTGTTATTTCCACAAAATGTCAGATAGAACGCCTTCCGTAGAAAGAACGGCAGCATAACACAGACAAACTAATAGTATCTGTACTCCATTGTTAACCATTTTGATGTCGAACTAATGTATCTCTCCATTAAAAGGTATGGGATAAAGTTGGGAAAGGGGGTGTCAGGCTAAACTCTCAGCATATACTAAGCACATAGTCCTGTAGGGGATATAGCCCGTTTTAAAATTGCTACATCTGATCTGCAGAACCTGGAGTTTAATTAAAGGGAACCTGTCACCCCGTTTTTTCAGTAGGAGATAAAAATACCGTTAAATAGGGCCTGAGCTGTGCTTTACAATAGGGTATTTTTTGTCCCCTGATTCCCTACCTGTGCTGCCGAAATACCTTACAAAAGTGGCCTTTTTCGCCTGTCAATCAGGCTGGTCAGGTCAGATGGGCGTGGTCACAGCGCTGTTTCTCCCCCACATCTTGCTTATGTTCCCGTTGGTGGCGTAGTGCTTCTCGCATGCGCAAGTGCCGAATGCACTGCGCAGCTGTAGAAAAAGAGCGTGCTCGCCGCTCTTCAGCGGTTTTTCGGTGGGCATGGCCATCTTCCTGAGGCCGCGCGTGCGCAGATGGAGTCTCCTGCTTCCCGGGGCTTCAGGAAAATGGCCGCGGGATGCCGCGCGTGCGCAGATGGATATCGCGGCGGCCATTTTCCTGAAGCCTAGATTCGAACTCGGCTTCAGGAAAATGGCCGCCGCGATGTCCATCTGCGCACGCGCGGCATCCCGCGGCCATTTTCCTGAAGCCCCGGGAAGCAGGAGACTCCATCTGCGCACGCGCGGCCTCAGGAAGATGGCCGCGCCCACCGAAAAACCGCTGAATAGCGGCGAGCACGCTCTTTTTCTACAGCTGCGCAGTGCATTCGGCACTTGCGCATGCGAGAAGCACTACGCCACCAATGGGAACATAAGCAAGATGTGGGGGAGAAACAGCGCTGTGACCACGCCCATCTGACCTGACCAGCCTGATTGACAGGCGAAAAAGGCCACTTTTGTAAGGTATTTCGGCAGCACAGGTAGGGAATCAGGGGACAAAAAATACCCTATTGTAAAGCACAGCTCAGGCCCTATTTAACGGTATTTTTATCTCCTACTGAAAAAACGGGGTGACAGGTTCCCTTTAAATATGGTAGTTAAGGTTCCTGGTGCACCTTTGGTGTGGCCAAAAGGCACGGTGCACTGTGCCACCCACTTGTTTTGCATGTCCTTTTTCCTTTACTGTTTATTGTCAGCACTGGCTTTTTTTGCCTTGATTGAACTCTGTCTGTGGAGAAATCTGAGGCCAGCACTATCCATCACCAGTGAGGAGGTTATAGAGGTTCACTTTTCTTCTGCATGCCTCCGATTGAATTCACATTTCTTGTTCATGATTATTTTTCTGAATTCAGGTTTATGATGAATTTGACTATTTTTACCTAATAAGTTGTATTCAATTTTCTATTTCTTTGTATTATATCTGGAATCTACAAACAGGAATCGTCTTATAAATGCCATCCGTTAGTAATTCTCAAGAACAGTTTTCTATCTTTTGCACAATTAATTTACTCCTCTAATATAATACAGCCAACGCGAGTAGGGTTACATTCAATTATTAGAATATAGAACAGTATTACATAACACTAGAATTAAATTCACTGTATCCCTTACATTATTGCAGGGTTATGTAATTGACTTTCATCTCTCATTGTACTCTGTCATTGAAAATAAATCGGAGCCTTATAAGCAATAATCATGGCTATGAATGAGACTAATAGCTGGAATTGCATTTTTTCAACTAATGTAATTTGGAATAATATATTGAAACTGATATTATATTGCTAATAATTATTTTTCAACTTGAGATTTTTAATGAAATCTTCTTTAAAATGTCTCTCTGAGATTTTTTTTGCCGAGGGTGAAACATTAATTGCTTTGCCTAACTCCACTGGGGTTGCAATGGTTTAACTTTTTAAAAAGGCACTGGCTCCATATTTAAAATAGTTCTTAATTAATTTCAGTCTCTACCCTCCAGTAAAGCTTTTTAACTTCCTATAATTAAAATTTATTTGAAGGGCTAAAACAGGACTATATTCGTTTTTTTGCTCATAGTAAAAAAATAGCAGGCAAGTAGCTTCTAACTACCAGGGTGTTCTGTCCAGCATTGGCTCAGAGCGGTCACTGATTGCTTCTGCTAACGATTCAGCTGTTCTTCCTCTTCCTGTTTGCTCTGTCGACAAAGCATGACTGTTGACATTATGCTGACTGACAGTCAGTTAGGCAATGGGGATCCAGCTGTCAATCATCTTGACATCTGTTAGGAGTCGAGTTCCCGCCGCTGCACATGGGCTATCCCGAACCATGGCGGCTGCGGTCTCCCATTCTGCATCAGCCGCAGTGGAGCCTGCTCAGCGGAGACATCGGTTCCAACGTCTCAATCAGTCTGATACTGTGCAAAGGGTTACTGCTGCCTTTCCAGGCTCTGCTGTTGTAGCCTGCACTGGTCAGCGGCGAGCAGGCTTTTCTGGGACTAAGTCCTGCTTTGCACACACTGAGCATGCCCAAGGTAAGACCTCTCATTGGAGGTCATGGGTCACATGTTCAAGTACTGCTGCAGCTCCCATTGGTCCTCTAGGAAGGTCTTGAAGTTGCTCTGGTATTGCAGCAACTTCATTTGGTTCCCTAGGAAGGTCCTGAAGCTGCTGCAGCTATTAAAGGTTTACATGGCCGCACGGCCATGCGCTACTATCACCTCATGTCATGAGCTTGTTATTTGTGGTCGCACCTGTATGTATGTATTCTAGGACCCGGCTGAAATAAGCCCCTAGAATACCGGAACCTCCGGTGAGGAGTGTTTGTGTGCTTTTCTGGTGCGTGACCACTGACTGCCATCAGCTCAGCTGTTAGCTGTGTTCCCCTGTGACAATAACAGGGCACAGTATCTTGTTTCTAGCAAATCTGTGGAGTTAACAGAGTTAGCTTATCCGCCATATAGCACTGCCATTTACCAGAAGCAGGTTCCTCTACTGTACAGTGGACCCCGGGTTGCGAACGCAACTATTTATACATATATACTCGGTGCGTTCCGCCAAATCTAACATAATACTAGCGCCAGGGTCTGGCTAGTATATGGCGGACAAACAGCATTCCTTGCAGTACATCCAGCAGCTGGAGGGTAGGTTGGCGGTCCTTGAGCGAACAACCTCAGCTGTGGATGTTACCGCAGTAGCTATTCAGGCTCCTAGCGTGGCTGCAGCAACCTTGTCCACGGCCACCCTTGTCCCGACTCGATCTCGCCTCCCGTTGCCAGAAACATTTTCTGGTGATAATAAATCTTGTAGGGGTTTCGTGAGCCAGTGCTCTATACACCTCGAGCTCCTGGCCGCACGTTTCCCCACAGAGCGGGCAAAGGTGGGATTTATTGTGTTTCTCCTGTCGGACAGGGCATTGGAGTGGGCTATGCCGCTGTGGGAGCATGGCGATCATGTGGTGAAGAGTGCTCCACTGTTCCTGAGCACTATAAAGCAGGTCTTTTTAGTGCCTCGAGTCACCCATGATACAGCGCTCCCACTGTTGGCATTGACTCAGGGCTCATCCTTGGTCAGCCATTTTGTCATCCACTTCCGCACCCTAGCATCAGAGCTGGAGTGGTCGGATAAAGCCCTTATCCCAATATTTTGGAGGGGGCTGGCTGACCACGTAAAGGACGCTCTGGCCTCAAAGTGAGATTCCCGCCACACTGGTGGAGTTAATAGCTGTGTCTACCTGTGTTGACCTCCGTTTTCACGAGCGGAGGTTAGAGCGGGACCAGTGTAGGCAGAGGTTTCGGCTGGCTCCCACCTTCGCCAAACATTTGGAATCTCCGTTCCTGCTCCCTGAGTCACATGAGGCCATGGAAGTGTCACAAGCGGCATCTAAGTCCCGGACCGCTCGTGCACTCAAGGTCTGCCATGTTTGCCAGCAGTCTGGACATCTTGCCACCAGATGTTCACAGCTGTCGAGGAAACGTCAGCATCTAGTGGTAATAGGTGGAGGTACACTAGACATGGCGACATTTGCCTCCAAATTGTCCTTTAAGGGGACAATTAAAATAGGCTCATTCACTCACTAGGTAGAGCTCTGCATGGATTCTGGGGTGGAGGGCAATTATATGTCTTCTGCCTTCGCCCAATGTCACGCAATACCAATGAAAATGCTAGCTCAACCAGTAACTGTACGAGTGGTGAATGGGTCAACACAGTCCTCACAGATAACACACCAGACCATCCCTTTCACTCTGTCCTTGCCGCCATCTCATCAGGAGATTACATCTCTGCTCGTCATTCCTGAGGGAATTGATGAGATCCTGTTAGGGATGCCTTGGCTACGGTATCACTCTCCTCATATCGAGTGGTCCACAGGCAGAATTTTAGGATGGGGTGAATGTTGTGGGGGAAGATGTCAGAGGGAAAGCCTTCAGGTTGCTACAACTGAGGTCCCCGCAGATCTATCCTCTCTCCCCAAGCAATACTGGCCCTATGCGGACGTGTTCTCCAAAAGGGCTGCGGAGACCCTTCCGCCTCACCGCCCCTATGACTGTCCTATTGACCTCTTGCCTGGTGCTGAGCCTCCCCGGGGGTCGAGTCTATCCGTTGTCTCTCCTGGAGATGGAGGCAATGTCACGGTATATCCAAGAGAATCTGGCAAGAGGATTCATTAGGAAGTCAGTGTCACCTGCAGGGGTTGGGTTCTTCTTCGTACAGAAGAAGAGTGAAGAACTGCAGCCATGCATAGACTACAGGGGTCTTAACTCCATCACAGTTAAGAATAAGTACCCACTACACCTGGTATCTGAGCTTTTTGACAGGCTACAGGGAGCAAAGGTATTTATTAAATTAGATCTGTGGGGTGCTTACAACCCAATTCACATCCGAGAGGGGGACGAATGGAAGATGGCTTTTAACACCAGGGATGGGCATTTTGAATATCTGGTGATGCCCTTCGGGCTCTGTAATGCCCCAGCTGTTTTCCAAGACTTTGTAAATGACATCTTCCGGGATATGCTTTCCACCTCTGTCATAGTTTATCTGGATGATATTCTCATCTACTCTCCAGATATAGATTCCCACTGGAGAGATATTTGCAAGGTCTTCGACCTCCTACTGGCTAAGTCCCTCTATGCCAAGTTGGAGAAGTGTGTGTTTGAGCAGGAATCCTTGCTTTCCTTGGATATATCATCTCTGCCCAGGGATTGGCTATGGATCCTGCCAAGCTGCAGGCTGTGATGGACTGGCAGGAACCTCATTCTCTCAAAGCGGTGCAGCGCTTTATGGGATTCATTAATTACTATAGCCAGTTCATTCCCCACGTCTCAACTTTGGTAGCTCCCTTGGTTGCCCTCACAAAGAAGGGAGCAAATCTCAAGTTGTGGTCGGAGGGGTTCTCCAAGGACTTTCTCTCGATTAAGTCATACTTTGCTAGCGCTCCCATCCTACATCGCACCGATGTAGATAAGCGATTTATTATAGAGGTGGATGCCTCATCCGTTGGTACTGGAGCAATCCTCTTCAAAAAGGATGCTCAAGGTCGGAAGCATCCTTACTTCTTCTTCTCTAAGACCTTTTCACCAGCGGTGAGGAATTATTCCATTTGGGACAGGGAGTTGCTAGCTACGAAGATGGCTTTCTCAGAGTGGAGACATCTTCTGGAGGGAGCTTGCTTTTCCTTCCAGGTGTTCACAGACCATAAGAACTTGGTGTATTTACAGACAACCCAGCAGCTAAATTCTCATCAGACTAGATGTCCCTGTTCTTCTCCCAGTTCCATTTCACCCTCCATTTTCTTTCCGGGGAAAAGAACGTTCATGCCGGCGCTCTTTCTCGCTCTGTAGTGTCATCAGAGGAGGAGGAGGGGGAGCATCCGCTTATTGTCCCTTCAGAGAGCCTGAGAACTGTGGCTCCTGATTCACTAGAGTCTGTTCACCCAGGCAAGACTTTCACTCCATCTAATTTGCGACCGGAGATTCTCTCTTGGGCTAACTCGTCCAAGGTGGGTGGACATTTTGGGACCAAGAGGACATCTGAGCTCTTAGCAGGACGTACTGGAGGCCACATGTGGCCCATGACGTCGGAGACTATATTCGGGTTTGTGTCTCCTTCACCAAGAATTGGTCTCCTCGGCAACGGCATGCTGGGCACCTTTACCCCCTGCCGGTGGCAGACAGGCCCAGGGAGATGGTCGGGATGGACTTCGTGGTAGGCTTACTCAAGTCTCGTAGCTCTACAGTTATCTGGGTAGTCACCGACCATTTTTCTAAGATGGTGCATTTGGTTCCACTTCCACAGTTACTTTCTGCTCGGGCTTTAGCGGCATTGTTCGTCAAACATGTTTTCCGTCTACATGGCATGCCTGACAAAATTGTCAGTGACTGTGGTCCTCGGTTTGCGTCTCAGTTCTGGAGGAAACTCTGTTGCTTACTCAGCATTGAGCTGAATCTCTCTTCTGCATAACATCCCGAGACAAAAGGGTTGGTAGAGAGGGCCAACCAGACTCTGGTCACATACTTACGACATTTTTTCTCCGCCAGGCAGGATGACATGGCATCTTTGCTACCTTGGGGCACAATTTGCTTTGAACAATGCCGTAGCCGACTCTACAGGGCAGACTCTATTTCTCCTTAATTACGGCCAGCATCCACGTGTTCCTGTGCCCATGCCCGTGTCATCCACTGATTCTAGGGTGGCAGACTAGGCGGTGGAGGCACGTGACATTTGGGACCACACACAGGATGCCATCTGGGCTTCCAAGGAGAGATTGAGGGTTTCTGCTGATGCACACCGGTGCCCCATTCTGACCTTTGCTCCTGGCGACTTAGTGTAGCTCTCCGCCCGTAACATCAGGCTACGAGTTGAGCCCACTAAGTTTGCGCCTCACTACATAGGCCCTTTCAAGGTTCTGGAACAGGTCAACCCTGTGGTCTACCGTTTGGCTATTCCTCCACGCCTTGTTATCACCAATACCTTTCACATTTCTCTCTTAAAGCCCGGCGCAGGCGTACTTTGTCTGTCCTGTTGAGGGCAGGGCAAAATACTGCAGTGCGCAGGTGCCGGAAAGATCAGAGAGGCCCGGCGCCTGCGCACTGCAGTACTTTACTCTGCCCTCAACTGGGCAGACAAAGTACGCCTGCGCCGGAGCTGCGGTGTGAAGACCAGAAGAGGACGTCATGGAATGAAGATAGGAGGCACCGGTGTGGACCTGAGACACCCATTTGACCGGACCGCAGCGGGACCGCCCCTGGGTGAGTATAATCTAACCTCTTTTTCTCTTCTTTCAGGTTACATCGGGGGCTTATCTACAGCATTACAGAATGCTGTAGATAAGCCCCTGATGACGGTGAACTTACCTCACCATCGATTTTGGGGGTGACAGGTTCCTTTTAACACATGTGGAATTATATACTTAGCAAAAAAGTATGAAATAACCGAAAATATGTCTTATATTCTAGGTTCTTCAAAGTAGTAACCTTTTGCTTTGATAACTGCTTTGCACACTCTTGGCATTCTCTTGATGAGCTTATAGAGGTAGTCACCGGAAATGGTTTTCACTTCACAGGTGTGCCCTGTCAGGTTTAATAAGTGGGATTTCTTGCCTTATAAATGGGGTTGGGACCATCAGTTGAGTTGAGCAGAACTCTGGTGGATACACAGCTGATAGTCCTACTGAATAGACTGTTAGAATTTGTATTATGGCAAGAAAACAGAAGCTAAGTAAAGAAAAATGAGTGGCCATCATTACTTTAAGAAATGAAGGTCAGTCAGTCCGAAAAATTGGGAAAACTTAGAAAGTGTCCCCAAGTGCAGCTGCAAAAACCATCAAACGCTACAAAGAAACTGGCTCACATGAGGACCGCCCCTGGAAAGAAAGACCAAGAGTCACCTCTGCTTCTGAGGATAAGTTTATCCAAGTCACCAGTCAGAAATCGCAGGTTAACAGCAGCTCAGATTAGAGACCAGGTCAATGCCACACAGAGTTCTAGCAGCAGACACATCTCTACAACAACTGTTAAGAGGAGACTGTGTAGCAGGCCTTCATGGTCAAATAGCTGCTCGGAAACCACTGCTAAGGACAGGCAACAAGCAAAAGAGACTTATTTGGGCTAAAGAACACAAGGAATGGACATTAGACCAGAGGAAATCTTAGTTTTGGTCTGATGAGTCCAATTTTGAGATCTTTGGTTCCAACCACCGTGTCTTTGTGTGACGCAGAAAAGGTGAACAGATGGACTCTACATGAATGGTTCCCACCGTGAAGCATGGAGGAGGAGGTGTGATGGTGTGGGGGTGCTTTGCTGGTGACACTGTTGGGGATTTATTCAAAATTGAAGGCATACTGAACCAGCATGGCTACCACAGCTTTTTGCAGTGGCATGCTATTCCATCCGGTTTGCGTTTAGTTGGACCATCATTTATTTTTCAACAGGACAATGACCCCAAACACACCTCCAGGCTGTGTAAGGGCTATTTGAGTGAGAGTGATGGGGTGCTACGCCAGGTGACCTGGCCTCCACAGTCACCAGTCCAGAACCCAATCGAGATGGTTTGGTGTGAACTGGACCGCAGAGTGAAGGCAAAAGGGCCAACAAGTGCTAAGCATCTCTGGGAACTCCTTCAAGATTGTTGGAAGACCATTCCCAGTGACTACCTCTTGAAGCTCATCAAGAGGATGCCAAGAGTGTGCAAAGCAGTCATCAAAGTAAAAGGTGGCTACTTTGAAGAACCTAGAATATAAGACATAATGTCAGTTATTTCACACTTTTTTGATAAGTATATAATTCGACATGTGTTAATTCATAGTGTTGATGCCTTCAGTGTGAATGTACAATTTTCATAGTCATGAAAATACAGAAAAATCTTTAAAAGAGATGGTGTGTCCAAACTTTTGGTCTGTACTGTATATACTCGGTGCGTTCCGCCAACCCTAACAACATCATCAGTTGCACCTTATCAACAGAGCAGAGTGGAAGAAAAGCCGCTGCTCTTTCTTCTTGACATCAGCAGAAGCCACATAATTGCTGGCAGGAGTGGTCAGTGACCATTCTGTGCCAGAAGAGTTCTGTCCTGGGCAGAATTAGCAGGTAGTTACCAACTACGTGCCTATTGATTCTTATTCCCATAATAAAAAATGAATATGGTCCTGGATAATCACTTTAAATTGAATAATTTCTAGGGCCTTTAGCTGATTTACAAATCATTTAATTTACATTAAAAGGGAATCTATACTTAGGATTAACCCTCCTAAGCCATCTACATGGACAAGAAAGTAATTAAAAGTTGAAAAAAAAGATACCTTAATATCTATTATCCAATGACTTTTTTAGAGAAATCATCATTTTTTATAAGTGTAAATGAGCTACTCAGATCGATGGGCCAGACATAGATTTACCTCAGATTCGGCCTCCAGGGATTATTTTAATTAAAAAGGGATATTCCCAATGTGAGACATGTAATGACTGACACTTTGCTCACATAATCACACAGGTCTGCAGTGAGATTATAACTAACATAGTAAAGCAGATCTAACAAAGAACAGCAAAAGTGAATTTTGTCTCATTGCAAACATTGCATCTACAGTTGTCCTCATAGCATTGTCCAAGCCTGGTTCTAACCATCATAATGCAGCAGAGTTTAACCTTGTCTCATTACAAATGCACCAAACACATTTGCAGTTGTCTTCTGTCTTGGTGGTAACTCACATGCCTCTCCAGCGCCCCTCTACCCACCATGTGGCTTGGCTTCCTCCCACATCAGCTAGTCTGCCTCATGCTGCACTGTTGCATTACTTGTGGCATTTACTTAGCCTTAGAAGAGCATGGTCAGTCTCTGCAGGAAATTAGTCCTTCTAGGTCCTGCAGAGATTAGGTTCCCTGGCCTATCTAGTGCTAGTGGGGTCTTTATTAGGTTGCTCCAGCTACTACTCCACACCCAAACATTGGTTAAAATGTATTTAGCCCCGTTCATGCATTCTACTTTGTCCTGTTTACTGTTACTTTTCAAAAACCTGACCGTCACATCCAAACATAGACTAAGTGTGAACAGGTGCTGAACCTAAAGTTGCCAACTCATATATAGTTAAGTAAATAAGGCAGCACACTGCAGCGCTAAAACATGCAAACATGAAACACGAAAATTGAACTGCATTACTGCACTAGAAATATGAAAAATGAGAGCGTTTAGCGCATAAAAATGGCCAATTTTATGTGTACCTGGTAGCCACATTAGGGCATCTCTCTTATACCAGGTCCTAAACTTGCCTTTCCTCACCGAGAATAAACGTCTCCATCTGAATGGGTACATGTGAAACCTCGTCTTAGACTAAAATTCTCTCTCTCTGTTGAGGGGTATGGGACCTTCTGTAATTAAAACACATGTGGCTAGGTGGCGGAGTGCTCAATCAGAAGGCTAAAGAATACATTTCAAAAACCTGACCATCACATCCAAACATAGACTAAGTGTGAACAGGTGGTGAACATTAAGTTGCCAACTCGTATATAGTTAAGTAAATAAGGCACCACACTGCAGCGCTAAAACATGCAAACATGAAACACGAAAATTGAACTGCATTTCTGCACTAGAAATATGAAAAATGGGAGCGTTTAGCGCATAAAAATTGCCAATTTTATGTGTACCTGGTAGCCACATTAGGGCATCTCTCTTATACCAGGTCCTAAACTTGCCTTTCCTCGCTGAGAATAAACGTCTCCATCTGAATGGATGTGACGGTCAGGTTTTTGAAATGTATTCTTTAGCCTTCTGATTGAGCACTCCGCCTCCTAGCCACATGTGTTTTAATTACAGCAGAACCCATACCCCTCCACAGAGAGAGAGAATTTTAGTCTAAGAAGAGGTTTCACATGTACCCATTCAGATGGAGAGGTTTATTCTCAGTGAGGAAAGACAAGTTTAGGACCTGGTATAAGAGAGATGCCCTATTGTGGCTACCAGGTACACATAAAATTGGCCATTTTTATGCGCTAAATGCTCTCATTTTTCATATTTCTAGGGCAGTAATGCAGTTCAATTTTCGTGTTTCATGTTTGCATGTTTTAGCGCTGCAGTGTGCTGCCTTATTTACTTAACTGTTTACTGTTACTGACCTGGCTTGTTTTACCTGTTCTGTCTGACTTCTCTGCTCCTGACCCTACCTCCATTTATTGATCCTGTGCTGCCTGACCACTCTTTTGTCTTTGCCCTCTAGTACCGCGAACACATGCCTCTGAACTTCCGATCTGCTGCTGCAGTCCTGGGGACTACCCTGGAGAAGTACCGTCATGCTTCTAGATTCAAACTCTTGTTTCTGTGTTCTGTAGTAGGTATTTTTTTCCTGTGATTCATGGTTTCTTTGGGTGTTTTAGTTTTATTACCTTTATTTCTGTCAAGTTTGGTCAACAGATGTTTTTCAATTACTCTATTTGTCTTCCCTATCATCTTTCGGGTGCAGCTTTAGATACCTTCCCTTCTGATGTTTTCTGTTGGTGATAGACTTTATTGGATTCATTCACTGTGCTATAGTTTGTGTTGGTTGCAGTTGCTTTGTGTGTGATTCTGTTTCTCCTTAGGGAACTGCAACTCTAGCAATTCTAGGTGCTGCTAAGCTGCTGTCGAGTGGGGGCACCATTGCGTTATATTAGGGTGCCAACCTCTGTGGTAAAGCAGGGACAAACCAGAAGGGCTTTTCCTCGTCCGAACAGAGACCTGTTAGGTCCAGATATTTGTCTTCCTGGTTTGTACGTTACCCAAGTGAATGTGCTATGGCAGTCATAACAGTGACCGCGAATCTCATTACTACATTTAACAACCAATGTCAGGATGTGCATCAAAATCTGAACCAAAAATTGGATCATACTTTTGAGTATATCCGAATTGCAATGATTTATTCCAACACATCCCTGAATAATAGCAAGAAGGGCCAAAAATTTGAAGGAACTCATCATTCTAAACCACTTTAAACAACCAACTCCACCTTTAAATAAAGGTGTGAGATTAAAGGAATCATAACCTTGTGGTAGCTGCACAATTTGTCCACTGTTGAAAGCAAAGAAGAGTATTTGTCTCGATTTTTCCTACAGTTATTCGCTCACATGCATATTTCATTTTTATTTAACTAGACCTTGGGTCAAATGCCAAATGAAATTGAACCTTGTCTCCCGCAGCTGATAATGATATCCTTATTTCGATGTATATAAATAGCATATTATGAGCTTCAGGCATGCACTTATTCCCCTGATGAAGTTACAGGTTTAGTGCCGATATGCGTGGGATAAAATAACCTGTACCTGTTCACTTTATCTATGGGTTTCCACTTTTTTTTCAGACTTTACTGGTAATATGTTTTTCATTTTATTAAACCAACTATATGCAATTTGACAACATTATTTGTAATTTGACTGTTTTATTATGTTATGGAGATATAAATTACGAAGTGCTGCATTGAATATATTATCTTTGCAATTTTTCTGGCTGGTCATATTGCATAGTCATAGTGCACATGATCACTTCTGGTTAAAGTGGTTTCTTATGTTTGTGGTGGTTAGGGTTGGAAAAAGCCATGTTATTGGCTTTTCAGTTAGACAGAAAAACATGTATGAGAAAGGAGAACACAGGTATTGAAAACCTAGGGTGGGGGAGGCCTCATCACAAGACAAGTAAATGCATAATTAAGTGCGTAATTGGCATCAAGCTGGACAAATATATACAATGAGCGGGATTTAGACAAAAAAATATCAACTGTGTACCGTTGGTTGGTAGGTAAGTAGGAAATTAAGGGGACAAAGTAGGATTGGTATGTTAGTTGTAATAAATCCCCTAACTACTGTGAGGTAAGTAAATACACACTGGCTCCCTGGTGTTTCGATATGTGTATCGACCCAGCAGGGGGTCGATCAGCGGACGGCACAACACATAACGGGATGCTATAGGGGAGAGAAAGGCCCTACCGATAGGGAATGAGGGCTGGTCACTTCCTGCTCAAACTTGAGTCTGTCCCTGCACTTCCCATAATGCCCTAAGTCGGTCCCCCCCACTTCCATCAGGAACCTTGTCCCTTGCTGCCACCTAACACTGCTCTGGCTAGTGCACTGGCCAGAAACTGCACTAGCCTCACCACTGCAAATAGTGCAACACAGTGGACAGTGACAAACACAAGAAAGACAAGGTGAAAATACCAAACTTAGCTTAATTGCCTTCTCTACTGCAAAGCACCGCACAGCAGGAGAAAGGCACCCAGACCATGAACTCCACGAAACCAATAAATTCATCACTGCAACCAGAGAGCTCCTTACTCTAGGCTTGGTCAACATAGACTGCCCTATTACCGACAGTCAGTTGATGCATCAGTTTACCATTTAAAGGATGGTGGGAGTGGTCACCACCCTCATCAGCTGACCCAGCAATTCTGCAATTGCAGTACACAGTCAGAGAGGGAGAACTGACATTAACCCCCACTGGCCTGAACTTAACAAGGGTCCATTTTAACCTTAGTGGAACCAGAGCTGTCACGAATCCAAAAAATGGATCATGACAGATGGGAGCTGAAGGACTGTTAGAGGACAAGTGTTGCTACAAATGTGTTTGGAATGAGAGAAAGTTCTATTCTGCTGTACTGTATTAACTCTGCAGTACTTTGTTAGCTCTGCTGTACTGTTAGTTCTGTTATTACTGCAGAGTTGTGTGTGATTATGAGAACAAAGTGTCAGTCTTACTTGGTTTACACTGGCAACTTTCATTTAAAGAAAGCTCTGAAGGTAGCTTCACAGGGACATCAGTGTCCGGTTCATAGTTTTGAACAGCTCATTTTCATAAAAGAAAAATGTGCATTTCTCTATAATAAGACATCAAATCGCAGATATCAAGATATCATTTTATTCAACTTTTATGACCTGTATGCTATATAGATGTCTTATGAGGATTGATCGAACTCACAGATGCCCTTTAAAAAGTTAACATTTTAATTGAAACTTTTCATTGTTCCATTTATTTAAATAGGCACTTTTTGAGGATAAGCAAATAGTAGGCAACGGAAGTGGAATACAGGATCAGAATCATAAAAAAAATCAATTCTTTAATTGATCATCATAAAAAGAGGAATAAAAACAGTGGATACTGGTTCCAGCGAGTCACTTTAACTCATAGGCTCCTGAGCATGAACCAATTATAGCCGTAATTTGAGGATGCGAGTGGCCCTAGACTTATTATGGCTACCTTATCTCTCCCTCTGAAAAAAAAATGGTCTGATACTCATTTTTTTTTTCTGTAAATTGTCTCTTAAGAGAGGAAGAGGACAAGAACTCTAGTGCCACCTATTGGAAGTAGCAATTCTTACAGTCAATGTCAACCCTTTAAGGAGCCTTGTCACATGACTTGGATAAAAGCCAAACCAGAATCTCAATTTGCAGATACTGTGTTTCGGGGTACTGCCCCTTGTCAGTGCAAACTGGAGATCTGGTTTGGCTGAGTGAGAAGCGTCTGACTAGGATCCAAGAAGTATTGTTTCTCCTTGTGGAGAGTGACATGTTAAGCATGTCGAGATGAGGAGACTTAAACCCACAAAGCCCCAAAAGACAGTGTCTGCAAATTGAGATTCTGGTTTGGCTTTTATCCTAAGTCATGTGACAAGGCTTGGTAAAGGGTTGACATTGACTGTTAGGATTGCTACTTCCAATAGGTGGCACTAGAGTTCTAGTCCTCTTCACCTCTGAAGAGACAATTTGCATATTTCCCAGAGGAGCATTGTGGCTTTAAGTCTCCTCATCTCGACATGCTTAACCTGTCACTCTCCGCAAGGAGAAACGATTATTTTTCTGTAGGTAGAGGTGTGTATGGATTTTTCGCAGGACAAACTGTAGTTTTCAAAGGACCATTTTTGGGCACACAAGACATTTTGATCACTTTCTATTTGATTTTTTTAGTAGAGAAGATGAAAACAAAAACAGCTAACATGATAAATATTGTGGAATTATTATTTTTTTACAGTCAACATGCAAGATCTATAATATAATGCTGGGAGCGTCACTCTGTCCGAAGCCTTTATAGACTGCGCAAGCGCAAGCACTGGCGCAGTCTGGGCCTCACAGAGTGACACTCCCAGGAGATTGCTGTATGCGTAAACACTGAACGCACACCGCGATCTCCAACGGAGAGGCAGGGACCGCCAGGAGGGTAAGTATCGGCTATATTCACCTGTCCCCCGTTCCAGCGCTGCGTGCAGCTCCGTCTCCGTGTCCCGCTCCTCTGCCTGTGATGTTCAGTTCAGAGGGCGCGATGACGCGCTTAATGCGCGCCGCCCTCTGACTGAACAGTCACAGCCAGAGGACCCGGAAGATGGCGGCGTGCAGCGGTGGAACGGAGCAAGGTGAATATAGCAAGTGCTGGGGGGCCTGGGCTGGCGGCGATACTGGCACCTGACCCCCACAGCGCGCCGGTGTCCCCGCCTGCTCAGGCTCCCCAGCACTCAGCGCCCAGCGACGATACGTGAGTATGTTTTTTTTTTTTATATATTGCAGCAGCATACGGGGCATATACCATGGAGCATCTTATGGGGGCCATAAACCATAATGGAGCAGTGTACAGGGGCATATATCATGGAGCATCTTATGGGGGCCATAAACCATAATGGAGCAGTGTAGGGGGCATATAATACCATGGAGCATCTTATGGGGGGCCATAAACCATAATGGAGCAGTGTACAGGGGCATATACCATGGAGCATCTTATGGGGGCCATAAACCATAATGGAGCAGTGTACGGGGGCATATACCATGGAGCATCTTATGGGGCCATAAACCATAATGGAGCAGTGTACGGGGGCATATACCATGGAGCATCTTACGGGGGCCATAAACCTTTATGGAACAGCGTATGGGGCATACATTATGGAGCATCTTATGGGGGCCATAAACCTTTATGGAGCAGTGTACGGGGCATATACTATGGAGCATCTTATGGGGGCCATCAACCTTTGTGGAGCAGCATATGGGGCATATGGATGGGAGCAGCAAATTAAAGAATGGTGGCGCAGGATGGGAGCAGCACATGACAGAATGGGGGCGCAGGATGGGAGCAGCACATGACAGAATAGGGGAGCACATGACAGAACGGGGGCGCAGGATGGGAGCAGCACTTGATAGAATGGGGGAGCAGGAGGGGAGCAGCACATGACATAATGGGGGTGCAGGATGGAAGCAGCACATGACAGAACGGGGGTGCAGTATGGAAGCAGCACATGACAGAACGGGGGTGCAGGATGGGAGCAGCACATGACAGAACGGGGCGCAGGATGGGAGCAGCACATGACAGGATGGGGGCGCAGGATGGGTGCAGCACATGTCAGAATGGAGGCGCAGGATGGGAGCAGCACATGTCAGAATGGAGGCGCAGGATGGGAGCAGCACATGACAGGATGGGGACGCAGGATGGAGCAGCACATGACAGGATGGAGACCATATACCAATATAAATGCTCGCCACCCGGGCGTAGAACAGGTTCAATAGCTAGTAACTAAATATTGTTTTCTTATAGGTACTCTTCCACAAAGTCAGGGATTTTGCAGGATTACAATAAGGAGTATAAGTAACCAATTATACCAAAGAGGAGATAATAATCATAATTTCCATAAATAAATAGAAACAGTTATTAGCTGAAACATTACTGTATATTTCATGGCATCTTTGAAAACAAAGGATAGTCCATGTTGGGAGCTGTTTTCTTAAGAGAGCATTTAACATTCTGTTGCATCAACGATTGATAGACGCCTCTGTAATGATCAATATTGATTACGAAAATATTCATTTTTTCCCTTTCCTTTGAAAAAAAGTTATATAAATTATTGCCAACTTTTATGTATTAGATAATGAAACTAAAAATATAATCTAAATACAAGAAAAGTAAAGATTCAAATATAAATATAAACTGAATCATAAATGAATTTGTTTAATACTCGTGAAGTTCATGATTTATAGTAAATAATTTAATTACAGACATTAATATTTGGTTTTTAATAGATAGAAGTTTTGATTGTGATTTTTGCTTCCAAAGCAATGATCCATTCAAAATTGTACAATATTTTAAAGATGGGTATAGGCTTAAGAATTACAAAGACAGAAGGATAAAGATATTTTTATCTGTAATATCATTTTGAACTAAATTAAGAAAATAAAATAATTTTAGTCTAGACAGAGTTTAATTTTTGTGCTACTTTGTTAGGTCTGTTATTTTTCATTTACAGAGGTTACTCAGTGTTTGACCTTTGCCAACTTTGAATTCCACCATCCAATGTGCTGTTTAAGTTTAAATAGATTAAAAAAATGATTTTGTAGAAGAAGAAATTGTTTAATTTTGCTCCCATCTATGAAAAACATGTTTCAGCTATTCAAGGTTATAGAGTAAATTCTATTTTTGATCACAATGGTAATAAAAAAGTCAGTAATGATTTTGTCTTCTTCAAAAATAACATTTTATCAATTTAAAAATGATTAAACCTATTTTCTAATATTGAAAAACATTAACCCCTTTCCGACATGTGCCATAATAACACGCACATGCCCGACCCCCCCCCCCAGCAGATTGGTGCGGGCTTCGGCACTGAGCTCGCACTTTTCCTGGCACTTGGCATCTGATCTATATATGGTGGGTACGGAAAGTATTCAGACTCTTTTACATGTTTCATTGCAGCCATTTGGTAAATTCTAAAAAGTTAATTTTTTATCAATAATGTACACTCTACACTGCATCTTGACTGAAGAAAAACAAATGTAGAAATTTTTGGAAATTTATCAAAATATATCACCATATCACATGGTCATAAGTATCCAGACCCTTTGCTCAGTATTGAGTAGAAACACCCTTTTGAGCTAGGCTCTGTGCTGTATACTACGTGACTGGGCAATATACTATGTGGCTGGGCAATATGCTATGTGGCTGGGCAATATACTATGTGGCTGGGCAATATACTACGTGACTGGGAAATATACTACATGGCTCTGTGCTGTATACTATGTCACTGGGCAATATTCTATGTGGCTAGGCAATATACTACATGGCTGGGCAATATAATATGTGACTGGGCAATATACTACGTGGCTGGACAATATACTACGTGGCTGGGCAATACACTATGTGGCTGGGCAATATACTCTGTGGCTGGGCAATATACTACATGGACATGCATATTCTAGAATACCCGATGCGTTAGAATCGGGCCACCATCTAGTTGCTCAATAAATTGGACCAATGACAAGAACTGGCAGTTTCCTTTGGTCGAACTGCATGTCCAGCCTCCATAGTCAAGTCAGACAAGGTGTTCAGCACAACCATTAGCATTGTTACATCCAAGATGAGCAGGTTATCCACAATGAGCATGACAAAACCTAACATTAGTCAGCATAAATTGGGCATGGTTAAGTCCTGATTTAAATTCACCTCTGCCTGATTAAATTGGCCAAACCTTATGCTTGTTTGACTCTTTGTCTGTATTTTACAGCATTCTGTTTCTGTAAGTGCTTACTTGAGAATCTAATCCCTGCCTAGCATATCATTGATACTGTATTACTGCCGATGGAGTGGCTGCCATTGCTGGTCTTACAGTGAAAAAGCTTGGTTAGAAGTCATTGCTTCTTCTTGGAAAGCAGTTTGTCTATTTCTGCTCTCTAAAAAAAATTGCCAATTTTTGGCTGGCTTGATTAAAAGCTGTTGTAATTGCTTAATCATTTTGGAAATAGCAAACCTGTTGTGGATCCCCCAAAAAAGGATTTTTTTTCACTCCTAGTTGATAAGCAACTACTTCACGTTCAAAACAGCACACTTGTTTTGTCTTCACAAATAAAGGAGTAATTTCTGAGCTTCTGAAAAATGTTTTTGTGATTCATGTAACAAGAAAGCTTTTCATAGTCCCCAAATCGGGAAAGTTTTTGGACTTACAGTGCAAAAAACAGCACAGCTTCTTCCATGTGCGCGGCCTATTAATAAGCACCAGCAAGGCAGGTATAAGCCACCAAAATGGACAATTATTAGATCATTTAATACATTTTGAGTAACCTACAAAGTCTGAACTGCATGATAACAGAACTAGGCAACATGTCAACAGGGAAATTAAAGCGCTAAATAGCGCTGAAAAGCCCCATAACACAAAAAGCAAACTAACTCCATATAGTCTATAGAAGAACAGGAGTAGAATCGGAGCAAAAGAATAGTGCAAAATATAATTTATTAATTAACAGCAATAGTGCATAGATACATATAAAGCAGTACAAAAGGATGATTAAAAGAATGGGAAAGTGAGTCACCCCCGGTGAGCACCCTGCCACGAACAAATATCATATAGACAGTCTACAGGTAATAGCTGTATGTGTAAACCACGTTGCTCCTGTGGGTAACTAGTGTACCCCCCACTTGATAAAATACTAGCAACAAGGCAACGCTTACCAAATACAATGCGAGCAGGCAGGGTGCACCGGGCCGGGAGCAGAGAGGTCCCCGACGCGCGTTTCGCTGACGCTGGTGTTCGGCTTTCTCAAGGAGAAGTGCTCCAAACCGGAACCGGACCCTACAAATAGCACACGCCCCTCCCCATGTAAAACATCACATGGGGTGCCCCAGCCAATGTCTGCCACGTAAGCGGCGCATGCGCTCCTGATGTGCTCCGTCCCACGTCAGGAACGGCGTCACGCATCGCCCAGACGCTGCGGGTAAGAGTGCCCCGACAGCGCCTGCGCGAGGCAGTGATGACGCCGACCGGACTGGGAGCCAGGGCACCGCAGACAGCGCATGCGCACCATGGCCTGTCAGGTAAAATAAACATAGGTACACATAACGGAGGTCTATATAATGATGTCAAACAAGTATAAAACTGTATCCAAAACAATGCGGAAGATATTACAGCACAGTCCCATGGATGTTGGGCTGACAGATGGCAAAGGTGCGTAGAGGGGCACAATCAGCTGGCAGTGCTGGAAATGTAAGTCCAAAGTGTATACACGGTCATCCAAGGGAGAGGTTCTGAAGTTCGGAGCACAAATATTGAATATAATAACTAGAAATAATGAAAAGAAAATAAAGTGAATAAAAACACAATAAAAACAAAAAAGTCCCGAAATGGAACCCACATATTCAGCCCAGATAAGGGCTCATGTAAGGAATACAACAGGAGATGATACCCAACTTAACTAAAAAAGAGAAATATAAATGGACGGAAAGACATGAAAATGAGGGATCGATAAAGGATTTCATCCTAAAAAGGAAGAGAAGCTAAGGGACTCATTAAGTCCTTTTGGGGTCAAGGTGTTGAGACGGACAATCCAGGCGGCTTCTCGCTGAACTAACACTTTCTTGTAATTCCCACCCCTGACCCCAAGGTGCACACACTCGATGCCTCTGACCTGAAGAGTCCCCGCATCACAGTTATGGAAACGTTTGAAATGGCGGGGGAGAGTCTTCAGGTCAGAGTCATCAGTGGCCCCACGCGCCAATTTTTGGCTGGCTTGATTAAAAGCTGTTGTAATTGCTTAATCATTTTGGAAATAGCAAACCTGTTGTGGATCCCCCAAAAAAGGATTTTTTTTCACTCCTAGTTGATAAGCAACTACTTCACGTTCAAAACAGCACACTTGTTTTGTCTTCACAAATAAAGGAGTAATTTCTGAGCTTCTGAAAAATGTTTTTGTGATTCATGTAACAAGAAAGCTTTTCATAGTCCCCAAATCGGGAAAGTTTTTGGACTTACAGTGCAAAAAACAGCACAGCTTTTTCCATGTGCGCGGCCTATTTATAAACACCAGCAAGGCAGGTATAAGCCACCAAAATGGACAATTATTAGATCATTTAATACATTTTGAGTAACCTACAAAGTCTGAACTGCAGTTTATAGTTAAACTGGATGGTGGCCCGATTCTAACGCATCGGGTATTCTACAATATATGCATGTCCACATAGTATATTGCCCAGTCACGTAGTATATTGCCCAGTCACATAGTATATTGCCCAGTCATGTAGTATATTGCCCAGCGACATAGTATATTGCCCAGTCACGTTGTATATTGTCCAGTCACCAAGTATATAACACTGCCCACACAGTATATAACACTGGCCACGTAATATCTAGCACAGCCCACGCAGTACATAACACAGCCCACATAGTATGTAACACTAGCCAGGTAGTATACAGCACAGAGCCACGCGGTATATAACACAGCCCACATAGTATATAGCAGTGTGGGCACCATATCCCGGTTTAAAAAAATAAAAAATAGTTCTATAATCACCCGCCGGGATCCAATCCAGCGAAGCTGTCCCGATGCCCGCGTGGCTGACGCCATCTTCCATTCCAAGGATGCATTGCGAAATAATTTCGCAATGCGTCGCTGGGAACGGAAGATGGCGTCAGGCGCGAACGGCTTGGCGGACTATGGAGGGTGAGTATAGCAGGTTTTTTTTATTATTATTTCTAACACTACATTTTTTACTATTGATGCCGCCAAGGCAGCGTTAATAGTAAAAAGTTGGGGACACACAGGGTTAATAGCGGCGGTAACGTAGTGCGTTACCCGCGGCATAACACGGTCCATTAGCGCCGGCATTAACCCTGTGTGAGCGGTGACCGGAGGGGAGTATGCGGGCGCTGGGCAGTGACTGCGGGGAGTAAGGAGCAGCTATTTTCTTCTGGACTGTGCCCGTCGCTGATTGGTCGTGGCTGTTTTGCCATGACCAATCAGCGACTTGGATTCCATGACAGACAGAGGCCGCGACCAATGAATATCTGTGACAGACCGAAGGACAGACAGTATTATGAAAGTGACCCTTAGACAATTATATAGTAGACTAGATGGCAGCCCGATTCTAAAGAATCGGGAGTCTAGAATCCATATATACTTTATTTATTCAAATGTAAGAATAATACAATTAATAAATAATAGTAAGAAAGAACAAAAATAATAGGCAGTATATGGAGAAAACACCAAACAAAAGTTCAAAATTTGTGTGAAAATGTCACTGAACCACTTCACAACTAAATATATATAATTTTGGTAAATGGTATTATCATTTTTTTGACGAAATTCGGCAGGAGCTTGAAGAGCAACGTCACCGGGCACGCCTCCACGCAGTAGAAACTTGCTGTGAGGTAAAAATTCAAAAATCACACCAAAATGGCAGGCGGAGTGTGTCACAGTACGGCACGTTTCTGATTGGTCGCTCGCAGCAGGCGGCAACCAATCAGACACTGGACACTGTTGACGTCACTTATCTCCGGACATTAGCTCCGGACATTAGCTCCGGACATTAGCTCCGGACATTAGCTCCGGACATTATCTCCGCACATTAGCTCCGGACATTAGCTCCGGACATTAGCTCCGGACAAAGCCACGGAAGTTGGCACAAATTGCAGGAAGTAGTATTCTAGGCAATTAATCTCCGGACATTAGCTCCGACATTAGCTCCGGACATTAGCTCCGGACAAAGCCACGGAAGTTGGCACAAATTGCAGGGAGTAGTATTCTAGGCAATTATATATTAGATGTGCTGCTGGTTACACACCCATTTTCCTTATCAGATAGGTTGAGGTCACTTGGGCACTAAAAAGGCTGTGTTTGCATCACAGAGTTCAAAACAGCTTCCATACACACCTAGAATACCTCAGTGTGTTAGGCTGGTTTCACATTTGCGTTTAAAAGCGCAGCGTTTTAAACGCAAATGCATGTGGTGAAAAAAACACATGTAAACGCATTTAAACGCTGCGTTTTTTAGACGCATGCGTTTTTGCATGTGTTAAAACAAACGCGGCGTTTTGACGCATTTACATGCGTTTTTTCCTGCGTTTGCGTTTTTGAAACGCATGATGAGAAGTGTGTGACAGCTGCCAATCATCAAAATCCACTAGAAAACCCACTATAAATATAAATAGCTAGGGTTAGGGTTAGGATCCCTAGTAACCCTAGGGATCCTAACCCTAACCCTAACCCTAGGGATCCTAACCCTAACCCTAACTGTAACCGTAACCCTAACCCTAGGGATCCTAACCCTAACCCTTAGGGTTAGGGTTAGGATCCCTAGGGTTAGGGTTAGGGTTGGGGGGTGGCTTATCAGTGTGTATTCTTGTGTTTTTCTATTGAAACGCATGCGTTTAAAAACACATGCAAACGCATGTGCTTAAAAACGCATGCATTTACATAGACAGCAATAAGTTTTTTTGCCGCAAAAAAACGCATGCGTTTTTGGGGGCAAAAAAAGCCTCTAGAAATTACTACATGTTGCATTTCTGCAACAAAACGCAAGCATAGAAACTACGCATGCATCGTCAAAACGCGGCAAAACACATGCAAAAAAACGCATGCGTTTTTAATGTTAAGTATAGGAAAAAAAACGCATTTTTTTGCGCTAAAACGCAGCGGCAAAAAACGCAAATGTGAAACCAGCCTTATACAAGTATTTCACGAGCAGGTAGAGACTTTTCAGCAATTTTTATAGTGCTTTGTAAAAAGCACTATATTGTTATTCCACCGTAGTTAACTTCTTCTTCTTATTATTCAGTCCGCAATTAATGCGGCCCGAACCGCTGCACTCCAATGAGGTGTCATTTCGAAGCCAGCGTTCCTGGGAGGTGTGCTAAGTATTTTTCGTGTCGATCGGATTTGTAGTTTTGGCGCAATTGGCGTTTGAAAATTTTGTCTCAATGCATTTCAATGGGGAAATTGTGTCATAAGGTATAATGGCTGATTTCTGAGGCAATTTCAAAATAACTGCCAACTGCCACCTGGCTCATTAGCTCATTGCTATGTGCAGTCAGATCCAGTTACTATCCCAACGCCTACGAACTCTACATGACCCCACCAGGACACAGTTTTGCCAGATAATATCAGCTCTTAAAGTGACCCCGCCCATCAAATCGGAGGCCGAGGGGCCCCGCCCATCAAATCGGAGGCCGAGGGGCCCCGCCCACCAAATCGGAGGCCGAGGGGCCCCGCCCACCAAATCGGAGGCCGAGGGGCCCCGCCCACCAAATCGGAGGCCGAGGGGCCCCGCCCACCAAATCGGAGGCCGAGGGGCCCCGCCCACCAAATCAGAGGCCGAGGGGCCCCGACCTCCAAATCGGAGGCCGAGGGGCCCCGCTCTCCAAATCGGAGGCCGAGAGGCCCCGCCCACCAAATCGGAGGCCGAGGGGCCCCGACCTCCAAATCGGAGGCCGAGGGGCCCCGACCTCCAAATCGGAGGCCGAGGGGCCCCGCTCTCCAAATCGGAGGCCGAGGGGCCCCGACCTCCAAATCGGAGGCCGAGGGGCCCCGACCTCCAAATCGGAGGCCGAGGGGCCCCGACCTCCAAATCGGAGGCCGAGGGGCCCCGACCTCCAAATCGGAGGCCGAGGGGCCCCGACCTCCAAATCGGAGGCCGAGGGGCCCCGACCTCCAAATCGGAGGCCGAGGGGCCCCGACCTCCAAATCGGAGGCCGAGGGGCCCCGACCTCCAAATCGGAGGCCGAGGGGCCCCGCCCACCAAATCGGAGGCCGAGGGGCCCCGACCTCCAAATCGGAGGCCGAGGGGCCCTGACCACCAAACCGGCGCCTGAGGGGCCACGCCCACCAAACCGGCGCCTGAGGGGCACCCAAGTGTGAAAGTCTTGCAGGGGCAGCCCGGGCACCATTCCAAAGCACTATCTGTAGTTCCTTCAGGAAATACCCATCTAGTTTGATTTGCAGTTTAGTTTATTTTTTTATTTTTTGCAAATCTAATCTTCTGGAAAAATTCGGCAATTCTGGCTAATTCAGATTTCAATCAGTCTGCAAATTTTTTCTTTGTACTTACAAAAAATATCTCTATGCCTCCATATGAAATCAGAATGACGTTAAAAAGAACAAGACTATAGAGAAAGTAACATAAGATTTTGTAAAATGTAATCAAGTGTTTCCAAAGTACACTTGCTATGTCTTCGCTCTGAAGAAAAATTGACAATGTCTAATGGTTTTGAAAAGAAGGGTTGTATATAGAGTAATTGGTGTAATTTTCAACTGTGATTTGATCAAATTTAGTTTTCGGAGTCTATGGGAACACCATGGAAAAAAAATGAAAGTGTGCAATTGAAGCACCAGGATGCTTTGTTATTGCAGCATTTATAGTCTGCTAACATTGTCTGTAGCATTCAAGTATTTTACCTACTTTTTTTTAATAAAACTCCTAAGCTACTATAAAGCTTACTGTTTGATAGGAAATTGTGCCTCATGCATAATAGTCCAGAAAATAGCATAATAATTTTCTAATAAATTTTGGTGGTCGTTGAACGTTATGTCAATGTACCAGGACTAGTGTTGAGCGATACCTTCCGATATTTGAAAGTATCGGTATCGGATGGTATCGGCCGATACCGGAAAAATATCAGATCTCGCCGATACCGATACCCGATACCAATACAAGTCAATGGGACACAAATATCGGAATGTATCCTCGATGGTTCCCAGGGTCTGAAGGAGAGGAAATTCTCCTTCAGGCCCTGGGATCCAAAAATAATGTAAAAAATAAAGAATAAAAATAAAAAATATGGCTCTATACTCACCCCTCCGAAGGACCCTGGCTGTCATCGCTGCAAGCGTCCGCCTCCGTTCCTGAGAATTGCAGAGAGTGAAGGACCTTCGATGACGTCGCGGTCAGGTGACCGGTCATACGCACAGCACACTCCGATACCGATTTCCGATATCACAAAAATATCGGAACTCGGTATTGGAATTCCGATACAGCAAGTATCGGCCGATACCCGATACTTGCAGTATCGGAATGCTCAACACTAACCAGGACAAACTGTTAAACAGAGGAGCATTTGTATTAAACAAAATATTGGCCAAAATATTTCCATCAGCACTTACCCAGTGAGTTTTACAGCACAGGCGATAGTAAGCGTTCCTGAAGTAATAATGCCAGAACATATTGACAACATGCTCGCAGCGGCATGCATAACTACGCAATTTTGCCAGCATTTTCAATCACAGATAAAGCTGTGCAAATGTCTTTGTTTATTGCCGCAGTATGTACGGTAAATATCAAGCTTTGCATGTAATTGTTCTTGGTATTACATCAGTGACTAGATGTAAAAGTTATTCAATCATCTTGATAAGACCTTGTCAGTAAATACAATGTGACAAATGCATTTTTCTCCTGGGTTCTAGATGTCATAGACTTTTAATTAGTAGTACTATTATTCCCACATGCCTGTCAGAACCTACAGCACAGCTGAATGATGTGTAGACAAGTAGACATTTTGCTAGGCGGGCCATTGAATGGAGATGTTTTTCAACTGCCAGTAAATATAGAGTTCTTCTAAAACCTCAGTTAAGCAAGCCGAGTAAATCGATAGTTAAAATTTGTCCTTGAATCAACTTTTGGAAGACAAGCACAGGCTTTGACTACACAATTTCATATGTTAAAACCATGCATGTTTTGTATTTCATAATTAGGTCTATTACAAGAACATAGTCTGTGATATATGGCAATATATAAAATTCCTACTGCTTTCCTTCTAATGTAAAGCCAAGCCAAACTTGAGTTAAAAAGTCTTCAATTTTTTTTTAAAAAAGCTAATTAAAGAATCACTCCAGCAAAGTTTTTATCCTCTTAATATACAGTGGGGGAAATAAGTATTTGATCCGTTGCTGATTTTGTAAGTTTGCCCACTGACAAAAACATGAACAGTCTAGAATTTTAACGGTAGGTTAATTTTAACATAGAATATCAAAAATAAAATCCAGAAAATCACATTGTAGAAATTATATAAATTTAGTTGCATTTTGCAGTGAAAAATAAATATTTGATCCCTTTGGCAAATAAGACTTAATACTTGGTGGCAAAACCCTTGTTGGCAAGCATAGCAGTCAGACATTTTTGTAGGTGCTGATGAGGTTTGCGCACAAGTCAGGAGGAGTTTTGGTCCACTCCTCTTTGCAGGTCATCTCTAAATCATTAAGAGTTTGATGCTGTTGCTTGGTAACTCGGAGCTTCAACTCCCTCCATAAGTTTTCTTCTATGAGATTAAGGTCTGGAGACTGGCTAGGTCATTCTATGACCTTAATGTGCTTTGTTTTGACCCTCTCCTTTCTTGCCTTGGCTGTATGTTTTGGGTCATTACCCTGCTGGAAGACCCAGCCATGACCCATTTTTAATGTCCTGTGGAGGGAAGGAGGTTGTCACTCAGGATTTTATGGTACATGGCTCTATCTATTTTCCCATTGATGCGGTGAAGTAGTTCTGTGCCCTTAGCTGAGAAACACCCCCCAAAAAATAATGTTTCCACCTCCATGCTTGACAGTGGGGATGGTGTTCTTTGGGTCATAGGCAGCATTTCTCTTCCTCCAAACTTGGTGAGTTGAGTTAATGCCGAAGACCTCAAATTTTGTCTCATCTGACCACAGCACCTTCTCCCAATCACTCAAAGAATCATTCAGGTGTTCATTGGAAAACTTCAGACGGGCCTACACATGTGCCTTCTTGAGCAGGGGGACCCTGCGGACACTGCAGGACTTTAAACCTTTACGGCGTAATGTGTTATCAATGATTTTTTTGGTGACTGTTGTCCCAGCTGCATTAAGATCATTAACAAGTTCTCCCTGTGTAGTTTTAGTCTGATCTCTCACCTTCTTCATGATCAAGGAAACCCCATGAGGTGAGATTTTGAATGGTGCCCCAGATCGATGTTAATTGACAGTTATTTTGTATTTCTTTCATTTTCTTACTATTGCACCAACAGTTGTCTCCTTCTCACCCAGCATCTTACTTCTGGTTCTGTAGCCCATTCTAGCATTGTGCAGGTCTATGATCTTGTCCCTGACATCCTTATAAAGCTCTTTGGTTTTGCCCATGTTGTAGAGGTTAGAGTCTGATTAATTAATTGAGTCTGTGGACAGGAGTCTTTTATAAAGGTAACTATTTTTTATTTTTGGTTTTCTATCTCTCAATGTTAAAAGTCAACAGCTGCAGGCTGCAACCTTCAGCTGTCAGCTTTATTATGGCTGGTTATCAAGAATAGTTATTAAGGTGGAAGGAAGACTTTAAATCCATCTAGTTCAACCCATAGCCTAACCTGACATGCCCTAACATGTTGATCCAGAGGAAGGCAAAAAAAACCCATGTGGCAAAGAGTAAGCTCCACATTGGGGAAAAAAATTCCTTCCCGACTCCACATACGACAATCAGACTAGTTCCCTGGATCAACGCCCTATCAAGGAATCTAGTGTATATACCCTGTAACATTATACTTTTCCAGAAAGGTATCCAGTCCCCTCTTAAATTTAAGTAATGAATCACTCATTACAACATCATACGGCAGAGAGTTCCATAGTCTCACTGCTCTTACAGTAAAGAATCCGCATCTGTTGTTATGCTTAAACCTTTTTTCCTCCAAACGCAGAGGATGCCCCCTTGTCCCTGTCTCAGGTCTATGATTAAAAAGATCATCAGAAAGGTCTTTGTACTGTCCCCTCTTTTATTTATGCATTAAAATAGGATCACCCCATAGTCTGGTTTTTCCAAACTAAATAGCCCCAAGTGTAATAACCTATCTTGGTATTGCAGACCCCCCAGTCCTCTAATAACCTTGGTCGCTCTTTTCTGCACCCGCTCCAGTTCAGCTATGTCTTTCTTATACACCGAAGACCAGAACTGTGCACAGTATTCTAAGTGTGGTCGAACTAGTGACTTGTATAGAGGTAAAATTATGTTCTCCTCATGCTGCAAGACTGAGTCCCATGACTCCAGACCGCGCCGCCCCACCAGCAAAAAGCCACAGCAACAATGGCCGCCACACAGCACCAACACCAAAATGAAAGGAGCACTGAAACTCACCTTCCAGCTCTTCAGTGAGAGCCAAAATGGGCTAGACCCCTTACTTTGCAGTCTTCTGCTAATTAAAATCACCTGAGCCAAATGGGAGGAGTGCTGGTCCAAGAAAAAGACAAGAACATGCTTTGCAAAAAAGAAAAAAAAGAGCATGAACCGCACATCCCAAAATCATACGTTGATCTAAAGCCGCTAGGCAAAAATTTATATACTGAACATGAGGTTTTCAGTTTAACATTCTGATCAGACTGTATGAAGCCCACTGCCATGTCATGGCAAACCTCGTAGTGGGTCCTACCGCCCTAACGGAGCCAACTCTTAACCCACTTACACATATTTTCCCCTATCCCCATTATTCTCATTTTATGTATCAACTTTTTGTGGCACCGTATCAAAAGCTTTTGAAATTTCCATATACACTATGTCCACTGCGTTCCCTTGGTCCAGTCCGGAACTTACTTCTTCATAGAAATTGATCAGATTGGTCTGACAGGAACGGTCCCTAGTAAACCCGTGTTGATATTGGGTCATTCCTCTTCAGATTCTCCAGTATATCATCCCTTAGAATGCCCTCCAGGATTTTACCCACAGTAGAGGTTAAGCTTACTGGCCTATAATTTTCTGAGTTCCGTTTTTTCCCCTTTTTGAATATTGGCACCACATTTGCTATACCCAGTCCTGTGGTACAGACCCTGTTATTAAGGAGTCTTTAAAGATTAAAAATAATGGTCTATCAATGACTGCACTTAATTCCTGCAGTACTCGGGGGTGTATCCCATCCGGGTCCGGAGATTTGTCAATTTTAGTTATTTTTAGATGCCGCCGTAATTCCTGGTGGGTTAAGCAGGTGACACTTAAAGGGGAATTTTTGTTATTATTATTATTATTATTTATTTATATAGCACCATTAATTCCATGGTGCTGTACATGAGAAATGGGTTACATACAGGGTTATAGATATCGTTTACAGCAAACAGGTTTACAGTGACAGACTGGTACAGAGGGGAGAGGACACTGTCCTTGTGGACTTACATTGTATGGGATAGTGGGGAAGAGACAGAAGGTAGGGGTGAGGCGGCGGTGAGGCGGCGGCATTAGCGGCGGTGAGGCGGCGGCTATGGCGGCGGTGAGGCGGTGGCTCTGGCGGCGGTAAGGCAGCTGCTCTGGCGGCAGTGAGGCAGCAGCTCTGGCGGCGGTGAGGAGGCGGCGGTGAGGCGGCGGTGAGGCGGCGGTGAGGCGGCGGCTCGGTTATTGTAGGCTGTAGGCTTTCCTGAAGAGATGGGTTTTCAGCTTCCGTCTGAAGGATCCGAGGGTGGTGGATAATCGGACGCGTTGAGGCATGGAATTCCAGAGGATGGGGGATATTCGGGAGAAATCTTGGAGGCGGTTTTGTGAGGAATGAATAAGTGTGGAGGAGAGTAGGAGGTCTTGGGAGGATTGAAGATTGCGTGAGAGAAGATATTGGGAGATTAGTTCAGAGATATAGGGAGGGGACAGGCTATGGATGGCTTTGTAGATCAGTGTTAGTAGTTTGAACTGGATTCGTTGGGGAATTGGGAGCCAGTGGAGGGATTTGCAGAGGGGAGAAGCAGGGGAGTAGCGAGGATAGAGGTGGATTAGCCGGGCAGCATAGTTGAGGACAGACTGGAGTGGTGCAAGAGAGTTAGCTGGGAGGCCACAGAGGAGTTGATGAGTGAATGCACAAGAGTTTTGGTAGATTGTGGGCTGAGGAAGGAACAGATTCTGGCAATATTTTTTATTTGGAGGCGACAGGAGGTGTGAAGAGCTTGGACGTGAGGTTTGAAGGACAGGGCAGAGTCGAGAGTTACCCCAAGGCAGCAGATTTCAGGTGCGGGAGAGAGCGTGATGCCGTTTACCAAAATAGATAGATCAGGTAGGGGGGATACGTGAGGTGCGGGAAAGATGATGAATTCGATTTTGTCTACATTGAGTTTAAGGAAGCGAGAGGTTAAGAAGGAGGATATGGCTGACAGACACTTTGGGATTTTGGACAGCAGGGAGGTGACATCTGGGCCAGAGAGGTAGATCTGAGTGTTGTCTGCATACAGGTGGTACTGGAAGCATGGGACTTTATGAGTTGTCCTAGGCCAAGGGTATAGATGGAAAAAAGTAGGGGCCCTAGGACAGAGCCTTGAGGGACTCCAACAGAGAGAGGGGGCGGGATGAGGAGGTAGTGTGGGAGTGGGAAACACTAAATGTGCGGTTGGATAGGTATGAGGCAATCCAGGACAGGGCAAGGTCTTTGATGCCAAGGGAAGAGAGAATCTGTAGCAGTAATCGACTGTGTCAAAAGCAGAGGACAGGTCAAGAAGGAGGAGGATGGAGAACTGTCTGTTAGCTCTGGCTGTGACTAAGTCATTAATATTTTTTGTCAGGGCAGTTTTGGTGGAGTGGTGGGGGCGGAAGCCAGATTGGAGGTTGTCAAGGAGAGAGTTAGATGAGAGGTGGGAGGAAAGTTGAGCATGTACAGTTAGGGCCAGAAATATTTGGACAGTGACACAAGTTTTGTTATTTTAGCTGTTTACAAAAACATGTTCAGAAATACAATTATATATATAATATGGGCTGAAAGTGCACACTCCCAGCTGCAATATGATAGTTTCCACATCCAAATCGGAGAAAGGGTTTAGGAATCATAGCTCTGTAATGCATAGCGTCCTCTTTTTCAAGGGACCAAAAGTAATTGGACAATGGACTCTAAGGGCTGCAATTAACTCTGAAGGCGTCTCCCTCGTTAACCTGTAATCAATGAAGTAGTTAAAAGGTCAGGGGTGGATTCCAGGTGTGTGGTTTTGCATTTGGAAGCTGTTGCTGTGAGCAGACAACATGCGGTCAAAGGAACTCTCAATTGAGGTGAAGCAGAACATCCTGAGGCTGAAAAAAAAAGAAAAAATCCATCAGAGAGATAGCAGACATGCTTGGAGTAGCAAAATCAACAGTTGGGTACATTCTGAGAAAAAAGGAATTGACTGGTGAGCTTGGGAACTCAAAAAGGCCTGGGCGTCCACGGATGACAACAGTGGTGGATGATCGCCGCATACTTAATTTGGTGAAGAAGAACCCGTTCACAACATCAACTGAAGTCCAGAACACTCTCAGTGAAGTAGGTGTATCTGTCTCTAAGTCAACAGTGAAGAGAAGACTCCATGACAGTAAATACAAAGGGTTCACATCTAGATGCAAACCATTCATCAATACCAAAAATAGACAGGCCAGAGTTAAATTTGCAGAAAAACACCTCAAGAAGCCAGCTCAGTTCTGGAAAAGTATTCTATGGACAGATGAGACAAAGATCAACCTGTACCAGAATGATGGGAAGAAAAAAGTTTGGAGAAGAAAGGGAACGGCACATGATCCAAGGCACACCACATCCTCTGTAAAACATGGTGGAGGCAACGTGATGGCATGGGCATGCATGGCTTTCAATGGCACTGGGTCACTTGTGTTTATTGATGACATAAGAGCAGACAAGAGTAGCCGGATGAATTCTGAAGTGTACCGGGATATACTTTCAGCCCAGATTCAGCCAAATGCTGCAAAGTTGATTGGACGGCGCTTCATAGTACAAGCAAGACCTGAAGGCTGCGGCTGTGAAGGCCTGGCAAAGCATTAAGAAGGAGGAAACCCAGCGTTTGGTGATGTCCATGGGTTCCAGACTTAAGGCAGTGATTGCCTCCAAAGGATTTGCAACAAAATATTGAAAATAAAAAATATTTTGTTTGGGTTATGTTTATTTGTCCAATTACTTTTGACCTCCTAAAATGTGGAGTGTTTGTAAAGAAATGTGTACAATTCCTGCATTTTCTATCAGATATTTTTGTTCAACCCTTCAAATTAAACGTTACAATCTGCACTTGAATTCTGTTGTAGAGGTTTCATTTCAAATCCAATGTGGTGGCATGCAGAGCTTAACTCGCGAAAATTGTGTCACTGTCCAAATATTTCTGGCCCTAACTGTATATGCTGCTCAAGGAGTTCTGAAGCAAACAAGAGCAGTGATATGGGGCGATAGCTGGGCATAGCAGTTGGGCCAAGGTTAGCTTTTTTGAGGATGGTGTGATGGTGGCATGTTTGAAGGCAGAGGGGAAGGTACCGGAAGAGAGCGATAGGTTGAAGAGATGGGTTAGAGCTGGAATGAGCGTGTTAGTGAGTTTGGGGAGCAGGTGGGAAGGGATGGGGTCAAGTGCACAGGTGGTGAGGTGTAATTTGGAAAAGAGGCAAGTAAGCTCTCCTTCAGTGATGTTGGAGAGGGAGGTTATTAGGGAAGGGCAGAGGTCTGGTATATGGAGTGGTTGGGGTGGTGGACAAGTAATGGTTTGCCTTGTTTGGTCGATCTTGTTTTTGAAGTAGGTGGCAAAGTCCTCGGAAGAGATGAAGGGAGTTGGAGGTGGCAGTGGTGGGCGGAGGAGAGGGTTAAATGTGCTGAACAGTTGTTTTGGGTTGTAGGATAGTGAAGATACAAGGTTAGTGAAATAGGTCTGTTTAGTAGAGGTGAGGGTAGATTTGAAGTCAAGTCTAGCTTGTTTGAAAGCAGTGAAGTCGTCTGGCAGGTGTGTTTTCTTCCAACGCTGCTCCGTGACCCTGGATACTTGTCAAAGTTTTTTGTGAGATTGTTATGCCAGGGTTGCCGATTGGTTCGTCACACTCCGCCATGCATGAGAGGGGCAACTGAGTCTATGGCTGATGTGAGGGTGGAGTTATAGAAAAACGAGGCGCTGTCTGTGTCGTGGAGTGAAGATATGGAGGACAGGGGTAGGAGAGTCTGATAGTCTGTGAATGTCTAGGTTTGCGAGGATTCTGCGAGGATGTAGTAATGGCTGGTCCTGGGGGGCAGGTGAGGAGGACAAGGATGAGAAGGTGAGTAGATGGTGGTCAGACAGGGGGAAGGGAGAGGTTGTGAGATTAGATAAGGAACAGATGCGGGTGAAGATGAGGTCTAGTGTATGTCCGTCTGTGTGGGTAGCTGTGGAGGACCACTGGGTGAGTCCAAAGGGCCAATAGTTTGGAGGCTGCTGGCTGGTGGGTGTCAGTCGGGATATTAAAGTCGCCCATGATGATGGTGGGGATGTCGGCAGAGAGAAAGTGAAGGAGCCAGGTGGAGAATTGGTCGATGAAGGCAATGGCTGAGCCAGGTGGTCGGTATATGACAGCCATTTGGAGATTGGAGGGAGCGTAAATATGGACAGTGAACCTCGAAAGAAGGGAGAATAAGGGAAAGTGGTGGTTGGATAGGGTTGAAGGAACAGTTTTTAGAAAGAAGTATACCCACTCCTCCACCATGTCTGTTGCCAGAGCAAGGAGTGTGGGTAAATTGGAGGCCACCGTAACTCAGTGCTGCAGGCGAGGCAGTGTCAGGGGGCATTAGCCAGGTCTCAGTTAGGGCCAGGAAGGAAAAGTTGCGGGAAGTGAAGAGATCATGGACAATGTGGAGCTTGTTGCAGACAGAGTGGGCATTCCAAAGTGCCCCAGAGAGGGGAAGCAGGGGAGTGGGGGTCAGTGGCACAGGTTTTAAGTGTTAGGGGTTGCGAAAATTTCTCATAGTGTGAGAAGGATAGGGTGAGGGTTTGGAATGTATGGGGTGGGGGGGCAGGTTGGGGGATGTGTCGCCAGCAGTGAGAATAAGCAGAGAAAGGAAAGTGATGATTAGTGGAGCAAAAACGGTGAGGGAAATGTGAGCATGGTTAAAGAGCAGGGGAGGAAAAGAAAGGCAAGTAAATTTAGAAGATATTGATTAGTCTTACCATCTGGCCGATTTCTGGACTATTTCTGGTATATTTCTGATGACACCTAAAAGATGTCACTGCAAATGATGTCACATCTGACCGAGGCCATATCTGACCGGCACCATGTACCATGCAACGTATACCATTTGAAGAGTCCATGAAATGAAGCCAGGTGAGAGAAGAAGAGGGAGGAGTTCACAGCAGGGAGCAATTCACAGGTTGCAGTTAATAGGACATTTGATTAGCAGCAAGGTTGGTGAAGGATACAATAAGATGATCATATTGTCTGCCATGTAAATACTGATGAAAAAAGTCATTTAGCATATTGGCTTTTTCCTCATCCTTATCCACCATTTCACCCAGACTATTTTTAGGGGGCCAACACTATCATTTTTTAGTTTCTTACTATTTACGTAGTTAAAGAATATTTTGGGATTATTTTTACTCTCTCTGGCAATGAGTCTCTCTGTCTCAATTTTTGCTGCCTTGATTTGCTTTTTACAGAATGTATTTAATTTTCTGTATTTATTTAATTCCTCCTCACTACCAACTTCCTTTAATTCTCTAAATGCTTTCTTTTTGTCACTTATTGCGCCCCTTACAGCTCTATTTAACCATATTGGTTTCCTCCTATTTCTAGTATGTTTATTCCCATACGGTATATACTGTGCACAGGTCCTATCCAGGATGCTAATAAATGTCTCCCATTATCTTAGTGTATTTTTATGTCTCAGGATATCGTCCCAGTTAATTGCACCAAGGTCATCTCTCATCCGTTGGAAATTTGCCCTCCTGAAGTTTAGTGTCCTTGTAACCCCTCTACTACACATCTTATTGAAGGATACATGAAAACGTATTATTTTGTGATCATTATTCCCCAAGTGACCCCCAACCCTTATATTTGCTATGCGGTCTGGCCTGTTGGTTAATATTAGGTCTAGCAGTGCCCCCCTTCTTTTTGGGTCCTGAACCAGTTGTGAAAGGTAATTGTCTCTCATAGTTGTCAAAAACCGATTACCTTTGCTGGAACTGCAGGTTTCTGTTCCCCAATCTATTTCAGGGTAGTTGAAGTCCCCCATAATAATGACTTCTCCTTGAGTCGCAGCTTCATCTATTTGCTTTACGAGGATATTCCCCATTGCTTCCATTATTTTTGGAGATTTATAACAAACCCCTATCAGTAATTTATTATTGTTCCCCCCTCCCCTTATCTCCACCCACAGGGACTCCACATTTTCATTATATTCACCTATATGATCACGCAGTATGGGTTTTAAGGATGATTTTACATATAGGCACACCCCTCCCCCTCGCTTATCTGTACGGTCATTTCTGAACAGACTATAGCCCTGCAAGTTAACAGCCCAGTCATGGCTCTCATCCAGGTATGTCTCAGATATCCCCACCATGTCATAATTATGCTCCAACAACATTAGTTCTAATTCGTCCATTTTGTTGGCGAGGCTTCTGGCATTAGTATACATGCACTTTATGTATCTCTCTGTGCCTCTATTCTTTCAGGAGGAGGCTGAAAGTTCTGGAGGGAAGAGGAACCAGGAGGCTCTGGCTAGCTGGGGAAAGCTGGTGGAACAAAATAAGAAGCAGCTCACAGCGCTGAAGCTGCAGATTCCTGCTGAGCCCACTATAAAGGACGTGCTGGTGGCTGTTATGCAGTGTGGATCAGCCATTACTAATGTGCTCACTCAGTTGGGCTTTCTACAGGAATCAATGCAAAATGTAAAACATGATCTCCACACAGTTAAGGACAGAACTGGGCAATTGGAAAAAAAGAGTTGGTGTTGTTGAAAATACAGTTTCTGCGTCTGCACAGCACAATAAGGAGATCACGAAAGATATTGCTGCAATTTGTAACAAAACGGATAATTTGGAGAACAGGTACAGGCGCAATAATGTCCGCATTGTCGGTGTGCCAGAATGATGCGAGGGCATAAATCCTACTACTTTTATTGAGGCCTGGATAAAGGAGAAAGTAGGACTAGACATTCTGACTCACTTGTATGCGGTGGAGCGCGCTCATAGGATCCCGGCCCGTCCCCCTCCCCCCGGCCATCCACCACGGCCTATTTTAGCCAACCAAAATACTTCACTACAGTGACAGAGACAACATTCTTCAGTTCTCAAGAGATCACCCTGAACTAACTATTGATGAATCTAGAGTTTCATTTTATCCAGATTTCTCATCGACAGTGCAAAAAATGAGAGCAAAATTTGTTGATATTAAAAAACGGCTGAGGGCTCTTTGCCTGAAATACTCAATGATTTTCCAGGCTAAATTGCGGGTCGATGCTGGGAATAAATCTCATTTTTTTTCTGGACGCTATGGAGGCAGCTGATTGGTTGGATCTGAATGAACAACATTTAAGAAGAGAGATGGAGGACTGCAGTGGGTAAAAGTGAACTTTTAGACACTTTAAGTTGTCTCTGTGCTCAGATGGTCGCCTTGTGCTGTGGGGTGCTATCCTGTAAAATATGAGGGGCAAAATGGGAACTAAAGCGCCCGGTGTTGGGGTTTTATCTATTCTAGAGGGGAGAATACGTTCCTTCTGTGTGATGAATCTAACACAATTTAGAGTTATGTTGGGATGGGTTGTTAGGAGGGTGGGAGGGAATGGCGCCATTGGAGCAATTCAGAAACGCTTCAGGTGCAGTTTGCATTTAATGTGGTCTTGCTTTTAATACATTGAGGAGGCTGTAATGGCACAGCGAATATAAAAAACATAGAGTAGGACTGCCCCACTATGAGAATGCCTTGGCGTGGCGGGGTGACTCAAAGAATTGATCAATTGTTTGCTAAATGTCTCATTTTGAAATACAGTTAGTACTATCAGCTATGGAGAGCTACCAATAATAAAACTTAACCTTTAATGGAGATAACCTAAAATATAAGAACCCAACAAACAAACACATATACATATATATATATATATACAAAAAGTGCCCAAAATAACCAGTGCTCAAAATATAAAAGAATGGAACGGTCTCACCATTCAGAACGGACACTTGGATGTTTCTCAGCCAATGGGGCTATGATGAATAATGGTCCAGGGGAGAAAGACAACGGGCTAGGGCATAAGTCCTGTCTACCCTGTAAACCCTGTGTAGCTCCTGTCCTTACAAGGACAGGCCCCAAATGGACCCTGCTATGGACAACCACCAGATGAATGGGTGTAGGTAAATGAATTTCCTCTTCTCCCTACGCGTTTCATCACCGATGTAGGAGACTCATCAGGGGAGTTTGAAAAAATATATATGTATGTGCCACAGGGCACAAGAGTCCATGCAAAAGACAAAGAAGAGAGAGTCCGTTTTTTCAGAATGGGTCCCGCAGTGGCTGGGTACCCATAGGCAAGGTATGGCTGTCTGTGTTTGCAGTCAATAATGTATCCTCTGAAATACAGTTAGAAATCAATATGTGCATGTGCACTTTATGTATCGCGTTCTGACCATAAGCAGCGCTGGCTTCTCCCCTTTTTATTTTAGTATAAAGAAAAAGCTGTGATACTTATTAGTCCTATCAGGGAGAAAGGAGTTTTACCCCTGCTGGGAATACTAGTCTTCAATGCACTTAATCATATATAATTAAGTATGTGAAATAAATCTGAATCTGGTAAATAAATTACAGGGATGGTTATAAGGATTTCAATATGCAAAGAACTATAGCCTCAGCATAAAAGTATAGAATAATATAATTAGTACAATACTAAAATGTTAGCGCTCGCTATAGTGTTAGGGCAAAGTGCAAAAGGAAGTTATTAGTTATATTATAGGCAGACAAAAATAGTGGGTAATAGAACATAAGGAGAATTTAAATGATACAATGGGAATAGCTGTATGAATGGCACAGGGAGTATACGTGCATCATGATGATCTCTAATGTACTAATTGCTCCCTTAAGAGTCATAAATTGTTATACATCATAATTGATATAAATAACGGTACACACGGCTGTAGTTTAATTTTATTATATTAGTATCCACAATATGATCTGAATATGAATCGAAAGGATCATAGTGGATAGACTGCAAAAAGCATATTGGATATGAAAATATATAAAAGTTAATTTTTAATATTGCTAGCCAACTTCAGTCAGTGACTTTTTTTTCCAGATTTACTGGTGATGCCCTTCAAGGAGAATTGTTTCTTCAGAAGTGCACCGCTCCTCAGCCTCCGGACTTTCAGGGCACTCCTAAAGATTGACAGTTTGGATTAAGTGTATGGGGCGCGAGGTTGCGCCCACTGGCAGGGGTATGTATAACTCATACATACCCTCAGTTCCTGGGTCTGAAACGGGTGAATCCCCGCAACGCACACTGCATGCACTAGCGGGATTCATAAGGCTGCAGTCACGCAAAGACTGCAGAATTATCATTTCTGACTGGACAACCCCTTTAAAGTGTTGAGTCTTATCTAGGTATCTGGCCATTCAGGAACTCCAAGACCGTCTGTAACTTAGGGCAATGTCTATATATACGCATAGACAAAAATCCCTTGGTTTTTAAGAACTGAAAAGAATTTTAACAAGAGGTTTTTTTACAAGCACTTTGCAATATTTACCATTTAAGAATTTACTATTTTAACCATTTATGAATTTTAATCACTGGAACAGTTTAGATAAAATTGGAGCCCAAATACAAAGTGGGATATGCTGAATTATTAAACATCCTACATTTTTATTATGATACATATAGATGTGAGATAGATACCTTAAGGAAATAAAAGCGTAAGAAACAAGGGACAATAAGTGACATAAGGAAAACATTTAGACTAAAACAACAAAAGGGCAGAAAAGAAAGACTAAAAAAGCTGCAAGTAATAAACAAATTGTATAAAAACATAACTATGTATGTTTTTCAATTGTTTAAACGGTAAAAACTGTAAGTGTTGGACCTTTAAAAACTAACAATTGAGGAATTGCCTGGAGTAATGATGACAAAAAGAAATTTATTAAACTTTTTTTTTTTCAATGTGTTCACAGAGGAAAATGAAATGTTGCTTGTCTAACCCTGGAAGCACAGAGCAATCTTAAATAGATTACGGGTCCAGATGGCATTATCCCTTAGGTTCTAAAGGAATTAAGAACTTTGATAGACAGACCGTTATTTCTAATATGTAGGAATTCTATTAATTAGGAAGCAGTCAAAACCCTCAGTCTCACAAAGGAAAGAAGTTGAAAAGTTTATGTAATAGTGAGTTAACAGCAAAAAGAGTTAAAGGGAAAGTCAGCTTCAGCATACGTTTTTGTATAGTCTCATTTAACTGTAAAACAAACTGATCTTTACTAAATCTCCCTAAGACAAGCACAGTGTTCGCCGCTGCTCCTATCACTGTTTGGTTGCCACTGTAATGTCACTTTGACAGTGCTGTAGCCAATCACTAAGCTCAGCAGCTCATGCCGCCTACATTGATGGAGGCGCTGCGCTCAGTGATTGGCTGCAGTACTGTGAAAGTCACTACTGCAGTCAAACAAAAGAGACTGGTGCAGAGGCGGAGACACTCGACTAAAATCGGAAAAAGTAAGAAAAATAGGGGGGGGGGTTTACAGATAAGTGAGCATTTATGAAAAGGTTTGCTGAAAGTTGACTACTCTTTCAGCCCCTTTCTGCCTTTTTTTCCACCTTGTAGACAAGGCCAAATTTTTCAAATCAAACATGTATCACTTTATGTGCTAATATCTTTTCAATGATCACATAGTACTTTATGTTTATGATAAATTTAATTCAGGATTTGAACTTAATTATCAAAATATTGACAATTTTAAGAAATTATGAAACTTTCAACTTTCAAACTTTGACGTTTTATGTCCTTAAAACATAGTCATACTACTACTACTACTACTAATACTACTAAAAATAATAATAATAATAATAATAATAATAATAATCTACTATATAATTGTGTAAGGGTCACTTCTGTCTGTCCTTCTGTCTTTCTGTCACAGTTATTATTCGCTGATTGGTCTCGCCAGCTGCTTATCATGGCTGCCGCGACCAATCAGCGACGGGCACAGTCTGGAAGAAAATGGCCGCTCCTTACTCCCCGCAGTCAGTGCCTCTCACCCGCATACTCCCCTCCGGTCTCCGATAACACAGGGTTAATGCCGACGGTAAAGGACCACGTTATGCCGTGGGTAACGCACTCCGTTACCGCCGCTATTAACCCTGTGTGTCCCCAAATTTTTACTATTGATGCTGCCTATGCGGCATCAATAGTAAAAAATGTAATGTTAAAAATAATTTTTAAAAAAACTACTATACTCACCCTCTGTAGTCCGCTAAGCCGCTCGCGCCGGCTGCCATCTTCCGTTGCAGGTTCCGGTGGCAAAGATGGTATGGGAGAAGGACCTGCCATGGCGTCACGGTCATGTGACAGCGTCGTCATCACAGGCCCTGCGCACCTGCGCGAGAAGGACCTGCCATGATGTCACGGTCATGTGACCGCGACGTCATCACAGGCCCTGCGCGCCTGCGCTAGAAAGACCTGCCATGACGTCATGGTCATGTGACCACGACGTCATCACAGGTCCTGCGCTCATACCAACCCTGGGACCGGAAGCTGCCGTAGACTACAAGGGGCCCTCAGAAAGGTGAGTAGATGTTTATTTTTTAAACGGTGACAAGCCTGGCTGGGCAATATACTACGTGACTGGGCAATATACTACGTGGTTCTGTGATGTATACTACTTCGCTGTGCAATATACTACGTGGCTCTGTGCTGAATACTATGTCACATGGCAATTTACTACGTCACTGGGCAATATACTACGTGGCTCTGTGCTGTATACTACGTCACTCGGCAATATACTACGTCACTGGGCAATATACTACGTGGCTGCGCAATATACTATGTCACTAGGTGATATACTATGTGGTTGGGCAATATACTACGTGGCTGGGCAATATACTACGTGACTGCAATATACTACGTGGCTGGGCAATATACTACGTCACTGGGCAATATACTACGTCACTGGGCAATATACTACGTGGCTGGGCAATATACTATGTGGTTGGGCAATATACTATGTAGCTGGGCAATATACTATGTGACTGGGAAATATAGTACGTCACTGGGCAATATACTACATGGGCTGTGCAATATACTACATGGACATGCATATTCTAGAATACCCGATGCGTTAGAATCGGGCCACCATCTAGTAATAATAATAAATATGTCTACATTACATCAGCATCAGTGATGGACAAACCCCTGGATATTCAGGTCCAGTGGGTACAGCAAAACAGTTAAAAAAAAAGTTTGGTTTGGGAACCAAAACAATACCCAGACCCTATTCAGATGAATGAGTAGCCCTAACATCCATTGTTTGCCATGCTGTCATCTGCATGACAGTGCAGCAAACACTGCCTCTGATTGGTGGATCATTGCTGCTGGTTAGAGAGCTGTGGTTCCCACGATGTCAGATGACAGCATGAGCCAGCATCTGTGACTGGAGGTAAAAAGTTTACCTCCGGTCACAGAGGCATCGGCATATGAGAGAGTACTGCTCCCATCAGCTTTCACTTGCTGCTGCTAATAACATTTTCTGATGTAAGTATTTATTTGTAAGTGATGTAGAGTCTTACTATTTTTGATAACCAGCATGGCAAAACTGACATTTGTGGGCTTTAGTTTTGCTTTTTTACATGAGATCAGACCTTCAATGGAATGGGTGTTAGGTGAGTATTTTTGTTGTTTATTATTTTCTGTTTTTTTATTTTACAGAGGAATGGGGCTTCAATGGAATTGGGATGAGGTGAGTATAACGGTGTTTGCTATTTTTAAATAAATGTATAAAACTGTGTGTATTTTTGTTTCAAATAAAAGACTTTATTCTTTATGTTTTTTACTGACAATTAGTGTTGAGCGATACCTTCCGATATTTGCAAGTATCGGTATCGGATGGTATCGACCGATACCGGCAAAATATCGGATCTCGCCGATACCGAGTTCCGATACCAATACAAGTCAATGGGACACAAATATCGGAATGTATCCTCGATGGTTCCCAGGGTCTGAAGGAGAGGAAACTCTCCTTCAGGCCCTGGGATCCATATTAATGTAAAAAATAAAAAATAAAAATAAAAAATATGGCTATACTCACCCCTCCGAGGAACCCTGGCTGTCACCGCTGCAAGCGTCCGCCTCCATTCCTGAGAATGTAGTGAGTGAAGGACCTTCGATGACGTCGCGATCAGGTGACTGGTCACCTGACCGCTCACGTGACCGCTCACCTGACCGCGACGTCATCGAAGGTCCTTCACTCACAGCATTCTTAAGGACGGAGGCGGACGCTTGCAGCAGTGACAGCCAGGGTTCTTCAGAGGGGTGAGTATAGCCATATTTTTTATTTTTATTCTTTATTTTTTACATTAATATGGATCCAAGGGCCTGAAGGAGAGTTTCCTCTCCTCCAGACCCTTGGAACCATGCGCACCGCACACTCCGATACCGATTTCCGATATCACAAAAATATCAGATCTCGGTATCGGAATTCCGATACAGCAAATATCGGCCGATACCCGATACTTGCAGTATCGGAATGCTCAACACTACTGACAATATGACTATGGGGTTAGCAATGGAGAGGCGTCTTACACTTTGAACCTACATGTGCTTCACAGAATTATATACCATTTGACATTGAAAATTTTACAAAAACTTTTTCCACTAACCCTAGATTTTTAATATTCACAAGAGAAAGTTGCCTGGCAAATGTATTGCTTGTGCACACAGCGAAGATTGGAATGAAAGGAGCGCTATTTAGATTTTGGCACTCACTGTTAGCTGGAATAGATTGCAGATACCATGTGTCTTCAGATATTCTCTTGGTCAAGTCTTCACATTTCTAGTTCTGTGTCTTGTTCAGTGCTGGCTGGGTTTCAGTCTTCCTTACCATGGCCATGTCTCTGAGCGCTGAGCACCTTGTACTTTTGGGTACTCCAAGGAGGTTGCAGTTCTAGAATATGACTGCACTGAAGGATAATGGATTCCTGGTCACTTCATCTCTGATTCTTCCTAAATCTTTGGCAGTTAATGTTGCATATTTTTTCTCAACATGTTTTTTGTGACCCTGTTGACTTTTTGAAACAAAACTTTTGATGGTTCTGTCATCACATACCAATATCTTAGCAATTTCCATATTGCTACATCCCTCTGTAAGACTTTTAACAATTTTTTCCTTTTCAGAAACCGTTAAATAATTTTTTAGCCTATTTTGTCTTAGAATTTTAACCCATTCTGCACACCTTGAGAAAGGGTGTTGTAACTTTAGGCTGCTTTATCAAATAAGCATTCAAGTTGGAGCTCAGAGTTTGAAAATCTGCATAAAAATTATAATATGGTCAAAATACTCACTTGCCTAATAACTGTGGACATGTACATCAATTGTCAGGAAGGGATAAAAAATATAAAATCTTAAATAGCCATAGATATTTCCATAATGAAAAGATAGTCCAGGATTATACTTAAGAGGGTATCTTCTGAATATCTTCCGCAAGAAATATGTCTGACAGCGGCTCTTTAATAGAGAACACCAGAGAGGTTGGCCTAACGAACGCTCCTCTTTATGGAACAGATGGTCAAGATAGCTGTCACACTAAAGATCAGCCAAATCCTCATATAGCCTTGTCTGGGGCACTTAAGTCTGTTAAGTCAATAATGACCTTCACTAGCCCAGTCTTAGGGTACCGTCACATTTAGCGATGCTGCAGCGATCTAGACAACGATGCCGATCACTGCAGCGTCGCTGGAGAGCTGTCCCACAGACAGCTCTCCAGCGACCAACGATGCCGAAGTCCCCGGGTAACCAGGGTAAACATCTGGTTACTAAGCGCAGGGCCGCGCTTAGTAACCCAATGTTTACCCTGGTTACCAGTGTAAATGTAAAAAAACCCAAACACTACATACTTACATTCCGGTGTCTGTCCCCCGGCGTTCTGCTTCCCTGCACTGTGTAAGCGCCAGCCGTAAAGTAGAGCAGTGACGTCACCGCTGTGCTTTACGGCCGGCGCTCAGTCAGTGCAGGGAAGCAGAACGCCGGGGGACGCGACAGACACCGGAATGTAAGTATGTAGTGTTTTTTTTTTTTACATTTACACTGGTAACCAGGGTAAACATCGGGTTACTAAGCGTGGCCCTGCACTTAGTAACCCAATGTTTACCCTGGTTACCAGTGAAGACATCGCTGAATCGGCATCACACACGCCGATTCAGCGATGTCTGCGGGAGATCCAGCAACGAAATAAAGTTCTGGCCTTTCTGCTCCGACCAGCGATGTCACAGCAGGATCCTGATCGCTGCTGCGTGTCAAACTCAATGATATCGCTATCCAGGACGCTGCAATGTCACGGATCGCTAGCGATATCGTAGTTAAGTTGTTCAGTGTGAAGGTACCTTTAGATTGGAATGACTAAACAAGTAGACGCCTACATTCCTTTCTAGAACATTCTAACAAATCTGTTCAGAATATAATGCCACACTTGATTAACTCATGGAAGTAAGAGTGATTATTTTCCCTATTTTTCTTAACACTTTATTGACACATCTTACATATTGCAAATGTGGCATCGATATTCCACAAAGCTTCAAAAATTGATCCCAGGAAAGGCTTTAAAATTAACCTCTAATGTTGATAAAATATTGGAAGATTTGCTAAGATATACTATCACAAAGCGTCTCAGTAAAAATAAATGTATAACTCCACATCAAAATGACTATGTTAAACCAATCTGATTAAATTCTAGACTGGATGAGATATTATATATCTCACTTTTTTAATCATTTTACACTGTGACACACTAAAAAGTTGGTACTTGACATAAGAATGGTTGGAATGGGCTAATATGTGTGTAACTGAGCAGGTAACTGGGTGGCGATTTTGTAGATCACAACAAACCATGAAAGTAATAAATACAAAGGAAGACAGTAACATAACAAAAGGTAATATATAACTTAGAAGTTTGGCTAGAGAAGAGGCAAATGAGTTTCAATGCTGTAAAAGATGGGAAAACACAGGATAAAAGAGACTGTAGCAATAGGTATAATGAACATCATGCCAACGCAAAATATTGTGTCATAGAAGGCGTCAAGAAAGGGTGATTCATGCTACTTTCTGATAAAAGTACTAAGGCTGCCGTCACACTAGCAGTATTTGGTCAGTATTTTACATAATAATAATAATAATCTTTATTTATATAGTGCCAACATATTATGCAGTGCTTTACAGTTTAACAGCTTTAAACACAACAGTCATAGGTAACAATGTTAACAATACAATAATTAAAGCAACACAAGATGACCCTGCTCGTGAGAGCTTACAATCTACAATGAGGTGGGGAAATACAAAGTACAGGTGTGTATTTACAATGATGTATTTACAATGATGGTCCAGCCATCTTCAGGGAGTGGGGGATAGATGGAAGTAGTGAATGGGCTACACACAAACAAAATAACCGATTAAGGAACATGGTAGGCCGCTCTGAACAAATGTGTTTTGAGGGAGCGCCTAAAACTATGCAAATTGTGGATGGTCCTAATTTCTTGGGATAGAGCATTCCAGAGGATTGGCGCAGCACAGGAGAACTCTTGTAGTCGGGAGTGGGAGGTACGGATTAGTGCAGAGGTTAATCGAAAGTCATTTGCAAAGCGCAGAGGTCGGTTAGGCCGATAGACAGAAATGAGGGAGGAGATGTAAGGGGGTGCAGCACTGCGAAGAGCTTTGTGGGTGAGAACAAGTACTTTGAATTGTATCCTGTAATGAATGGGCAGCCAGTGTAATGACTGGCGAAGCGTGGACGCGTTTGAGTAACGATTAGCTAGATAGACGACCCTGGCTGCAGCATTAAGGATAGTCTGGAGAGGGGAAAGTCGAGTGAGGGGGAGGCCAATTAATAAAGCGTTGCAGTAGTCTAGGCGGGAGTGGATCAGGGCGACAGTGAGGGTTTTTGTTGTTTCTATGGTGAGAAAAGGGCGGATTCTAGAGTTCTTTAGGTGTAAGCGGCACGAGCGGGCAAGAGATCGGAGTCAAACATAACACCCAGACAGCGCGCCTGCTGCCGGGGTGTTATTATGGTGCCACCCACGGAGAGGGAAACGTCAGGTTAGTAGATGGTGGGAGCAGAAGAAGTTCAATTTTGGAGAGGTTGAGTTTCAGATAGAGAGCGGACATGATGTCAGAGACTGCGGACAGACAGTCAGTGGTGTTCTGTAGTACAGCAGGAGTAAGGCCAGGGGATGATGTATATAGTTGTGTGTCATCGGCATAAAGATGGTACTGAAAGCCAAATCTGCTGATGGTCTGTCCAATTGGGGCCGTGCAGAGGGAGAAGAGAAGGGGGCCAAGGACTGAGCCCTGAGGTACCCCAACAGTGAGAGGAAGAGGAGATGAAGTGGAGCCAGAGAACAGAACACTGAAGGAGAGGTCAGAAAGATAGGAGGAGAACCAGGAGAGAGCAGTGTCCTTAATGCCAAGTGACTGGAGCCTAGAGAGTAAGAGAGGGGGGTAAACAGTGTCAAAAGCTGCAGAAAGATTGAGAAGAATGAGCAGAGAGTGGTCACCATTACATTATGCTGTCAGAAGGTCGTTGGTCACTTTGATGAATGCAGTTTCTGTCGAGTATAGGGGCAGAAGCCAGACTGTGAAGGGTCTAGGAGGGAGTGAATGGAGAGGTAACGGGTAAGGCGGGAGTAGACATGGCGCTCCAAGAGTTTAGAGATGAAGGGGATATTGGAGATCGGTGTGTAGTTGTTTGTGCAGGATGGGTCGAGGGTGGGTTTCTTTAGTAACGGAAAAATGATAGAGTGTTTGAAGGAGGACAGGAAAATGCCTGAGGAGAGTGAGAGATTAGATTAAAGATTGTAGTTAGGTGAGTAGTGACGACTGGAGAGAGAGACTGGAGGAGATGAGAGGGAATGGGGTCGGTAGAGCATGTAGTTGGACGAGAAGAAGAGAGGAGTCTGGAGACTTCTTCTGTGTTGGGATCAAATGCGGAGAAATACATCAGTATTTGTAAGCCAAAACCATGAGTTGGGTGATAAATGCAGAAGTGGTGCATATGTTTCTGTTATACTTTTCCTTTATTTGTTCCACTCCTGGTTTTGGCTTACAAATACTGATATAAAATACTGACCAAATACTGCTAGTGTGACGGCAGCCTAAGATGGCAGCCATGAAGGTCTTTGCTTGGACCTTGGTTGCCATCACACTTTTTTGCCCCACCATCTACCCACATATCCCAATAGGCATCCTTCAGCCACTGTGACCAACTTGCTTACATGAAAGGACCAGACAAACTGCTGCCCAATATACCATAAAAATGAAAGATTCTTATTAAGAAGTTTGGTGGCTTGAAGCTTTGAGTTTAATGTGAAAACAATTAAAATTTAAAGATCTTATATATCTTAGAAACGTAAGAATATTCCCAAAATGATGGGATATTATAACATTTATTTGGAGCATATTTACCACGTTGATTACTAAATAGTAACTAAAATTAGTCGCCACTTCACCCTCCATTGGGTGGCAGTAAAACTGCACAGTCTGGTGGTACCAAACTGTGTCCAAGAATGAAATCAAAACAAATAGGATCCAAGCGCTAGAAATATTTCACTGTGCATTGTGTTGCCAAGTTTGCTCACAGCTGCATGAAGTACAAGAAGTGCACCTGGAACAGTTGAAAGCAGCTTTAAAATGCCATAAAAAGGAAAACAAATATTCGTAACCTTATGCCAGCAAGCGAAATCTCAGGGGAAGTTTATATATTCCAATTCTGATCAGCTACGAGTAATTTTAACAATATGCATGAAATGTTCCCGGAGACAATTTGTGTAGCAAAAATCAATTTTTGGGTAGAAAAAAGGAAAACGGACAAAGAACAGCTAAAAGCTCCTGTTGATTGGACTTACTGAAATGTTTGTTTTATTTGACCGTTTCACTTTGGGTCAGACTTCCCGAGTGCTCAAAAGTTCAAGCTAACATTGGCTAAGTGTTGAAGAGATCATACCAGCAATAAAATAAGGAAAGTGGAGCCATGACTTGACTTCTGACTTTTGCAACAAAAAAGTAGCACTTATTTAATATTATAAAAGGATTAGATTAATTTAACATCTAAAGTCGTACAACAAATAACTACATGTAATACTTTTAGCTCTTGATGATGTCAGTGAGCTGCATTATCATTCATGCCTAGCTGCCAATGTTCACAAACATTATTATTTTCATACATATGTATCTTCTATTTTGCGAACCCTGTGGCTCTCCAGGTGTTCTCAAAATCTCAGCATGCCATAACAGATTGCAGGTTTTATAACATGCTGGTAGTTATCGTTCTACTGTTTCGGAGTCTCAGATTGCACAAAATGTAAAATGTATATGCACAATGAATATATATATATATATATATATATATATATATATATATATACAATGAAAACCACTTTGTTAGAACCACTCATCTAGCAGAGCACTGCATTGGAACTACTTTGTCATAAGAAATTCCAAGATTTGTTGTGGCTTAGTCTCTTCTCACTGTAGAAATTGTTCTGCTTGGATATTGGCCCATGTGAACTTGATATCTTCTTACATTTACACCAAATTAGATGAGGTACTTACAAGTTCTGGACATCCTGTTCTATCTAGATGCAGAGCTTTGAAGAATTTGGAAGGAAGTACAAAGATCTCGCCAACACGTTCCTGGTGGGAGCAATCCATGGCTGTTGGACTATTGTGGCATTTATTTTGTCCTGCTTACCTTCTGCCACATAGTAAACAGCTTCCATGAAGGAATGGACTTATTTAGTTCCAATGCTTAGGTAAGTCCTACTCTCCATATATCCATCTACAGATGTCAAAGGGCCCAACGTATTCCAAGAAACAGTTCCCACACTACCCTCACCAACCTGAACTTCAAAAACCTGACAAAGTGTCCATCAATTCAGGCTGCTTAGGCTAAATGTTGACTGTCTCGTCAGCTTGTTCCAATAGACATCTGAAATTGTTTGACCAGTCAGTGTTAGTACACAGCTCATTGATGGAATTGTTGAGCTCTTTTACCCATTGGTGTCTTGCCTATTCCACCTAAATAGCAATCACACCAGACCTGGGTGACTGTGGTTGTAGATGATCCATGGTAACGAATGTTGAACTGCAGTCAGAAGCTATAGTTTGAGTATTAGTTTTGCATTCAGATGTGATCTTCTAGACTGATATCGAATTATTGACATCCTGCATCAACCGCTTTTGTCAACTCGTTAAGCTCAAAAGATTATCTTTTCACTGGATGTCACATCATTCTCAACACAACCCACAAAGTGCATAGTCACACCAGGCACAAAACTTCTGGCTGCGCTGTGTACTTATTTCACAATACTGTACTGTTGCTGTCACTGCTAGTCCTACACTCCCACACATCGCTTTGCATGCCCCTTCTAATTTTTTACCATGCAGCTTCTGCTGCTGCCTCAATCGCTTAATACCCACACACATCTGCTGTGCTTGTCCACTGTGTTATATAACTATACTGTATTGCTACTGAGAAGCGCACCATCTTCAGGCTACATAAACATAAAACAGCTTCAAAAAAGGGGATCAATGTTACTGTTTTATGACAAGCCATTGATTCTTCACTTTAAAGGCAACTGACGCGTTCCTTTTCTCTAGATAAAGAAATAATTTTTGGATGGCTTGATAAAAATCCTTTTCCAATTTTTAGTCATTTTGAGAATAGCAAACCTGTTCCAGATCCCCAGAAAGGAATATTTTTATCAGTCGGAGTTGAGAAGACATTGCTTTCAAATGGCAAATATACCACCCAAATAGAGACATTATTTTTGGGCAGCTTGTGAAAAGCCTGTCACATCTTCATTTAGCAAAAAACGATGCTCTTGATAACCTCTAAACAAGGAAAATTTTTGCAACATTTCTTGTGAAAAAGTTAGGGCTTCTGCCATTTTCACTGGTTGTGTATGAATACCAACAAAGGCATCAGCCCTCCAAAAGGGATAATTTTTGGACTGTTTTTGCAATTTAAGTTTCATAACACGTCTGTTAGTGCAGTGAGCTGTTAAATAGACTGTTGCTATCTAGTAGTTACCATCCGATTTCCCTTAGCCAGATATGTTGAGATCACTTGTGTATTTGTTTTAAATAGCTAAAGGGGTTCAGAGCAGAACAAAGCGTGTCATACAGGTATTTTCCTGTTAACAGGAGTACTTGTGATTTTGGGAAAACTTAATTGAAGGTGGCAAATTTGAAATATGAAAGAGTTAATCAATTGTAGGTTTAAATATTATCATTTATCACCATTGAACACATGAAGACTTTTTGCTTTTCTATAATTGTTCTGTCTATAATAGAGATGTGTATTTATAGTATTTGCTACATCTGTATTGTCTCGTTTTTTTACTTTTTTTGTCAGCTTTCAATGTCAAATTCCTACACTAAGGGTTACTTGATCTATTTATCTCTTTGTTATATGCGCCGTCTGCATTCTTTGTCCCTAACGTGCTATCTCTCTTCCTTGTCCCTGCATTGTATATTCATTCCTTCTTCGTACTTTCATTATAGAGCAGCACACTGTTGCCCTGACATCATAATGATGCTCTTCTCATAGTTTGAAAATTGATGATATAGACAAGCAGAATCACTATCTAGATCAAGGACTAATGGATTTTAACTGTTTACACTCCAAAACATCCTTGATAATGTTACAGCAGACCAGAGTAGAAATTGGAAATGCACTGAGGTACAGACATTATAAAATGCGTACAAACTGAGACAGTTCTTTAAAGGGAATCTGTCAGTAGATTTTCACTATGTAATCTAAGGACAGTCACCACAGAGGTACTGCACCTCAGCTAGAGATGTGGTACTCCGCTCTCAGGTAAGGAATGGGGCACTACCCAGAACCCAAACACTCGAATCCAACACCAGAACTCTCAGGCACAGGGAGGGACTCGGTAGAGGGTGTGAGTGGAGAGAGTAGAGTTGTCATGGAAACAAGAGGGAGAAACTGGTTAGAAAGCCAGACAGTTGGAGCTTTGGACTTGAGCAGTGAGGAGCTTGTCCCAGCACCAGAGAACAGAGAGAGAAAGAAGGGGTGCTAGGGGCACTGGTAGTGAGCAATCCACCTGTGGGGCCCATATCCATACCAACTGTAGTTGGGAGGAGGGACCAGGTCAGAGTGGGGGAACCGGCCCCCAGACTAGTGAAGAACTATAAGGGTCAGCTAGTCAGCCAGAGGCTGTGATAATTGTACGTGCTACAGCCACAACCACACACATTCACCAAAAAGGCAGCCGCATAGGCTCCAGGGGACCAGCAGGGCATCACCTGTTGTGAATTCTGCTCTTGGGTTCCCTCCAGTGGTTGTAGGTGGGAATGCAGTTGTCTCTGAGTCACAGACCTGGCCAGGTGTATCGGATGATTACAATTCTGACTGGGATATTTAAGTGGGCAGGATCCTTTAGCCCTTGCCAGTAGTCAATGTTCCTTGTGAAGTGTTGGATCACTTTCTGGCTTCTCCTGCTCGCTGCCTATTTCAGCAAAGATAAGTGTTTGGTTATTGGTTCTGTGGCACACTGCCAGTGTGCTTGTTTCAGTTTTATTCCTGCTCTGATTGTAGGATTCACTGGAGTTGCAGATTTACGCTCCTACATCTTTTAGTAAAGATGTAGGAAGTTTTTGTATATTCTGCTTTGGATGTTTTGAAGGGTTTTTATACTGACCGCACAGAACTCTGTCCTATCCTGTCCTATCTAGCTAGAGTGGCCTCCTGTGCTAATCCTGTTTTTCTGCCTGTGTATGTTTTTTCCTCTCTGACTCACCGCCAATATTTGTGGGGGGCTGTCTATCCTTTGGGGATTTTCTCTGAGGCAAGATAGTATTCCTATTTCCATCTTTAGGGGTATTTAGTTCTCCGGCTGTGACGAGGTGTCTAGGTGTGTTAGGTAGACTCCACGGCTACTTCTAGTTGCGGTGTTAAGTTCAGGATTGCGGTCAGTACAGTGGCCACTTTCTCCAGTGAATGTTCTCATGCAGCTCCTAGGTCACCGGATCATAACAGTACTACTGGCCAACAATGAGTTAAATGCATCTCAGAAGAAGGGAAGGAAGCTCTTGAGCCATATTTTTTTCTCCAGTCTGTTTTGTCTTCTCCTCCCTCTTTATCTCTGGGTGCCTGAGGAGCCTGGTGCAAGCATGAATGTTCAGGAATTAGCTTCTCGTGTAGACCAGCTTGCTGCTAGGGTGCAAGGTATTTCTGATTATATTGTTCAAACTCCTGCTTTAGAACCTAAGATTCCTATTCTTGATTTGTTTTCTGGTGACAGGTCTAAATTTTTGAGTTTTAAAAACAACTCTAAACTGTTTTTTGACCTGAGACCTCGATCCTCTGGTGATTCCATTCAGCAGGTAAAAATCGTAATCTCCCTGCTGCGTGGCGACCCGCAGGATTGGGCGTTTTCCCTGGAATCTGGGAATCCGGCTTTGCTTAATATTGACTCCTTTTTTCAGGCTTTAGGACTATTATATGATGAACCTAATTCTGTGGATCAAGCTGAGAAAACCTTGTTGGCCCTGTCTCAGGGTCAAGAGGCGGCAGAATTGTATTGTCAGAAATTCAGAAAATGGTCTGTGTTGACTAAATGAAATAATGATGCTTTGGCTGCAATTTTCAGAAGGGGGCTTTCTGAATCCCTTAAAGATGCTATGGTGGGGTTTCCCTCGCCTTCCGGTCTGAGTGATTCTATGTCTCTGGCCATTCAGACTGACCGACGCCTGCGGGAGCGCAGAACTGTGCGCGCTGTGGCGTTATCCTCAGAGCAAATTTCTGAGCCTATGAAATGTGATAGAATTCTGTCTAGAACGGAACGACAAGGTTTCAGACGTCAAAATAGGTTGTGTTATTATTGTGGCGACACTTCTCATGTCATTTCTGTCTGCCCTAAGCGGACAAAGAGGATCGCCAGTTCAATTACCATCAGTACTGTACAACCTAAGTTTCTGTTATCTGTGTCCTTGATCTGCTCATTGTCATCATTTTCTGTCATGGCATTTGTGGATTCAGGCGCCGCCTTGAATTTAATGGATTTTGAGTTTGCCAAGCGTTGTAGTTTTCCCTTGCAGCCTTTGCAGAACCCTATTCCTTTAAGAGGCATTGATGCTACACCCTTGGCTAAAAATAAGCCCCAGGTTTGGACACAGGTGACCATGCGCATGGCGCCAGCCCATCAGGAAGATTGTCGATTCCTGGTGTTGCATAACTTGCATGATGCTATCGTGCTGGGTTTTCCATGGTTGCAGGTACATAATCCTGTGTTGGACTGGAAGTCCATGTCTGTGACTAGTTGGGGTTGTCAGAGGGGGTTCATAATGATGTTACTTTGATGTCAATCTCCTCTTCTTCACCTTCTGAAATTCCAGAGTTTTTGTCTGATTTTCAGGATGTATTCGATGAGCCCAAGTCCAGTTTCATTCCACCGCACAGTGACTGCGATTGTGCTATTGACTTGATTCCAGGCTGTAAGTTTCCTAAGGGTCGACTTTTTAATCTATCTGTGCCTGAACATACCGCCATGCGGAGCTATATTAAGGATTCTTTGGAGAAAGGGCATATTCGGCCATCTTTTTCACCGTTGGGAGCGGGGTTCTTTTTTGTTGCTAAAAAAGATGGTTCCTTGAGACCCTTTATAGATTATCGCCTCTTGAATAAAATCACGGTCAAGTTTCAATACCCTTTACCTTTGCTTTCTGATTTGTTTGCTAGGATTAAGGGAGCTAGTTGGTTTACGAAGATTGACCTTCGGGGGGCATATAATCTTGTTCGTATTAAGAAGGGTGATGAATGGAAAACTGCGTTTAATATGCCCGAAGGCCATTTTGAATACCTTGTGATGCCATTCGGACTCTCTAATGCTCCATCTGTTTTTCAGTCCTTCATGCATGATATCTTCCGGACTTATCTTGATAAATTCTTGATTGTATGTTTGGATGATATTTTGATTTTTTCCGATGATTGGGAGTCTCATGTGCAACAGGTCAGGATGGTACTTCAGATCCTTCGTGACAATGCCCTGTTTGTGAAAGGGTCTAAGTGTCTCTTTGGGGTGCAGAAAGTCTCTTTTTTGGGCTTCATTTTTTCTCCTTCGTCTATAGAGATGGATCCAGTTAAGGTTCAGGCCATTCATGATTGGATTCAGCCCACATCTGTGAAGAGCCTTCAGAAATTTTGGGGTTTTGCAAATTTTTATCGCCGTTTCATTGCTAATTTTTCCAGCGTGGTTAAACCCTTGACTAGTGTTGAGCGATACCGTCCGATACTTGAAAGTATCGGTATCGGATAGTATCGGCCGATACCCGAAAAGTATCGGATATCGCCGATACCGATATCCGATACCAATACAAGTCAATGGGACATCAAGTATCGGAATGTATCCTCATGGATCCCAGGGTCTGAAGGAGAGGAAACTCTCCTTCAGGCCCTGGGATCCATATTAAAGTGTAAAATAAAGAATTAAAATAAAAAATATTGTTATATTCACCTCTCCGGCGGCCCCTGGACATCAGCGGGAGGATCCGGCGTCCGGCACGGCTTCTTTCTTCAAAATGCGCGCCTTTAGGACCTGTGGAATGACGTCCCGGGTTCTGATTGGTCGCGTGCCGCCCATGTGACCGCCACGCGACCAATCAGAAGCCGCGACGTCATTCCTCAGGTCCTAAAAGGCGCTCATTCTAGGACTTTAGCTGAGGAATGACGTCGCGGCTTCTGATTGGTCGCGTGGCGGTCACATGGGCGGCACGCGACCAATCAGAAGCCGGGACGTCATACCACAGGTCCTAAAGGCGCGCATTTTGAAGAAAGAAGCCGTGCCGGACGCCGGTTCCTCGCGCAGATGTCCAGGGGCCGCCGGAGAGGTGAATATAACAATATTTTTTATTTTAATTCTTTATTTTACACTTCCGATACCGATACCCGATATCACAAAAATATCGGATCTCGGTATCGGAATTCCGATACCGCAAGTATCGGCCGATACCCGATACTTGCGGTATCGGAATGCTCAACACTACCCTTGACCGATTGTTAGGGCTAGCGGAACGCACCGAGTAAATAGAGATGTTTATTGATATTGGTGCGTTCGCAGCCCGGGGTCCACCGTGCAGGAGTACCTGCTGCTAGCAAACGGCGGAGCTATATGGCGGTATAGACTAACTCAGTTAATTCACTGAGTAGCCGTGAAAGGAAAGCACTGTGCCCTGTTAGACTCCACAGAGGCACAGGCTAACTGCCCAAACAGAGAGCAGTCAGTGGTCACACAAACACACAAAACTCCTCGCCGGAGGAGCCAGCATTCTATGGGCTTATTTCAGCCGGGTCCCTGAATACACTCAGACTCAATCTCCTCGCCGGAGGAGCCAGCATTCTAGGGGCTTTTTTCACCCGGGTCCCTGAACACACATACATGTGACCACACTGGCGCAAAGCACATAACATAAGACAATACTAGCACATGGCCGTGCGGTCATGCGCAGTTTATATAGTTGCAGCACAGGAAGCTGCTACTGAAGTTTTTGCCCTTTCAGGACCTTCCAGAAGGACCAATGGAAAGTGCTGCAGTACCTGAGCATGTTTTGCCCTTTCAGGACCTTCCAGAAGGACCAATAGAATGTACTGCAGCATCTGAGCATGTGACCGAACATGTGGCCCTCGACCTCCAATGGGAGACCCTGCCCTGGGCATGCTCAGTGTGAGTAAACAAGGACTTAGTCCCAGAGAGGCTCGCTCGCCGCAGATCAGTGCAGGGTACCATAGGAAAGCCAGAAAAGGCAGTAGTGACCCTATGCACCGAATCAGCCCCAGCGAGACGCTGGGAGCGACGTCTCCGCTGAGCAGAGCCCACTGCGGCTGATACCGAATGGGAGACCGCAGCAGACACGGATCGAGATTCCCCCTGTGCAGCAGAGGAAACTCGACTCCTAACATTACCCCCCCTCCTAGGCCCCCCCTCCTTGAGCCTCACTATGCTCAAAAGCTGCGATAAGCAGCGGAGCCCGAATGTGCTCCACAGGCTCCCAGGTTCTATCCTCTGGGCCGTGACCCTTCCAGTCCACCAGATAAAATTTCTTGCCACGTACCACCTTGCACCCCACAATAGCATTTACCTCAAACTTATCCGTGGATGAACCCGATGTCCCAGCAGATGACTCGGAAAACCGGGACAAATGAACGGGCTTTAAGAGAGAAACGTGGAAAGTATCGGTGATACCAAGGCGTGGAGGAATAGCCAAACGGTAGACGACAGGGTTGACCTGTTCCAGAACCTTAAACGGGCCAATGTAGCGAGGAGCAAACTTAGTGGACTCAACTCGCAGCCTGATGTTACGGGCGGAGAGCCACACTAAGTCGCCAGGAGCAAAGACCGGAGCGGGGCACCGGTGTGTATCAGCCGAAACTCTCATTCTCTCCTTGGAGGCCCGGATGGCATCCTGTGTGTGGTCCCAGATGTCACGTGCCTCCACCGCCCAGTCTGCCACCCTAGAATCGGTGGATGACACGGGCATGCGGATGCTGGCCGTAATTAAGGAGAAAAGGAGTTTGACCAGTGGAATCGGCTACGGCGTTGTTCAGGGCAAATTCCGCCCAAGGTAGCAAAGATGCCCAGTCATCCTGCCTAGCAGAGACAAAATGTCGCAAATATGTCACCAGAGTCTGGTTGGTTCTCTCCACCAACCCATTCGTCTCGGGATGGTATGCAGAGGAGAGGTTTAACTCTATGCTGAGTAAACGGCAGAGCTCTCTCCAAAACCGAGATGCGAACTGGGGACCCCGATCGCTGACAATCTTATCAGGCATACCATGCAAGCGGAAAACGTGTTTAATGAACAACACCGCCAAGGCCCGTGCTGAGGGTAACCGAGGAAGCGGCACCAAATGCACCATCTTGGAGAAATGGTCGGTGACAACCCAAATAATGGAGCAGCCACGCGACTTGGGTAGACCCACCACAAAGTCCATCTCGACCATCTCCCAGGGCCTGTCTGCCACCGGTAGAGGGTAAAGCAACCCAGCAGGCCGTTGCCGAGGAGACCGATTCTGGGCACAAGAAACGCACGCCTGAATATAGTCCTTGACATCTCGGGCCATATGCGGCCACCAGTATGTTCTCGCCAGAAGCTCAGATGTCCTCTTGGTCCCAAAATGCCCACCCACTCTGGAGGAGTGAGCCCAAGAGAGACCCCTCCGGTCGCAAGTTAGCTGGTACGAAAGTCTTGCCCGGGGGCACAGACTCTAGCGAAACCGGAGCTACAGTTCTCTGGCTCTCAGAAGGGACAATAAGCCGATGCTCCTCCTCCTCCGATGAAACCACGGAGCGGGAGAGAGCGTCAGCACGAACGTTCTTCTCCCCGGAGAGGAAATGGAGAGTAAAATGGAACCTGGAGAAGAACAGGGACCATCTAGCCTGGCGAGAATTCAGCCGCTGGGCCGTTTGCAGATACACCAAGTTCTTGTGGTCAGTGAAGACTTGGAAGGGAAAGCGAGCTCCCTCCAAGAGATGTCTCCACTCCGAAAAAGCCAACTTCATGGCCAGCAACTCCCTGTCCCCAATGGAATAATTCCTCTCCGCTGGTGTGAAGGTCTTGGAGAAGAAGAAGCAAGGATGCTTCCGACCTTGAGCATCCTTTTGGAAAAGGACTGCTCCAGCACCAACGGATGAGGCATCCACCTCCAAGATAAATGGCTTATCAACATCGGGGCGATGTAGGATGGGAGCGCTAGCGAAGTGTGACTTGATCGAGAGAAAGGCTTTGGAGACCTCCTCTGTCCACAACTTGGGATTTGCTCCCTTCTTGGTGAGGGCAACCAAGGGAGCTACCAAAGTTGAGAAGTGTGGAATGAACTGGCGATAGTAATTAATGAACCCCATAAAGCGCTGCACCGCTTTAAGAGAATGGGGTTCCTGCCAGTCCATTACAGCCTGTAGCTTGGCAGGATCCATAGCCAAACCCTGGGCAGAGATGATATAACCAAGGAAAGGCAAGGACTCCTGCTCAAACACACACTTCTCCAACTTGGCGTAGAGGGAGTTTGCCCGTAAGAGGTCGAAGACTTTGCGAACATCTCTCCGATGGGAGTCAATGTCTGGAGAGAAGATGAGAATATCATCCAGATAGACTACGACCGAGGTGGTGAGCATATTCCGGAAGATGTCGTTCACAAAGTCTTGGAAAACGGCTGGGGCATTACAGAGCCCGAAGGGCATCACCAGATATTCATAGTGCCCATCCCTGGTGTTGAAAGCCGTCTTCCATTCATCCCCCTCACGGATGCGAATCAGGTTGTAAGCACCCCGCAGATCTAACTTTGTAAATACCCTCGCTCCCCGTAGCCTATCATACAGCTCAGATATCAGGGGTAGTGGGTACTTGTTCTTAACGGTGATGGCGTTAAGACCCCTGTAGTCTATGCATGGACGTAAGTCTCCAGTCTTCTTCTGTACGAAGAAGAACCCTGCCCCTGCCGGTGACACTGACTTCCTAATGAATCCTCTTGCCAGATTCTCCTGGATGTACTGGGACATTGCCTCCGTCTCCGGGAGAGATAACGGATAGACTCGACCCCGGGGAGGCTCAGCACCAGGCAAGAGGTCAATAGGACAGTCATAGGGGCAGTGAGGCGGAAGGGTCTCCGCAGCTCTTTTGGAGAACACGTCTGCATAGGGCCAATAGTGCTTGGGGAGAGAGGAAAGATCTGCGGGTACCTGTGTAGTAGCAACCTGAACGCACTCCCTCAGACATCTACCCTCGCAAGATTTACTCCATCCCAAAATTCTCCCAGAGGACCACTCAATATGAGGAGAATGGTAGCGAAGCCATGGTATCCCCAACAGGACCTCATCAATTCCCTCAGGAATGACTAATAGGGAGATTATCTCCTGATGTGATGGAGACACAGATAGCGTGAAAGGAATGGTTTGGTGGGTAATCTGTGAAGGTAGTGTTGACCCATTTACCACTCGAACGGTTACCGGCTTGGCGAGCATCACCAAGGGTATTGCGTGACGCTGGGCAAAAGCGGAAGACATAAAGTTACCCTCTGCCCCAGAATCCACGCATAGCTCGACCATAAGAGTGGATGGGCCTATGGTAATTGTCCCCTTGAAGGACAACTTTGAGGCAAACATCGCCGTGTCTAGTGTACCTCCTCCAACTGCCACTAGACACTGACGTTTCCCCGACCGCTGAGGACCCTTGGAGGCAAGGTGTCCTGACTGCTGGCAAACATGACGGAACTTATGTGCACGGGCAGACTGAGACTTGGATCCCGCTCGTGTCACCTCTAAGGCCTCATGTGACTCGGATGCCTGGACTGGGGATTCCAAAGGTTTGGCGAAGGTGGGAGCCAGCCGAAACCTCTGCCTACACTGGGCTCGCTCCAACCTCCGCTCGTTAAAACGGAGGTCAATACGAGTAGAGACAGTTATTAACTCCTCCAGTGTGGCAGGAATCTCCCTAGTGGCCAGAGCGTCCTTAATGTGGTCAGCCAGGCCCCTCCAAAATATGGGGATAAGGGCTTTATCCGACCACTCCAGCTCGGAAGCTAAAGTACGGAAGCGGATGGAAAAATGGCTGACCAAGGACTCACCCTGAGTTAATGCCAGTAGTTGGAGCGCTGTGTCATGGGTGACTTGAGGTCCTAAAAAGACCTTTTTCAGAGTGCTCAGGAACAACGGAGCACTCTGCACCACAGGATCACCACGCTCCCACAGCGGCGTAGCCCACTCCAACGCCCTGTCCGACAAAAGAGACACAATAAATCCCACCTTAGCCTGCTCTGTAGGAAAACGTGCAGCCAGGAGCTCGAGGTGAATAGAGCACTGACTTACAAATCCCCTACAAGTTTTGCTATTTCCAGAAAATTTTTCTGGCAGCGGGAGGCAAGATAACGTCGGAACAGGGGTGGCAGTGGACAAGGTTGCTGCAGCCACGCTAGCAGCCTGTACAGCAACTGCGGCAACATCCACAGCTGAGGTTGAGCTCTCGAGAGCCGCCAACCTACCCTCCAGCTGCTGGATATACCGCAAAGATTGCTGAATGTCCGCCATTTACTAGCCAGACCCTGGCGCTAGTATTCTGTTAGGGCTAGCGGAACGCACCGAGTAAATAGAGATGTTTATTGATATTGGTGCGTTCGCAGCCCGGGGTCCACCGTGCAGGAGTACCTGCTGCTAGCAAACGGCGGAGCTATATGGCGGTATAGACTAACTCAGTTAATTCACTGAGTAGCCGTGAAAGGAAAGCACTGTGCCCTGTTAGACTCCACAGAGGCACAGGCTAACTGCCCAAACAGAGAGCAGTCAGTGGTCACACAAACACACAAAACTCCTCGCCGGAGGAGCCAGCATTCTAGGGGCTTATTTCAGCCGGGTCCCTGAATACACTCAGACTCAATCTCCTCGCCGGAGGAGCCAGCATTCTAGGGGCTTATTTCAGCCGGGTCCCTGAACACACATACATGTGACCACACTGGCGCAAAGCACATAACATAAGACAATACTAGCGCATGGCCGTGCGGTCATGCGCAGTTTATATAGTTGCAGCACAGGAAGCTGCTACTGAAGTTTTTGCCCTTTCAGGACCTTCCAGAAGGACCAATGGAAAGTGCTGCAGTACCTGAGCATGTTTTGCCCTTTCAGGACCTTCCAGAAGGACCAATGGAATGTACTGCAGCACCTGAGCATGTGACCGAACATGTGGCCCTCGACCTCCAATGGGAGACCCTGCCCTGGGCATGCTCAGTGTGAGTAAACAAGGACTTAGTCCCAGAGAGGCTCGCTCGCCGCAGATCAGTGCAGGGTACCATAGGAAAGCCAGAAAAGGCAGTAGTGACCCTATGCACCGAATCAGCCCCAGCGAGACGCTGGGAGCGACGTCTCCGCTGAGCAGAGCCCACTGCTGCTGATACCGAATGGGAGAACGCAGCAGACACGGATTGAGATTCCCCCTGTGCAGCAGAGGAAACTCGACTCCTAACACCGATTTGACGTAGAAAGGCGCTGATGTGGCGGATTGGTCCTCTGCGGCTGTCTCTGCCTTTCAGGAGCTTAAACGTCGATTTACTTCTGCTCCAGTGTTGCGCCAACAGAATGTTTCTCTTCCGTTTCAGGTTGAGGTTGACGCTTCTGAGATTGGGGCAGGGGCCGTTTTGTCTCAGAGGGATCCTGTTGGTTCCTTAATGAAACCGTGTGCCTTCTTTTCCCATAAGTTTTTGCCTGCTGAATGCAATTATGATGTCGGCAATCGGGAGTTGTTGGCTATGAAGTGGGCGTTTGAGGAGTGGTGACATTGGCTTGAGGGAGCTAAGCACCGTATTGTGGTCTTGACCGATCATAAGAATTTGATTTACCTCGAGTCTGCTAAACGGCTGAATCTTAGACAGGCTCGATGGTCCTTGTTTTTTTTCCCGTTTTGATTTTGTGGTCTCGTACCTTCCGGGTTCTAAGAATTTTAAGGCTGATGCCCTCTCTAGGAGTTTTTTGCCTGATTCTCCTGAGGTCTTAGAGCCGGTCGGTATTCTGAAAGAGGGGGTGGTCCTTTCTGCCATTTCCCCTGATTTACGATGAGTTATTCAGGAATTTCAGGCTGACAAACCTGACCGCTGTCCTGTGGGGAAATTGTTTGCTCCTGACAGATCGACTAGTAGAGTGATTTCTGAGGTTCACTATTCCATGTTGGCCAGTCATCCTGGCATTTTTGGTACCAGAGATTTGGTTGGTAGGTCCTTTTGGTGGCCTTCATTGTCACGTGATGTGCGTTCTTTTGTGCAGTCCTGTGGGACTTGTGCACGGGCCAAGCCTTGTTGTTCCCGTGCTAGTGGGTTGCTTTTGCCACTGCCAGTCCCTGAGAGGCCCTGGATGCATATTTCGATGGATTTTATTTCTAATCTTCCGGTCTCCCAGAAGATGTCTGTTATCTGGGTTGTTTGTGACCGGTTCTCTAAGATCATTCATTTGGTGCCCTTACCTAAATTGCCTTCCTCTTCAGATTTGGTTCCGTTGTTCTTTCAGCATGTGGTTCGTTTGCATGGTATTCCGGAGAATATTGTGTCCGACAGAGGTTACGAGTTTGTTTCTAGGTTTTGGCGGGCCTTTTGTGCTAGGCTGGGCATTGATTTGTCTTTTTCTTCTGCGTTTCATCCACAGACAAATGGCCAGACCGAGCGAACTAATCAGACCTTGGAGACTTATTTGAGATGCTTTGTGTCTGCTGATCAGGATGATTGGGTGGCTTTCTTGCCATTGGACGAGTTTGCCCTTAATAATCGGGCTAGTTCTGCTACATTGGTTTCGCCTTTCTTTTGTAATTTTGGTTTTCATCCTCGTTTTTCTTCTGGGCAGGTTGAGCCTTCTGACTGTCCTGGTGTGGATTCTGTGGTGGACAGGTTGCAGCAGATTTGGGCTCATGTGGTGGACAAGTTGGTGTTGTCTCAAGAGGAGGCTCAACGTTTTACTAATCGTCGTCGGTGTGTTGGTTCCCGGCTTCTGGTTGGGGATCTGGTCTGGTTGTCTTCCCGTCATGTTCCTGTGAAGGTTTCTTCTCCTAAGTTTAAGCCTCGGTGTATTGGTCCTAATAGGATTTCTGAGATTAATAATCCAGTGTCTTTTCGACTGGCGCTTCCGGCCTCTTTTGCTATCCATAATGTCTTCCATAGATCTTTGTTGCGGAAATATGTGGAGCCCGTTGTTCCCTCTGTTGATCCTCCGGCCCCTGTGTTGGTTGATGGGGAGTTGGAATATGTTGTTGAGAAGATTTTGGATTCCCGTTTTTCGAGGCAGAAGCTCCATTACTTGGTCAAATGGAAGGGTTATGGCCAGGAGAATAATTCTTGGGTTTTTGCCTCTGATGTCCATGCTGCTGATTTGGTCCGTGCCTTTCATCTGGCTCATCCTGATCGTCCTGGGGGCCCTGGTGAGGGTTTGATGACCCCTCCTCAAGGGGGGGTACTGTTGTGAATTCTGCTCTTGGGTTCCCTCCAGTGGTTGTAGGTGGGAATGCAGTTGTCTCTGAGTCACAGACCTGGCCAGGTGTATCAGATGATTACAATTCTGATTGGGATATTTAAGTGGGCAGGATCCTTTAGCCCTTGCCAGTAGTCAATGTTCCTTGTGAAGTGTTGGATCACTTTCTGGCTTCTCCTGCTCGCTGCCTATTTCAGCAAAGATAAGTGTTTGGTTTTTGTTTCTGTGGCACACTGCCAGTGTGCTTGTTTCAGTTTTATTCCTGCTCTGATTGTAGGATTCACTGGAGTTGCAGATTTACGCTCCTACATCTTTTAGGAAAGATGTAGGAAGTTTTTGTATATTCTGCTGTGGATGTTTTGAAGGGTTTTTATACTGACCGCACAGAACTCTGTCCTATCCTGTCCTATCTAGCTAGAGTGGCCTCCTGTGCTAATCCTGTTTTTCTGCCTGTGTATGTTTTTTCCTCTCCGACTCACCGCCAATATTTGTGGGGGGCTGTCTATCCTTTGGGGATTTTCTCTGAGGCAAGATAGTATTCCTATTTTCATCTTTAGTGGTATTTAGTTCTCCGGCTGTGACGAGGTGTCTAGGTGTGTTAGGTAGACTCCACGGCTACTTCTAGTTGCGGTGTTAAGTTCAGGATTGCGGTCAGTACAGTGGCCACTTTCCCCAGTGAATGTTCTCATGCAGCTCCTAGGTCACCGGATCATAACAATCACCCAAAAAAAACCAAGGCCGCTGGCTTGGGACACTGTGTGCGAAGGCGCAGGGTATGAAAGTGAGACGTTAGGAAAGGAACATAAGAAGGGGTTCTGGCAAAGTGGACCCGAATTACCAGAGAGCCGACTGGACCACAAGCCTGGAGGATACAGCACCCGGCTGGGGACTGCCAATAAGAACTGTGAGTAAAGTGTGGAAACTGCACCCTGCTCTGTACTCTGATTTATTGCTGCGCCACCTGCCCTGCACTACGACCATCACCATCACATTTAACACCTTTACTGCCCTGGGGCCTAGCTCTACTCATGGAGAGCTGTACCAACTCTGCTGCTTCACCAACTGCCCCAGTGAACCGAAACCGCCGCGTCGGCCATCCGTTGACGAACACCACGGGTGGCATCATGAACTATCTTCCCGTAAACTTTATTCCCCTTTAATTTCATTTACTTTTATTGGATGGCCAGGACAACGGACCGGATCACTGCTGCCGTGACCACCCCCCTTAAGAACCATCAGACCTGGCCCGAGTACCCCACGACCTTAGCGGGCGCTCCATTTTGGCGTCACAAACAGTATTTCGTAACCTGGTGCCACTGGGTCCTGTGTGCCAGAGACTTTGTTGAATTGTGAAATCACCGCCATTACAGTGTCACAAGACGTGCAGGAGAAGAGAGGCCTGTCATCATGGGTAGAACCTGAAAGAAAGGTGCAAAAACCATGCCCGCCCATTGTAGATACTTCTATGCACTAAGAACATGTCAGTCAGCCATAAAGATCTGCCTCCTGGTTCGGGATGGCGGGAAGAAGAAGAAAAGGAAGGCCCGCCCACGTAGGAGAGAGTGGGAACAGCACGTGGGTATAACCAAGGACCCGACAAGAAATATGGCAAGTGGTGGTGACTCAGAGCGTGGGGTGGAAGAAGAGGACTCCCACAGCTGAACAGAAGAGAACCCTGACCAGCTGCCAGCCATGGACCCGGAGTCCTTTGGAGCGGAGGTGGAGGTTGAGCCACCAGCTCCTGCAGTCACATATCACCACGGTATCAAGATGGAAAGAGGCCCTGTTGGAGAAGGTGTGTGAGCAGCGGCCAGTCTGGCAACCAGTATCCCCTCTCCAATGGAAGGAGTATGGTGCCAGAGAGACATCTGACGAAGGTACCATAATCAACCCTGCCCCAGTGACCGAGGAGACCCTGTTAGGCCCACTGCAACTCCCGTCAACCCTTAGACCCAACCAGACATGTAAAGATCTGGCCTGGGATCAGACATCGGATATTGGGGACTGACTGGCGGTGCCACTGAAACCCAGCCATATGACCCAGGAGGTGCGTGGAGAATGGGTGGCGTTCCGCTGGGAGAACACAGGAGTCAATTTAATGGGGTTCCCTGGAAAGGCCCAAGGGAAGGGCTGTGTAGAGACCATCAGTAAGGAGGAATATTGCCAGCAGCTGGCGCGCAAGTTGGAGAAGGAGGAGGAGCACGACACCAGTGGCAGGGCGATGGAGGAGTGGGACCTGAAGGCCAAGGCCCAAGTTCGCAAGGCCAGACTCGCTGACCGGGGTCCACTAAGGCAGGGCACGGTGGTTGCCTTCAGACTGAAGAAAGGATGGGTGTTCATAAAGGAGCCCAGGATGCTCTGTGAGATTTTTGTCACCTGGTGGGATGTAGAGTCACACCTTCTGGAAGGACATCCAGATTGTGGCCTCTACCTGAGAGACTAAGTGACCTACACCTGGCATCTGGGTGAAAAAGGGTGGTACGCTCTGAATGTAATGAAATGCCAGCAGAGACCCATGGCACTTACTAGTCCAGTGGTTGCCAGTCCAGGAAGACTGCCAGAAACTACCATCTCTGATGCTACACCAGTACCTGTAGCAGCAGCAACATCAGCAGCAGTACACTCTCAGTCTACCAAGACCGCAGTGGTAGGACATGAACTCTTGGTGATACTTGAAGTGACACCAGAACCAGCACTATCCTGACCAGGAGATTGCAGGCCTGAGGACCTGCCCTGGAAGAGAAAATGAAAGGGATAGCCAAAAGTCACTGTTTATAGTTGATAGTTAAGTTAACCTGGATAGGTTGTGTTAAATCTTGTTAAGGACTATGTGTTAAATCTTGGTGAAGGATAAAGAGTTAGGTCATGTTGATTTAAAGAGACAATGCGGTCATGGTCAGTGGATGACCAGAACTTCATTGTACATAGTTAGCACATCTTAATGTGCTCCTTATTGGTTTTACAGTACTCCTTTAAAAGTGCGAGTAGGACACTCTATTCTTTTAACAAAAGATCAAAGAACAAAAACAGTCTGGCGTAGCCGAAAAGTGGTCCAATGAGGTGACCAACTATGTTATTAAGAACAGTTGGACCAGGCCCGAGTACCCCATGGCCCTAGCGGGCGTACCACAAGTATTTTTTGGAGGTATTCCATGGCACCTCTGAGAATCCACAGTGGTTGCAGGAACCCATTCACATGACCGTAAAGGTGATGGGTAGGGTTTGTAAGTGAACAAACTATGGACAGGTTCCATTTAAACAGGCAGGACTTTTTTTTCTCTGTTGCCTTTTTAATTTGATTTATAATTTGGGACGGTAAATAATTTTTTTTATAAGACAATCAATTTCCAATGTCCTTAATTAAAACATGTCTAAACTGGCATTCTGGCTAATTCTTTTATGTTGAAAATTTAAATTAGCCCATTACGCTTCGTATTTTTATATAAGACAGGTGGCATAACTAATGCAAAGGGTGCAAATATACAAGCCTGATGCAAAAGAACAGCAAAAGCCAAAGTATAAATATAGCAATAAGCTATAAAAACCTGGACGAATAAATGCTGTTCCAGAATGACATTGAGTGAGTATTAGTCCTGCTAGGAATACCGGAACCTGTTATGTGTCTTTACGCTGGCATTTTCTACTATTATATATGAAGCTATTATGTTAGGAAATTCAATCAAGACTCTGGCTTCCTATGGTAGTTCAAGAGCAACACACTTTTCTACTTTTCTAATCTTCTTCTTTGGGACTGCAAGCCACAGAAGACACTCTATTTCTTAACTGTTCCAAATACTGAGCAACTAGTTCATGCTTGCTGGAGGTTAAGAGCTTTGTGCTGGTCTCCAATATAGCAAGTATAGCAAGTCATAGCCTTGTACACCCAGATTCTACGTAAGGTCAATGTGTTCATATACTGCATTGCTTGAAAATAAAATATTATAAACTATCTCTATTCAGAGTATTATTGGCAGTCCATCCTAGCATCAGCATTTATCATTCCATTTTCATATAGAATATGTCATATTTCACATCTATATATTCATTTTTCCTTAAATTTGAGATTTTTTTTCAAAATCGTTGAATAGCAGAGAATGTGATAAAATAACTAAGTAACGTAAACTTACCCACTGCTCCAGCGCCACGGCAATGATACATTTTTGGTCATCACAGGTCATCTTGCAGTATATCAAACTCAGTCCACTATTGCTCTCACAGGAACTGTAACATCCCAGGGTCCTGGTTGTTACAGTGGCATTGCTTTCCTCACGGGGCGAGTGATGTCACGCTTGGAAGCAACGGAAGATCTCTTCTATCAGGCAACCACAAAGCACACAACATGTTTACACTCCAGGCCAGAAGGGGGAAGCTCTAAACCTGAATTAAAAGGAACTTCCCTATATATACATTGTGGTTTGGAGGGAAAGTCAGTCAGTGAGTAGGAGGAGAGAAAGAAGGCCAGACAGCAGACTGGAGCAGTCTGAGGCTGAGAGGAGAGTTGGGGAAGTCCAGAGAGGAACTTGTCAGGGAACTTCAGCTGAGGCGGAACTGGTACAAAAGGAGAATAGCTGAGCAGACGTAGGAGTCTGCAACTCCTGCAGAACGAGGAAGGAAGAGAGCAGCCCCCCACATATAATGACTGTGAGTTAAGATGAAAATACAAACACAGAGATGAAATAGATTTTAGCAAAGTGAGGCCCGACTTACTGAATAGACCGAGGATAGGAAAGATAGCTTTGCGGTCAGCACAAAAACCTACAAACAACCACGCAGAGGGGGCAAAAAGACCCTCCGCACCGACTAATGGTACGGAGGTGCTCCCTCTGCGTCTCAGAGCTTCCAGCAAGCAAGAAAAACCAACATAGCAAGCTGGACAGAAAATATAGCAAACAAAAGTACACAAGCAAAACTTAGCTTATGCAGGGCAGACAGGCCACAAGAACGATCCAGGAGAGAGCAAGACCAATACTGGAACATTGACTGGAGGCCAGGAACAAAGAACTAGGTGGAGTTAAATAGAGCAGCACCTAACGACTTAACCTCGTCACCTGAGGAAGGAAACTCAGAAGCCGCAGCCCCACTCACATCTACCAGAGGAAGCTCATAGACAGAACCAGCCGAAGTACCACTCATGACCACAGGAGGGAGCTTGACCACAGAATTCACAACAGTACCCCCCCCTTGAGGAGGGGTCACCGAACCCTCACCAGAGCCCCCAGGCCGACCAGGATGAGCCAAATGAAAGGCACGAACCAGATCGGCAGCATGAACATAAGAGGCAAAGACCCAGGAATTATCTTCCTGACCATAACCCTTCCACTTAACCAGGTACTGGAGATTCCGTCTCGAAATACGAGAATCCAAAATCTTCTCCACTATATACTCCAACTCCCCCTCAACCAAAACCGGGGCAGGAGGATCAACGGATGGAACCACATGTGCCACGTATCTCCGCAACAATGACCTATGAAATACGTTATGGATGGAAAAAAAAGCTGGAAGGGTCAAACGAAAAGACACAGGATTAAGAACCTCAGAAATCCTATACGGACCAATGAAACGAGGCTTAAACTTAGGAGAGGAAACTTTCATAGGAATATAACGAGATGACAACCAAACCAAATCCCCAACACGAAGTCGGGGACCCACACAGCGCCTGCGGTTAGCGAAACGTTGAGCCTTCTCCTGAGACAATGTCAAATTGTCCACCACATGAGTCCAAATCTGCTGCAACCTATCCACCACAGTATCCACACCAGGACAGTCAGAAGACTCAACCTGCCCTGAAGAGAAACGAGGATGGAAACCAGAATTGCAGAAATACGGCGAAACCAAAGTAGCCGAGCTGGCCCGATTATTAAGGGCGAACTCAGCCAAAGGCAAAAAGGACACCCAATCATCCTGATCGGCAGAAACAAAACATCTCAGATATGTTTCCAAGGTCTGATTGGTTCGTTCAGTCTGGCCATTTGTCTGAGGATGGAAAGCCGAGGAAAAAGACAAATCAATGCCCATCCTAGCACAAAAGGCTCGCCAAAACCTCGAAACAAACTGGGAACCTCTGTCAGAAACGATGTTCTCCGGAATGCCATGTAAACGAACCACATGCTGGAAGAACAATGGCACCAAATCAGAGGAGGAAGGCAATTTAGACAATGGTACCAAATGGACCATCTTAGAGAAGCGATCACAAACAACCCAAATGACCGACATTTTTTGAGAGACGGGGAGATCCGAAATAAAATCCATAGAGATATGTGTCCATGGCCTCTTCGGGACTGGCAAGGGCAAAAGCAACCCACTGGCACGAGAACAGCAGGGCTTAGCCCGAGCACAAATCCCACAGGACTGCACAAACGAACGCACATCCCGTGACAGAGATGGCCACCAAAAGGATCTAGCCACCAAATCTCTGGTACCAAAGATTCCAGGATGACCAGCCAACACCGAACAATGAACCTCAGAGATAACTCTACTCGTCCATTTATCAGGGACAAACAGTTTCTCCGCTGGGCAACGGTCAGGTCTATTAGCCTGAAATTTTTGCAGCACCCGCCGCAAATCAGGGGAGATGGCAGACAAAATTACCCCCTCTTTGAGAATACCCGCCGGCTCAGACAAACCCGGAGAGTCGGGCACAAAACTCCTAGACAGGGCATCCGCCTTCACATTTTTAGAGCCCGGAAGGTACGAAACCACAAAGTCAAAACGGGAGAAAAACAGCGACCAACGAGCCTGTCTAGGATTCAACCATTTGGCAGACTCGAGATAAGTCAAGTTCTTGTGATCAGTCAAGACCACCACGCGATGCTTAGCTCCCTCAAGCCAATGACGCCACTCCTCAAATGCCCACTTCATGGCCAGCAACTCTCGATTGCCAACATCATAATTACGCTCAGCAGGCGAAAACTTCCTGGAAAAGAAGGCGCATGGTTTCATCACCGAGCCATTAGAACTTCTTTGCGACAAAACAGCCCCTGCTCCAATCTCAGAAGCATCAACCTCGACCTGGAACGGGAGCGAAACATCTGGTTGGCACAACACAGGAGCAGAAGAAAAACGACGCTTCAACTCTTGAAAAGCTTCCACAGCAGCAGAAGACCAATTGACCACATCAGCACCCTTCTTGGTTAAATCAGTCAATGGTTTAGCAATACTAGAAAAATTATTGATGAAGCGACGATAAAAATTAGCAAAGCCCAGGAACTTTTGCAGACTCTTCAGAGATGTCGGCTGAGTCCAATCATAAATGGCCTGAACTTTAACAGGGTCCATCTCGATGGTAGAAGGGGAAAAAATGAAACCCAAAAATGAAACCTTCTGAACACCAAAGAGACACTTTGACCCTTTCACAAACAAAGAATTCGCACGCAGGACCTGGAACACCATTCTGACCTGCTTCTCATGAGACTCCCAATCATCCGAGAAGACCAAAATATCATCCAAGTATACAATCAGGAATTTATCCAGGTACTCTCGGAAGATGTCATGCATAAAGGACTGAAACACTGATGGAGCATTAGAAAGCCCGAATGGCATAACCAGGTACTCAAAATGGCCCTCGGGCGTATTATATGCTGTTTTACATTTATCGCCCTGTTTAATACGCACAAGATTATACGCACCACGAAGATCTATCTTGGTGAACCAACTAGCCCCCTTAATCCGAGCAAACAAATCAGACAGCAGCGGCAAGGGGTACTGAAATTTGACCGTGATTTTATTTAGAAGGCGGTAATCAGTACAAGGTCTCAGCGAACCATCCTTCTTGGCCACAAAAAAGAACCCTGCTCCCAATGGCGACGACGACGGGCGAATATGACCCTTCTCCAAGGATTCCTTTACGTAACTCCGCATAGCGGTGTGCTCAGGCACAGACAAATTAAACAGTCGACCTTAAGGAAACTTACTACCAGGAATCAAATCGATAGCACAATCACAATCCCTATGCGGAGGTAGGGCACTGGACTTGGACTCATCAAATACATCCCGGTAATCCGACAAGAACTCTGGGACCTCAGAAGGGGTGGATGATGAAATAGACAGAAATGGAACATCACCATGTACCCCCTGACAACCCCAGCTGGACACAGACATTGATTTCCAATCCAATACTGGGTTATGGACTTGTAGCCATGGCAACCCCAACACGACCACATCATGCAGATTGCGCCACACTAAAAAGCGAATATCCTCCTGATGCACAGGAGCCATGCACATGGTCAGCTGGGTCCAGTACTGAGGCTTATTCTTGGCCAAAGGCGTAGCATCAATTCCTCTCAATGGAATAGGATACTGCAAGGGCTCCAAGAAAAACCCACAGCGCCTAGCATACTCCAAGTCCATCAAATTCAGGGCAGCGCCTGAATCCACAAATGCCATGACAGAATAGGATGACAAAAAACAGATCAAAGTAACGGACAAAAGAAATTTCGACTGTACCGTACCAATGGTGCCAGACCTAGCGAACCGCTTAGTGCGCTTAGGACAATCGGAGATAGCATGAGTGGAATCACCACAGTAAAAACACAGCCCATTCTGACGTCTGTGTTCTTGCCGTTCAGCTCTGGTCAAAGTCCTATCGCACTGCATAGGCTCAGGTCCATGCTCAGATAATACCGCCAAATGGTGCACAGTTTTACGCTCACGCAAGCGTCGACCGATCTGAATGGCCAAAGACATAGACTCATTCAGACCAGCAGGCATAGGAAATCCCACCATGACATCCTTAAGGGCTTCAGAGAGACCCTTTCTGAAAATAGCTGCCAGCGCACATTCATTCCATTGAGTGAGCACAGCCCACTTCCTAAACTTCTGACAATATATCTCTACCTCATCCTGACCCTGACACAGAGCCAGCAAATTTTTCTCTGCCTGATCCACTGAATTAGGTTCATCATACAGTAATCCGAGCGCCAGAAAAAACTCATCAATATTACATAATGCAGGATCTCCTGGCGCAAGGGAAAATGCCCAGTCTTGAGGGTCGCCACGTAATAAAGAAATAATGATCTTAACTTGTTGAACTGGGTCACCAGAGGAGCGGGGTTTCAAAGCCAGAAATAGTTTACAATTATTTTTAAAGCTCAGAAACTTAGCTCTATCTCCAGAAAACAAATCAGGAATAGGAATTCTTGGTTCTAACATAGAATTCTGAGCCACAAAGTCTTGAATATTTTGTACTCTTGCAGTGAGATGATCCACACAAGAAGACAGATCTTTAATGTCCATCACTACACCTGTGTTTTGAACCACCCAAATGTCTAGGGGAAAAGAAAGACAAAACACAGTACAAAGAAAAAAAATTGGTCTCAGAACTTCTCTTTTCCCTCTATTGAGAAGCATTAGTACTTTGGGCCTCCAGTACTGTTATGAACAGGTGATTCAGAACCACAATGGACCTAGTGGTTAAGAGCACACAAAGTGACCTGGTAGTTACTAACATAGGACGAGCTCTGAGACGAGGGAACTCTGCTGGCCGCAATCCCTAGTCCTATCATACCACACTAGAGGTAGCCGTGGATTGCGCCTAACGCTCCCTATGCAACTCGGCACAGCCTGAGAAACTAGCTAGCACTGAAGATAGAAAAATAAGCCTACCTTGCCTCAGAGAAATTTCCCAAAGGAAAAGGCAGCCCCCCACATATAATGACTGTAAGTTAAGATGAAAATACAAACACAGAGATGAAATAGATTTTAGCAGAGTGAGGCCCGACTTACTGAATAGACCGAGGATAGGAAAGATAGCTTTGCGGTCAGCACAAAAACCTACAAACAACCACGCAGAGGGGGCAAAAAGACCCTCCGCACCGACTAACGGTACGGAGGTGCTCCCTCTGCGTCTCAGAGCTTCCAGCAAGCAAGAAAAACCAATATAGCAAGCTGGACAGAAAATATAGCAAACAAAAGTACACAAGCAAAACTTAGCTTATGCAGGGCAGACAGGCCACAAGAACGATCCAGGAGAGAGCAAGACCAATACTGGAACATTGACTGGAGGCCAGGAACAAAGAACTAGGTGGAGTTAAATAGAGCAGCACCTAACGACTTAACCTCGTCACCTGAGGAAGGAAACTCAGAAGCCGCAGCCCCACTCACATCCACCAGAGGAAACTCATAGACAGAACCAGCCGAAGTACCACTCATGACCACAGGAGGGAGCTTGACCACAGAATTCACAACAGAAGAGCAGGAGAGGGACACCAGGGGAGGACAGCAGCATATGGGCTGCCTCCCTGTAGAGCACAGATTCCCGGTAGCCGGAAGACCGAGGTTTTGTCGGAATCTAGGAGGCACAGCAAAAACCTGCAGGACAGCTGGACTACTCGTAACCTGTCCACCCTAATACCCAGGAGACACAGTGGCACATAGAGCCCGGGTCGTGATAGAGACCGTGTGAAATGGCTCGAGTCACCTGTCATACAGGTTTGTGTTCCACCTTTAAGGAGGACAGAGAGAACTGTGAGGATCTTGATTGAAGCCACAGGCAGCAAGGGACTACATCAAAGCACTGGTAGGAAGGCTTCTAACTCCACCAGGCAAAGGGGACTCTGAACTTGCTACCAAACCGGCCGGACCCTGCCTGTACATGTGATCTGGTGCCCTGGACTGTGGATGCCTGAAGTCTCCAATAAGCCAGGTAAAGAGACTGCAAACCTGTGTCCATCTCATTATACACTAACCACCATCACCAGCTACACACCGGGTGTCCTGGGGACCCAGCTTCGCCTGTGGGAAGTTATACCATCTAGCTGCCATAACATCACCCCAGAGGACCCCTTTAAGCAGCATTAGTCCCCACTGATTGAATACACAGGTGGCGTCACGAACACGAACTTTATTCCAAAACCTTTTAAGGACATTCCCTTTCACTTGGGCGCCCAGGGCCACGGACCGGGTCACTGCCACGTGACATCCCCTTTAAGTACCGGACCCAGTACCGAGTACCCCATGGCCCTGGCGGGCGACCCAGAACAATACATAACGAGTAGGGTTGAGTGACTTTTCTTTTTATAGGATCGAGTCGGGTTTCACGAAACCCGACTTTTTCAAAAGTCGGGTCGAGTGAAGTCGGCCGATCCTATAGAAAGTCGGGGTCGGGGTCGGCCGAAACACGAAACCCAATGCAGTGCATTGGGTTTCTAATGGTTCCCAGGGTCTGAAGGAGAGGAAACTCTACTTCAGGCCCTGGGATCCATATTTAAGTGTAAAATAAAGAATCAAAATAAAAAATATTGATATACTTACCCTCGGACGCGCCCTGGTTCTCACCGGCAGCCTTCTTTCCTAAGAATGAGCGCCTGAAGGATCTTCGATGACGTTACGGCTTGTGATTGGTCGCGTGAGCGGTCACATGGGCGTCACGTGACCAATCACAAGCCGCGACATCATCTAAGGTCCTTCAGGCGCTGATTCTTAGGAAGGAAGGCTGCGGGTTAGAACCAGGGCGCGTCGGAGGGTGAGTATATACCTATTAGGAATATGCTCACCCTCGGACGCGCCCTCGGACGCTTCCTTCCTAAGAATTAGCGCCTGAAGGACCTTAGATGACGTCGCGGCTTGTGATTGGTCGCGTGACGCCCATGTGACCGCTCACGCGACCAATCACAAGCCGCGACGTCATCGAAGGCCCTTCAGGCGCTGATTCTTAGGAAGGAAGGCTGCCGGAGTATATCAATATTTTTTTTTTCTTATTCTTTATTTTACACTTAAATATGAATTCCAATACCGATTCCCGATATCTTAAACATATTGGAACTCGGTATCGGAATTCCGATTCCAGATCAGAAGATCGCCAACCTCATGGCCGACCCCACACAGGGGTCGGGTCGGGTTTCATGAAACCTGACTTTGCCAAAAGTCGGCGACTTCTGAAAATGGCCGACCCGTTTCGCTCAACCCTAATAACGAGCACAATGATATTTATAGACAGACACACTCATAATTGGGGTCAGTCTTTTCGTCTTGCTCCTGGATTTGATCCCTTGAGTTTCTGTTCTGTGATCATCATTTCTTTTTGTGGAACTACAGAAGAAACACCTTTTCTTTGGGTTTTGTTTCCTGGCTGCAGTCTTTCTAGTTTAACAAAGGTGTTTTCATTTCTCTATCTATCACCTTTAGGGTGCAACTTGATATTCTGCCTCCATGCTGACATTTAATGCTGATGATAGATTAATATGGATGTTCTTACGTTCTATTGATGTTTGGAGCCAGTCTGTAAGATTTCAGCAAAGGATTGTTTCTTTCCTGTTTCTTTGCTACACTTTGCACCTATCTTCTGTTCATTTTTAGAAAGTAGTCAATATATTTGTTAACAGTATTTAATTAACTGTTTATATATTTACTTTAATCACTTTGGGTTCTGTCCTTTGTTCAGCACAATTCTTTTCTTGTATGTGATTCTCACTGTTTTCTGCCTTCTGGTTCTTTAGGAGGACTGGGAAGTAATTTGACAGCCTTTTAGGCAGTTAGGTCCAAGTTGCCATCTCCATTTCTGTGGTTAGGGCTATTTCTGTACCTGCAGGCAGCACTGGTTACTGCAGAGTCAAGATATCTAGTCTGTACAAGAACCAGCAGGGTCCGTTGCCTTTTTTAGTGTATAACCTATTATTCTCAAGTGACTTACTACACAGGCAAAAACTTTTTTTGGTTTTCTCAGGCAAAAGAGACTTACATTTCAGGTCACAGTGGAGTATTTGTAACTGCTCGGAGATTTAGTTTTTGTTGACGCTGCTGCATGAGTTACAGCTGCTAGCTAGCCTGAGTACATGTGCTGGTTGCCTGGTTGCTAGGGAATCCCCACATGTATTCAAGCTGTCTATCAGCTGTAAATCATGCAGCTGAAGCAACAAAAACTAAATATCTGAGCACTTACAAATATTCGGAGATCACCAGAGCGTGCTCAGGAAAACCCAAAAAATGAGTATACTCGCTCATCACTACTGTAGGTCACTTTATTGCCTTTATTAAAGTACTTCCAGGGGGTTTCCTTCACCTTTGAAAGCACCCACATGTAGTCAGCTGACAGCAATCTGTACCTACTCTCAACTTCCAGTGCCACAACTACAGAAGTCCTGAGTATGCCTCTCCTGTTGTGCTGACGGATGCATCCTTTCGGCTGTTAAATAAGAAAAAAATGAGCTAGCATATAAAGATAGTTAATTACATCTTGGAATTTATTTCTTGAAATTCTAAACATGTATCCAGTTATATTCCACAAGCAGGAGATATCAATATCACCTACGCGTTTCATGCACAACAGGCCCTTAATCATATCCTTTGACTGTGGCACACGTTACCTAATTGCCATATACTCCATCCAACCATAAAGTCTTCCATACTTAAATAGACGGAACTTGTGCAGCACCACATTTTGGCATCCCGTACAGGTGATTTGTGACCTCAACTACCCTGTGTACTCATGTACATCAAAACACATTACCTGCATCAACATTTTTCCATGTTTTGTCCGGTAATGTTTAGGATATCATCTGGAGAAGATGTTTTTTTGCAAGGGGTTGTTTGGTGCCTCTCATGTCTACATCATGAGGAGAACAGCATTGATAATGTTGCATGTGAACATGAATGCCAGGACACGTGCTTGGTCAGTAGGCAATGTGCCCATGTCCTATTATAATGAATAGGAGGGGGGCATCCTACTTGATGACTGTCTATGCTTACCAGCCCAGCAGGAATGTGGAGACATGAAGATATCAGTACTGTGCTCCTCGTAGTACCGAAAAAAGCGCCAAAAAACCTCTTTATGATGGTGAGTGCAGGAAATGCTCAGTTCTGGTCCATAAAACCACGCAGACTAGTGCACACTGTCTTTTTCCTCTTTTTCCATGATCCGTCGGTACATGTGGAAAATCACAGGTGTCCACTGGCCCAGAGGTCTGTCCTTTGTGCACACGGACAACATACTGGCCAAAAGTACAGTGGTCTGACTGAGGCCTTAGCTGGAGCTAATTCGGAAACCACAACATGAACGGCACAGTGGCCAAACGTTAACCTCAGAGAAACTGGTTTATAATTGGCCAACGTTGTCATCTTAATTGGTTGCTTTTACAGTGTGGATAATCTCAGAAGACTAGGTAGGACATGTGCACAATCTTTAGGCCCTAATTTTTCCTTTTTTGTCTTTCCAAGTGCCCCAGGCAGACAATAAAATAATAATAAGTAGGAGCTTGCTAAATCATCTGATGACACAAAGTTCTGCCAGAATGATGGGCTGGGATCACTTAATTAGCTGACATGGCAAAATGAATTTACAAAGTTGACAAAATTAAAAGAATAACCCAGCGGGCCCAGTGCTAATATGCCTCTCTCGAGCAAAAGGCTCAGGAGGAAAAAGACAAAGAGAAAGGAGGAGAAAATCATTTGAAATTAGCCTCTCAGGGAAAATTGGTTTACCCCTCTCATCCTACAAAGAACATCCATTTTAAGTGATAAAATACTGCTTTTTGTGAAATATATTTGATATTCTCAGGCATTCACTGAAACAGTCCCTGTATAAAAAGTCCCTGTAACTTCCAAATGATTTTTCTCTTCCTAGAAAAGAATCTAGCAGCAGGGACTTACTATAATATGTCTAAAAACGTCAAAATAACATACAGTAATATAGTAGAGATGATTTTTATTTAATTTTTTTAATTTTCTCTGTGCCATGAAAACTATTAAATTATATAAATCACATCATAATACAATTCATGTGATAATAATATTGGACTTACAGTCAATTATATAGAAAAGGTCATAGCTCTATATTTGAAGATTCAGATTATTATACCCTACAAACATATGATTTGAATATTATTATTCTTTTATATACAGGTATGAATTTTGCAATCAGATAAATTATTATGCATTAGTTACATAATTCCATAGTATACTGGTAGCTGGCAAATTTGGCTCTGATTGATCTACACATCGTAACAGAAATTTCTCATTGAAAGGCTAGTGTTAAACAACTTTTTTTTCTTACCCAAGAAAATTAGTCAGATTATGCTAATCAAAGTCTAATCAAACTCTGATCAAACTCTTATCAGAGTGTGATCCGAATTTTTTGGAGGTGGAAAATAAAAAAAAAAATTCTCCATCTCCTACTCCAGTCCGATTTTCTTTTCCCCAGACCCAAAAACTGGCTGAGTGTGATCCAATTATCAGATGCAACTCGTGCCTACTGTGATATTCTTCATTGGAGTACTGAGTCTAAGGAAAAAATTAGACATGTGCATGGCCCCAAAGAATAATATGGAGACAAGTAATATGTCCGATTTTTACAGTTCGAGTAAAAATCAATTCTCAGCATGCATTTGATACTCAGACTGTCACGGAGTTACCGCGACAGAGCAGTACCAGAAGACCGCAGCGTCTGACGACTCCTGCTTCACTGCTGAGAAGAAGCACTTCTCCGGTGTTTTGTTTTCTTTCAGCAAGACAGGGGTTAATTGGTCATGTGGAAATCACTGCTTTCAGCTGTGCTCGGTTAGCCACTCCTCTCTCTTATAAAAGCTAGGCCTTCTGGCAAGATCCTTGTCTGAGATAGCACTTGCTAGATAGACCTGGAGAGTGAAGAGCTGGTGTCTGGAGAACTGGAGGAATTTATTGTGCGACTGTTGCTTGGTTTGTATGCTTGCAAATTCCTCATCCTTACCTGCCTTATTTTCTTCCCTGGTCCTTCACACCCTGGTGAATACCTCTGTTATTTGGGAGAGTATATTTCTGTGAGTGGAATTTTCTTTTATCCTTGTCTTTGTTCCCCTGTCTGTCAAGTTGGTGTACTGCAGTACACGGTAGCGCCTCTCTTCCCCGGTGGGGGAAGGGGACAGACGCAGGGCTGCAATTAAGAGACAGGGCTAGGGTGGAGGCCTCGCCATCTGAGGTATCCCATGGAACAGGGCAAGTAAGGGCACCCCCTAGTGCTAGGGCCAGGAAAGGTGCCCCTGGTCCCAGTTTACTCGCCAGTCCTATCGTGACATTATCTCAGAACGAAAGCCTTTTCTGATCCATGATGGATCCTATCACAGCGCTGACAGGGCAGTTGCAGTAGCTCAGTTTGGAGGTGGCGGATTTACTCACGGTGTTTTCAGAGCACTCTTTTACATCTGGTGTTGGGATCTTGCCCTCCAGGCAAACCATTGAGCACAACGTCACGCTGCCAGACAGGTTCTCTGTCGTGCGGGACAAGTTTGTTGTGTTCCGTGAGGTCTGTAAACTTTATTTCCAGCTGCGTCCGGTATCCTCTGGTACAGAGGAGCAATAGGTGGGGGTTGTTATCTTGCTCCTGCAGGGGAACCGCAAACATGGGCATTTTCTCTCCCATCTTACTCACAGTGACTCCAGACAGTAGAGGGCTTCCTTCAGGCTTTGGGTTTGGTGTATGATGACCCTTGATCGTGTCTCCTTGGCTGAGTCATCTCTGCACCAACTTCAGCAAGGAGACTGTCTGGCGGAGGAATACTGCTCCGAGTTTTGGTGATGGGCTACTGACACTAGGTGGAATGACCTGGCCCTCCGTAGTCAGTTCTGCGAGGGTCTCTCTGTGAGAGTAAGGGATGCGTTAGCTCTCTATGAGACTCCTGACTCCCTTGAGGCGGCCATGTCTCTGGCAATAAGGGTTAATCGTTGTCTTTGCCAGAGACATAGGGAGGCACCTCTGGGCACAGGAGGTCCAAGTTTGAGCATGACCAGTACTGATTACACTGTGGAACCTATGCAAGTGGGTGCAGCGTCCCAACCTAGCAAACTTGCATTAATCTGGCGTAAGGGGGAGTGTGTTTGTTGTGGCAAGAAGGGTCATTTTGTGAGCACATGTCCTACCCGTCACTTGCTTAAACAACCACCGGAAAACTAGAGGGCCCGGGTTGCGGGGAAGTTGGCAACTCGGGTGTACTCATAACCTCTGTGGGAAAGACTCCTTTTTTCCTTCCATCAATTTTATACATGTATGAAAATAAGGTGGACGTTTCCTCCTTCTTGGACAGTGGGGCGGGGTTTAATTTGGTCGACGCTAGGCTCGTTCGGGACCAAGGTCTTGTCTCACATACCTTGCCCAGACCAATACCCTTTATAGCAATCGATTCCAGCCCTCTAAAACAGGGGCACTTCACGCAGGTGGTCCGTGACTTACAGCTACAAGTCGGGGCCATACATTCTGAGGTGATAAACTGCTATGTGCTTGAGGGCTTGCCCTCACTTATGGTGCGGGTACTTCTTTGGCTCGCTCTACTCAATCCGGTAATTGATTGGCAGACACAGGAAGTGGTAAAGTGGAGTGCATACTGTCAAGGACACTATTTGGGTACCTGGTTGGCAAGGGTTGATACCCAGTATGTGCCCCATTACCTGTCAGACTTCGAGGATGTGTTTTCTGAGCAATGGAGCCAAGAGCTTCCCCCTCATCGTCCTTATGACTGTGCCATCAATCTGGTTACTGGTGCCAAGCTGCCCAAGAGCAGACTCTATAATATCTCAGGTCTAGAAAGGCAGGCCATGAAGGACTATATTACGGAAAGTCTGGCTAAGGGTCATATCCGACCATCCTCTTCTCCCATTGCTGCGGGGTTCTTTTTTGTCAAGAAGAAGGATGGTGGGTTACGTCCTTGCCTGGATTTCCGGGAACTTAATTCGATCACTGTCCGTGATCCACATCCGCTTTCTCTTATCCCCGTCCTTTTTAATCAAATTGTTGGGGCAAAATGGTTCTCTAAGATGGACCTCAGGGGGGCATACATCCTCATCCACATTAAGGAGTGGGATGAGTGGAAGACTGCGTTCAATCCGCCAGAAGGACACTACGAGTATCTGGTGATGCCTTTTGGGTTGATGAACTTGCCCGCTGTCCTCCAGCACTTTATTAATGAAATCTTTAGTCACCTAGTATGCAGGTTTGTTGTTATCTACCTGGATGATATTCTTGTTTATTCACCTGACCTTGAGTCACACCAGCGACATATCAGACAAGTCCTACACATATTACGTGATAATAAATTGTATGTCCAACCCGAGAAGTGTATATTCTCAGTTGAGCAGATCCCTTTCTTTGGATATATATTTTCTGCCACCGGTTTTCACATGTATCCGGTGAAAGTCCAGGCGGTATTGGAGTAGGATCGTCCTAAGGATTTGAAGGCCTTACAAAGGTTTTTGTGTTTCGCCAATTACTACCGTAAATTCATAAGACTTTTCAGTGGTAGCCAAACCGCTCTCTGATATGACTAAAAAGGGGACAGACTTCTCCAGGTGGTCCAGTCCTACTTTTCTAAAAAAAACTTGACCATCTGAAAGAAACTATGATATTGGTAATAGGGAACTCTTAGCTATCAAATGGGCATTTAAGGAGTGGCATCATTTTTTTGGAAGGAGCGGTTTACCCAGTGATGGTGATCACTGGCCATAAGAATCTGGTTTACTTGGAGTCAGCAAAACTTCTTACACCTCGTCAGACACAATAGGCATTATTCTTTACAGGTTTAACTTTTGTTACTTTTAGGCCACGGAGCAAAAATGTTAAGGCAGATGCTTTGTCCGTTGCTTTCCTGGGGGAGGCGATAAGTGCAAACCGGTACCTATTTTACAAAAAGGGGTAGTGATGGCGTCTATATGCTCCAATCTTGAAAGAGAGGTTGCTGACGCTCCGGGGGAAGCCCCTGCTACCTGTCCACTTGGTAAACAGTTTGTACAGGTCAATCTCCATCTTAAAATTCTCAGTGAACATCATGATACGGTGCTGACTGGACATCCGGGGAATAAGGCCACCGCACATCTACTTACTCTCGTTTTTGGTGGCCAGTTGTTTATATGGATGTTCAGGAGTATGTGGCCGCCTGCAATATCTGTGTGCGTTCTAAGACCTCACATACTCGTCCATCAGGGGCTCTCCTGCCATTGGAGATTCCCAGCAGACCTTGGACTCATTTGTCGGTCAATTTTATTACGGATCTACCTGTGTCGGCAGGGAACACTGTAATCCTGGTGGTGGTGGACAGGTTCAGTAAAATTTCTCATTTTATTGCTTTGCCTAACGCCAAAACTCAGGTCAAATCTTCGTCAGGGAAATAATAAGACTGCATGGGATTCCTAGAGATATTGCTTCGGATCAGGGGGTGCAGTTTATTTCCAAGTTCTGGAGGTCGTTTTGCACCCATCTAGGAATCCATTTGTCTTTTTCTTTGGCTTTTCACCCGCAGTCTAACGGGCAGACTGAACGGGTTAATCAGAATTTAGAGACATATCTTAGATGTTTTGTGTCTGAGAATCAGGAGGACTTGGTGACCTACTTACCGCTGTCAGGAATCAACTGGTAAGTCCCAGGTTTTCGGGGCATATGGGTTCCATCTGCAGTTTAGTTCGTTCAATGGTGATCGCCCTTCTGGCTTACCGGAGGAGGAACAGTTCTCTTCTTCTTTTTCTACTATATGGTAGGGGGTGATTAATAATTTGCGAAAGATGGGTTCCAAATATAGGAGTGTGGCTGCTCGGAGACGTTTGGTGGGTCCGGACCTGTGTATTGGTGACTTGGTATGGCTGTCATCAAGGAACATTAAGCTAAAGGTTCCATATTGGAAATTGGGTCCCAGGTTTATTGGTCCTTATAAGATCTTAGCTGTCTTTAGTCTGGTAGCATTCCGCCTTGCTCTGCCATCTACTTTTAAAATGCATTATGTTTTTCACCGCTCACTTCTCAAGAAGTACGTGGCATCTGCAGGACCTTCACCTCTGCCACCTTCTGTTATTGTCGATGGTAATCTGAAGTTCCAGATAGCAAAGATCTTAGACTCTCGTCTTGTTCATCGGTTACTTCAATACATGGTACATTGGAAGGAGTATGGTCCTGAGGAGAGGATGTGGGTTCCAGTTTTTGACGACCATGCGGCCAGACTGATTCGGGCCTTTCATGGGGCCCACCCAGATAAACCAGGCCCTGAGGTTCTGAAGGTCCCTCATAGAAGGGGGGGTACTGTCACGGAGTTACCGTGACAGAGCAGTACCAGAAGACCGCAGCGTCTGATGGCTCCTGCTTTGCTGCTGAGAGGAAGCACTTCTCCGGTGTATTAAAAGTGTTTTGTTTTCTTTCAGCAGGACAGGGGTTAATTGGCCATGTGGAAATTTCTGCTTACAGCTGTGCTCTGTTAACCACTCCTCTCTCCTATAAAAGCTAGGCCTTCTGGCTAGATCCTTGTCTAAGATAGCTCTTGCTAGATAGACCTGGAGAGTGAAGAGCTGGTGTCTGGAGAACTGGAGGAATTTATTGTGTGACTGTTGTATGGTTTGTACACTTGGAAATTCCTCATCTTTACCTGCTTTATTTCTTCCCCTATCCTTCACACCCTGGTGAATACCTCTGTTATTTGGGAGAGTATATTTGTGTGAATGGAATTTTCTTTTACCCTTGTCTTTGTTCCACTGTCTGTCAGGTTGGTGTACTGCGGCACACGGTAGCACCTCTCTTCCCTGGGTGGGGGAAGGGGACAGACGCAGAGCTGCATTTAGGAGACTGGGCTAGGGTGGAGGCCCCGGAATCCTCGCCACCTGAGGTATCCTGGGGAACAAGGCGAGTTAGGGCACCACCTAGTTCTAGGGCCAGGAAAGGTGCCCCTGGTCCCAGTTTACTTGCCAGTCCTATTGTGACACAGACTGCACTGTCTATGGGAATTGGACCATACACAGTCACAGACTGACATGAAGAATGAAGTAGATGGAGAATTTATTTTTTTTATTTCTCCACAACCAAGAAAATCAGATCACACTCTGATCAACCTCCCAGTTTGATTGAGTGGGATTAGCTTAATAAGACGGATTTTCTCTAGTTTTAGACCTCTTTATAATATAACAGGAAATCATTGCTTTTGTAAATACATATATTTTATATATGAATTTTACAATATGTCTTTTTACTCAAATAGCTTCCTTTTCTATGAATGATATTACATTGCACATGGATGTGAAGTTCTAGTACATTATTGGATTATTTTATTTTGCTGATATTATGCGGACGTGGAGTCCCTGCCAGGGCCGTGAGGTACTCGGGCCGGATCGGACAGTTCTTCATGGATTGTCACGGCAGCAGTGACCCGGTCCATGGCCCTGGGTGTCCAATAAAATTAAGATGAAAGGGGAAATAAAGTTTAAAAAGGATTTGTTCGTGACACCACCGTGGTACTCAGCAATAGGGAATGGCCGATGCTGCGGTTCAGGTCCACTGGGACAGATGGTGATGCAGCGGAGATGTTGCATTTCTCCACGGGTAGAGCTAGGTCCCAGGAAAGTTAAACAGTTAAAGTCAATAATGGGGAATGTTGAAGTGCAGGGCAGGTGACATAGCAAATAACTCTGAGAACACAGTAGGGTGCAATTTCCACACTTTACTCACAGTTCTCAAATGCAGCTGGGTGCTTTGTCCTCCGGGTCTGTGGTCCAGCCAGCTCTCTGGTAATTTTGGGTTCACTTTCCCGAGATGCCCTTTCTTATGTTCCTTCCCTAGCCATCTCTCTGTGCTTGCTCTCACCCTCCTGCCCTGCACCTCACACACAGTGTCCCAAGCCAGCAGCCTTGGATCCTGTTGGGCGCTGTTCTCCTGGTCCCCTTGATCCTATGTGGCTGCCCTTTTGGCAAATATGTGTGGATGTGGCTGTGGCACATACAGTTACCACAGCCTCCGGCTTGCTAGCTGACCCTTGTAGTTCTCTACTAGTCTGGGGGCCGGCTCCCCCACTGCAACCTAGTCCTTCCACCCGACAATGGTCAGCATGGATTCGGACGCCCAGGGTGGATTCTTCACTTACCTGGCCCCTAGGACTCCTTCCTTCCTTCTCTCAGGAGCTTCTCTCTCTCTCCTTTTGCTCTCATCCACTCTTCCCCACCAACTCTTCACTTTCTCACTAACTCCTCCCTTTAATTGTCACTTCCTCCACCCACACCCTCTACCTAGTTCCCCTTCCAGCCTGAGATTGGGCCCTCCCTCAACAGGGTCTGCCCAGATCCCCTGGCTTGGAGTGATGTGGTGTTGGATGCTAGTGTTGGTCTAGGGTAGTGCTCCCTCCTTACCCGAGAGCGGAGTATCACAACTCTGGCAGAGGTGCAGTACCTCTGTGGCGATTGGACACTCTGGGGCACCACATTTTCCCCCCCTTAAACACTGCACGTCCGAGGGCTGGAAGAGAGTAACAAAAATAAATGTAAAAAACATGCAAATATTTTCTGAATTGCAATTCAACCAGTAAAACGGGTAAAACAATCAAGCATGTAACTATTTAATCCAGGTAGTGGTAGTGGATACGTAAACGTTGCATATAAATAACAATAACTTAAAACATAGCATTTTGTTCAATAAAACTTAAGTCACAATGAGATTCCGGGCCGGGTATTCTTTTCACTGTAATTAGTGCAATATGGAGGAACCAGTCTCAAACCCCCAACGTAGGCCCTGAGCGTGGCAAAAGGGCATATATTGTCACCTCGTTGGACCACTTTTCAGCCACGCCAAATGGTTTTTGTTCTTTGGTCTTCTATTAAAGGTGGATTGTCCCACTTGCACTCTCAAGGTTTACTGTAAAACCAACAAAGAGCACATTAAGTGCTAACTTTTTAGAATAAAAGTTCTGGTAATCTGAAGTTCCAGATAGCAAAGATCTTAGACTCTCGTCTTGTTCATCGGTTACTTCAATACATGGTACATTGGAAGGAGTATGGTCCTGAGGAGAGGATGTGGGTTCCAGTTTTTGACGACCATGCGGCCAGACTGATTCGGGCCTTTCATGGGGCCCACCCAGATAAACCAGGCCCTGAGGTTCTGAAGGTCCCTCATAGAAGGGGGGGTACTGTCACGGAGTTACCGTGACAGAGCAGTACCAGAAGACCGCAGCGTCTGATGGCTCCTGCTTTGCTGCTGAGAGGAAGCACTTCTCCGGTGTATTAAAAGTGTTTTGTTTTCTTTCAGCAGGACAGGGGTTAATTGGCCATGTGGAAATTTCTGCTTACAGCTGTGCTCTGTTAACCACTCCTCTCTCCTATAAAAGCTAGGCCTTCTGGCTAGATCCTTGTCTAAGATAGCTCTTGCTAGATAGACCTGGAGAGTGAAGAGCTGGTGTCTGGAGAACTGGAGGAATTTATTGTGTGACTGTTGTATGGTTTGTACACTTGGAAATTCCTCATCTTTACCTGCTTTATTTCTTCCCCTGTCCTTCACACCCTGGTGAATACCTCTGTTATTTGGGAGAGTATATTTGTGTGAATGGAATTTTCTTTTACCCTTGTCTTTGTTCCACTGTCTGTCAGGTTGGTGTACTGCGGCACACGGTAGCACCTCTCTTCCCTGGGTGGGGGAAGGGGACAGACGCAGAGCTGCATTTAGGAGACTGGGCTAGGGTGGAGGCCCCGGAATCCTCGCCACCTGAGGTATCCTGGGGAACAAGGCGAGTTAGGGCACCACCTAGTTCTAGGGCCAGGAAAGGTGCCCCTGGTCCCAGTTTACTTGCCAGTCCTATTGTGACACAGACTGCACTGTCTATGGGAATTGGACCATACACAGTCACAGACTGACATGAAGAATGAAGTAGATGGAGAATTTATTTTTTTTATTTCTCCACAACCAAGAAAATCAGATCACACTCTGATCAACCTCCCAGTTTGATTGAGTGGGATTAGCTTAATAAGACGGATTTTCTCTAGTTTTAGACCTCTTTATAATATAACAGGAAATCATTGCTTTTGTAAATACATATATTTTATATATGAATTTTACAATATGTCTTTTTACTCAAATAGCTTCCTTTTCTATGAATGATATTACATTGCACATGGATGTGAAGTTCTAGTACATTATTGGATTATTTTATTTTGCTGATATTATGCGGACGTGGAGTCCCTGCCAGGGCCGTGAGGTACTCGGGCCGGATCGGACAGTTCTTCATGGATTGTCACGGCAGCAGTGACCCGGTCCATGGCCCTGGGTGTCCAATAAAATTAAGATGAAAGGGGAAATAAAGTTTAAAAAGGATTTGTTCGTGACACCACCGTGGTACTCAGCAATAGGGAATGGCCGATGCTGCGGTTCAGGTCCACTGGGACAGATGGTGATGCAGCGGAGATGTTGCATTTCTCCACGGGTAGAGCTAGGTCCCAGGAAAGTTAAACAGTTAAAGTCAATAATGGGGAATGTTGAAGTGCAGGGCAGGTGACATAGCAAATAACTCTGAGAACACAGTAGGGTGCAATTTCCACACTTTACTCACAGTTCTCAAATGCAGCTGGGTGCTTTGTCCTCCGGGTCTGTGGTCCAGCCAGCTCTCTGGTAATTTTGGGTTCACTTTCCCGAGATGCCCTTTCTTATGTTCCTTCCCTAGCCATCTCTCTGTGCTTGCTCTCACCCTCCTGCCCTGCACCTCACACACAGTGTCCCAAGCCAGCAGCCTTGGATCCTGTTGGGCGCTGTTCTCCTGGTCCCCTTGATCCTATGTGGCTGCCCTTTTGGCAAATATGTGTGGATGTGGCTGTGGCACATACAGTTACCACAGCCTCCGGCTTGCTAGCTGACCCTTGTAGTTCTCTACTAGTCTGGGGGCCGGCTCCCCCACTGCAACCTAGTCCTTCCACCCGACAATGGTCAGCATGGATTCGGACGCCCAGGGTGGATTCTTCACTTACCTGGCCCCTAGGACTCCTTCCTTCCTTCTCTCAGGAGCTTCTCTCTCTCTCCTTTTGCTCTCATCCACTCTTCCCCACCAACTCTTCACTTTCTCACTAACTCCTCCCTTTAATTGTCACTTCCTCCACCCACACCCTCTACCTAGTTCCCCTTCCAGCCTGAGATTGGGCCCTCCCTCAACAGGGTCTGCCCAGATCCCCTGGCTTGGAGTGATGTGGTGTTGGATGCTAGTGTTGGTCTAGGGTAGTGCTCCCTCCTTACCCGAGAGCGGAGTATCACAACTCTGGCAGAGGTGCAGTACCTCTGTGGCGATTGGACACTCTGGGGCACCACATTTTCCCCCCCTTAAACACTGCACGTCCGAGGGCTGGAAGAGAGTAACAAAAATAAATGTAAAAAACATGCAAATATTTTCTGAATTGCAATTCAACCAGTAAAACGGGTAAAACAATCAAGCATGTAACTATTTAATCCAGGTAGTGGTAGTGGATACGTAAACGTTGCATATAAATAACAATAACTTAAAACATAGCATTTTGTTCAATAAAACTTAAGTCACAATGAGATTCCGGGCCGGGTATTCTTTTCACTGTAATTAGTGCAATATGGAGGAACCAGTCTCAAACCCCCAACGTAGGCCCTGAGCGTGGCAAAAGGGCATATATTGTCACCTCGTTGGACCACTTTTCAGCCACGCCAAATGGTTTTTGTTCTTTGGTCTTCTATTAAAGGTGGATTGTCCCACTTGCACTCTCAAGGTTTACTGTAAAACCAACAAAGAGCACATTAAGTGCTAACTTTTTAGAATAAAAGTTCTGGCTATTCACCATCCATGACCACATTGTATTTGACTGGAACAAACACTAAGTTTAATCAAACATTCAGTTTAACTTTCTTTAGTAGTCACTTCCTACTTTCTCTTCCAGGGTATCACTTAGTGCCTGCATCCCTCTGACTGGTAAGGTTCCCCGTTAGGCATCACAATGGGTGATCCAAATGAAGCAAGTCCTGCAGCCAGGGTCTGTGTAGCCTGTGTCCGCATGGTTATGCTTGCTGGAGCTGCAGGAACTGGTCCAGCGTCCGGGGTAGAAGCTGCCAGTTGCCATTCTGGCGCTGCACTAGTTGGTATGGGTATAAAGGCACAGATGATTGGCCTCGGGGAGACCAAAACATCCAACACCGCGGAGACACCATCACGTGTTTCTCAACGCAGTGATTCTAGAACACTGCCCCCATCCCTTATGGGAAATATGCAGATGCATGTAAAGAAGCTGCGGAGACACCATCACGTGTTTCTCGACGCAAGCAGTGAATAGCCAGGCCTTTCCCCGGGAAGGAACAACCACGGGAAGGGCAGCATCCTATGAAGGAAAGCCACCTATGCCAAGCATGGTATCCATCCACAGACAGCTGTTTCGGGGTTTTTGCCCCTCATCAGTGTGGAGTAGGAATCTGGCTATTAGGAGCAGTGCCTAGTAAAAAGGCTATAAAGGCAAAGATGATTGGCCTCGGGGAGACTAGTTGGTATGGGAACCACATGTTCCCTTGTGGATTTCTTCACATTGAGGGTGCACCACCCCCTTTTGCCCACATGCCAGGTGTAGGTCACTAGGTCTCCTGGGTCTACATCACGATAAGGGTAGCCCTCTAGCAGGTGTGACTCCACGTCTCTGCGGGTCACAAATAGTTCTGAGACGATCCAGGTTTCTTTGATGAATCCCCAGCCCCTTTTCAAATCAAAGGAGACTACTGTCCCCTGCCTCAGCGGACCCTGATCAACATGTCTAGCCTTGGGTGCCTGGGCCTTGGCTGTCATGTTCTGTTTCCCCAATGTCCTCCAGCGGGCCATGTGCTCCTGTTCCTCTGCCTCCCTTCTGGGCACTTGCTGACAACAGTAGTCCTCCCAACTGAGGGTCTCTACCCGGTTTTCTCCCCCTTGGGCCTCCCCCGGGAACCCCCTCAAATCTGTCCCCAGGGTCTCCTATTGGATGACCACCCTCATGCTATGCACCCCATAGGACATGAGTTCTGGCTGTAGTGGAGCCACCAGTCTATCCACGATGTCTGCTGTCTGGTCCAAGGCTAAGTTTTTAAATGCCTGGCTGGGTTTTAGGGCTGGTGGGGTTTTTAAGGGCCCAACCAAGGTCTCCTCGGCCACCGCGGGAACGTTGGCACCTGGTTCCTCTCTGGTTCCAGTCTCCTCCTCCTGTGGAGAACTGCTGGTCATGAGGCCACCCTCCTTTCAGGCATTTTTTCAGCAGGGCCTTTATTCACTTTGCGACCACAGTAAGCTGCGTCTCCAGGATCTGGTGACTCAACTCCTGCACCTCGACTCCAAGGAACTCTGGGTCCACCACGGGCAGCTGGTTCGAGCGCTCCTGTCAGCAGGGGGAGTTTACCGCTTTCACCCCATGCACCGGAGCCCTTCATCAACCACTCGCCATGGTGCTCCCAGGGTACGTTACCGCCTATCTTGCAGCGCACTTTCTCATGCTTCCACACGTGCTCTTTCCGTTCTCCCCCCTTCGTTGGCGGATCCTTCTCCTTTTCCCACCAGACATGCCAGGAGGCTGATCCCTCTCACTGAAGGACAAGTTCTTTCTCATTCAAGTCTTAATAGAAAGTGGGTACAGTTTTCATGCCATTCAGTAACCCAGCCCACGATAGGCGCACAATACCATGGTTTACTAGGCCAGTCCATCCTATTCGTGTTGTCAAAATAGAGCACCCACCAGGGCCATGGGGTAGTTGGGCCAGGTTAGACACTTCTTCGTGGATTGTCATGGCAGCAGTGACCCGATTCGTGGCCCTGGGCGTCAAAATTAAGATGAAAGGGGAAATAAGGTTTAAAGGGGATTTGTTCTTGATGCCACCTGTGGTACTCGGCAATAGGGAAATGGCCGATGCTGCGGTTCAGGTCCACTGGGGAAGATGGTGATGCAGCGGAAATGTTGCAGCTCTCTACGGGTAGAGCTAGGCCCCAGGGCAGTTAAACAGTTAAAGTCAATAATGGGGAATGTTGAAGTGCAGGGCAGGTGACATGACACAGTAAATAACTCAGAGGATACAGCAGGGTTCAGTTTCCACACTTTACTCACAGTTCTCAAATGCAGTCCCCAGCCGGGTGCTGTGTCCTCCGTGTCTGTGGTCCTGCCAGCTCTCGGGTAATTTGTCACTTTCCCGAGACGCCCTTTCTTATGTTCCTTCCCTGGTGGTCTCTCTGCGCTGGCTCTCACCCTCCTGCCCTGCGCCTCACACACAGTGTCCCAAGCCAGCAGCCTCGGATCCTGTCGGGCGCCATCCTCCTGGTCCCCTTGATCCATTTTGGCTGCATTTTCGGTGAATATGTATGGATGTGGCTGTGGAACATACAGGTACCACAGCCTCCAGCTTGCTATCTGAGCCTTGTGGTTCTCCACTAGTCTGGGGGCCGGCTCACTCACTGTGACCTAATCCTTCCACCTGACCATAGGGTCAGCGTGGATTTGGGCACCCAGGGTGAATTCTTCACTTCCCTGGCCCCTAGGGCTTCTTTCTCTCTCCATCTGCTCTCATCCACTCCTCCCCACCAACTCCTCACTTACTCACTAACTAACTCCTCCCTTTAACTATCACTTCCTCCACCCACACCTTCTACCTAGTTCCCCCTCCAGCCTGATATGGGGCTAGATGTTCAATGCCCGGCGGTGGCCATTATCCTGTCAACGGATCTGTGCTGTGCAGCTTCCTAACTGAGCAGCTGTTGCAGCCGCCGACACCAGGAAAAGCTGATTGATGGACATGCCAGGTGTCACACCACCACCGATCCTACAGATTGGCCATCAATGTTAAAGTCTTGGAAAACCCCTGTAAAGAGGGCCTTTCACTTTCATCATATGTAGCTAGATTTTCCTCTTCTTTTATTCTTGCTCCACTAAGCATTATTTTTTTTTTTATCTGCCATATGGATCCAGAGATATGAGCCTGTTCATTAAGTGCTAACTTTTAAAGACTCAAAGACTAATATTGCACAGCAACCAAAATGCACGCCCCCGAGGACCCGCTAGGCAACGCCCCCTAGGTATAGACCATAAAAAGGAGAAAAAAATAAAAATTCCATATCTCTGGAACCTTGTGGCAGATTGTAAGAAATAAAATTATGTTATACTCAGGAGAGCAGCAGGGATAAAATTAGAGGAAAAACTGGCAACTTTTGGCCTGGTGACAGGTCCTCTTTAAGCCACTCAAGAAACAAACATGCTGTTTCCTCCTGATTAGGCAGTAATTTATTTTGCATCTATTTTTTCCTGTATCTTCTAGTTTAGAATTATCTGCCTTTTAACAGTAGTCTTGTTAGAGCAGTAATTGGATTTATAATAATTACATTCTAAATAGAGTAAAAATGTGACAACATATATAACCAGAAGTCGTAGTATATGTATTGCGTCCGTAGAGTACTGCAGTAAATAGGATTGCAGTACAATAAGGATCAGCCCATGGCGGAGTTGAATTGTTAATGCAAATACAAGGTTTCTCAAGATACAAAAATATATACTGTGCACATAGAAGCGTAATATAGCAGTGAGGGATATTGTGCTGCAGCAGCTGGCTGGTGTGGAAAGAAGGGATTTGAACAAAACCTAACATGTATTATAGAAACCTGGACCCCTGGATCAGCTCTAATAATATTACCGATGGCTATGGACTGTATTAGAAAAAAAAAAACCTGCATGACTTTAGAGCCAGGGGCAAGAAATGCACATGTGTGATTGTGAGAATGTCAGTGCCGAAAATTACATGGAGGATGGAGCACACAGTGGATCACCTATATGTCCGCTTGTGATTTATGGTCTATTGCCAAGGATACATATTTATTCCTAATGAGTAAAAAATACAATATAATACTAAAGAGCCAAATCTTTCATGTGAAGCTGTGTCTGAAAACTATGGCCTGTAGGAATGTATTTGTATAATGCCTACATGTACAAGTCACTGTGTTATATCATTATTTTCTATATGCAACTTAAAGGGGTTTTCCAGGCACATAAAAAAAATCTGGCAGTCCCTGCAATGGGTGAGTGTTAGATTATTTTTGAGGAACCCTTCTGCATCCTGCTGTCACCCTTGTGCCTGGTCATTTATACCTCGGGATATGACGCTGAGCACTGTGAATTTAATGGTTTATTTCTGTCTTCTGAACTGAATAAAATATAAGAGAATAGCTTTATAGAAGAATGACCTACGTTCTCAGTTATCATCTGTCTACGTGTGGATATTTTTATGGCCAGTGGTCAGTCCCTTCAATTCCCAGAAATTGGACAAAGATATCCTGTTGTTTCCAAATTCTATGATGATATGGGACCACCACCCAAAATTCCGTGGATTCAGCCCAAATCCTCTTGAGAACTTCAACTTCTTTGGGTGACGCTGGAGAGGCCGGTTCTGAGTGGAACCTGTCTTGTTAAACTGCTGTATGGTCTTGGCCCCCGTGCTGTAGCTCAGTTTCAGGGTGTTGGCAATCTTCTTAAAGGCTAGGCCAACTTTATGTTGAGTAACAATTATTTTTTCCACATCCTCAGAGAGTTCTTTGCCATGAGGTGTCATGTTGAACTTCCAGTGACAAGTATGAGAGTGTACGAGCGCTGACACCAAATTTACCATTCCTGTACCATTCACAACTGAAACCCTGTAACACTAATAAGTAACATGACTGCGAGGAGGGAATATTGGGCACAATTTGGCCAGTTTCACTTAGGGGTGCACTCACTTTTGTTGACAGCCTTTTAGACATTAATGGCTTTGTGCTGAGTTATTTAGACGGCACACCAAATTTATACTCTTATACGAGCTGTACTCTCACAACTTTACATTATATCAAAGAGTCAGATCTTCAGGTCTGATTTGTGCTAACCTTGGCTTTTTCTAATTGTAGAACTCTGTATTTTAACTTGTTTTTAACAGGTTCACCTACTCATCTCACCAGGATTGTGGCGCAGCTCCCTGGCGTCAGAACAGTTGTACTGACCTCTGTGTCAGGCGTCTTTGGGGCCTAAGCTGAGGCCGACACTTCTTTCTCTCATTAGCTTGCTGCTGAGAAACAAATCAATCTTTTTTTTATAATGGATTTGAAGAGGAAAGACTAAATGGATTCACACATAATGGCTGCATGAAATGATATGGTTTATTGTACTGCAACTAATATACAAGACAATATGAAGCATACAAGAACACACAAGATATCAAAAGATGCAAACAAAGAAAATATATCATCAGCAGCTACATTATAAAAGAACAGTAATATATATAGCATATATAAAACCAAAAGAAATTAAATAAATTAAAATTTGGTATACATACAACATGTAGGCGCATGTTTTCACTGGTCATTAACCCCTTAACCCCAAGGGTGGTTTGCATGTTAATGACCGGGCCAATTTTTACAATTCTGACCACTGTCCCTTTATGAGGTTATAACTCTGGAACTCTTGCAAAAATCCCGGTGATTCTGACATTCTTTTCTCGTGACATACTGTACTTCATGGTACTGGTAAAATTTCCTTGATATTACTTGCGTTTATTTGTGAAAAAAAATGGAAATTTGACGAAAATTTTGAAAAATTTAACAATTTTCCAACTTTGAATTTTCATGCCCTTAAATCACAGAGATATGTGCAGCACCCCAGGTTACCGGTTGCTGCAGTGATGTTGCTTTTCCTTCGGGGAAGGTGATGTCATGCTCAGAGGCAAAGGAGTTCTCTTCACCAAGTAAGGCACACACATGCAACACATTCTAAATCCAGGCCAGGAGGCGGAGCTCAAGACCTGGATTCAGGGGAGCTTCCTTATGCTTTATGTTTCCTGACCTGGAGGAGGAGTTTAGTTTAGTCTGGGAGAAACACAGAAGGAGTAGGACATCTGGAGCAGACATGAGAGGCCTGGCAGCCATGTGGAGCTGCAGCCTCTGGGAAGGAGAAACCTGTAGGGTTGCATGTGGAGCAGCCAGAAGGGAAGGAGCACAGGAGAGAGATAGAGCTCAAAGGGGAACTGTGGCAGGACATTCTCAGAGCTAAAGTGCAGTAATCTGGGAACCGGGAGCTCGAGGCTTCCATGGACTCTAGGACACAGAGCAGAACCGGAGCGCACTACACTGTACAGTTAGGGCCAGAAATATTTGGACAGTGACACAATTTTCGCGAGTTGGGCTCTGCATGCCACCACATTGAAATGAAACCTCTACAACAGAATTCAAGTGCAGATTGTAACGTTTAATTTGAAGGGTTGAACAAAAATATCTGATAGAAAATGTAGGAATTGTACACATTTCTTTACAAGCACTCCACATTTTAGGAGGTCAAAAGTAATTGGACAAATAAACATAACCCAAACAAAATATTTTTATTTTCAATATTTTGTTGCAAATCCATTGGAGGCAATCACTGCCTTAAGTCTGGAACCCATGGACATCACCAAACGCTGGGTTTCCTCCTTCTTAATGCTTTGCCAGGCCTTTACAGCCGCAGCCTTCAGGTCTTGCTTGTTTGTGGGTCTTTCCGTCTTATGTCTGGCTTTGAGCAAGTGAAATGCATGCTCAATTGGGTTTAGATCTGGAGATTGACTTGGCCATTGCAGAATGTTCCACTTTTTGGCACTCATGAACTCCTGGGTAGCTTTGGCTGTATGCTTGGGGTCATTGTCCATCTGTACTATGAAGCGCCGTCCAATCAACTTTGCAGCATTTGGCTGAATCTGGGCTGAAAGTATATCCTGGTACACTTCAGAATTCATCCGGCTACTCTTGTCTGCTCTTATGTCATCAATAAACACAAGTGACCCAGAGCCATTGAAAGCCATGCATGCCCATGCCATCACATTGCCTCCACCATGTTTTACAGAGGATGTGGTGTGCCTTGGATCATGTGCCGTTCCCTTTCTTCTCCAAACTTTTTTCTTCCCATCATTCTGGTACAGGTTGATCTTTGTCTCATCTGTCCATAGAATACTTTTCCAGACCTGAGCTGGCTTCTTGAGGTGTTTTTCTGCAAATTTAACTCTGGCCTGTCTATTTTTGGTATTGATGAATGGTTTGCATCTAGATGTGAACCCTTTGTATTTACTGTCATGGAGTTTTCTCTTTACTGTTGACTTGGAGACAGATACACCTACTTCACTGAGAGTGTTCTGGACTTCAGTTGATGTTGTGAACGGGTTCTTCTTCACCAAATTAAGTATGCGGCGATCATCCGCCACTGTTGTCATCCGTGGACGCCCAGGCCTTTTTGAGTTCCCAAGCTCACCAGTCAATTCCTTTTTTCTCAGAATGTACCCAACTGTTGATTTTGCTACTCCAAGCATGTCTGCTATCTCTCTGATGGATTTTTTCTTTGTTTTCAGCCTCAGGATGTTCTGCTTCACCTCAATTGAGAGTTCCTTTGACCGCATGTTGTCTGCTCACAGCAACAGCTTCCAAATGCAAAACCACACACCTGGAATCCACCCCTGACCTTTTAACTACTTCATTGATTACAGGTTAACGAGGGAGACGCCTTCAGAGTTAATTGCAGCCCTTAGAGTCCATTGTCCAATTACTTTTGGTCCCTTGAAAAAGAGGACGCTATGCATTACAGAGCTATGATTCCTAAACCCTTTCTCCGATTTGGATGTGGAAACTATCATATTGCAGCTGGGAGTGTGCACTTTCAGCCCATATTACATATATAATTTTATTTCTGAACATGTTTTTGTAAACAGCTAAAATAACAAAACTTGTGTCACTGTCCAAATATTTCTGGCCCTAACTGTATGTCACCTGCCCCTACCACGCCTGAGACGCACCAGCACCTGAGGAGCCCGGGGCATCTGAGAGTCCCTGGAAAAGGCTCAAGCTGACCGTCGTGCAGTTACCTGTCCCAGGACAGGGGGAAACTAGAGTACCTTGTAGGAAGCTTAAAGCAGCAAGGACCTCACTTAGAAAGGTGCAAGTAGGAAAGGCTCATGGACCTCTACTGGGAAAGGAAAACTCTAACTTGCCTCTGAGCCGGCCGGAACACCATCACCCGTGCCTTGTACCCTGGACTGTGGCCTGTCACTCACAAATAAACCAGGTAAAGACTTATCACTTGTCTCTTCCATTTATTCACCGGCTACACCATCTATGCCACACACCATAGGACCCCTGGGGACCCCGCTTCACCTGTGGGAAGTGTAATATCTGGGCTGGCGCAACATCCCCCAGGGGACCCCCTTTAATGCAGCGTCGGTCCCCCTATTGACCGAACTCCACAGGTGGCATCATGACAAACTTTGAACGTTAACCCCTTTTACGCTGATGCCCAGGGCCACGGACCGAGTCGCAGCCACCATGACATCCCCTTTGCGACCGGACCCAGTACCGAGTACCAAACTGCCCTGTGGGCGTGTCATATGCAGCATAAAATACTTTATAATTAAGATTTCCCACATGTCTACTTTACTTCAGCACAATTTTGGAACAAAATTCTTGTTTGTTAGGAAGATATAAGGGTTAAAAGTTGACCAGCAATTTCTAATTTTTACAACACCATTTTTTTTTAGGGACCATATCATATCATAATCATATTTTAAGTCGCTTTGAGGAATTTAAATGATAAAAAATACCCAAAAGTACACCATTCTAAAAACTGCACCCCTCAAGGTGCTCAAAACCACATTCAACAAGTCTATTAACCCTTCAGGTGCTTCACTGGAATTTTTGGAATCTTTAAAAAAATGTACATTTAACTTTTTTTCACAAAAAGTGTATTTCAGATCAAATTTGTTTTCCTTTACCCAGGGTAACAGGAAAAATTGGACCTTAAAAGTTGTTGTACAATTGGTCCTGAGTACGCAGATACCCCATATGTGGGAAGAAACCACTGTTTGGGCGCATAGCAGAGCTCGGAAGGGAAGGAGCACCGTTTGACTTTTCAATGCAAAATTGGCTGGAATTGAGAAAGGATGCCATTTCGAGTTTTGTAGAGCCCCTAATGTGCCTAAACAGTGGAAACCACCCACAAGTAACACCATTTTGGAAAGTAGACTCCCTAAGGAACTTATCTAGATCTGAGGTGAGCACGTTGAACCCCCATGTGCTTCACAGAAGTTTATAATGTAGAGCCATAAAAATAAAAAATCATATTTTTTTGCAAAAATGAAATTTTTTCTCCCAATTCTTTATTTTCCCAAGGGTAACAGGAGAACTTGGACCCCAAAATTGTTGTGCAATTTGTCTTGAGTATACTTATACCCCATATGTGGGGGTAAACCACTGTTTGGGCGCATGGCAGAGCTCGGAAGGGAAGGAGCGCTGTTGAACTTTTCAATGCAAAATTTACTGATATTGAGATAGGATGCCATGTCGCATTTGGAGAGCCCCTGATGTGCCTAAACAGTGGAAACCTCCCATAAGTGACACAATATTGGAAACTAGACCCCCCAAGGAATTTATCTAGATGTGTTGTGAGAATTTTGAACCCCAAGTGTTTCACTACAGTTTATAACGCAGAACCGTGAAATTTTTAAAAAATCACTTCTTTCCCACAAAAATGATTTTTAGCCCCCAAATTTTTATTTTCCCAACGGTAAAAGGAGAAATTGGATAGCAAAAGTTGTTGTCCAATTTGTTCTGAGTGCGCTGATACCCTATATGTGGATGGGAACCACCGTTTAGGCGCATGGCAGAGCTCAGAATGGAAGGAGCGCCATTTGGAATGCAGACTTAGATGGAATGGTCTGCGGGTATCACATGGCATTTGCAGAGCCCCTGATGTACCTAACAGTAGAAACCCCCCATAAGTGACCCCATATTGGAAACTAGGCCCCTGAGGAACTTATCTAGATGTGTTATGAGAACTTTGAACCCCCAAGTGTTTCACTACAGTTTATAACGCAGAGCCATGAAAATAAAAAATCTTTCTTTTTCCACAAAAATGAATTTTAGCTCCCAGTTTTGTATTTTCCCAAAGGTAAAAGGAGAAATTGGACCCCAAAATTTGTTTTCCAATTTGTTCTGCATATGCTGATACCCCATATGTGGGGGAACCACCGTTTGTGCGCATGGCAGAGCTCGGAAGGGAAGGAGCGCCACTTGGAATGCAGACTTAGATGGAATGGTTGCGGGCATCAAATTGCATTTGCAGAGCCCCTGATGTACCTAAACAGTAGAAACCCCTATAATTGACCCTATATTGGAAACTAGACCCCCCAAGGAACTTATCTAGATGTGTTATGAGAACTTTGAGCCCCCGAGTGTTTCATTACAGTTTATAACGCAGAGCCATGAAAAAAGTAAAAAATCTTTTTTTCACACGTGATTTTTTAGCTCCCAAATTTTTATTTTCCCAATATTAACAGGAGAAATTGAACCACAAAAGTTGTTGTGCAATTTGTCCTGAGTACGGTGATTCCCCATATGTGGGGGTAAACCACTGTTTGGGCGCAAGGCAGAGCTCGGAAGGGAAGGAGTATTGTTTCACTTTTTCAGGGCAGAATTGGCTGGAATTGAGATCGGACGTCATGTCACATTTGGAGAGCCCCTGATGTGCCTAAACAGTGAAAATCCCCCAATTCTAACTCCAACCCTAACCCAAACACACCCCTGACCCTAATCCCAACCCTAACCATAAACCTAACCACACCCCTAACCCAGACACGCCCCTAACCCAACACTCCCCTAACCCAAATCCCAATCCTAACCATAACCCTAACCCCACCCCTAACCCTGACACATCCCTAACCCTAATCCCAACACTAATCCCAACCGTAAATGTAATCCAAACCCTTACACCAACCCTAAATTTAGCCTCAACCCTAACCCTAACTTTAGCCCCAACTCTAACCCTAACTTTATCCCCAACCCTAACCCTAATCGGAAAATAGAAATAAATAATTTTTTTATTTTATTATTTTTTCCTAACTAAGGGGGTGATAAAAGGGGGGTTTGATTTACTATTTATAGCTGTTTTTTGTTTGGCAGCTGTCACATGCTAAAAGACGCTTTTTATAGCAAAAAATAGTTTTTACATCACCACATTTTGAGAGCTATATATTTTCCATATTTTGGCCCACAAAGTCGCATGAGGTCTTATTTTTTGCAGGACTAGTTGTCGTTTTTACTGGTATCATTTTCGGGCACATGACATTTTTTGATTGCTTTTTATTCCGATTTTTGGGAGGCAGAATGAACAAAAACCTGCAATTCATGAATTTCTTTTGGGTGGGGAGTTTATAACATTCTGTGTGTGGTAAAATTGATAAAGCAGTTTTATTCTTCAGGTTAGTATGATTACAGTAATACCTCATTTACATCATTTTTATGTTTTGGCGCTTTTATACAATATTTTTTATTGTTATTTTTGCATCACTTTTTTCTGAGGGCTATAACTTTTTATTTTTTTGTTGCTGATGCTGTATGGCAGCTCGCTTTTTGCGAGACAAGATGACGTTTTCAGCGGTACCATGTTTATTTATAACTGTCTATTTGATCGCGTGTTATTCCACTTTTTGTTTGACGGTATGATTATTAAGCATTGTTTAGTGCCTCATTTTTTATTTATTTTTTACGGTGTTCACTGAAGGGGTTAACTAGTAGGACAGTTTTATAGGTTGGTAGGTTGGTAGGTTTTATTGCTTGTTTTCACAAAGAAATGTGATTATTGGAACAATGTTTATTTTTTTTCTTTATTTAGAATTTTTTTTAAAATATTTTTACACATGTTAATTTTTTTTTTACATTTTTACATTGTCCCAGGGTGGGACATCAGTACATAGTGTCAGATTGCTGATCTGACACTTTGCAGAGCACTGTATCAGATCAGCGATCTGACAGGCAGTGCAGGAGGCTTGCCGGTGCCTCCTCTAAGCAAGCACTGACAAGACACCTCCCTGTAGGACCCGGAAGGATCCCATGGCCATCTTGGATCTGGGGGCCTGCAGGGAGAATATCCTCAGAACAACGTGATTACATTGCGTTGTTCTGAGGGTCTCAGGGAAGCACGCAGGGAGTCCCCTCCCTGCGCGATGCTTCACTATGCCACCGGAACACTGCAATCTTGTTTGATCGCAGTGTTTCAGGGGTTAATGTGCCATGAGTGGTCCATGACTGTTCTGGATGTCTGCTATTATAATCAGCTGACACCCGGCTGCGATCGGTCGCGCTCCCCCCGGGAGCACGGCTGGTCGCATATGACTTACTATCCCGTCCAAGGGAATTAAGTCCCCGGTCACATGGACGGGATAGTACGTCCGATGGCAGAAAGGGGTTAATCAGACAAAACCGAAAATAGAAACAAAATGAACATACCACCTGTGTTAGAGGCTGGGACTTTCCTGCCAGGTGGAATGTATCGCAGGCACTGTTTGCTGCTCTGGTCTCCCATTCAGGTCTGGTTGCTTAGCACAGACATTGGTCCCAGCATCTTGCTCAGGCTCCTGTTATACATGTGGTGAGTGCTGGCTCTCCAGCTGAAGTCCATGGTAACCAATGGAATACAGAGTCAGCCCCACTCACTGGAGTCTAAGTCCAGAAATCAACCTTATTGAGCATGTCCGTGATGTGGCGCCTTGTCATTGCTGCTTGGATGCTTTCTGCTCTGGTGATGTGGCAGCTCCGGATTGGCCAACGGGCGATGCCCCATCCGACTGGGCATGAGAGTTTGGGGTGGAGTCTGGCTCATAAAGGGCTTTCAGAGAAGCACGCAGGGGTGCTAGCATCACTTGTGTTTGTTGTATGTGTGAGTAGATTCGCTACCGCTCTGTCTGTGTGTTTTGCACTGTATCAGCTACCAGTGGGATGACAGTGATATGTGTCAGCATGTGTTCAGGGCTGGTCCTGTGCCATTAGAATTCTGGCATCTCCGGAGAGGAGGTTTGCTGCATGTTCTTGCTGACTGTGAGTTTTTGCTATCTGTTCCTGTCCCATATGTGTTATTCTTCCCTGTGGAGTTAACAGGGTACTGCACCACAGAGGAAGTTCAACGCACGTGTTCGTTTGCAATGGTTCTAATGGGGTATTGCACACTTTCTATTGTCCCTGTACCCCTTGGTGGTTAGCTGAGCTGGTACTTGCATCCCTGTACCCACACGATGGTTAACTGAGCTGGTACTAACCTTCCCTGTACCTCTGGATGGTTAGCTGAGCTGCTACTTACCATCCCTGTACCCCTTGGTAGTTAGCTGAGCTGGTACTTACCATCCCTGTACCCCTCGGTAGTTAGCTGAGCTGGTACTTACCTTCCCTGTACACCTCGGTGGTTAGCTGAGCTGGTACTTACCGTCCCTGTACCCCTTGGTGGTTAACTGAGCTGGTACTTGCCTTCCCTGTACCCCTCGGTGGTTAGCTGAGCTGGTACTTACCTACCCTGTACCCCTCGGTGGTTAGCTGAGCTGGTACTTGCCTTCCCTGTACACCTCAATGGGTAGCTGAGCTGGTACTTACTGTCTCTGTACCCCTCGGCGGTTAGCTGAGCTGGCACTTACCTTCCCTGTACCTCTCAATGGGTAGCTGAGCTGGTACTTATTCTTCCCGTACCACTCGGTGGTTAGCTGAGCTGGTACTTACTGTTCCTGTACCTCTCGGTGGTTAGCTGAGTAGGTAAAACTCTCCCTGTGCATCTCTGAATAGTATCTGGGTTTGGTTTTCTGTGTTGCATTCACACTGTGTGGAGTTAACCCAGTGTGTTTAAGGAGGAATATTTGCTAATTTTTTATCCATCATTATTTAAACTAGCAGCAGTTTTACATCTCTGCACGGTGGACTCCGGGGTGCGATTGCACTTTATAGTTTATTTTAATTTATGGCAATCCACCAACCCTAACACCCTGCTGCAAGTAAAAAAGGAATAGTGCATGTATATCTATATATATAATTGTCTAAGGGTTTTTCCGTCTGTCTGTCTGTCTGTCCTGGAAATCCCGCGTCTCTGATTGGTCGAGGCCGCCAGGCCTCGACCAATCAGCGACGGGCACAGCATGGCGACGATGATGTCATAAAGGTTGCCTCGACCAATCAGCTACGGGCACAGTCTGCCGCGAATTCGCCTCGACCAATCAGCGACGGGCACAGTATCGACGTAGATGTCATAATGGTTGCCATGGCGACGATGATGTCATAAAGGTTGCCTCGACCAATCAGCGACGGGCACAGTCTGCCGCGAATTCTGGAATCATCATTGTCCATATACTACGGGGACATGCATATTCTAGAATACCCGATGCGCGAGGCCGCCAGGCCTCGACCAATCAGCAACGGGCACAGCGACAATGATGTCATAAAGGACGTAGACATCCTGCGTCTGATTGGTCGAGGCCGCCAGGCCTCGACCAATCAGCAACGGGCACAGCGACAATGATGTCATAATGGTTGCCATGGCGACGATGATGTCATAAAGGTTGCCTCGACCAATCAGCGACGGGCACAGTCTGCCGCGAATTATGGAATCATCATTGTCCATATACTACGGGGACATGCATATTCTAGAATACCCGATGCGTTAGAATCGGGCCACAATCTAGTATGTATATATATATCTATATATATAATTGTCTAAGGGTTTTTCCGTCTGTCTGTCTGTCTGTCTGTCTGTCTGTCTGTCTGTCCTGGAAATCCCTGCTCTCTGATTGGTCGAGGCCGCTAGGCCTCGACCAATCAGAGACCGGCACAGCATCGACGTAGAAATCCCGCGTCTCTGATTGGTCGAGGCCGCCAGGCCTCGACCAATCAGCAACGGGCACAGCGACGATGATGTCATAAAGGACGTAGACATCCTGCGTCTCTGATTGGTCGAGGCCACCAGGCCTCGACCAATCAGCAACGGGCACAGCGACGATGATGTCATAATGGTTGCCATGGTGACGATGATGTCATAAAGGTTGCCTCGACCAATCAGCAACGGGCACAGTCTGCCGCGAATTCTGGAATCATCATTGTCCATATATTACAGGGACATGCATATTCTAGAATACCCGATGCGTTAGAATCGGGCCACAATCTAGTATATATATATATATTTATATATATATATATATATAACATAGGGTACTTAGTTAACATTGTTTTTGATCAAAGAAAAAAGAGTAAAAGCTATCCCACCTTGGACAAGGTATACCCAATCTGGATGGTCCTAGCCCCTAGTATTAAAACCTTACCATGTGTCAAAAATGACCTCAATGTGAATAAGGGCTGAACAGGACACCCAGCTGTGGGAAGCTATATAAAAGTAATGTCTAACGAACAAAGGAGACAGCCCCATTATTTGCAATGAGTGCAAAATCCTAAAGCAAAACCAAAAGAAATGAACTGGAGTATAATTTGGTATGCAACTTGTATGAGCATGTTCACATTCGCCATTAAACAGACCATTAAACAGAAAAAACTCAACAGCTACATAATAAAACAACAATAATGTACTCCTTTAGGATGGGTTCAAACAGTCGCACTAAAACTAGGACCAGTAATATGCAGAAATTGCATACGTGACTGGTAACTGTGTGCTCGTCCATAATTATTGCACACTAGTGCATGCTAAGAATTTTTTCTCACAGATTGAGTCCGTTTGAAAAATTGTTGGTGCGGACAGTCACACTGATTATTATTGGATCAGTATGTTGTCCAAAGAGCGCAAAAAAGGCCGTCTGAACAAGCACGAATAGATATGTAGAAACTACCTAGAGCAAAGCAAGGTCATTACTATAGTACAATGAATCAAAAATGCGATAAATCCTCCAGATTTAATGACTGGATATGATCGGATCAAATCGATTCTATGCAAATAGAAAATGTAATTACATTTAATGAACTTTGCAGTTTTTAATTTGAACAATATGCAATCTTATTTGCCGAATTGCCAAAAAAAGTTGCCAACCATTTTACATATTGCAGAAGATTAGGCAAAGATTAAATAAAAGTGGTCGAATCCAGATGTTACATCAGTAGGTAAAATGTGCTCTTTACAAAACCTAACAAAATAATGAGACTCAGAAAGACCTAAAGTGAAACTTTTAATGAAGCTATTATAATGAGACACAATTGACAGTATTAACCCACTAAAGACTAGGAAAAGGATGTGTCCGCTGAACAATAATGGAGATTTTTTTTTTTTAAAAATGACCTCTTCACAGTGCACACAGTGGGTCAGAGGCATGCAGGAGGTTATCCATGAACAGAAAACCCAATGTTTTAGTTTATCTAGCTATAAATTATCTAGGGATTAGTAATTGCTTATTAAGAAGTAAAAAAGAAAAACATTGTCAGCCATCTTCCAATTGACTGGCATCAGGGTTCAACATTGGTACCAAGAATAAAACTTCTATTTTGTAGCGGGGGACATCAGGGTAGACAAATGTCCAGTTATGCCCTGTAGGAGCTATTATATCCCTATGAATCCCAATTACTCCTGTCCTGATGAGTAGCATACAGCTTTCCTAATAGATAGCTCACTTTAGGTGAATTTATTTGTCTTCCGACATGTTTCTTGCAGGTAGGATTCATCAGGGGATTTAGTCAAGAACATTCTAGCCTAATTACCAAGATGTCAGCTTAGGGAAAAGTCTACCAGTCTGAGACATAGATAATACTGCCATTTGTGGCTCTGTTTTTTTAATTGTCATTAAGAATAGTTTACGTATTTTTTTTTAACCTCACAATTTGGGTTGGTCATATAATCATAGTGTTGGAAGGGACCTCCAGGGCCATCATGTCCAACCCCCTCCTCAATGCAGGATTCACTAAACCATCTCAGACAGGTGTCTGTCCAGCCTCTGTTTGATAGAATCATAGAATGTTAGAGTTGGAAGGGACCCCCAGGCTCATCATGTCCAACCTGTCAATGCAAAATTCACTAAATCATCCCAGACTCTGCTTGTAGACTTCCATTGAAGGAGAGCTCATCACCTCTCGTTCAAGCCTGTTCCACTTGTTGATCACCCTCACCGATTTTTCTAATATCTAATTTACTTATCTCGCTTACATAGCACAATTAATTCTACAGTACTTTATCAGCACTGTCCCCACTGGGGCTCACAATCTAAATTGTCTCTCAGTATATCTTTGGAATGTGGGAGGAAACCCATGGAAACACAGGGAGAATTTACAAACACCTTTCAGATGTTGACTTTGGTTGGATTTGAACCCAGGATCCCGACACTGCAAAGCTGTAGTGCTAACCACTGAGCCATCGTGTTGCCCATCTAATCTGCATCATCTCCCTTTCAGCTTCATCTCATTGCTTCTAACCTTTCCTTGAACAAATGAGAATAAAGCTAATCTCTCTACAGTGTGACAGCCCTTGAGATATTGTAGACCAGTGGTCCCCAACTCCAGGCCTCGAGGGCCGCCAACAGTGCAGGTTTTCAGGATTTCCTTAGTATTGCACAGGGGTTGGAATCCAACCCCTGTGCAATACTAAGGAAATCCTGAAAACCTGCACTGTTGGCGGCCCTCGAGGCCTGGAATTGGGGACCACTGTTGTAGACCGCTATTAAGTCTCGACCCAGTCTTCTCTTTTGCGAACTAATGCTGGTAATACATTGCAGAAGATTTAATCTCTCACAGAAGGCTCATATGACCTCAGGTGCAACCACGCAGACTTCCCCATGATGTCTTGCAGCGATCACATCAAGTAAAGGAACTCAGCACTCCTTTTTATGTGGTGATGAAGAAGATTTATTCATGTGCAATCCATGAAAAATTACATGGGATATTTCGACCCACAATCCGGACCTTCATCAGACCAGACTGTGACAAGAAAATACAACAAAAAATAAATATCAAATAGAACGACCTCGGGAATAGTCATAAGGATCACATAATTATGGCCCTAATCGGGCCATAATTATGTGATCCTTATGACTACAAACCACAAACAGCAAATTACTTTACGTGTATATATAAAGCAAGGTGGTACAAATCGCTATAAACTACAAATGCCATATATGTGAATTCTGATAGGCTCTAGGGTGGCCTATCATCAGGACAAAACAGTAATGTATATAGAAAACAGTATATCAAGATACACCTTAGAACATAATGGAACAATATGTCATAATGAAGAAAATTACCAATCTAAAACAGGTACAAAAGAGAGAATAGGGTTCAGCTGGGATAAGGAGAGGAATCATTTATGCTAACGTAAAAGGAAACCAAAGTATAATTACATAATTGTGAACTGACACATTCTTACCGAATTGCAAAGATAGCAACTGAGAGGCAAGGAGAGAAAAGAGTCAGCAGCGCTGGTGGGAAAACCAATTCTGTTGCCAAATGTTAGATGAAGGATGTGATACGTCAGTTCCACTGCATTGTCAATAGAGAAGAAGTTCCAACATTTGAACTGGAAGTGAAGGACCAGACTAGCTGGATGATGAACAGGAGGTATGACCACCCCACTGAGCCAGATGTCAAAGTACGTAGAGACTAAGAGGTTTAAGGATTGGCATGATGTAAAATTGTACTGGTAGTCAATAAGACCGGATGCTACCGTCATATAGAGAGAAGACAGTTTCTAAGAAGGGCCACGCACTGTAAAAAATGTATAAAAAAAAGGATATTAATGGGACACAGGTATAAAATTGGAGAAAATGAAAAAAATGTAATATGCTACTGGGACAAAAAAATAAATAGAAGTACCGTATATTAATGGGACAAAGCTTAGCATGGTTGTATGCTGCACATACTGAATAACCGAAAGGTAGTTAGTGAAAAGTGAAAATATGATGTCTTCGTGAACAAAGTAAAAGAAAAGTGGAAAAAAGCAAGGAAAGAAAGGGAGATGAAGGAGAAGAGAAAGGGAGGGAAAAGAATAGAAAGGGGATATACTGTTATAGGAAGCAATCTGGGAGTCCATATGGGGAATTCTCATGGTTTTATAAAAAACAGAAGAAAAGATTAGAATTTTTAGTATTCCATCTTTCATGAGTAATGATAGTGATCTGACACCTCAGTTCCAGAGTATATTTGCAGTTATTACATCACATTGTATAGCGCAGCCAATAAGGATGGGATACTATAAGTAGAATAAAAGCCTAAGCAGAGAATGCAGCTTCCATTGTAGGGTGATTTTAGGATAGTGGCAGTACATCAAAGCTCACAACTCAGCAATAGAGATAGGAAGAGAAAGAGAATATTTCCTCCACAGTGAGGTAAAATGAAAAACAACTTTTTATTCTGCTCTGCAGACACAGTTACATTGTGTGTCCAATGTAAAGATCAGAATTTGGCGACTAGTCTTCCTTAGGGAGTTAAAGAAATATTCACAGTAAATGTAAACTTATTGTTAAATTGCAGACTTAGGCTGTGTGCACACGTTGCTGATTTTTCGCGTTTTTAACGCTATAAAACCACAAAAAAACAGCATACAATATGGATCCCATCATTTAGATTGAATTCCGCATCTTTTGTGCACATGATGCGTTTTTGATGCGCAGCATGTTCATTAATTTTGCGTTTTTTTTGCAGATTTCCCACTATGAAATGCATTGGGAAATGTCCGGAAAAAAACGCATCAAAAACGCATTGCGCGCAAAAATCGCATGCAGATTTGTTGCAGAAAATTTCAGGGTTTTCTCAGGAATTTTCTGCAAGAAATCCTGAACGTGTGCACAAAGCCTAACTCCAAATTTAAGTTTCATTCTCATACCTTTAACTCTTTCTTCTCTATCTGCCCTCCTGTGTATCACATATCACATACCATTCACTGCTAAAACTACATTTCCCAGCAATCCCTTAGTTCTCCTTAGTGTTGAAGAGTCAGACTGAGCATCTGAGCCAATTTCTCTGAGTTATCACCAAGCAAAATTAGTAGTTGAATTCACCTTGTACTTCAGTGCGTGCTCTGCTCATGTACAGTACCCTGCCTGGCCCATTTAATCTTCTGCCATCTACATCGGTATAGCTACCTGTGAATTCTCATATCATTGTTAGCTTTTTTCTAGCACAGGTCAACTCTCCTGCACCTGTCCCCAACAGAGCTTGTACGTGCTACTCAATGCTGAGACACAAATGGGTTGTCATTAGTGATGAGCGAGTGTACTCGTTGCTTGGGTTTTCCTGAGCACGCTCGGGTGACCTCCGAGTATTTGTATCTGCTCGGAGATTTAGTTTTCATCGCGGCAGCTGAATGATTTACAGCTACTAGTGAGATTGATTACATGTGGGGATTCCCTAGCAAACAGGCCACCCCCACATGTACTCAGCCTGGCTAGTAGCTGTAAATCATTCAGCTGCCGCGATGAAAACTAAATCTCCGGGCAGATACAAATACTCGGAGGTCACCCAAGCATGCTCGGGAAAACCTGAGCAACGAGTATACTCGCTTATCACTAATTGTCATTAGTGATCATCGAGCTCTAAAATTCTTGAGTGCTTGCTACTCAAATTGAGCAGGTTGGACACTTGGACGAGCTCCACTAAAGTAACGAGTATAATGGAATTCAATGGGAAAAGCGAACATTTGTACAGAGGACCCTAGCAGGAGGGCTGGGGGGGCAGGAAAATCACTGAAATGGATGGAAAATGCTCTGAAATGGAATTAGAACAGCACGGGGAAACACCTCGATGCATCCCTGACTCCCAGGACATTGCTGGGAACTAAACAAATAATTTTTAAAAATGACATGGGGTCCCCCCAGTTTTGATATGCAATCAAAATAAAGCAAGTAGAGTAGGTATTGGTGTGCACTCAAGGTCACTGTGGAAGCGAGGTGCTGGTAGAAAAATCAGAATAAAGCAGACAGCTGGGGGCTGATATTATCAGGCTGCGAAGGTCCACAGTTTTACGAGAAATGGCACATCACATTAGATGAGCCAATTCTGGTGTTTTGCTCTACTCTTCCTGATTGCTCTGGAGCGGTGGCAATCAGTGTAATTTTTTTGGGAGGGTGTTATGAACAGGTGACTGAGAACCACAATGGACCTAGTGGTTAAGAGCACACAAAGAGACCTGATAGCTACTAATAACATAGGACGAGCTCTGAGACGTGGGAACTCTGCTGACCGCAATCCCTGATCCTATCATACCACACTAGAGGTAGCCGTGGATTGCGCCTAACGCTCCCTATGCAACTCGGCACAGCCTGAGAAACTAGCTAGCCCTGAAGATAGAAAAATAAGCCTACCTTGCCTCAGAGAAATTCCCCAAAGGAAAAGGCAGCCCCCCACATATAATGACTGTGAGTTAAGATGAAAATACAAACACAGAGATTAAATAGATTTTAGCAAAGTGAGGCCCGACTTACTGAATAGACCGAGGATAGGAAAGATAGCTTTGCAGTCAGCACAAAAACCTACAAACAACCACGCAGAGGGGCAAAAAGACCCTCCGCACCGACTAACGGTACGGAGGTGCTCCCTCTGCGTCTCAGAGCTTCCAGCAAGCAAGAACAACCAATATAGCAAGCTGGACAGAAAATATAGCAAACAAAAGTCACACAAGCAAAACTTAGCTTATGCAGGGCAGACAGGCCACAAGAACGATCCAGGAGAAAGCAAGACCAATACTGGAACATAGACTGGAGGCCAGGAGCAAAGAACTAGGTGGAGTTAAATAGAGCAGCACCTAACGACTTAACCTCGTCACCTGAGGAAGGAAACTCAGAAGCCGCAGCCCCACTCACATCCACCAGAGGAAGCTCATAGACAGAACCAGCCGAAGTACCACTCATGACCACAGGAGGGAGCTTGACCACAGAATTCACAACAGTACCCCCCCCTTGAGGAGGGGTCACCGAACCCTCACCAGAGCCCCCAGGCCGACCAGGATGAGCCAAATGAAAGGCACGAACCAGATCGGCAGCATGAACATCAGAGGCAAAGACCCAGGAATTATCTTCCTGACCATAACCCTTCCACTTAACCAGGTACTGGAGTTTCCGTCTCGAAATACGAGAATCCAAAATCTTCTCCACTATATACTCCAACTCCCCCTCAACCAAAACCGGGGCAGGAGGATCAACGGATGGAACCACAGGTGCCACGTATCTCCGCAACAATGACCTATGGAATACGTTATGGATGGAAAATGAAGCTGGTAGGGTCAAACGAAAAGACACAGGATTAAGAACCTCAGAAATCCTATACGGACCAATGAAACGAGGCTTAAACTTAGGAGAGGAAACTTTCATAGGAATATAACGAGATGACAACCAAACCAAATCCCCAACACGAAGTCGGGGACCCACACAGCGCCTGCGGTTAGCGAAACGTTGAGCCTTCTCCTGAGACAATGTCAAATTGTCCACCACATGAGTCCAAATCTGCTGCAACCTATCCACCACAGTATCCACACCAGGACAGTCAGAAGACTCAACCTGCCCTGAAGAGAAACGAGGATGGAAACCAGAATTGCAGAAAAACGGCGAAACCAAAGTAGCCGAGCTGGCCCGATTATTAAGGGCGAACTCAGCCAAAGGCAAAAAGGACACCCAATCATCCTGATCGGCAGAAACAAAACATCTCATATATGTTTCCAAGGTCTGATTGGTTCGTTCAGTCTGGCCATTTGTCTGAGGATGGAAAGCCGAGGAAAAAGACAAATCAATGCCCATCCTAGCACAAACGGCTCGCCAAAACCTCGAAACAAACTGGGAACCTCTGTCAGAAACGATGTTCTCCGGAATGCCATGTAAACGAACCACATGCTGGAAGAACAATGGCACCAAATCAGAGGAGGAAGGCAATTTAGACAAGGGTACCATATGGACCATCTTAGAGAAGCGATCACAAACAACCCAAATGACCGACATTTTTTGATACACAGGGAGATCCAAAATAAAATCCATAGAGATATGTGTCCAGGGCCTCTTCGGGACTGGCAAGGGCAAAAGCAACCCACTGGCACGAGAACAGCAGGGCTTAGCCCGAGCACAAATCCCACAGGACTGCACAAACGAACGCACATCCCGCGACAGAGACGGCCACCAAAAGGATCTAGCCACCAAATCTCTGGTACCAAAGATTCCAGGTTGACCAGCCAACACTGAACCATGAACCTCAGAGATAACTCTACTCGTCCATTTATCAGGGACAAACAGTTTCTCCGCTGGGCAACGGTCAGGTCTATTAGCCTGAAATTTTTGCAGCACCCGCCGCAAATCAGGGGAGATGGCAGACAAAATTACCACCTCTTTGAGAATACCCGCCGGCTCAGACAAACCCGGAGAGTCGGCCACAAACTCCTAGACAGGGCATCAGCCTTCACATTCTTAGAGCCCGGAAGGTACGAAACCACAAAGTCAAAACGGGCGAAAAACAGCGACCAACGAGCCTGTCTAGGATTCAACCGTTTGGCAGACTCGAGATAAGTCAAGTTCTTGTGATCAGTCAAGACCACCACGCGATTCTTAACTCCTTCAAGCCAATGACGCCACTCCTCGAATGCCCACTTCATGGCCAGCAATTCTCGATTGCCAACATCATAATTACGCTCAACAGGTGAAAACTTCCTGGAAAAGAAGGCACATGGTTTCATCACCGAGCCATCAGAACTTTTCTGCGACAAAACAGCCCCTGCTCCAATCTCAGAAGCATCAACCTCGACATGGAACGGGAGCGAAACATCTGGTTGGCACAACACAGGGGCAGAAGAAAAATGACGCTTCAACTCTTGAAAAGCTTCCACAGCAGCAGAAGACCAATTGACCACATCAGCACCCTTCTTGGTTAACTCAGTCAACGGTTTAGCAATACTAGAAAAATTATTGATGAAGCGACGATAAAAATTAGCAAAGCCCAGGAACTTTTGCAGACTCTTCAGGGATGTCGGCTGAGTCCAGTCATAAATGGCCTGAACTTTAACAGGGTCCATCTCGATAGTAGAAGGGGAAAAAATGAACCCCAAAAATGAAACCTTCTGAACACCAAAGAGACACTTTGACCCCTTCACAAACAAAGAATTCGCACGCAGAACCTGGAACACCATTCTGACCTGCTTCACGTGAGACTCCCAATCATCCGAGAAGACCAAAATATCATCCAAGTATACAATCAGGAATTTATCCAGGTACTCTCGGAAGATGTCATGCATAAAGGACTGAAACACTGATAGAGCATTAGAAAGCCCGAATGGCATAACCAGGTACTCAAAATGGCCCTCGGGCGTATTAAATGCTGTTTTCCATTCATCGCCCTGTTTAATACGCACAAGATTATACGCACCACGAAGATCTATTTTGGTGAACCAACTAGCCCCCTTAATCCGAGCAAACAAATCAGACAGCAGCGGGAAGGGGTACTGAAATTTGACCGTGATTTTATTTAGAAGGCGGTAATCAATACAAGGTCTCAGCGAACCATCCTTCTTGGCCACAAAAAAGAACCCTGCTCCCAATGGCGATGACGATGGGCGAATATGACCCTTCTCCAAGGATTCCTTTACGTAACTCCGCATAGCGGCGTGCTCAGGCACAGACAAATTAAACAATCGACCTTTAGGAAACTTACTACCAGGAATCAAATCGATAGCACAATCACAATCCCTATGCGGAGGTAGGGCACTGGACTTGGGCTCATCAAATACATCCCGGTAATCCGACAAGAACTCTGGGACCTCAGAAGGGGTGGATGATGAAATAGACAGAAAAGGAACATCACCATGTACCCCCTGACAACCCCAGCTGGACACAGACATTGATTTCCAATCCAATACTGGGTTATGGACTTGTAGCCATGGCAACCCAAACACGACCACATCATGCAGATTAGGCAACACCAAAAAGCGAATATCCTCCTGATGCGCAGGAGCCATGCACATGGTCAGCTGGGTCCAGTACTGAGGCTTATTCTTGGCCAAAGGCGTAGCATCAATTCCTCTCAATGGAATAGGATACTGCAAGGGCTCCAAGAAAAAACCACAGCGCCTAGCATACTCCAAGTCCATCAAATTCAGGGCAGCGCCTGAATCCACAAATGCCATGACAGAGTAGGATGACAAAGAGCAGATCAAAGTAACGGACAAAAGAAATTTCGACTGTACCGTACCAATGGTGGCAGACCTAGCAAACCGCTTACTGCGCTTAGGACAATCGGAGATAGCATGAGTGGAATCACCACAGTAAAAACACAGCCCATTCTGACGTCTGTGTTCTTGCCGTTCAGCTCTGGTCAAAGTCCTATCGCACTGCATAGACTCAGGTCCATGCTCAGATAATACCACCAAATGGTGCACAGTTTTACGCTCACGCAAGCGTCGACCGATCTTAATTGGCAAAGACATAGACTCATTCAGACCAGCAGGCATAGGAAATCCCACCATGACATCCTTAAGGGCTTCAGAGAGACCTTTTCTGAAAATTTCTGCCAGCGCACATTCATTCCATTGAGTGAGCACAGACCACTTCCTAAACTTCTGACAATATATCTCTACCTCATCCTGACACAGAGACAGAGCCAGCAAATTTTTCTCTGCCTGATCCACTGAATTAGGTTCATCATACAGCAATCCGAGCGCCAGAAAAAACGCATCAATATTACATAATGCAGGATCTCCTGGCGCAAGGGAAAATGCCCAGTCTTGAGGGTCGCCACGTAATAAAGAAATAATGATCTTAACTTGTTGAACTGGGTCACCAGAGGAGCGGGGTTTCAAAGCCAGAAACAGTTTACAATTATTCTTAAAACTCAGAAACTTAGCTCTATCTCCAGAAAACAAATCAGGAATAGGAATTCTTGGCTCTAACATAGAATTCTGAACCACAAAGTCTTGAATATTTTGTACTCTTGCAGTGAGATGATCCACACAAGAAGACAGATCTTTAATGTCCATCACTACACCTGTGTCCTGAACCACCCAAATGTCTAGGGGAAAAGAGACAAAACACAGTACAGAGAAAAAAAAATGGTCTCAGAACTTCTCTTTTCCCTCTATTGAGAAACATTAGTACTTTGGGCCTCCAGTACTGTTATGAACAGGTGATTGAGAACCACAATGGACCTACTGGTTAAGAGCACACAAAGTGACCTGATAGCTACTAATAACATAGGACGAGCTCTGAGACGTGGGAACTCTGCTGACCGCAATCCCTAATCCTATCATACCACACTAGAGGTAGCCGTGGATTGCGCCTAACGCTCCCTATGCAACTCGGCACAGCCTGAGAAACTAGCTAGCCCTGAAGATAGAAAAATAAGCCTACCTTGCCTCAGAGAAATTCCCCAAAGGAAAAGGCAGCCCCCCACATATAATGACTGTGAGTTAAGATGAAAATACAAACACAGAGATGAAATAGATTTTAGCAAAGTGAGGCCCGACTTACTGAATAGACCGAGGATAGGAAAGATAGCTTTGCAGTCAGCACAAAAACCTACAAACAACCACGTAGAGGGGCAAAAAGACCCTCCGCACCGACTAACGGTACGGAGGTGCTCCCTCTGCGTCTCAGAGCTTCCAGCAAGCAAGAAAAACCAATATAGCAAGCTGGACAGAAAATATAGCAAACAAAAGTCACACAAGCAAAACTTAGCTTATGCAGGGCAGACAGGCCACAAGAATGATCCAGGAGAAAGCAAGACCAATACTGGAACATAGACTGGAGGCCAGGAACAAAGAACTAGGTGGAGTTAAATAGAGCAGCACCTAACGACTTAACCTCGTCACCTGAGGAAGGAAACTCAGAAGCCGCAGCCCCACTCACATCCACCAGAGGAAGCTCATAGACAGAACCAGCCGAAGTACCACTCATGACCACAGGAGGGAGCTTGACCACAGAATTCACAAAAGGAGGGTTGATGTCAGCTGGCAACAAGCCAAAGGGTTAGTGATGGGGAGGCGTTATATCGTCTGCCATATGCATCAACAGTGCTGCATTTGCAGTTTCACATCACGGAGTTATCTGTTGCAGGTGACACACACAGTTCCACTCCTTTCAGCCCTCTATATACCTCTCCATCCAGTATGTCACTCCTTTCAGCCCTCTATATACCTCTCCATCCAGTATGTCACTCCTTTCAGCCCCGCCATGCAGTACATCTCTGATTTAAGCCTCTATCCTGCAGTATATTGCTCCTTTTAGTTTCCTACACAAGCTGCCTACTGGTATTAGTTCTATGGACTGTAGTGAACGAGACTCTACCCTTTTCAGTGACATTATCCCTTATAGAAGCAGCTCCATTCTAGACATGACCAAGAGCAGAGGTCTACTGTCAGGAGGCCAGCTGAGAGGCTGCACAGCGCTCGATCCACCAAGAGACCTGGAACTACAGCAGAACGGTTCAATTGCAACCAGAGGGTACAGACAGTAGATTCTGGAGGGGAAAATTCGGGGGGATAAAATTTTCAAAATGAATCAAATTTAAAAATGAGTTATATTGACACATATTATTAATTCCTTTCTTACATTATTATAAGACCACATTATAATTTTGGAATAATCCTTTAAAAGCAGCAGTAGGAGATTAGTTTTGTTTGCTGTTGATAGAGTTAGATGCCGGCTGAGTAACCTAGCCAGCATGTGCTGGATATGGTGCGGGCTCAGCTCCTGAGCCACTCCATACATAAGCACTTGACTTCAAATGTCAGTAAGTGATTATTGATGCCTTCATTACTGAGACAGATTGTTCTAGATGGAAACAAGGAAAACAACACACATGTCAATTTATTTTATAGTATTTATCTGACTTGAAATATTGATCAAGTATAAAACAAAGAGTGCCTTAGGCCATAGTCAGGAAAATGCATGCGTCACGGGATGCTGCGTGCGTCACTGAAACATTTTCATTATAAGCAAGAACCTGTAAACCAAGATTATGAAAACCGAGTATCAAAATAAATGCATTCATACAGATGTCTTCAAAAATATCCTACATGTACTAATATATCATGAGTATTAATTACTCATCAGGACGCACTCGCGTATAGTCGAAAAAGGAAAAAAAAGGTTAATCCAAGCTCCTTCAATAAAATTCCAAACTTCAGTTCAATCATGTTAATAATGACTCATGACACCCAGAAAACTTTAGTCCATAGTGTACAAATAAATAGTTTTAGCATTTTGACAATCTCTCCCCCCTTTAAAAAAAAAAAATAATTAGAGATGGGAAAATTGATTTGCAGGTCTCCATTCCAATGGCCAGGTCAGTAGTCTGTGACCCCCGGATCCTTAGGCCTGTGAATCTCTGTATCTCCTGGTGTTCCTTGGCTGCTCTATTGATTAGACGAGCTGACACATCAATCATTGTGGCATGATGCACATAGAATGTCTGCCAGCTAGGCTAATGAAAAGAAGAATCGGAATTCTGGGAAGTAAGGAGATTTTCATGTCTGCCATCCAGGGGTAACAGAAAACTGACCTGGAGTCTTGTGAATCAATTACAGATGATTTGTGCCAACAGATTGGGTTAGAAACATGTCTTCCTGGTCCTACATCTACATGAAGGATTACCAGTGAAAGGGATCCGGCTACAGTCATCCAGATGTGTGGACAACATGATATAGAGCAGGAGAAGCTGAGCAAAGTGATATAAACGTTTGCTGAAAAATATACAGTTTAACTTGTGTTATATTCATTCAAAATCCTGTTTTTTTTAATGTATAAGTCCAGTGCATGAGTCCAGTTGGCGGTCCTACAAGTGATTGCTATCTCTACATGCATAGGACCACCCACTAGATGCATACCAACATTAGGAAGTTCAATGAATACATTGTAAGTTTTACCAAAATTGATACCTGGTGATGAAATCTGTCTTGTGGTTGTTGTTAAATCTTTATTTTCAGTTTTGAGTTAATGATATGCTTGGCCTGTGGGGGTCTTCATGTGGTGCTCTGCTTAGTTATTCATAATGTAGCCTGCTAACGGGCCACTGATCCCTCACTGACCTGCGTCCTAGTTAACATAGTGAATATTGTATATACATACTGAAAAAAAGCCCTTTTGCAGGCAGGCGTCGGCCATGATCCAATAGCTGCTTCTGCACAGGCAGCACCATCTTGCTAGAGAAAAAAAACTACTAATTTCCTCCTCCAAGATGGCACCGCCGGTGTCTGCGCAGTAGCAGCTATCGGATCACCTGTATATACATCGATAGCTGCTAGTGTGCAGGGCCGGTGGCATCATCTTGGATGTTTTTGTCTCTAGCAAGATGTTGCCGCCTGTGCAGTAACATCTATCAGATCACCTCTAGCTACAACTGCGCAAGCACTGGCAGTGGCATCTTGCTAGAAAAAACTATCCCCCTCGAAGATGGTGCCTTCGGCGCCTGCACAGTAGCAGCTATCGGTGGATATAGCGGTGATCCGATAGCTGCTACTGCGCAGGCACCGGTGGCGCCATCTTGGAGGAGGATATTAGTAGTTTTTTTCTCTAGCAAGATGGTTCCGCCTGTGCAGTAGCAGCTTTTGGATCACCTCTATATACACCGATAGCTGCTACTGAGCAGGCGTGGCAGGCGCCATTTTCAAATTGATTTTTTTCTTTTTGGAATATCAGGATAACCTCAACCGTATTAATTGCATTCACAGTACCCATGCGATTATGCTGCAGCGCATGCGCCTTGGCTGGCACTTGTGTGCATAAAGGTTTTCTTTTCAGTATGTACATATATTCATTATGGAAAATAGGGGTCAGGTCACTGAACGATCAGTGATCTGTCAGCAGTCTTTGTTATGAATAGCTAATCAGAGCACCACATGAAGACCCCACCAAAGGCCTCCCTGAAGCACAGGAATCTCATTAACTCAAAACTAAAAAATAAAGTTTAAACAACAACCACAAGATGGATTTTCATCAGCCAACGTATCATTTTAATCAGTATAACGACGCCGACCTAACACTGTCTATATATTACCAAACACAATCCTGCTGACACGTTCCCTTTAAGTTCACACATAACATTTAATAATGTCCACTGGGTCTCCCAATATTCAGCTCCTCTATATTGTGAATAGTGGACCCACAGCTACATTATACAAAAGGGATCTGGCTGGAGCCGGACACTGTCCAGCCCTGGCTTAACCATATCGGCACACTGTGCACTCTGATATAGTTATTGGTAGCGTAGCTCTGACTGGGCACCCTATGATGCGATGGCGTGAGAGCTGCTATTTTGTAAATTTACTCAGAAAGGATTGCAAAAAATCTGCACTTTGGAGAAGGCAAATTTTGGTAAAATTCAAGGACAGTTCAATTCTACTTGAATAAATTGCTCACCTCTCTTTGCTTGTACTATTGATTTATGCAAAGTTTGCTTTAACGACAGTGAACATTTAACACTATTGGGAAAAGTTTTCATTCTCTGTACAGAAAAAAACTGGTGTCAGATCTTGAACCTGGTGATTCCAGTTCACCAGGCAGCAGTTCTTCTATTTGAACTATCCAGCTCTCTGGACAGCTCCTTGATATTTCAGCTACCGGTACCCGTTGTTCCTGATTGGCTCCATCCTGTGATTCCCTGATTTGATCCACCCTGTGGCTTCTGGATTGGACACCATATTTAAGCCTGACCTTGCATTTCCTTCCTTGTGAGATTATTGCCAAGCCTGCTCTCACCTGGTGATACTTCATATTGTTGTTCATGTTTACCAACCTCTGACTTCCTGCAGACTATGCTACCTGCTGCTCCCGTGTAATGACTTCTGACCTACTGACTATGCTACCTGCTGCTCTTCTAGTGCTGATCCTTTGTTCCAACCTCTGGCTACCCCAATGGTTTAAATATAAAGACTCCAATCCAGACATGGATCATTGCAACTGGTGTCAAAAAGTCACATAATGTGTTGCAAATTGATTTTTTTCACAATATTTTACAACTGCTTGCTCTTATATCCTAGTCCCAGTACATTTGTAAAAATTGGTCAAGGTTTAGCAAAAGTTTTAGCGGTCTACTGACAAGTAACAAATAGCATGAGTTCCAGCTCATTGTTGATGTTAACGCAATTCTGGTCTTGGACTCTGGCACTGCCACGGCCTGCATAATCAAGTAATAAGACAATCAATCCTGCTCTATGAACAGATTTTTCTTTATTCAAACATAGTTCATACAGAGGACATGGAATAATGCGAAGACGACTAGCGCTGGCATGGCGCTGACATCTACGCGTTTCAGGTGGAAATACACCCTTAATCATGATGTCTTTGAATAAAGAAGAATCTATTCATAGAGCTGGATCTACTGACAAGTGACACATTTACTATAATTTTTATTAGAAAATTGGCAACTGCAAAAGAAGCTGCCAGCAGCAGATCTTGATGATTTGCCCATTGGCATTCAGCATGGCAGAAAATGCCTGAGACAAACGTTAATAACCTCACTGATAGCATGCTAAGGAGTGTGCGTGCACTTGCATTTCTGCTCATAGTGCATATATTCGATACTAAATAAATCTAGATGTTTCCAAACTTTTGTTTCCATTTTTTCATCGCTTGCATATCAGTAACATAACTACCCATCCTGTGATGTCTATAACTCTATGACTTTTTCTTCTTGGTATTGTTATTTCAGTGTTGAGGAGTGATTTCTTTTTTATTTTGTGCACTTTACTCTAGTGGGCTAAAGCTTCAAGACTGACTTACATAAATCCTGCCCGAACCATCATAAATTCCCTTCCATGTTTCCAATTAAAATACCGATTCAGGAAACTACAATTTATTTTTTGCCGTTTTTTGCCATTTATTATTTACTTTTCCGTTTCTCGATTTTATTACATTAGATGTAGCTGACAGAGCCCTATAGGCTGATGAATATAGTTTTGAGGCATCAGCATAATTTTAACAACTATGTAAAAGTCTTAAGGATATTCACTCTGACTATCTGAAAGGTCATCCCTCTGACTGCAGCTTCGGACATGTCTGAAGGGTTGATCTTTCGTGCTGTTCATATGTCAAAGTACGGTAAAACTTTTTTTTTAATCAGAAGTAGTTATTGTTTCAGAATCTGTCTGATCTGCTATATTAAAATTTTCTAGTCTTTATTTTTTGGTTTTAATTTGAACACTACATTACTTCATTCCCTTGAGTCTCCGCACTTCTTTTACAAAAAGTAGATCAGAAAGCAACTTTGACAGTCTTTTAATCAGGACAGGACCCTGATCCTCAGCTGTCTTTCCTCTGAAGAAACAAGACCTCTAGATCACTAAGTTCAAGAACCCAGGAAATGTTACAAAAAAAAAAAGGTATCTGTCACACATCGTCCCCTCATGCATGAAGAAGACAGGTAAGAATCCCCAGGAGATAGAAGTAAGTAAAATGCTCTGAAAATGTACCAAAATATCAAAATATTGAGTCCAATGTGGAGATAGTATTTAGGAAACAAAGAAATAAAGTTATTAAAAAGAATGACACAAAATGCAGATTATTTTTTATTATTATTTATTATTATAGCTCCATTTATTCTATGGTGCTTTACATGTGAGGAGGGGTATACATAATATAAACAGGTACAATAATCTTAAACAATACAAGTCATAACTGGTACAGGAGGAGAGAGGACCCTGCCCGCGAGGGCTCACAATCTACAAGGGATGGGTGAGAATACAGTAGGTGAGGATAGAGCTGGTCATGCAGCGGTTTGGTCGATCGGTGGTTACTGCATGTTGTAGGCTTGTCGGAAGAGGTGGGTCTTCAGGTTCTTTTTGAAGGTTTCGATGGTAGGCGACAGTTTGATGTGTTGTGGTAGAGGGTTCCAGAGTAAGGGTGATGCGTGAGAGAAATCTTGTATGTGATTGTGGGAAGAGGAGATAAGAGGGGAGTAGAGAAGGAGATCTTGTGAGGATCGGAGGTTGCGTGTAGGTAAGTACTGGGAGACGAGGTCACAGATGTATGGAGGAGACAGGTTGTGGATGGCTTTGTACGTCATGGTTAGGGTTTTGTAGTGGAGTCTCTGGGTAATGGGGAGCCAGTGAAGGGATTGACAGAGGGGAGAGGCCGGGGAATAGCGGGGGGACAGGTGGATTAGTCGGGCAGCAGAGTTTAGGATAGATTGGAGGGGTGCGAGAGTGTTAGAGGGGAGGCCACAGAGCAGGCGGTTGCAGTAGTCAAGGCGAGAGATGATGAGGGCATGGACTAGGGTTTTTGTAGATTCTTGGTTGACGAATGAACGGATTCGTGAAATATGTAGGATGAAGTATGTAGGAAGAAAAGTAATAATTTGAAGGTCTCGGTCCTTAGTCTAATGCCTTCATCAGAGCCCAGGTCAGAACCTATAGTAAAAAAAAATATATATATATATATATATATATCCACCAACCTAATTTTTAATTAAAGGAAGCAACAAAAAATATATATATATATTAGCTATTAACCTTTACTGACATATTACATACTGGTGCGTTGTATATGGACTCCTTGACTTGGATGCAGGCTCAAGAACTGATCCTGCATCTTTTCCGGTAGATGATGGTTGTAATATTCAGCCTTGATCTGCCAATGAAAGCCGTATGTAGAGCAAAGCTGTTAAATGCTGCTATCCATCCATGACAGCAGTATTTAAAGTGCATCCTGGGGGGGCTCGCTGCTCTATTTGCCCTTTGGGAAAAATCCCAGTCTATCAACTAAAGGATTAATTGTAAGAAACAGGAAAAACGGCAAGATTGCACTTTTTAGGCAGCCGCAACAGCACAAAAAAATTCAGTAAGAGGCAATCAAACCTTCGTTTCTACCCCCAAATGGTGTCAATAAAAATGTTGGCTCAGGGCATATAAAACAAGGTACAGACGGCTCTATCAATTGAAAATTGAAAATTCTATAGATAATGGAGACACAAGGATCATTTTCTTTTTTTACAAATGTACATCTATAATATCTATAATATAACGCTGGGAGCGTCACTCTGTCCGAAGCCTCTATAGACTGCGCAAGCGCAAGCGCCGGCGCAGTCTGGGCCTCACAGAGCGACGCTACCGGGAGATCGCGGTATGCGTAAGCACTGAACGCATACCGCGATCTCCACCGGAGAGTCAGGGACCGCCAGGAGGGAGGGTAAGTATACTCACCTTTCCCGGTTCCAGCGCTGCTTGCGGCTCCGTCTCCCGGCTCCTCTGCTCCCGGCTCCAGAGGGCGCGGACTGCGCAGGCGCCGAATCCTGCTGCCGGAATCGGCGCCTGCGCAGTCCGCGCTTTCCGGCGCCATTTTCTTGAAGACACACTCCGGCTCCACTGCAGGTGTGTCTTCAAGAAAATGGCGCCGGAAAGCGCGGACTGCGCAGGCGCCGATTCCTGCTGCCGGAATCGGCGCCTGCGCAGTCCCCGCTTTTTGGCGCCATTTTCTTGAAGACATACCTGCAGTGGAGCCGGACGATAGGTGAGTATGGTATTTTTTTTTTTTTATATGGCAGCAGCATTCGGGGGCATACACACTGGAGCGGGGGGCATATAATACAATTGTGGCGCAGGATGGGAGCAGCACATGACAGAACGGGCGCAGGATGGGAGCAGCACATGACAGAACGGGCGCAGGATGGCCGCAGCACATGACAGAACGGGCGCAGGATGGCCGCAGCACATGACAGAACGGCCGCAGGATGGCAGCAGCACATGACAGAACGGGCGCAGGATGGCAGCAGCACATGACAGAACGGGCGCAGGATGGCAGCAGCACATGTCAGAACGGGCGCAGGATGGCCGCAGCACATGACAGAACGGGCGCAGGATGGCAGCAGCACATGACAGAACGGGCGCAGGATGGCAGCAGCACATGTCAGAACGGGCGCAGGATGGCCGCAGCACATGACAGAACGGGCGCAGGATGGCAGCAGCACATGACAGAACGGGCGCAGGATGGCCGCAACACATGACAGAACTTGCGCAGGATGGCAGCAGCACATGTCAGAACGGGCGCAGGATGGCCGCAGCACATGACAGAACGGGCGCAGGATGGCAGCAGCACATGACAGAACGGGCGCAGGATGGCCGCAGCACATGACAGAACGGGCGCAGGATGGCAGCAGCACATGACAGAACGGGCGAAGGATGGCAGAAGCACATGACAGAACGGGCGCAGGATGGGAGCAGCACATGACAGAACGGGCGCAGGATGGCAGCAGCACATGACAGAACGGGCGCAGGATGGCAGCAGCACATGACAGAACGGGCGCAGGATGGGAGCAGCACATGACAGAACGGGCGCAGGATGGCAGCAGCACATGACAGAACGGGCGCAGGATGGCAGCAGCACATGACAGAACGGGCGCAGGATGGCAGCAGCACATGACAGAACGGGCGCAGGATGGCAGCAGCACATGACAGAACGGGCGCAGGATGGCAGCAGCACATGACAGAACGGGCGCAGGATGGCAGCAGCACATGACAGAACGGGCGCAGGATGGCAGCAGCACATGACAGAACGGGCGCAGGATGGCAGCAGCACATGACAGAACGGGCGCAGGATGGCAGCAGCACATGACAGAACGGGCGCAGGATGGCAGCAGCAAATGACAGAACGGGGACGCAGGATGGGAGCAGCAAATGACAGAACGGGCGCAGGATGGCAGCAGCACATGACAGAACGGGCGCAGGATTGCAGCAGCACATGTCAGAACGGGCGCAGGATGGCCGCAGCACATGACAGAACGGGCGCAGGATGGCAGCAGCACATGACAGAACGGGCGCAGGATGGCCGCAACACATGACAGAACGGGCGCAGGATGGCAGCAGCACATGTCAGAACGGGCGCAGGATGGCCGCAGCACATGACAGAACGGGCGCAGGATGGCAGCAGCACATGACAGAACGGGCGCAGGATGGCCGCAGCACATGACAGAACGTGCGCAGGATGGCAGCAGCACATGACAGAACGGGCGAAGGATGGCAGCAGCACATGACAGAACGGGCGAAGGATGGCAGCAGCACATGACAGAACGGGGGCGCAGGATGGGAGCAGCACATGACAGAACGGGGGCGCAGGATGGGAGCAGCACATGACAGAACGGGGGCGCAGGATTGGAGCAGCACATGACAGGATGGGGGCGCAGGATGGAGCAGCACATACCAGGATGGAGACCATATACCAATATAAATGCTCGCCACCCGGGCGTAGAACGGGTTCAATAGCTAGTTTTTTTTTATAACCAAAATAAGAAAACTTCTGCTTGTCTGGTATCATTTTAATCATAATGATCAGAAGAATCATATTTCCTGGCTATTTTTAACATATATTGAATACTATAAATAAAATACCTAAAAAACTGTTATGGAATTGCGCTTTTCCCACTATTTTGCTGCACCTGTAATTTTTTTTCCGCTTTACAGTACTTTACGTTATTAATCATTGTCTCAATTGTGCAAAAATTGCTCTTAATCAAAAATGGAAATTAGGGTGCTTGGCACACCCATGACATGGCTGGGTGGTTTAGTGCACCATTATACCCACTGCTTTTTGCATCTTGTTGCCTCCCTCTGATGTTGAGTGATAGTGCTAGCTTGCGCAGAGCAAGTCAAGAATCGTTTAGTATGTGCTCACTTTAGAAGAGTTCAGCAAGCACAGTTACACCTGGAAGTGTAGAAGAGTGACCTGATGAGAGACTAAGACAAAATAGGCTACTCCAAAGATACACCAAGCTCCAAAATTTGTATATTTGATGAAGTGTTTTCTGCATGATAGGGGAAATAATATAGTAAAAATGTGATTTTTATATGGGCTAGTCCTCTATATTGCTCTTTGGTAAATTTTAAAAGTGGGGTTGACAAACTTCCTTTAAGGAATGTAGATTAAAGAAAGCAACATTCATTAAAACAGATGAACAAGTTTTTCTAATATGTGAGCCAAGCGTAAAGATGACAGCCTTATTAGAAGTTTTAACATCATGAAAAAAAAGGAAAATTCAACAACTTGGGTTTTTTTACGGAATAAATTCAGTTTAAGATGATTTTCTTATTTTCAGTTTTGCTTGAAGTTCAGCTGTGCTCTTCTGTGTGTACAAGAGTTTGCTCAGCAATGTGTGTCTATATTAAGAAACTTGTCCAGAGGCTTAAACTAACTTTTTTTTTCTTGCATAGCTGGAGAGAGAGCAGCAATGCGTGGCAGTTTACCATGGCATGTCAACGTGCCATCTGGCAAAAGTAAACAAATATATGAAGTTTGGGACCAAAACTCAGCAATGCTGTGTATCTGATGAGGTACTGTGTCAGCAAGAGTTATTTACCGCAAAAACAAATAGGTTATGTAAGCTCATCACAGCCATAGGAGCCTTGAACATAACACAATAATCAAAGTAAATACCATGGTTAAAACTTCTGCCTTTGTCTGGGAGTATGAACCCGAACTTTTTTTGTGCGTCTTTTTCTTTGTATTTTTGCATTTTGTGCAAGCCGGGGTGTGGCCTCTGTTTCCTGAGCTGAAAATCACATTTAAAGGCTTCCCCAAACTGGTATCCACTGGTTGAAATTGGTCCTTTTGTCTGCCCTTATTCACACACTGAGGTCAACTTTGACACATGGTAGGGTTTTTAATGTTGGACAGTGTAGGACCTCCTGATCAGAGTCACTTTGTCATGGTGGGATGGCTTTTATGTTATTTTTGATCAACAACAGTATTACTAAGAACTCTGTGTTATTTGAATGCATCTTTGCTTTTTACCTATAGTATTTTGTTACAGCAAGGTTTTTGCTCTTTTTGCTTCTTGCAGGTTTTGTTTGTCTGGGAGTTGTCACAACAATTGGTTTCACAGTATCCTCCTACAATATATGTGTTACACCTGGTACAGAACCTTGACCTTCACGGGGTCCCCATCGGGACTCCCACTCTGTGCTGACTCCACGCTGTCCTGACAGGGCCTCTACTTCCCCTTCCTCCTCTGCTTCCTGGCATGCAGCCAGCAGGTCCTCGGGCTGTGTGCTTAGGTCGCGCACGCTCGCTCCTGGTCTCTTTAAAGGTACCTTCACACATAACGATTTCATTAACCCCTTCCCGACCTTTGACGCCACGTAGGCGTCATGAAAGTCGGTGCCAATCCGACCCATGACGCCTATGTGGCGTCATGGAAAGATCGCGTCCCTGCAGATCGGGTGAAAGGGTTAACTCCCATTTCACCCGATCTGCAGGGACAGGGGGAGTGGTAGTTTAGCCCGGGGGGGGTGGCTTCACCCCCTCGTGGCTACGATCGCTCTGATTGGCTGTTGAAAGTGAAACTGCCAATCAGAGCGATTTGTAATATTTCACCTATTATAACTGGTGAAATATTACAATCCAGCCATGGCCGATGCTGCAATATCATCGGCCATGGCTGGAAACACTGATGTGCCCCCACCCCACCCCACCGATCACCCCCCAGCCCCCCGATCTGTCCGGTACACTGTACCGGCTCCCCGCCGTCCTGTGCTCCGCTCCCCCCGTGCTCTTGTCCGCTCCCCCCGTGCTCCAATCACCCTCCCCATGCTCCAACCACCCCCCTTGCACTCCGATCCACCCCCCCGTGCTCCGTTACACCCCCCCTGTGCTTCATTCCACCGCCTCCGTGCTCCGTTCCACCCCCCGTGCTCCGTTCCACCCCTCCCGCGCTCCGATTCACCCCCCCATGCTCCGATCCCCCCCCCCGTGCTCCCCCCCACCCCATCATACTTACCGATCCTGCCGGGGTCCGTCCGTCTTCTCCCCGGGCGCCGCCATCTTCCAAAATGGCGGGCGCATGCGCAGTGCGCCCGCCGAATCTGCCGGCCGGCAGATTCGTTCCAAAGTGCATTTTGATCACTGGGATAGAATAAAAAAATTAAAAAATTTTTTTTCCACTAATGTTAGAATAGGGTTAGGGGTAGGGTTAGGGGTAGGGTTAGGGGTAGGGTTAGGGGTAGGCTTAGGGTTAGGGCTAGGGTTAGGGTTAGGGTTAGGGCTAGGGTTAGGGGTAGGGTTAGGGGTAGGGGTAGGGTTAGGGCTAGGGTTAGGGCTACGGTTAGAGTTTCGGTATGTGCACACGTATTCTGGTCCTCTGCGGATTTTTCCGCTGCGGATTTGATAAATCCGCAGTGCTAATCCGCTGCAGATTTATGGCAGATTTACCGCGTTTTTTCTGCGCATTTCACTGCGGTTTTACAATTGCGATTTTCTATTTGAGCAGTTGTAAAACCGCTGCGGAATCCGCACAAAGAAGTGACATGCTGCGGAATGTAAACCGCTGCATTTCCGTGCAGTTTTTCCGCAGCATGTGTACAGCGATTTTTGTTTACCATACGTTTACATTGAACTGTAAACTCATGGGAAACTGCTGCGGATCCGCAGCGTTTTCCGCTGCGTGTGCACATACCTTTAGAATTAGGTTATGTGCACACGGTGCGGATTTGGCTGCGGATCCGCAGCAGTGTTCCATCAGGTTTACAGTACCATGTAACCATATGGAAACCAAATCCGCTGTGCCCATGGTGCGGAAAATACCACGCGGAAAGGCTGCGTTGTATTTTCCGCAGCATGTCAATTCTTTGTGCGGATTCCGCAGCGTTTTACACCTGTTCCTCAATAGGAATCCGCAGGTGAAATCCGCACAAAAAACACTGGAAATCCGCTGAAAATCCGCAGGTAAAACGCAGTGCCTTTTACCCGCGGATTTTTCAAAAATGATGCTGAAAAATCTCACACGAATCCGCAACGTGGGCACATAGCCTTAGGGTTAGGGTTGTGGTTAGGGTTGTGATTAGGGTTATGGCTACAGTTAGGATTGTGGTTAGGGGTGTGTTGGGGTTAGTGTTGGAGGTAGAATTGAGGGGTTATCACTGTTTAGGCACATCAGGGGTCTCCAAACGCAACATGGTGCCACCATTGATTCCAGCCAATCTTGTATTCAAAAAGTCAAATGGTGCTCCCTCACTTCCGAGCCCCGACGTGTGCCCAAACAGTGGTTTACCCCCACATATGGGGTACCCGCATACTCAGGACAAACTGCGCAACAATTACTGGGGTCCAATTTCTCCTGTTACCCTTGTGAAAATAAAAAAATGCTTGCTAAAACATCATTTTTGAGGAAAGAAAAATGATTTTTTATTTTCACGGCTCTGCGTTGTAAACGTCTGTGAAGCATTTGGGGGTTCAAAGTGCTCACCACATATCCAGATAAGTTCCTTTGGGGGTCTAGTTTACAAAATGACGTCACTTCTGGGGGGTTTCTACTGTTTAGGCACACCAGGGGCTCTGCAAACGCAAACTGATGTCCGCAGACCATTCCATCAAAGTCTGCATTTCAAAAGTCACTACTTCCCTTCTGAGCCCCGACGTGTGCCCAAACAGTGGTTTACCTCCACACATGGGGTGTCACCGTACTCAGGACAAACTGGACAACAACTTTTGGGGTCCAATTTCTCCTGTAACCCTTGGGAAAATAAAAAATTCTGGGCTAAATAATTATTTTTGAGGAAAGAAAACGTATTTATTATTTTCACGGCTCTGCAGTATAAACTTCTATGAAGCACTTGGGGGTTGAAAGTGCTCACCACACATCTAGATAAGTTCCTTTCGGGGTCTAGTTTCCAAAATGGGGTCACTTGTGGGGGGTTTCTACTGTTTAGCCACATCAGGGGCTCTGCAAATGCAACGTGACGCCCGCAGAGCATTCCATCAAAGTCTGCATTTCAAGACGTCACTACTTCAATTCCGAGCCCCGGCATGTGCCCAAAAAGTAGTTTACCCCCACATATGGGGTATCACCGTACTCAGGAGAAACTGGACAACAAATATTGGGGTCAAATTTCTCCTGTTCCCCTTGGGAAAATTAAAAAATTCTGGGCTAAATAATTATTTTTGAGGAAAGAAAACGTATTTATTATTTTCACGGCTCTGCATTATAAACTTCTATGAAGCACTTGGGGGTTCAAAGTGCTCACCACACATCTAGATAAGTTCCTTTCGGGGTCTAGTTTCCAAAATGGGGTCACTTGTGGGGGGTTTGTACTGTTTAGCCACATCAGGGGCTCTGCAAACGCAACGTGACGCCCGCAGAGCATTCCATCAAAGTCTGCATTTCAAAACGTCACTACTTCACTTCCGAGCCCCGGCATGTGCCCAAACAGTGGTTTACCCCCACATATGGGGTATCAGCGTACTCAGGAGAAACTGGACAACAACTTTTGGGGTCAAATTTCTCCTGATACCCTTGGGAAAATAAAAAATTGCAGGCTAAAAGATCATTTTTGAGAAAATAATTTTTATTTTTTATTTTCATGGCTCTGCGTTATAAACTTCTGTGAAGCACTTGGGGGTTCAAAGTCCTCACCACACATATAGATTAGTTCCTTTGGTGGACTAGTTTCCAAAATGGGGTCATTTCTGGGGGATCTCCAATGTTTAGGCACACAGGGGCTCTCCAAACGTGACATGGTGTCCGCTAATGATTGGAGCTAATTTTCCATTTAAAAAGCCAAATGGCGCTCCTTCCCTTCCGAGCCCTGCCGTGCGCCCAAACAGTGGTTTACCCCCACATATGGGGTATCAGCGTACTCAGGACAAACTGGACAACAACACTTGTGGTCCAATTTCTCCTATTACCCTTGGCAAAATAGGAAATTCCAGGCTAAAAAATCATTTTTGAGGAAAGAAAAATTATTTTTTATTTTCATCGCTCTGCGTTATAAACTTCTGTGAAGCACCTGGGGGTTTAAAGTGCTCAATATGCATCTAGATAAGTTCATTGGGGGGTCTAGTTTCCAAAATGGGGTCACTTGTGGGGGAGCTCTAATGTTTAGGCACACAGGGGCTCTCGAAACGCGACATGGTGTCCGCTAACAATTGGAGCTAATTTTCCATTCAAAAAGTCAAATGGCGCGCCTTCCCTTCCGAGCCCTGCCGAGTGCCCAAACAGTGGTTTACCCCCACATATGAGGTATCGACGTACTCAGGAGAAATTGCCCAACAAATTTTATGATCCATTTCATCCTATTGCCCATGTGAAAATGAAAAAATTGAGGCGAAAAGAATTTTTTGGGGAAAAAAAAGTACTTTTTCATTTTTACAGATCAATTTGTGAAGCACCTGAGGGTTTAAAGTGCACACTAGGCATCTAAATAAGTTCCTTTGGAGGTCTAGTTTCCAAAATGGGGTCACTTGTGGGGGAGCGCCAATGTTTAGGCACACAGGAGCTCTCCAAACGCGACATGGTGTCCGCTAACGATGGAGATAATTTTTCATTCAAAAAGTCAAATGGCGCTCCTTCCCTTCCGAGCCTTACCATGTGCCCAAACAGTGGTTTACCCCCACATATGAGGTATCGGTGTACTCAGGAGAAATTGCCAAACAAATTTTAGGATCCATTTTATCCTGTTGCCCATGTGAAAATGAAAAAATTGAGGCTAAAAAAATTTTTGGGTGAAAAAAAAGTACTTTTTCATTTTTACGGATCAATTTGTGAAGCACCTGGGGGTTCAAAGTGCTCACTATGCATCTAGATTAGTTCCTTGGGGCGTCTAGTTTCCAAAATGGGGTCACTTGTGGGGGAGCTCCAATTTTTAGGCACACGGGGGCTCTCCAAACGTGACATGGTGTCCGCTAAAGAGTGAAGCCAATTTTTGATTCAAAAAGTCAAATGGCGCTCCTTCCCTTCCAAGCCCTGCCGTGCGCCCAAACAGTGGTTTACCCCCACATATGAAGTATCAGCGTACTCAGGACAAATTGGACAACAACTTTCGTGGTTCAGTTTCTCCTTTTACCATTGGGAAAATAAAAAAATTGTTGCCAAAAGATAATTTTTGTGACTAAAAAGTTAAATGTTCATTTTTTCCTTCCATGTTGCTTCTGCTGCTGTGAAGCACCTGAAGGGTTAATAAACTTCTTGAATGTGATTTTGAGTACCTTGAGGGGTGCAGTTTTTAGAATGGTGTCACTTTTGGGTATTTTCAGCCATATAGACCCCTCAAACTGACTTCAAATGTGAGGTGGTCCCTAAAAAAAATGGTTTTGTAAATTTCGTTGTAAAAATGAGAAATCGCTGGTCAAATTTTAACCCTTATAACTTCCTAGCAAAAAAAAATATTGTTTCCAAAATTATGCTGATGTAAAGTAAACATGTGGGAAATGTTATTTATTAACTATTTTGTGTCACATAACTCTCTGGTTTAACAGAATAAAAATTCAAAATGTGAAAATTGCGAAATTTTCAAAATTTTCGCCAAATTTCCGTTTTTATCACAAATAAACGCAGAATTTATTGACCTAAATTTACCACTAACATGAAGCTCAATATGTCACGAAAAAACAATCTCAGAACCTCTAGGATCCGTTGAAGCGTTCCTGAGTTATTACCTCATAAAAGGACACTGGTCAGAATTGCAAAAAACGGCAAGGTCTTTAAGGTCAAAATAGGCTGGGTCATGAAGGGGTTAATGATATCATTGCTTTTTGTGACGTAGCAACGATATCGTTAACAAAATCGTTATGCGTGACAGCGACCAACGATCAGGCCCCTGCTGAGAGATCGTTGGTCGCTGGGAATGATTAGGACCTTTTTTTTGGTCACTGATCGCCCGCTGTCATCGCTGGATCGGCGTGTGTGATGCCGATCCAGCGATGTGTTACTAACCCGCGCTTAGTAACCCGATATTTACCCTGGTTACCATTATAAAAGTTAAAAAAAACAAATACTACATACTTACATTCCGGTGTCTGTCACGTCCCCCGGCTTCATCTTCCCGCACTGACTGTCAGCGCCGGCCGGCCGTAAAGCAGAGCACAGCGGTGACGTCACCGCTGTGCTCTGCTTTACGGCGGGCCGGTGCTGACACAGTGCAGGGAAGCTGACGCCGGGGGACGTGACAGACACCGGAATGTAAGTATGTACTGTTTGTTTTTTTAACTTTTACAATGGTAACCAGGGTAAACATCGGGTTACTAAGCGCGGCCCTGTGGTTAGTAACCCGATGATTACCCTTGTTACCCGGGGACTTCGGCATCGTTGGTCGCTGGAGAGCTGTCTGTGTGACAGCTCTCCAGCGACCACACAACGACCTAAACAGCGACATTTCAGCGATCGGCATCGTTGTCTATATCGCTGCAGCATCGCAAAATGTGACGGTACCTTAAGAGACAGCGCGCATTTTCAAAACAGTGCTTCTGACCAATGGCGTGTAATGTTGAGCGAATATACTCGTTACTCGATATTTCCCGAGCATGCTCGGGTGACCTCCGAGTATTTTTTAGTGCTCAGAGATTTAGTTTTCATCACTGCAACTGAATGATTTAAATCTGTTAGCCATCATAAGTACATGTTGGGGTTGCCTGGTTGCTAGGGAATTCCCACATGTAATTAAGCTGGCTAACAGATGTAAATCATTCAGCTGTGGTGAGGAAAACTAAATCTCCGAGCACTAAAAAATACATGGAGGTCACCCAAGCATGCTCGGGAAATCTCGAGAAATCTCCTTTCCAACCCCGTGTCCAGAACTGTCGCGACTATCACCTTTGTTGTCTGGGGAAAGCTTAGGGACCCGGACCGACCTTTGCACTGGACAGCAGGGGGTGTAGCTAGGATAAAAAGGAGAGAGAGCATAAAAAATAGAGAAGAGTTGATGGGAGCATGCAGCGCAGAGCAGGGGAAGTTTGTTGCTCTGTCCTCTGACCACCGTGGCAGCGCAGCCCATGATTTATTATCCCTATTGCCACTTACAGAGACTGTGACCTGAAAACTGTATTTTGCCCATCGGCTCCCACTACTCCAGGTACCCGAAGCTATGGGTCATTAAATAACGTGCGCGTGCCACCTTAGAGACCCCGGATGACTTACCGAGAACTCTTCCCTTTCTCACCCGCGTATTTCTGCCGAGCTTTGTTAAGCCCCGGAAGTGTTGGAGACCGCTCTTCGCTCTCAACCCACATCCTGGACCCAGGACCACATGCGAGACGTCAAGGACCCATCGCCAGAAACTGGATCATCAACGCCTGCAGGATGACACCGGATTCATCACGTGCCGACCGCGTGTGCACCACCATTAGAACCTAAGACTCTGCAGTCAGGAAACCGTCAGACTGATAAGGTTACCCTTTACATTTTTGCCCTCATCCCTTCACCCAGCACACCTATTGTGCTCCTATCACCTGCCATACCCCTACCTCCTGTTTCCTCTCCCTGCATCCCTGTATCAGTAAAGTTAACTTTAACCCTTGCTCTGCCTCCTGTCCATTACTGCATCCTGCTACCTGCTCACAACTGCCCACAGTGAAACACCTGCTTGTTGTTTGCCATCACTAGGGCATTCATGGACCACAGAGCATGTACCTATGGACAGTTGCATCTTGATACAATGGGGATTTGTTAGGGATTTAATTCCATGCACAATACAGGGAGACAGAACCTTGATCTGACAGCTATAAAACTAAAAGTAATGGTATAGGAGATGAAATCTGACAATTAAAATAAAAAAGAAGATGCAGCCTGACAAGTCAGCCCTGCAACCAAAGCCCAATTGGATTTGTAGAGTGTTGTAGTACTTCTACTTCCTTTCATCTCAGTTTTACCTTAAGATTGCCATGGCTATTGGCTACCATGTGTTATATATAAAGAGACAAGAAAGAATAAAAGGGAACAAAGTGAGAGATTGTAGGCAGATCTGACCATATTGTAGGATTAAAATGTAATTATAATGTTCAGATGCACAGAACTGACAATGAGAGACACAGTCTGCATTGAGACCATAAACTTATTATCTATCTATAATATCTATTTATCTATCTATCTTTCTATTTAAACTTATTTCTGTCCCAAAATTTAGACAGCATGAAAGTAGACAAAACAGTAAAAAATGATGCCAAACTATAAATTAATTTGGCTCATCTAGCTAGGTAGGTTAGACATATTTAACATATAAATTGTATATTTTTGGGTTGGAGAGACAAACCTGTTGCTTATTGCTTTCTGTGGTTCTTTAAGGTGTTCAAAATCAATTTAAATATTTCCTTTGTTGATTGGGTTGTTACAATTGAGTCATACCCAGGGGTGTAACCAGAGTCCTATCGGCAAGTTTTAGACCTGGGCCTAAACACAACTACCAGGTTGTTGCTTTGATGCATAGGCCCTTAAGACACTGCTAAAATCTAAAAGGACATATGTTCCCTCCCTTAAAAAACACACAAAAAATCATACAGATACTGTATATAAAAAACACAGTCTTAGGCTAGGGTCATACAATCGAATTTTCTATTATCCGAGACAATTGGGTAGATTATGCTAATCACAGTGATCAGAGATTGAACATAGCGTGATACGATTTTTTTTTTTTAATTCCCCATCTTCTCCATTCTGCTACTTTGTGAAAATTGAACCACTTGGATTTCATCCAAGTGTGCTCCGATTTTTTTCTCAGACTCTCTGACTTGTATCGCTGAGTTTGATCCAAATATTGGATGCAAATCAAGCATGCTGTGTTTTTTTCATCGTACAGATTGTCTGAGGAAAAAATAGGATATGTGCAGGGCCCTGTAGGATTACATAGTTTCAGGTGCGATTTCATGTTTTGTTGGATCGCACTCGGACCGAAAATATGGTTGTCTGTATGAGCCCTTAGGCTAGGTTCACATTGCGTTAGGGCAATTCGTTAAGGGCATAGCGCTAGCGGATTGCGCTAACGCAATGTTTCTAGAGGGTCGGCGTTCACCCTCCCCGCTAGCGCAGATCCCCGATCTGCGCTAGCGAGGAACGGGCCTCGGACGCACCTCGGACGCTGCAAGCAGTGTCCGAGGTCCATCACAAAAGAACGGCACATCGCTAGCGCGTGCCGAAAATGGCATGCGCTAGCGATGCGCTTCAGCTAAAAATCACATTGCTGTCAATGGGTGTGCTAACGGACCCGTTGCACGGCGTTAATTGCGACATTTTCGCCGTGCAACGCAGTCCGTTGGCGTTAACCCATTAACGCAATGTGAACCTAGCCTTACAGTTAGCAAGTTAGAATAAGTAGATATAAAAGCACTCTCTTGATGAGCAATCTATACTAACACAAATACTATCAACATTATCATTGTAACGGGGGTCTACCTAGCTGGGGTACCTCTTTCAGTGCCACCCCACGTTCCAGGAGGTCCACTCTGCTTTGGCTGGAGTCTGAATGAAGGACGCTGGCTGGAATTCCTTGGTTACATGGGCGAATATAAAAGATCACTGCTTCTCCACGTATTTCCAGTCTGACAAAACTTTACTCACAGGACACAGAATATATCACACAGATACAGAGGGCAGGCCAATAGAAAAGCGGCAGGCCAGACTAACATTACAATAGCCGTTGATGGCCGGAGCCTGCCGATATTTACTGTGGGAATTACAAAGGTGGGGGGAGGACAAGAGGGGAATATCGTGTCCCCTCTGCCCAGGGGCGCAGCCTGTGGGCTGATGCATTAGGCACATGCATCTCACATAGAACATATTATACATACATATAACTGCACAACATATTATGGGTGCTGAGTGGTTCCGTAACACGTAACAATCATTACTTAGGGAACAAAAAATACCTCCATACCATGTCCACATATTACCATCACATTGCAAACACATAACACCGTCATACTGATCATTAACAAAAGCAACTGTACTAATACCAATATTACCACCATATAGTGCCCATATAGTGGTTAATTCCAGTTGCATACAGTGGTCTTCATACCATATATTTGCATAGTGCACTGATAAATCCAGTAACTCATTGGTGACACTCTCTGTGATCAAAGTCATTCATTTTTCCTGTTCTTCTCCATTCAGCACAGACCAATATGACTTCTTCCATCCACCTATTGTTTCCACAAGATATAATACACAGACATTTTTGGCTCATCACTGATACACAATTCCAAATAAACAAATGGAGCCATTCACAGAGCCATAACCAGTAATAATTTAAGCTTCAATTTCTATGCTGAAGTTGTGTCCCATAAACAACTAGCACTGTACCACTTTTACAATAATTACAGTATGTCCCTTATTGTGACCCATTCAATAATATTGTCCCCTTTGCAGCCCCATAGAATAATTATGTCACCGTTTGTGCCTTTATACAATAATCATAACAAACCACGGCAGCGCACAATAACCCATTTTATTCTCCAGTTCTATGCATTTATCTCCTCTTGGGTCTCCAGAAGCCTTAAGGCTAGGTTCACATCGCATTAGTGCCATCCGTTTAACGGATCTGTTACTAAGCAAGCGGCACTAACGCAATGTAACGGATCCGTTAATGCACCTATTGCCATCCATTATCTTAACACATCCTAACGCATGTCAAAATCGGCATGCGTTAGTGATGATGTGTAACTTTGTGATGTATCCTTGAACGCGGTCTACAGCATTTTGGGTTATGTTAGGTCTAATGCACAGCGAACGGATGCGTTCGCTGTGCATAGATCTCTATTACTAACGCATGCCAACGCAATGCTACTATGCGCTGGCGCATGCATTAGCGCAACCGCAAAAAGTGAATTTGGGCATCAGCGTCAGCACATCTGTTTAATGGATACGTTAAACAGATGGCACTAATGCGATGTGAACCTAGCCTAAGCCTTATAAGTGGTTGTGTGCAGATAACCCATCCAGGTGAGTGCAGTCGTGCACATACTTCTATAATGTTACCCAAAAAAGGCTCTATTTTGGTCATTGGTATGCTGGAAGACCCAGCCACAACTCATCTTCAATGCTCTTAATGAGGGAAGGAGATTGTTGGCCAAAATCTTGTGATATATGACCCCACACATCCTCTCTTCAATAAGGTGCAGTCATCCTGTCCCTTTTGAAGAAAAGCCCCACCAAAGTATAATATTTCCCCCACCATGCTTCATGGATGGGACAGTGTTCTTGGGGTTGTACTCATCCTTCTTCCTCTAAACACGTCGAGTGAAGTTGATACCAAAAAGTTCTAGTTTGGTTTCATCTAATCACATGACCTTCTCCCATGCCTCCTCTGGATTATCCAAATGGTCATTGGCAAACTTAAAATGGGTCTTAACATGTGCTGGCATGAGCAGGGGGACCTTGTGTGCCCTGCAGGATTTTAAACCATGATGACAAAGTGTTTTCCTAACAGAAATGTTTGAGGCTATGGTCCCTGCTCTCTTTAAGTCATTAACTAGGTCCTCCTGTGTAGTTCTGGGCTGATTCCTGACCTTTCTCAGTAGCATCCTTAATCTATGGTGCAAGATCCTACATGGAGCCCCAGACTGAGGAGGATTGAAAGTCATTTTGTGTTTCTTAGCTCTTTGGTCTTGGCCATGGTGGAGTGTGACTGAGTGTGTGGACAGGTATCTTTTATACAGATGATTGTCACGATTCCTCCGCTCAGAGTGTCTGGGACTTGGTGATGGACAGCTCTGTAATCTATCCTGTGCGAGGGCATGCTGAGCTGTCAGTGCTTTAATTGACAGCTCGATTGACCTATCTGAGACCGGAAGGGGCAGAGATTTCCACAGGTGCTCCATGCTCTTGGTAATTGCCCTGCTTTTTAAGTGAGCTGTCTGGCCCAGGTCACTGCCAGTCAAAAGCTTGTTCTAAGCTTGTGCTCCCTGGTATGTGTTCGTATTTGTATCTGAAATTTTGCTGTTGACTTTTGAACCGTATTCTGATTACCCGCTTTGTTATTGTCCCTTTGCTTATCACCTATTTCTCTGGTATTCTGACCCTGGCATGTGACCTCACTTATGATTTCTGACGTGTACCTATGATAAAAATCACTAAACACTCCATTTTTTGAAGGTGGGAAAATTTGCAAAATCAGTAGTGTATCAAATTCTTATTTTCTTCAGTGTATGTATACCTAGCATAGCATCTGTTGCTCTAATTTTCAATTTTAAAAGCCAGTTTATACCTAATAGTGATCTATGGGGTATGTTGACAGATAAGCATTTGGATTTTTCTTTAGATAATATCATGCTACGTTTTCATGCACTTCTATAGTCCGTCTCGCTATGTTTTGCTACCAACTCCTGGAAGAGACCGATGCAAATAGCATGGCTGTCATATTTATTTAGATTCAACACACTTTTTCATATTGGTGTTTTACAACAATTTAACTATTATTAGAGTGATAAATTGGCCACTGTACAGTCATGGTCAGGCTTGATATGTTCTAATTGGCCCATTTTATGGCTATGGACATTTCCATGTTTGTTACAGCCATGAAATTACCACGTCTGCTCAAGGTATGAAAAGGGTCAAACTGTTCTATAAATCTGTAGGAGAGGTCATTTTAAAATAACCCAAAACTCAATTTTTTTTTTAATTTATGTAATATCACACCATGTTGCTTCATTAAATGTTTATTAATTATTTCTCTTTGCAAACGTATTTCACACATTTAAACTCTGTGACAAGTTGACTTTAGATAATTATTAAAAAAGGAAGTTATTACTAAAAAGCTTTAATGAACATCCATACAACTTAAAAAAAAGCTTCACATTTCAAGATATTTTGAACTTGGTTAATTAATTAATCTTTACTCAATTTTCTACCTTTCTGATGATCAAGAAAGTAAGTGCGAGAAATACTTAACTTTGAACTCCAATTATATTTAGGTTTTAAAAGGGCCGATTATATTAAAGTTTATTCTTGAAAAATGGAATAAAATTCAGCTTTCATGGTGTGACAAAAAAATATACTGTGTCATGCAACTCTTGTCCTGAGAACAAATTTCTTCTATTAACAAAGAATGATAAAATAATATCAGAGATCATTTGTGTGTGTAGGAGAGTCAGGAGAGAAAGCTGTTAGGTAATTGGGGGTATAGTCCATATTAAAAAATGCACTTTAAGTTATCTAAAAGCGTTTTTTGTTCTGCAGAAATCCACCATCACCTACTCCTGCGAGTGACATCTGCTTCAGTCACCTGTTGGCACCATATTAATTCTGTGGATGACACTGGTGATAGAAGAGATGTTGGAACCAAAAGCCCTGAATGGTCCAGCCACTAAGATAAGGGTGGTGGGGACCTGCAATGCCAAACAATCTCACAGTATGGGTGTGCGCTGTCCACATGGAGTCATCAGCTCCCTGCTCCTGCCAATCGGAGAACACCACACTCTACTAAACCTTCCAGCTTAACTCTGGAAGCTGCCAGGTATTGCCTTGGATCCTCTGGTTTAGTCATGTCTGTTCAGGTTTTGTGTAGTATCATTGTTTCCTGTTTTGACCCTGGCTTGTTTTACTGACTGTTCTTGCATATCCTGATTTTGTACTTTTCCTGCCCTCTTGGTTTTGCCCCACCTGATCATTCCCTGTCTGCACCACCGAACAGAAAAATCTTCTGTAGCCCCAGCAAGACCAGATCCCTGTAAAGGTGTTAAAGGGTGAAGGTCAGTGCAATGCCTGGGATCTGACAAGCAGAGAGGCTTGCATTAAACTGTCCATGGTAGTCATTTTAGACCTGCCAGGAGACCACTGAGAGAACCTCATTACACAAGTGTCCTAATTTGGGTGCTTTCTGCACCACTGGTATGGCTATACAGATAAGTATGCTGCTTATTATAAGGGATACATAGGGAAGACAGGGATAGTGTTCGTTGAGTGGGAGCACCAAAAAATTGTGCTCTTAGAGTGCCAACCTCCACTGCAAGGCAGGAGTTATTGAGGACTATTGTAGGGCCTTGTAGATACTCTGTGTTATTATCCTTTTTGGTCCATACTTATATTGTCATGGTTTTATAAAAAAACGAAAAGATGATCCAGCTTCCAAATAAAATATAAAAGTTTAATCCAACATATTAAAATGAGGAGACAACTCCTGGGACGGCATCATACACATAGTAAGGCAAGCGACGCGTTTCGACCAAGCGGTCTTTATCACAGCTGTGCTTCCTGCTTTTTGTGTACGCGCACCTAGTAAGTGAGTGCCCGTGCTTCCCTATTCTTAAAGGGGCAGCATCCGCATTATGCTACATGCTCTCATCTTGTAGCTAACAGGTATATAACATAAGTAGCACACTTGCAAGATGGCTACCAGCAAATAGCTTTTGCCTGATCCCAGACTGGCCAGTGCCTAAACATTGTTCTCTGCTCCTGAAGTCGCCAGTCCTGTTCCTGAAGCCCCCTGGTCACAATGTGGCCAGTGCATGACCACTATTCCCCGGTCCTTGAGTGGTCTAACTCTGATCCTTAATCCTAGACCAGCATGTCCGAACTAATCCCTAAAGTATTGTCAGAATACCTGATCCCTTAGTTCAGCAGCTGCAAAACCAGGTCCTGCCCAGGAGTGGTACCTTGTGGCTACATGCCATGCAAGCCTGAGTTCACCACTAGAGGCTCCAGTGAACACCAAGATAACCGCTTAGTTACACCCCTTCCTGGGTAGACCCGGTTCTGTGGGACAATGGGTTCACAAATCCACATGTGCCACAGCTGGACATAACAGTCTGCTCAATGCAGCCAAGGTCGCAACATATTTTATTAAGTAAAAGCATAATCATTTTTAAAAATGTATTCAAAATTGCACAAATAACAGCTTGAACTTTTACAAAAATGTATTTAGAATCGCACGAAATGCGTCAAAAAATAATTACTAATATTCGAAGAAATACAATGCAACAAGCTTGAAACATTAAGTTGAACTTTTTAGAGAAAATAGTAGTTTTATTCGTTTTCATTTTACTTTAGAAAACCAGTACAGCTGACATTGTGTCAATGTGAATGATTCATCAATAGGAAAACGTTAAATGAGCCACCCTTTAATGATGTCCATTGTGGCAATCAAGTCTCCTATACAATGTCACTAAGTAGATACAGAAAATGTGTTCTTTCTTTTTCCAGGCTGTCCAGGTGTTCCTTTTTTCTACATGGCTGAAGAGTATTATAATTTTCTCTGCATGTCACAAGCTGTATCTGCAACGACTGCTTTAAAATTGCAAAGGCTGATAAATCTTCGAGCCTGCCCATCAACCTTTAGATTAATTCTTATGAAGCTGAGTGTTAAAATGTTACAAGAATAATTCAAAGATTCTAAAATATTAGCTTCTTAATCTACAATCTTAGACTATATCCTATAATGTATTGTATCTACTATGAGAAGCCGTAGTTAAATGTTTTATGAATATACAAAATATACTCAGACTTACTACTATGGAAGATCTTTATAGCTAGAGATGAAGTGAACTGATATTTTTTACCATCTGGTGAGATTTACAATTTAAAAAAACATATATCCTATTGATTTGTGTAAAGTAATAATTTTCTATAGATATACTGTTAAGACTGGAACTCTTAGGGCTTATACACACAACTGTAAAAATCAGAAAACTGCTATCCATCATTTTGATGAGTAGCACTTGTCGTCATGTTAGTCTATAGGACTGGGCAAATTTCCACTTTTTGCTCTGACCTGGTGGTGGCATGCACAATTTGCCTCCGATAATCAGATGGCACTCACCCATTCCTGGGTATGGGTTCATGAAAGACATCGGATTGCAATCTGATTACATCCGAGTATGGACCAAATTTCACGGACACAATGAATGGAGATGCGTTTAAATGTTTGCCTCCAGTAGGCGTACATTGCCAAAAATGATGTAGATAAGAGCACATGTTCACTCTGCCTGCACCATTAAAACCTATTGTCCCATAGTCACATATGTCCGAATCCCGTCACATATGTCCAACACCAATGATAAACCTAATCTTTTCTCCCTAACTCTTACAACTCCATTTATTGCACAATGAATCATATACAGGTCCTTCTCCAAAAATTAGCATATAGTGTTAAATTTCATTATTTACCATAATGTAATGATTACAATTAAACTTTCATATATTATAGATTCATTATCCACCAACTGAAATTTGTCAGGTCTTTTATTGTTTTAATACTGATGATTTTGGCATACAACTCCTGATAACCCAAAAAACCTGTCTCAATAAATTAGCATATTTCACCCATCCAATCAAATAAAAGTGTTTTTTAATAACAAACAAAAAAACCAACAAATAATAATGTTCAGTTATGCACTCAATACTTGGTCGGGAATCCTTTGGCAGAAATGACTGCTTCAATGCGGCGTGGCATGGAGGCAATCAGCCTGTGACACTGCTGAGATGTTATGGAGGCCCAGGATGCTTCAATAGCGGCCTTAAGCTCATCCAGAGTGTTGGGTCTTGCGTCTCTCAACTTTCTCTTCACAATATCCCACAGATTCTCTATGGGGTTCAGGTCAGGAGAGTTGGCAGGCCAATTGAGCACAGTAATACCATGGTCAGTAAACCATTTACCAGTGGTTTTGGCACTGTGAGCAGGTGCCAGGTCGTGCTGAAAAATGAAATCTTCATCTCCATAAAGCATTTCAGCCGATGGAAGCATGAAGTGCTCCAAAATCTCCTGATAGCTAGCTGCATTGACCCTGCCCTTGATGAAACACAGTGGACCAACACCAGCAGCTGACATGGCACCCCACACCATCACTGACTGTGGGTACTTGACACTGGACTTCAGGCATTTTGGCATTTCCTTCTCCCCAGTCTTCCTCCAGACTCTGGCACCTTGATTTCCAAATGACATGCAAAATTTGCTTTCATCAGAAAAAAGTACTTGGGACCACTTAGCAACAGTCCAGTGCTGCTTCTCTGTAGCCCAGGTCAGGCGCCTCTGCCGCTGTTTATGGTTCAAAAGTGGCTTTACCTGGGGAATGCGGCACCTGTAGCCCATTTCCTGCACACGCCTGTGCACGGTGGCTCTGGATGTTTCCACACCAGACTCAGTCCACTGCTTCCTCAGGTTCCCCAAGGTCTGGAATCGGTCCTTCTCCACAATCTTCCTCAGGGTCCGGTCTCCTCTTCTCGTTGTACAGCGTTTTCTGCCACATTGTTTCCTTCCAACAGACTTACCATTGAGGTGCCTTGATACAGCACTCTGGGAACAGCCTATTTGTTGAGAAATTTCTTTCTGGGTCTTACCCTCTTGCTTGAGGGTGTCAATGATGGCCTTCTTGACATCTGTCAGGTCGCTAGTCTTACCCATGATGGGGGTTTTGAGTAATGAACCAGGCAGGGAGTTTATAAAAGCCTCAGGTATCTTTTGCATGTGTTTAGAGTTAATTAGTTGATTCAGAAGATTAGGGTAATAGGTCGTTTAGAGAACCTTTTCTTGATATGCTAATTTATTGAGACAGGTTTTTTGGGTTATCAGGAGTTGTATGCCAAAATCATCAGTATTAAAACAATAAAAGACCTGACAAATTTCAGTTGGTGGATAATGAATCTATAATATATGAAAGTTTAATTGTAATCATTACATTATGGTAAATAATGAAATTTAACACTATATGCTAATTTTTTGAGAAGGACCTGTATAACATTTGACTCCCCTGCCTTAAGACACCGCCCCGGAAGAAGCTTTATGCGAAATGGCGTAGGGTTTGGTGATGTCCGGCTGTCCTGGTCTCGTTTTTGGGTCCCTTCACCTACTTCATTGCTTTAGGTGATGTACTCTTCACTTTATCTTCATAAATGTTATGTTCTTGGCACTTTAGGAAGTAAACTACTTGTTAACTACCAAACTGACGGTGAACTGGTATATCAGCCTCATATCCTGCTGTGATTTGCCTATGTGGATTTCCTTACTGCACTAGGCACTATATTTTGGGAACCCTCAATACAGACATAGCCTTGAACTGATTCTGATGTTATGATATATTAATCTGCATCAACCTGTTTTATATTGGATAGTATCCTTAGTGACCTAATTGTTGAACCAGCTTCTTTTTGCACATCCCCCTTGGAGGTTTATTCCCACTCTGTATTCTCTCTTTTTTATGTTTAAATGTAATTATATATCAATAAATCATTGTTTTATCAACATATTGACGGAATGACTTTGCATCCCGAGAGAGTAGTGTTTTAGTTGTTAGGGATAGTGTATTCATTTATTACATTCCTTGATGGGTCTAATTTCCAAAATGGGGTCATTTGTAGGGTGTCTCCACTGTTTAAGCACATCGGGGGTTCTCCAGACGCGACATGATGTCCATTAGTGATTCCAGCAAATTTTGCTTTTAAAAAGTCAAATGTCTCTTCTTCCCTTCCGAGCCCTGCCGTGTTTCCAAACTGTAGTTTTCTCCCACATATGAGGAGAAATTGCACAACATATTACAGTATATGGTTCAATTTGTCCTGTCACTCTTGTGAAAATAAAAAAAGTTGGAGCTAAAATTACATTTTTGTCTGAAAAATTTTATTTTTTTATTTTTACAGCTCAATATTATAAACTTCTGGTACGCACCTGGGAGTTAAAGGTGCTCACCACAAAAAAGTAAAACTGCTCCTTCCCTTCTGAGCCCTGCTGTGCGCCCAAACAGTAGTCTTCCCCTCACATGGGGTATTAGCAAGCTCAGGAGAAATTGCACAATAAATTTTGGTGAACATTTTGTTAGGACTTGAGTTCCCACCTCTGCACAGGGGGAATCTCGAGCCATCTCCGCTGCGCTCTCCCATTCTTCTCCAGCCGCAGTGGAGCCTGCTCAGCAGAGATGTCGGTCCCAGCGTCTGGCTCAGCCTGATACAGTGCGGATGATTACTGCTGCCTTTCCAGGTTCAGCCGTTGTAACCAGTACTGGTCAGCGGCGAGCAGACGTCTCTGGGACTAAGTCCTGCTTTTCCCCTTCTGAGCATGCCCAGGGTAACAGTCTCATTGGAGGTCGGAGGTCACATGCTCAGTTACTGAAGCAGCTCCCATTGGTCCTCTAGGAAGGTCCTGAAGTTGCTGCAGCTATAAAAGGTTTGCATTGCCGCACGACCATTCGTTAGTATCAACTAACGTATGTGTTTTGCTCCAGTGTGGTCATATGCATGTGGTTTCAGGGTTCGGCTGAAATAAGCCCCTAGAATACCGGCACCTCCGGTGAGGAGTTTTGTGTGAGTGGATACAGGGCCCGGCTGAAATAAGCCCCTAGAATACCGGCACCTCCGGTGAGGAGTTTTGCGTGTGCTATTCTGACTGCATGACCACTGTTCACTCTATTTGGTAGCTGTATACCTCTGTGAGGTTAACAGGGCACAGCGTTCTCTTGTCTTTAGTGACTCTGTGCAGTAACAGGGTTCACTTATACCGCCATATAGTACCTTCAGCTACTAGCAGCGGGTTTTACTCCTGCACGGTGGACCCCGGATTGCGAATGCACCGGTTACTTTATGAATGTATATTTGGTGCATTCCGCCAAACCCTAGTACATTTTTCCTTTTACCCTTGTGAAAATAAAAGAAATTGTGTCTAAATTAACATTTTTGTGAAAAAAGTTAAATATTCATTTTTTCCTTCCACATTGCAAAAATTCCGGAGAAGCACCTGAAAGGTTAATAAACATCTTAGGCTAGGGTCACATTGCGTTAGGGCAATCCGTTTAGCGCTAGCGCTAGCGGATTGCGCTAACGCAATGTTTTTAAGGTGCCGCGTTTCGGGGTCGCGTTAACGTCCCCGCTCTCGCAGATCCCCGATCTGCGAGAGCGGGGAACGGACCTCGGGCGCGCCGCGGACGCTGCAAGCAGCGTCCGAGGCGCGCTACAAAAGACCGGCACATCGCTAGCGCGTGCCGAAAATGACACGCGCTAGTGATGTGCGTCCCCATTGACTATAATGGCGGCGTTAACGGACTACGCTACACCGCGTTATGCCGCGGTGTAACGTAGTCCGTTAAACGGGTTCACATAACGCAATGTGAACCCAGCCTTAGGCTGGTTTCACATTTGCGCATGTGTCCGCAGCATTTATGCCGCATACTTCTGCATGCGTCGTGTTTTCCTATCTTTAACATTGGGGACGCAGATACATGCGATTGGATGCTTTTTGCCTAGTTTGACGACGCATGCATCGTTTCGTTGTCTGCGGCTTGGCGTGGTAAATGCAACATTTTGCAATTTTGGAGGCGTCAATTTGCCGCCTAGAAACGTATGAGGTTGTTTGCGGAAGTAATGCATCGAAACAATGCATTTCAGTCTATGATAACACATGTGTTCGCAAGCACACCTTTTGTTTGTTTGTGAATGCATGTGTTTTTCCAAAGTAAACCTGTCTAGACACTTATTAGCCACCCCCCACACACAAACAGATAAAAAGAGGGAGTGGGCATTGGCAGTCCACAACTCTGCAGACTGGGAACAAGGATAGAAAAACCTCTGAACCTGTGAAGAATATCCACTTTGGACAATGTGAGTATAAAATCAAAGTCTGTCTTTTCTTTTTTCACTCTTTAAGTGTACTAATAATTTCTGTCTCTTCTTTCTTGCAGCATTCATCAGAATGTCTTCTTCTTCAGAGGAGCGCCCTGGCCCTGAACATGGTGGACAGGAAAGTGAAGTGAGTACTCACCTCTTCAGATTGTTAAGTATTTCTCTTTCACATCCACACGTGACAATTTTTTTAAATTATTTTTCAGAACAGTTCTTCAACTACAGCAGAGGCCGAGCAGGAGCAGCATGAACAAGTTCGGGTGGCAAGGCGGCGTGTAAGTATACCTGACTGATTGTACTGTTTATTGTATCCTGATTGTACTATTCTTGCCTGTTCATTTCTTCATTTTACTTATTTATTTACCTTTTTGGCATGCTCGGGTGACCTTCGAGTATTTGTTATTGCTCGGAGATATAGTTTTTATTGCTTCAGTTGCATGATTTACGGCTTCCAGATAAGCTGAATACATGTGGGAATTCCCTAACAAACAGGCATTCCTCACATGTATTCAGCGTATCTGGAAGACGTAAGTCATGCAACTGAGGCAATGAAAACTAATCTCCGAGCAATAACAAATACTCGGAGGTCACTCAAGTGTGCTCGGGAAAACCCGAGCAATGAGTACACTCGCTCATCACTAGTCTTGACTACTATTTTTTTTTCTTGACTTTAATCATTCTTGCCTGTTTTCTGTCTCTGTTGTTTTCTTTCTTTTCCTTTTTTTATTCTCTCCAACATTAATGACTTTCATTCTTTTCTAGGTTCCAGAACGGGATGAAGACCTCATTGACAATGACATCCTCATATCCCTGGTCCATGAGCGAGTCCCGTTGTGGGACACCCGGGTTCCGCAGCCCTCGGACAACATCCGATGGATGGTTGGGACAACGCCCATGCTCTGGTCCGTAAGGCATTTTATAAGCATTGCAATGCAGTGTGATGCAGCAGTGAACTTGGCCGGGATCACACAACTGTGTGTGATATGAGAAACTCCTGAGAGTTTCTCTCATCACACACAGTTGTGTGATCCCAGCCAAAAGTGCATTGTCTGACCATTTTTTCTTTTTTTACAGTGCTCAAAAGCAGAACACGTTGGTGTTTGATGAAGGATCGCTTCAACAAGGACCTTCGTCAGGACAGCCGGGTTCCCAGTGGTTCTGGAGCAAGGATCAGAAAATATAAATATCACCGCATGCTGGCATTTTTGAGACCAGTACTTGCCCAGAGAAGTATTTTTGTGGTGTATTGGATTGTGCTGTATTGCCTAATCTGTATTTTTCTATTCCACAGGAGTTGGCGCTTTTACTATTGTATATGTTTGGTACTAACGTTTTTCTTTTATTTTCACAGCACGTTGAGCAGCACCCTTGAGCCTGGTTCTGGAGCGGTCCTTCATCAAATAGCCATGGTCCCATCCCAGCCATCCACCAGCGAAGCAGCAAGTGGGTCGGCAACACAAACTGGAGACCAGGAAGCTGGTCCATCAAGTATTCCCCTCTCCCAGGCCTCTGCCATTTCTTTTTCGGCGTATCCTCGCCAGCAGCAGAGGGCCTGACAGGACACTCATGCCCGAGTTTTTGCACTTTAGCTCGATTTTTCATGATGGACTCAAGGCGATGGAAGACAGACTGGATAGTGGCTTCAACCTTATGAAGACACTTATCCAGGATGTCACCCGAAGCCATGACCAAGTGAAAGCCGACCTCCATAGGCCAGCAAATCAATTTTTCAATCAAATTGAACAGGGCCTGATCTCCAACTGAATGTCATGCAGGCCTGCAATACTGCTTACGTGCAGGCTATGCAGCAGGCTCGGTATTTTCAGCAGCACATGAAGAAAAGGACAGCACCACAGTAATTGTGAAAAAAACAGCTCCCGTATTTATTCTGCCATCTGCATGACCCTGGCATGACCTCCACCACCACCACCATCATGCAGCAGCAGCACCTGGACCTTGACAGGATGGCAACCATCACCAGGTCCCAACAGCAGCAGCACCCGGACCCTGGCATGAACTTCACCACCACCAGCATGCAGCATCAGCACCCGGACCTTGACAGGCTGGCCACAATCACCGGGCCGCAGGAAGACACCACACCGAGGCTCCCCAGACACCACCGCAGATCACAACAAAGGAAAAAAAAAGCATGGACTCTCGCACTCCCTCCCCCCTCACCTCCCAATGTTTCTGTGATGCCAGGTTCGTCTCACCCTTCCAGTGTGTCCCATGCTTCCAGTACCATCTCTGACCTCCCTGACCCCACTAGTTTAATCACCCCTTCTCTGGCAACCCCTGCGTCATCTTTACCCAGCCAGGTATTAGAGCTCTAAACCCCCCAGTTCCCTCACTCTACCCCAAGCAAGCCGCCGCAATTAATTTTTTGTGTGTAAATAAATTACATTTTTTTTGCCCCAATACTGTTTGGTTCTTTGTGTATTTGGCCGCCGGCAACACACATAGTGCGCCGACTACACACACTGTGCCGTACACTTTGTGTTTTTGCCACCTCATAGCTCCAGGAGTAAGACAAGTAGAACACTGCAGCTTTGCTTCTTGTGTTTGGTATGGAACTATGAGTTGTCAAAAACTAATATGACTTGTATTTTCTCTAGAATCTCTTCAGTCTGCTTAATCTAAGTGACGCAGACTGAAGAGACAATGGCGTTAATGCAAGGCATATCTATACTCACCTGAACAGCTGCCAGAAATAGTGAATTCAAGATGCATAAAACCCAGGATCCTGAACTCACTATTTCTGAAAAATGGCATGGTGAGTATAGATATGCCTTGTATTACCTCCATTGTCTCTTCAGTCTACGTAATCTATCTCACACAGACAGAATAGACATGGAGGTCATACAAGGCATATCTACAGAATACTCACCTGGACAGGTGTCAGAAATAGTGAATTCAGGATGCACAAAAACCAACATCCTGAACTCACTATTTCTGAAAAATGGCATGGTGAATACAGATATGCCTTGTATAACCTCCATTGTCTCTTCAGTCTACGTAACCTATTTCACACAGACAGAAGAGTCGATGAAGGTCATACAAGGCATATCTAAACTCACCATTTTGAGACAAGAATCCCAAAGGTACACTCAACAGTTCTTTGGGCCCTGATCAGTCTGTAGTTAAAAATCCTTTTAGTGTGGTTCAAGTCCCGACTGGAATATGGCTTCAGTAGGTTTTTCACACATCTGAAAGGCCTCATCTTTAACCATAACAAATGGCATCGGTGTGCCTTGAGTGTTGGGGAGAGGTCATGGCAGGGGTAAATAAATTTTTTTTCCATATAAACGTCGGCCCATATCTGAGTTCTTAAAAGTCTTTAGAAATACCCTGGTTTAGGGAAAGAGGGAAAAAGAGACAAGTGCGGCGCTTCCTCTGAGCGTAATACGTTTTTACCAAAAGTAAAAAAAAAATTCTTTTAGTTGTTGTTATGCTCACCTTTTATCGGTAAGAAATGCACGTTGAGATTCTCAAGGAATCAATCCTTTAGGCAACTCTTCTCCGTATGTTGTATAATCCAATAAGGTGTGCAGCTCACTTTGGAGAACTATGTGTTGATCCTGCTTCGGATCCACATAGGTGGCGAATTCAATGGGAAAATAAACTCCAAGCAAATGTGGCGCTAAGCACCTACGGATTTTTTGAATGCATCCACTTCCAGTGAAAAATGTTAATAAAATTTCATTTATTTTCTCAAAACAGAAAAAAAGGGGAAAAACATAAAATATATTTTAAAAATATTTTTAAAATACAGTACAACGCATTTTGGCTGCTATTATTACAGTGCAGCCTTCATCAGGTAGCAAAAAAAAAAACACAGACATACAATAAGCACTATAAAGTGATGTTACAACCTCCAAGTTTTCTTATTTATCAGGGTTCCTAGAAGGGATTAGCAGGGCGGGACCAGGGATCAGGTTATCCTTTCCTGACGAATATCTACATGGTAGCGTCTAAAGAGACTTATTTTTCTTATATATATAGAAAGCAATTAAGTACTTCTATTCTATCCAAAATGAGCTTTTAGATACATGGTGTTACATTGTTGCGAACAAACATAACATTATAAGTATAGGTATACACATAATTATAAATATGATTCACTCTAATACTTTATCAATTATACAACTATCAACTCTACATGAATCAATTCATCCCATAAAAAAAACATTAAAAAAATAAAATAAAATAAAAAACAATAAAAGAAAAGTTTTTGAAAAAAAAACCCTTCCAAAAAATGTTTTTTAAAAAAATTAAAAAAAAGACTCAAAAAAAGGATTTCCTTTTTTTTTTCTTTTTTTTCCCCCTTTCCTTTGTTTACTATCCATCGACTCATTTTTCCTTTTCCCTTTTTTTCCCCCTGAAAAAGGGAAAATTAAACTTTTGTTGTTATATTAACCCATGCGCAAACGACCTCATATGAACTCGAGCCTGGGAAAATATTCTGAAAAGTTCCCAGGCTCGAGTTCATATGAGGACATCCAGCAGAGGGCGCATCACCGCTACTCAAGATAACTGCAGGTCATTCACCTACATTCCATTCAATCGCCGGGTTTTTACAGGCAGGGGCGGCTGCATTAGCAGGCTTCTGCTTTTAAAATTAGTTAACCCTTTTAGATGGATTTACAGCATGGGACGAGATGGATCGTCGGAAGGTGACAAGGGTCTTCAGGTTGATTACCAGTATAATAAAATATTACAACAACCTGTGTATTTATTTCATTAAAAGACTTTGTAATAATGTGTGTGTATTTTTTTAACCATTTAATACTATTGGATTAATAATGGATAGGTGTCATAATTGACGCCTCTCCATTATTAATCTGGCTTAATGTCACCTTACAATAGCAAGGTGACATTAACCCTTCATTACCCCATATCCCACCACTACACGGGAATGAGAAGAGAGTGGCCAAGTTCCAGAATAGGCGCATCTTCCAGATGTGCCTTTTCTGGGGTGGCTGGGGGCAGATGTTTTTAGCCAGGGGGGGGGGCAATCACCGTGGACCCTCTCTAGGCTATTAATATCTTCCCTCAGTCACTGGCTTTACCACTCTAGCGGAGAAAATTGCACGGGAGCTCACAACAATTTTTTTCGCGATTTAACCCCGTTAATTTAATAGCTAGAGCGCCCAAATTTTGCACATACATACTACTGACATTAGTAGTGTGGAATATGCAAAAAAAAAGGATATGAGATGGTTTACTGTATGTAAACCATGTCTCATATCATGTCGGGTTTGAGAAGGAGATAGCAAAAGCCGGCAATTGAATTACCGGCTTTTAAGCTATCTAGCGCTGTATGAAATATTAATATAATATATATTATATAATATATAATATAATATATAATATATATTATATAATATAGTATATATTAATATATATACATATATGTGTCTCACTGACATATATATATATATATATATATATATATATATACCCCTATACTATGTGTAGACATTTATCTTAGCTATTCTATTCTAACCTGTCAGTGTGATTTTACTGTACACCGCACTGAATTGCCGGCTTTTCTATAGAATACCGCTGCGTATTTCTCGCAAGTCACACTGCTGGTCCGTGTGTAATCTGTAATTTTCTCGCCCCATGGACTTTCATTGGCATATTTTTTGCGCAATACGGTGACAAACGCAGCATGCTGCAATTTTCTACGGCCGTAGAAGACCGTATAATACTGATCAGTAAAATACGGCAGATAGGAGCTGGGGCAGAGAGAAGCATTGTACCGTATGTAATCCATATTTTCTGCACCTCTCATACGTCCATAAAACTCGCTAGTGTGAGGCCGGCCTTAGTGGGATTCCTTGAAGCATTCTAGAATTACTACCACATAAAGTGACACTCGTCAGAATTGTAAATTTTGGCCCGGTCATGAAGGTGAAAAAAGGCTTGGGGTGTGAAGGGGTTAAAACCTTTTTATTAAGTTTTGCTGGACCTTGCTTTAATTTTTGATAGGTATTTGTATCATCAAGTAATTTTAATGCTTCAGAATGGTAATAGTTATTGATGAGCGAATATACTCGTTACTCAACATTTCCTGAGCACGCTCGGGGGTCCTCCGAGTATTTTTTAGTGTTCGGAGATTTAGTTTTCCTCACCTCAGCTGAATGATTTACATCTTTTAGCCAGCTTGATTACATGTGGGGATTCCCTAGCAACCTGGCAACCCCCACATGTACTTATGCTGGCTAACAGATGTAAATCATTCAGCTGCGGCGATGAAAACTAAATCTCCGAGCACTAAAAAATACTTGGAGGTGACCTGAGCATGCTCAGGAAATGTAACGATTATATTCGCTCATCACTAGTAATAGTCATAATTCATAATGATGCCACCCCCATTCCCTTGTCTGCAGTGTGTACAACTATATTATGATTATTATTAGCATTCTTTTTATTGAAAACTAGATGGTGGCCCGATTCTAACCCATCGGGTATTCTAGAATATGTATTTATGTATGTATATAGCAGCCACATAGCATATAGCACAGGCCAGGTAGTATATAGGAGCCATGTAGTATATAGCAGACAAATACTACGCGGCCTGTGCTATATACTATGTGGCTGCTATATACATACATATTGTAGAATACCTGATACGTTAATACAGGCCACGCAATACATAACTGTGGCCATGCAGTATATAACACAGCCACGTACTATATAACACAGCCCACGCAGTGTATAGCAGCCACGCAGTATATAACACAGGTGACGTAGTATATAACACAGGCCACGCAGTATATAACACTGGCCACGTAATATACAGCACAGCCCACGCAGTATATAGCAGCCACGTAGTATATAACACTGCCCACGCAGTATATAACAGTGGCCACGTAATATATAGCACAGCCCACGCAGTATAGAACACAGCCCACATAGTATATAACACTGCCTATGTAGTATATAGCAGCCACGTGGTATCTAACACAGCCCACTTAGTATACAGCAGTGTGGGCACCATATCCCCGTTAAAAAAATAATTAAAATAAAAAATAGTTATATACTCACCCGCGGGGATTCAGCGTAGATCCAGCAAACCTCTGGCGATGCGTGCGCGGCTGCCGCCATCTTCCGTTCCCAGGATGCATTGCGAAATTACACAGATGACTTAGCAGTCTCGCGAGACCACTAAGTCTTCTGGGTAATTTCGCAATGCATCGCCGACGGAGGGTGAGAATAGCAGGTTTTTAGTTTTTTTATTATTTTTAACATTAGATCTTTTCACTATTGGTGCCGCATAGGCAGCATCAATAGTAAAATTTGGGGACATACAGGGTTAATAGCAGCGGTTACAGAGTGCATTACCCGCGGCATAACGCGGTCCGTTACCGCCGGCATTAACCCTGTGTGAGCGGTGACTGGAGGGGCTTATGCGGGCGCCGGGCACTGACTGCAGGGAGTAAGGAGCCGCCATTTTCTTCCGGACTGTGCCCGTTGCTGATTGGTTGTGGCTGTTTTGCCGAGACCAATCAGCGACTTGGATTTCCATGACAGACAGAGGCCGCAACCAATGAATATCCGTGACAGAAAGAAGGAAATACAGAAAGACAGAAGTGACCCTTAGACAATTATATAGTAGACTAGCTGAAGAGCCCGGCGTTGCCTGGGCATAGTAAATATCTGTGGTTAGTTATAGCACCTCACTTGTCTTATTTTCCCATCACGCATCTCATTTTCCCAATCACATCTTTCATTTTCCCCTCACACCTCTCATTTTCTCCCTCACTCCTCTCATTCCCCCCTAACACTTGTCATTTCAACCTCACATCTGTCATTTTCTGATCACTCCACTATTTTTCCTCACTCCTCTCATTTTGCACTCACACCTTTTCATTTTCACCTCACACCTCTCATTTTCACCTCATCACCTCAGTATATACATGTTTGTCATCTCCCTTATATATAGTATACATCTGTATGTCATCTCCTGTATATAGTATATACCTGTATGTCATCTCCCCTGTATATAGTATATACCTGCTGTGTCATCTCCCCTATATATAGTATATACCTGAATGTCATCTCCTTCTATATATAGTATATACCTGTATGTCATCTCCTCCTGTATATAGTATATACCTGTGTGTCATCTCCCCTGTATATAGTATATATATCTGTGTGTCATCTCCTCCTGTATATAGTATATACCTACATGTCATCTTCTATATATAGCATATACCTGTATGTCATCTCCTCCTGTATATAGTATATACCTGTAGGTCATCTGCTCCTGTATATAGTATATACCTGTGTGTCATCTCCTCCTGTATATAGTATATACCTGTATGTCATCTCCTCCTGTATATAGTATATACCTGTATGTCATCTCCTCCTATATATATATATATATATACCTGTATGTCATCTCCTCCTATATATAGTATATACCTGTATGTCATCTCCTCCTATATATAGTATATACCTGTATGTCATCTCCTTCTATATATATAGTATATACCTGTATGTCATCTCCTCCTGTATATAGTATATACCTGTGTGTCATCTCCCCTGTATATAGTATATATCTGTGTGTCATCTCCTCCTGTATATAGTATATACCTGTATGTCATCTTCTATATATAGCATATACCTGTATGTCATCTCCTCCTGTATATAGTATATACCTGTAGGTAATCTGCTCCTGTATATAGTATATACCTGTGTGTCATCTCCTCCTGTATATAGTATATACCTGTATGTCATCTCCTCCTGTATATAGTATGTACCTGTATGTCATCTCCTCCTCTATATAGTATATACCTGTGTGTCATCTCTCCTGTATATAGTATATATCTGTGTGCCATCTTCCCTGTATATAGTATATACCTGTGTGATCTCCTGTGTTAGACCTCGTTAACACGTTATTTGCTCAGTATTTTTACCTCAGTATTTGTAAGATAAATTGGCAGCCTGATAAAACCCCAGCCAACAGGAAGCCCTCCCCCTGGCAGTATATATTAGCTCACACATACACATAATAGACAGGTCATGTGACTGACAGCTGCTGCATTTCCTATATGGTACATTTGTTGCTCTTGTAGTTTGTCTGCTTATTAATCAGATTTTTATTTTTGAAGGCTAATACCAGACTTGTGTGTGTTTTAGGGCGAGTTTCGTTTGTCAAGTTGTGTGTGTTGAGTTGTGTGTGGCGACATGCATGTAGCGACTTTTGTGAGATGAGTTTTGTGTGGCAACATGCGTGTAGCAACTTTTTGTGTGTCGAGTTGCATGTGACAGGTTAGTGTAGCAAGTTGTGTGCAGCAAGTTTTGCGCATGGCGAGTTTTGCGCGTGGTGAGTTTTATGTCTGGTGCCTTTTGAGTATGTGCAAGTTTTGTGTGAGGCAACTTTTGCATGTGTTGCAAATTTTGTGCATGTGGCAATTTTTCCGCGTGTGCAAGTTTTGCGTGTGGCGAGTTTTCCATGAGGTGAGTTTTGCACTTGTGGCGAGTTTTGCGTGAGCCTAGTTTTTGCATGTGGCGAGTTTTGCGCGTGGCGAGTTTTGAGCGGCGACTTTTGTGTTACGACTTTTATGTGGCGAGGTTGGTGTATGTGTGGTGAAATGTGTGCTGAGGGTGGTATATGTGTTCAAGCACGTGGTAGTGTGTGGCACATTTTGTGTGTGTGTTCATATCCCCATGTGTGGTGAGTATCTCATGTCGGGGCCCCACCTTAGCAACTGTACGGTATATACTCTTTTGCGCCATCGCTCTCATTCTTTAACCCCTTAGCGACCGCCGATACGCCTTTTAACGGCGGCCGTTAAGGGTACTTAAACCACAGCGCCGTTAATTAATGGCGTTAACGGCTGTGGAAAAAGTGTATAGCGCCCCCAGAGTCCGATTTTCTCCGGGGTCTCGGCTGCCGGGGGTAGCCGAGACCCCAGAGAACATGATTCGGGGTTTTTTTTACCCACCTCGCATTTGCGATCGCCGGTAATTTACCGTTTACCGGCGATCGCAAAAAAAAAAAAAAAAACGCGATTTGCGTTGTGTTTCTCTCCCCTCTAATGTGATCGGACATTAGAGGGGAGCGAAATAGGGTCCCCCGAGCTCCCCACGGTACCTAATGTACCGGTGAAGGTGCCCCCCGGTCCCGACACTCCTCCTTCCTGTCCGGGCTCCAAAATGGCGGGCGCAAGTGCAGATGCGCCCGCCAAAACCTAGCTTCCCCCGCAGTGTATTGGGGTCGGTTTTACCGACCCCTGGAGCGATCGCAATCCCGGGGGTCTTTACAGACCCCCGGGGTTGCGATCGCTGCAAATAGTTAGTAAAAAAAATAAATAAATGCTTTGCATTTCTCTCCCCTCTGATGTGATCGCACATCAGAAGGGAGAGAAATAGAGCCCCCGAGCCCCCCACCATACCTCCTGCACATCAGTGCTCCTGTCCCCGGTCCCCGATCCTCAGCCCATGGTCCCCGGTCCTCAGCCCATGGGCCCCGGTCCTCAGCCCACGGCTCCTGGCCCCCTTCTTCTTCTCTGCTGGAAGAAAATGGCGGGCGCATGCGCAGTGCGCCTGCCATGATCTGCCAGCAGAGACCCAGCAACCTATGAGAATTTTCTCATTGGCTGCTGGGTTTTGATTACTGTAATATGTCCAATTACAGTGATCAAAACCCCTAATATTTGATAACATGGCAGCACTTGGGCTGGACCTTTCTCTTCTCTCCTTGTAGTTGTTCTAGGAGAGAAGAGAGAGAGACTACAGTTCAAGTGCTGCCCTGTCAGTTACAAAAAACATAATATCTGCCTCCGCCAGCATCCCATTTACCAACCCCCGTTCTCCGTAATCCCTGCATCATCAGCAGAGGATTATAAAAAAAAAAAAAATTATAATTTTTTTTTTAAATTTTTTTTTAGGGTTAGGGTTAGGGTTAGGGGAGGAATTAGATAAAATGGCCCGCAGAACTTTTAGCGCGGAGCAAGCTTACAGCCTGCTTTGCTCCGGCAGCTCCGGCAGCGAAACAGATTCTGCCCCTGAAGTTGAGCAGCTTTCAGACAGTGATGACGACTAGTGTTGAGCGATACCTTCCGATATCGGAAAGAATCGGTATCGGATTGGATCGGCCGATATTCAAAAAATATCGGATATCGCCGATACCGATACCCGATCCCAATGCAAGTCAATGGGACGAAAATATCGGAATTAAAATAAACCCTTTCTTTCCTTGTTGGTTCATTCTACATGAAGGAAAACAACTAAGAATAATGCAGGATGTATTTGGGGAGGTGGCGGAGACATTAAAGTCATAGAGGCGTAGCCCAATCAAATAGAATAGCATTATTTTTTTTTTTTTTTAAAAGACGTTAGGATTGACAAAGATATTGACTATTTTTTTTTTTTTTAAATATTGATGTTTCACTATTCCACGCCCTTCCCCCCCTTTTTTTTTTTTACTTTTCCCACACTTTCATCTTCATTATCATCAGCATCTTTGACATCAACTTCTTCACCTTATTCATCTTCTTCTAAATCTTCTATCTATTTTTTTTTTTATTACATTATTCATATTCATTTTATCCAACTATTATTATTCTTCCTATTCTACTTTTTCATCATATTCACATTTGTGACAGGCATTCCCGTAGTTGTTATCTATAAAAGTTTGAAGATTACACCTTCCGTTCTGCCAGTCACAAAAGTTACATTTGTCCTCGTTCAGTTTGGCCTGCAGCATCAGGCTTTATCCAGGGCACCACGAGGAGGAACGGACTCACCCCCATACACTGCTTAGTCTTCTTCTGCATATAATTTAGATAATATCTTTTGCTCTGATATTAAGTGTTATGCTTAATGTTCTTCTGCTCTTTGTTCTGCAGCCTCTTGTTCTTCTGCTTCTCGGTCTTCCATGTCGTCGTCTCCAGGGTCGTCGTCTCCGCCGTCGTCGTCTCCGCCGTCGTCGTCTCCGCCGTCGTCATCTCCGCCGTCGTCGTCGTCATCGGGGTGGTCTTCAGGGTCGTCATCTCCAGGGTCGTCGTCATCTCAGTGGTTGTCGTCGTCATCTTAGGGGTGGTCTTCCGGGTCGTCGTCTTTAGGGTCTTCAACTTGGAAATGTAGCAGAAGGTACAAGAAGGCGGAGAAAATGCCGAGAACCAGCTGATGGAACTGGAACTCGGATGGCTACCCGAAGGTCCAAGAGCCAATGGAACTACCGAGGACCAGCTGACGTTACTGGAACCCGGTTACTAAGCAGGAGGTACCCGTGCTAAAAAGCACTACCAAGGACCGCCTGACGTTGGCGGAACTCGGATACCCAGAAGGAGGCACCTAAGCCAAAGGGTCTGCCCGGAACCAGCTGACGGTACTGGAACCAGGATGGGGAGCAGAAGGTACAAGAGCAAAAGACACTGCCGAGAACCAGCTGACGGTACTGGAACCCGGATGGGCAGCTGAAGGTCCAAGAGCCAATGGAACTACCGAGGACCAGCTGACGTTACTGGAACCCGGTTACTAAGCAGGAGGTACCCGTGCCTGAAAGCACTACCAAGGACCACCTGACGTTGGTGGAACTCGGATACCAAGAAGGAGGCACCTAAGCCAAAGGTTCTGCCCGGAACCAGCTGACGGTACTGGAACCAGGATGGGGAGCAGAAGGTACAAGAGCAAAAGACACTGCCGAGATCCAGCTGACGGTACTGGAACCCGGATGCGTTGGCCAACTGTGCAAGAGCCAATGGCACGACCGGGGACCAGCTGACAGTGCTGGAACCCGGTTACAAAGCTGTAGGTGCCCGCGCTTAAAAGCACTACCAAGGACCGCCTGGCGTTTGCGGAACTCGGATACCCAGGAGGAGGCACCTAAGCCAAAGGCTCTGCCCGGAACCAGCTGACGGTGCTGGAACCAGGCGGTGGACCCGAAGGTCCACAGGAGAGAACAGCTAGGCCGCGAGGCAGCCGCAGTTACCGAACCCCAACAGTCCTACAGCGGGAGCTTGGCCTACTGGCACTACAGAACCAGCCTTGACTACCAATTCACGCAGCCCACATAGAAAGCTCCTAAACTGGAGGCACCCTGGAGTTGGCTAACCCGACCGCAACACGACGGGGAAACGCCTAGGTGTCTCAGTGAGTTTGACAGGACCCAGAAACAGCTGACGGTGCTGGAACCAGGCTGGGCACGAGGGAGTACCCGTGACAAAAACACTGCCGGGAACCAGCTGGCGGTGCTGGAACCCGGATGCGTCGCCCCAGTGTGCAAGAGCCAATGGCACCGAGGACCAGCTGACGGTGCTGGAACCCGGTTACTAAGCTGTAGGTGCCCGCGCTTAAAAGCACTACCGAGGACCGCCTGGCGTTGGCGGAACTCGGATACCCAGGAGGAGGCACCTAAGCCAAAGGCTCTGCCCGGAACCAGCTGACGGTGCTGGAACCAGGCGGTGGACCAGAAGGTCCACAGGAGAGAACAGCTAGGCCGCGAGGCAGCCGCAGTTACCGAACCCCAACAGTCCTACAGCGGGAGCTTGGCCTACTGGCACTACAGAACCAGCCTTGACTACCAATTCACGCAGCCCACATAGGAAGCTCCTAAACTGGAGGCACCCTGGAGTTGGCTAACCCGACCGCAACACGACGGGGCAACGCCTAGGTGTCTCAGTGAGTTTGACAGGACCCGGAAACAGCTGACGGTGCTGGAACCAGGCTGGGCACGAGGGAGTACCCGTGACAAAAACACTGCCGGGAACCAGCTGGCGGTGCTGGAACCCGGATGCGTCGCCCCAGTGTGCAAGAGCCAATGGCACCGAGGACCAGCTGACGGTGCTGGAACCCGGTTACTAAGCTGTAGGTGCCCGCGCTTAAAAGCACTACCGAGGACCGCCTGGCGTTGGCGGAACTCGGATACCCAGGAGGAGGCACCTAAGCCAAAGGCTCTGCCCGGAACCAGCTGACGGTGCTGGAACCAGGCGGTGGACCCGAAGGTCCACAGGAGAGAACAGCTAGGCCGCGAGGCAGCCGCAGTTACCGAACCCCAACAGTCCTACAGCGGGAGCTTGGCCTACTGGCACTACAGAACCAGCCTTGACTACCAATTCACGCAGCCCACATAGGAAGCTCCTAAACTGGAGGCACCCTGGAGTTGGCTAACCCGACCGCAACACGACGGGGCAACGCCTAGGTGTCTCAGTGAGTTTGACAGGACCCGGAAACAGCTGACGGTGCTGGACCAGGCTGGGCACGAGGGAGTACCCGTGACAAAAACACTGCCGGGAACCAGCTGGCGGTGCTGGAACCCGGATGCGTTGCCCCAGTGTGCAAGAGCCAATGGCACTGAGGACCAGCTGACGGTGCTGGAACCCGGTTACTAAGCTGTAGGTGCCCGCGCTTAAAAGCACTACCGAGGACCGCCTGGCGTTGGCAGAACTCGGATACCCAGGAGGAGGCACCTAAGCCAAAGGCTCTGCCCGGAACCAGCTGACGGTGCTGGAACCAGGCGGTGGACCCGAAGGTCCACAGGAGAGAACAGCTAGGCCGCGAGGCAGCCGCAGTTACCGAACCCCAACAGTCCTACAGCGGGAGCTTGGCCTACTGGCACTACAGAACCAGCCTTGACTACCAATTCATGCAGCCCACATAGGAAGCTCCTAAACTGGAGGCACCCTGGAGTTGGCTAACCCGACCGCAACACGACGGGGCAACGCCTAGGTGTCTCAGTGAGTTTGACAGGACCCGGAAACAGCTGACGGTGCTGGAACCAGGCTGGGCACGAGGGAGTACCGTGACAAAAACACTGCCGGGAACCAGCTGGCGGTGCTGGAACCCGGATGCGTCGCCCCAGTGTGCAAGAGCCAATGGCACCGAGGACCAGCTGACGGTGCTGGAACCCGGTTACTAAGCTGTAGGTGCCCGTGCTTAAAAGCACTACCGAGGACCGCCTGGCGTTGGCGGAACTCGGATACCCAGGAGGAGGCACCTAAGCCAAAGGCTCTGCCCGGAACCAGCTGACGGTGCTGGAACCAGGCGGTGGACCCGAAGGTCCACAGGAGAGAACAGCTAGGCCGCGAGGCAGCCGCAGTTACCGAACCCCAACAGTCCTACAGCGGGAGCTTGGCCTACTGGCACTACAGAACCAGCCTTGACTACCAATTCACGCAGCCCACATAGGAAGCTCCTAAACTGGAGGCACCCTGGAGTTGGCTAACCCAACCGCAACACGACGGGGCAACGCCTAGGTGTCTCAGTGAGTTTGACAGGACCCGGAAACAGCTGACGGTGCTGGACCAGGCTGGGCACGAGGGAGTACCCGTGACAAAAACACTGCCGGGAACCAGCTGGCGGTGCTGGAACCCGGATGCGTTGCCCCAGTGTGCAAGAGCCAATGGCACTGAGGACCAGCTGACGGTGCTGGAACCCAGTTACTAAGCTGTAGGTGCCCGCGCTTAAAAGCACTACCGAGGACCGCCTGGCGTTGGCAGAACTCGGATACCCAGGAGGAGGCACCTAAGCCAAAGGCTCTGCCCGGAACCAGCTGACGGTGCTGGAACCAGGCGGTGGACCCGAAGGTCCACAGGAGAGAACAGCTAGGCCGCGAGGCAGCCGCAGTTACCGAACCCCAACAGTCCTACAGCGGGAGCTTGGCCTACTGGCACTACAGAACCAGCCTTGACTACCAATTCACGCAGCCCACATAGGAAGCTCCTAAACTGGAGGCACCCTGGAGTTGGCTAACCCGACCGCAACACGACGGGGCAACGCCTAGGTGTCTCAGTGAGTTTGACAGGACCCGGAAACAGCTGACGGTGCTGGACCAGGCTGGGCACGAGGGAGTACCCGTGACAAAAACACTGCCGGGAACCAGCTGGCGGTGCTGGAACCCGGATGCGTCGCCCCAGTGTGCAAGAGCCAATGGCACCGAGGACCAGCTGACGGTGCTTGAACCCGTTTACTAAGCTGTAGGTGCCCGCGCTTAAAAGCACTACCGAGGACCGCCTGGCGTTGGCGGAACTCGGATACCCAGGAGGAGGCACCTAAGCCAAAGGCTCTGCCCGGAACCAGCTGACGGTGCTGGAACCAGGCGGTGGACCCGAAGGTCCACAGGAGAGAACAGCTAGGCCGCGAGGCAGCCGCAGTTACCGAACCCCAACAGTCCTACAGCGGGAGCTTGGCCTACTGGCACTACAGAACCAGCCTTGACTACCAATTCACGCAGCCCACATAGGAAGCTCCTAAACTGGAGGCACCCTGGAGTTGGCTAACCCGACCGCAACACGACGGGGCAACGCCTAGGTGTCTCAGTGAGTTTGACAGGACCCGGAAACAGCTGACGGTGCTGGAACCAGGCTGGGCACGAGGGAGTACCCGTGACAAAAACACTGCCGGGAACCAGCTGGCGGTGCTGGAACCCGAATGCGTCGCCCCAGTGTGCAAGAGCCAATGGCACCGAGGACCAGCTGACGGTGCTGGAACCCGGTTACTAAGCTGTAGGTGCCCGCGCTTAAAAGCACTACCGAGGACTGCCTGGCGTTGGTGGAACTCCTCGGATACCCAGGAGGAGGCACCTAAGCCAAAGGCTCTGCCCGGAACCAGCTGACGGTGCTGGAACCAGGCGGTGGACCCGAAGGTCCACAGGAGAGAACAGCTAGGCCGCGAGGCAGCCGCAGTTACCGAACCCCAACAGTCCTACAGCGGGAGCTTGGCCTACTGGCACTACAGAACCAGCCTTGACTACCAATTCACGCAGCCCACATAGGAAGCTCCTAAACTGGAGGCACCCTGGAGTTGGCTAACCCGACCGCAACACGACGGGGCAACGCCTAGGTGTCTCAGTGAGTTTGACAGGACCCGGAAACAGCTGACGGTGCTGGAACCAGGCTGGGCACGAGGGAGTACCCGTGACAAAAACACTGCCGGGAACCAGCTGGCGGTGCTGGAACCCGGATGCGTCGCCCCAGTGTGCAAGAGCCAATGGCACCGAGGACCAGCTGACTGTGCTGGAACCCGGTTACTAAGCTGTAGGTGCCCGCGCTTAAAAGCACTACCGAGGACCGCCTGGCGTTGGCGGAACTCGGATACCCAGGAGGAGGCACCTAAGCCAAAGGCTCTGCCCGGAACCAGCTGACGGTGCTGGAACCAGGCGGTGGACCCGAAGGTCCACAGGAGAGAACAGCTAGGCCGCGAGGCAGCCGCAGTTATCGAACCCCAACAGTCCTACAGCGGGAGCTTGGCCTACTGGCACTACAGAACCAGCCTTGACTACCAATTCACGCAGCCCACATAGGAAGCTCCTAAACTGGAGGCACCCTGGAGTTGGCTAACCCGACCGCAACACGACGGGGCAACGCCTAGGTGTCTCAGTGAGTTTGACAGGACCCGGAAACAGCTGACGGTGCTGGACCAGGCTGGGCACGAGGGAGTACCCGTGACAAAAACACTGCCGGGAACCAGCTGGCGGTGCTGGAACCCGGATGCGTCGCCCCAGTGTGCAAGAGCCAATGGCACCGAGGACCAGCTGACGGTGCTGGAACCCGGTTACTAAGCTGTAGGTGCCCGCGCTTAAAAGCACTACCGAGGACCGCCTGGCGTTGGCGGAACTCGGATACCCAGGAGGAGGCACCTAAGCCAAAGGCTCTGCCCGGAACCAGCTGACGGTGCTGGAACCAGGCGGTGGACCCGAAGGTCCACAGGAGAGAACAGCTAGGCCGCGAGGCAGCCGCAGTTACCGAACCCCAACAGTCCTACAGCGGGAGCTTGGCCTACTGGCACTACAGAACCAGCCTTGACTACCAATTCACGCAGCCCACATAGGAAGCTCCTAAACTGGAGGCACCCTGGAGTTGGCTAACCCGACCGCAACACGACGGGGCAACGCCTAGGTGTCTCAGTGAGTTTGACAGGACCCGGAAACAGCTGACGGTGCTGGACCAGGCTGGGCACGAGGGAGTACCCGTGACAAAAACACTGCCGGGAACCAGCTGGCGGTGCTGGAACCCGGATGCGTCGCCCCAGTGTGCAAGAGCCAATGGCACCGAGGAGCAGCTGACGGTGCTGGAACCCGGTTACTAAGCTGTAGGTGCCCGCGCTTAAAAGCACTACCGAGGACCGCCTGGAGTTGGCGGAACTCGGATACCCAGGAGGAGGCACCTAAGCCAAAGGCTCTGCCCGGAACCAGCTGACGGTGCTGGAACCAGGCGGTGGACCCGAAGGTCCACAGGAGAGAACAGCTAGGCCGCGAGGCAGCCGCAGTTACTGAACCCCAACAGTCCTACAGTGGGAGCTTGGCCTACTGGCACTACAGAACCAGCCTTGACTACCAATTCACGCAGCCCACATAGGAAGCTCCTAAACTGGAGGCACCCTGGAGTTGGCTAACCCGACCGCAACACGACGGGGCAACGCCTAGGTGTCTCAGTGAGTTTGACAGGACCCGGAAACAGCTGACAGTGCTGGAACCAGGCTGGGCACGAGGGAGTACCCGTGACAAAAACACTGCCGGGAACCAGCTGGCGGTGCTGGAACCCGGATGCGTCGCCCCAGTGTGCAAGAGCCAATGGCACCGAGGACCAGCTGACGGTGCTGGAACCCGGTTACTAAGCTGTAGGTGCCCGCGCTTAAAAGCACTACCGAGGACTGCCTGGCGTTGGCGGAACTCCTCGGATACCCAGGAGGAGGCACCTAAGCCAAAGGCTCTGCCCGGAACCAGCTGACGGTGCTGGAACCAGGCGGTGGACCCGAAGGTCCACAGGAGAGAACAGCTAGGCCGCGAGGCAGCCGCAGTTACCGAACCCCAACAGTCCTACAGCGGGAGCTTGGCCTACTGGCACTACAGAACCAGCCTTGACTACCAATTCATGCAGCCCACATAGGAAGCTCCTAAACTGGAGGCACCCTGGAGTTGGCTAACCCGACCGCAACACGACGGGGCAACGCCTAGGTGTCTCAGTGAGTTTGACAGGACCCGGAAACAGCTGACGGTGCTGGAACCAGGCTGGGCACGAGGGAGTACCGTGACAAAAACACTGCCGGGAACCAGCTGGCGGTGCTGGAACCCGGATGCGTCGCCCCAGTGTGCAAGAGCCAATGGCACCGAGGACCAGCTGACGGTGCTGGAACCCGGTTACTAAGCTGTAGGTGCCCGCGCTTAAAAGCACTACCGAGGACCGCCTGGCGTTGGCGGAACTCGGATACCCAGGAGGAGGCACCTAAGCCAAAGGCTCTGCCCGGAACCAGCTGACGGTGCTGGAACCAGGCGGTGGACCCGAAGGTCCACAGGAGAGAACAGCTAGGCCGCGAGGCAGCCGCAGTTACCGAACCCCAACAGTCCTACAGCGGGAGCTTGGCCTACTGGCACTACAGAACCAGCCTTGACTACCAATTCACGCAGCCCACATAGGAAGCTCCTAAACTGGAGGCACCCTGGAGTTGGCTAACCCGACCGCAACACGACGGGGCAACGCCTAGGTGTCTCAGTGAGTTTGACAGGACCCGGAAACAGCTGACGGTGCTGGACCAGGCTGGGCACGAGGGAGTACCCGTGACAAAAACACTGCCGGGAACCAGCTGGCGGTGCTGGAACCCGGATGCGTTGCCCCAGTGTGCAAGAGCCAATGGCACTGAGGACCAGCTGACGGTGCTGGAACCCGGTTACTAAGCTGTAGGTGCCCGCGCTTAAAAGCACTACCGAGGACCGCCTGGCGTTGGCAGAACTCGGATACCCAGGAGGAGGCACCTAAGCCAAAGGCTCTGCCCGGAACCAGCTGACGGTGCTGGAACCAGGCGGTGGACCCGAAGGTCCACAGGAGAGAACAGCTAGGCCGCGAGGCAGCCGCAGTTACCGAACCCCAACAGTCCTACAGCGGGAGCTTGGCCTACTGGCACTACAGAACCAGCCTTGACTACCAATTCACGCAGCCCACATAGGAAGCTCCTAAACTGGAGGCACCCTGGAGTTGGCTAACCCGACCGCAACACGACGGGGCAACGCCTAGGTGTCTCAGTGAGTTTGACAGGACCCGGAAACAGCTGACGGTGCTGGACCAGGCTGGGCACGAGGGAGTACCCGTGACAAAAACACTGCCGGGAACCAGCTGGCGGTGCTGGAACCCGGATGCGTCGCCCCAGTGTGCAAGAGCCAATGGCACCGAGGACCAGCTGACGGTGCTGGAACCCGGTTACTAAGCTGTAGGTGCCCGCGCTTAAAAGCACTACCGAGGACCGCCTGGCGTTGGCGGAACTCGGATACCCAGGAGGAGGCACCTAAGCCAAAGGCTCTGCCCGGAACCAGCTGACGGTGCTGGAACCAGGCGGTGGACCCGAAGGTCCACAGGAGAGAACAGCTAGGCCGCGAGGCAGCCGCAGTTACCGAACCCCAACAGTCCTACAGCGGGAGCTTGGCCTACTGGCACTACAGAACCAGCCTTGACTACCAATTCACGCAGCCCACATAGGAAGCTCCTAAACTGGAGGCACCCTGGAGTTGGCTAACCCGACCGCAACACGACGGGGCAACGCCTAGGTGTCTCAGTGAGTTTGACAGGACCCGGAAACAGCTGACGGTGCTGGAACCAGGCTGGGCACGAGGGAGTACCCGTGACAAAAACACTGCCGGGAACCAGCTGGCGGTGCTGGAACCCGAATGCGTCGCCCCAGTGTGCAAGAGCCAATGGCACCGAGGACCAGCTGACGGTGCTGGAACCCGGTTACTAAGCTGTAGGTGCCCGCGCTTAAAAGCACTACCGAGGACTGCCTGGCGTTGGTGGAACTCCTCGGATACCCAGGAGGAGGCACCTAAGCCAAAGGCTCTGCCCGGAACCAGCTGACGGTGCTGGAACCAGGCGGTGGACCCGAAGGTCCACAGGAGAGAACAGCTAGGCCGCGAGGCAGCCGCAGTTACCGAACCCCAACAGTCCTACAGCGGGAGCTTGGCCTACTGGCACTACAGAACCAGCCTTGACTACCAATTCACGCAGCCCACATAGGAAGCTCCTAAACTGGAGGCACCCTGGAGTTGGCTAACCCGACCGCAACACGACGGGGCAACGCCTAGGTGTCTCAGTGAGTTTGACAGGACCCGGAAACAGCTGACGGTGCTGGAACCAGGCTGGGCACGAGGGAGTACCCGTGACAAAAACACTGCCGGGAACCAGCTGGCGGTGCTGGAACCCGGATGCGTCGCCCCAGTGTGCAAGAGCCAATGGCACCGAGGACCAGCTGACTGTGCTGGAACCCGGTTACTAAGCTGTAGGTGCCCGCGCTTAAAAGCACTACCGAGGACCGCCTGGCGTTGGCGGAACTCGGATACCCAGGAGGAGGCACCTAAGCCAAAGGCTCTGCCCGGAACCAGCTGACGGTGCTGAAACCAGGCGGTGGACCCGAAGGTCCACAGGAGAGAACAGCTAGGCCGCGAGGCAGCCGCAGTTACCGAACCCCAACAGTCCTACAGCGGGAGCTTGGCCTACTGGCACTACAGAACCAGCCTTGACTACCAATTCACGCAGCCCACATAGGAAGCTCCTAAACTGGAGGCACCCTGGAGTTGGCTAACCCGACCGCAACACGACGGGGCAACGCCTAGGTGTCTCAGTGAGTTTGACAGGACCCGGAAACAGCTGACGGTGCTGGACCAGGCTGGGCACGAGGGAGTACCCGTGACAAAAACACTGCCGGGAACCAGCTGGCGGTGCTGGAACCCGGATGCGTCGCCCCAGTGTGCAAGAGCCAATGGCACCGAGGACCAGCTGACGGTGCTGGAACCCGGTTACTAAGCTGTAGGTGCCCGCGCTTAAAAGCACTACCGAGGACCGCCTGGCGTTGGCGGAACTCGGATACCCAGGAGGAGGCACCTAAGCCAAAGGCTCTGCCCGGAACCAGCTGACGGTGCTGGAACCAGGCGGTGGACCCGAAGGTCCACAGGAGAGAACAGCTAGGCCGCGAGGCAGCCGCAGTTACCGAACCCCAACAGTCCTACAGCGGGAGCTTGGCCTACTGGCACTACAGAACCAGCCTTGACTACCAATTCACACAGCCCACATAGGAAGCTCCTAAACTGGAGGCACCCTGGAGTTGGCTAACCCGACCGCAACACGACGGGGCAACGCCTAGGTGTCTCAGTGAGTTTGACAGGACCCGGAAACAGCTGACGGTGCTGGACCAGGCTGGGCACGAGGGAGTACCCGTGACAAAAACACTGCCGGGAACCAGCTGGCGGTGCTGGAACCCGGATGCGTCGCCCCAGTGTGCAAGAGCCAATGGCACCGAGGACCAGCTGACGGTGCTGGAACCCGGTTACTAAGCTGTAGGTGCCCGCGCTTAAAAGCACTACCGAGGACCGCCTGGCGTTGGCGGAACTCGGATACCCAGGAGGAGGCACCTAAGCCAAAGGCTCTGCCCGGAACCAGCTGACGGTGCTGGAACCAGGCGGTGGACCCGAAGGTCCACAGGAGAGAACAGCTAGGCCGCGAGGCAGCCGCAGTTACCGAACCCCAACAGTCCTACAGTGGGAGCTTGGCCTACTGGCACTACAGAACCAGCCTTGACTACCAATTCACGCAGCCCACATAGGAAGCTCCTAAACTGGAGGCACCCTGGAGTTGGCTAACCCGACCGCAACACGACGGGGCAACGCCTAGGTGTCTCAGTGAGTTTGACAGGACCCGGAAACAGCTGACGGTGCTGGAACCAGGCTGGGCACGAGGGAGTACCCGTGACAAAAACACTGCCAGGAAACAGCTGGCGGTGCTGGAACCCGGATGCGTCGCCTATTCAAGATTGTCTTCCTAGAGCCCCAACTAGCAGTGTTGGAGCAAAGGGTAAGCAGGGGGAGCAGAGTGTAGGGCGAAGCCTGCACTGGAGGCAGCTTTGTGTCTGCTTTGCGTTTGCAGGACACGTTGCCGGCTACACAGCGGGGGAAGAGCTGGCGTTGCTGAACCCCACTGACACATTGGCTGGTGTTTTTATCTGTGCAGCTAGCACTTCCGGGCAAAAACTGGCGGTGTTAGAGCCCAGGGTCAGCAGCAGGAGGAGGGGAGGAGCAGAGTGTAGGCCGCAGCCTAATTGAACCAATTTCAAAGGTAATCTTTAACCCACCCTCAAGTGTTACAATGTAGAAGAGCCACACCTTGTGCAGCAGTAATGCTCCACAAGTGATAGGTTGCTCTTTACATTTTGCTCATTGCACACGCAGAATGAAAGACGTACACAATTTTGCCCATTGTACAGTAGAACTGTATTGGAGGCATGACTTGTCTTTTTAAGGAGACGCGGCACAGGTGTCCAAAAATAACGCCTTGGTGCTGGGCGCATCCTCCTGAGCGTTGTTATTTGCTGTACAGGAGTCTGCGCTCTTGTGTTATCCCTTGGCAATGCCCTGTGAGCGCTGCCCGTCTTCTGACCTCATTTCATGTTGGCCAGTGCGGTTAGCGATTGCCATGAATCCCAGACCCACAGTGTGATTTCTAAAATTCACACTGTGGGTCTGGGATTCCTGGCCTTGTGCAGTAAATATGTTCGCCGCTCACTCATGTCCTTACACCTGCCTCAGACTGGGCGGCCTCAGCTGATCCCTTAGCATGCCGCGGCCATGAGGCCGCACAGTCTGAAGAAGGCGGAAGGAGGGGAGTGAAGACAGGCGAATATATGCACTGCTTGTGCCCATCAAGCACACCCTCGCTGTCAAAATAAATGAGACAACGAGGGGCGTTGTGTCGGGCAGGGCGGACGCACAGGCACAGCCAGCCAACCAATGATGTCAGAACACCGGCAGCGCTACCAAGGGGGGTGCTGCGTATCATTAGTAAGGAAAGTCACACCTCAGGGGCAGTGTAATGGACTCTATTGAGACACATTTTGTACGTGTTGAGTTCCACGTGGGCAAGGAGAAAACGTCAGCCACCTTGTACAAATGCAGCAGTACTGCTGTACAAGGTGGCTGTTATACATAGAAACACCTGGGGGTGGGGGTCAGGGTCCCTTTAATTTCAGTTCAGGTGCCTGCATGGCGTTTGCAGGTCACGTTGCCGGCTACACACCAGGGGAACAGCTGGCGGTGCTGAACCCCACTAACACATTGGCTGGTGTTTTTCTCTGTGCAGCTAGCACGTCCGGGCCCCAACTGGCGGTGTTAGAGCCCAGGGTCAGCAGGAGGAGGAGAGGAGCAGAGTGTAGGCCGAAGCCTGCACTGGTGGCAGCTTTTGGTCTGTTGTGCCAGCGTGGCTTGTGCTGGACACGATGCCGGCTACACAGCAGGGGAACAGCTGGCGGTACTGACCCCACTAACACATTGGCGGGTGTTTTTCTCTGTGCAGCTAGCACGTCCGGGCCCCAACTGGCGGTGTTAGAGCCCATGATCAGCAGGAGGAGGAGGAGAGGAGCAGAGTGTAGGCCGAAGCCTAGTAGAACCAATTTCAAAGGTAACCTTTAACCCCCCCTCAGGTGTTGCAAAGTACAAGAGCCACACCTTGTGCAGGCACTAATGCTGCACAAGTCAGAGGTTGCTCTATGAATTTTGCCCATTGCACACGCAGAATGAAAGACGTACACAATTTTGCCCATTATACAGTAAGACTGTATTGGAGGCGTGATTTTTGATTTAAAGGAGACGCAGCACAGGTGCACAAAAAAAACGCCTTGGTGCTGGGCGCAGCCTCCTGAGCGTTGTTATTTGCTGTACAGGAGTCTGCGGTCTTGTTAGCCCTTGGCCATGCGCTGTGAGCGCTACCTGTCTTATGACCTCATTCCATTTTGGCTGGTGCGGTTAACGATGGCCATGAATCCCAGACCCACAGTGTCTTTTAATAAAGTCACAGTGCGGGGCTGGGATTCGTGGCCTTGTGCAGTAAATATCTTCGCCGCTCACACATGTCCTTACACCTGCTTCAGACTGGGCGGCCTCAGCTGATCCCTTATCGCATGCCGCAGGCCATGAGGCCGCACAGTTTGAAGAAGGCGGAAGGAGGGGAGTGAAGTCAGGCGAAGATATGCACTGCTTGTGCCCATCAATCACACCCTCGCAGTCCGAATATATCAGACAACGAGGGGCGTTGTGTCGGGTAGGGCGGACGCACAGGCACAGCCAGCCAACCAATGATGTCAGAAGACGGGCAGCGCTACCAAGGGGGTGCTGCGTATCATTAGTAAGGAAAGTCACACCTCAGGGGCAGTGTAATGGACTCTAATGAGACACATTTTGTACGTGTTGAGTTCCACGTGGGCAAGGAGAAAAAGTCAGCCACCTTGTACAAATGCAGCATTACTGCTGTACAAGGTGGCTGTTATACATAGAAACACCTGGGGGGGGGGCAGGGTCCCTTTAATTTCAGTTCAGGTGCCTGCATGGCGCTTGCAGGACACGTTGCCGGCTAGACAGCAGGGGAACAGCTGGCGGTGCTGAACCCCACTAACACATTGGCTGGTGTTTTTCTCTGTGCAGCTAGCACATCCGGGCCCCAACTGGCGGTGTTAGAGCCCAGGGTCAGCAGAAAGAGGAGAGGAGCAGAGTGTAGGCCGAAGCCTGCACTGGTGGCAGCTTTTGGTCTGTTGTGCCAGCGTGGCTTGTGCTGGACACGATGCCGGCTACACAGCAGGGGAACAGCTGGCGGTGCTGAACCCCACTAAAACATTGGCGGGTGTTTTTCTCTGTGCAACTAGCACTTCGGGGCTCAAACTGGCGGTGTTAGAGCCCAGGGTCAGCAGGAGGAGGAGAGGAGCAGAGTTTAGGCCGAAGCCTAGTTGAACCAATTTCAAAGGTCACCTTTAACCCCGCCTCAGGTGTTACAAAGTATAAGAGCCACAACTTGTGCAGCATTAATGCTGCACAAGTCAATGGTTGCTCTATGAATTTTTCAACTTGCACACGCTGAATGAAACACGTACACAATTTAGCCCAGTATACAGTCAAACTGTTGTGGAGTCGTGAGTGACTTTTCTTTTTAAGGAGACGCAGCACAGGTGTCAAAATGTACAACTAGGTGCTGTGCGCATCCTCCTGAACGTTGTTATTTGCTGTACAGGAGTTTGCGCTCTTGTGTTATCCCTTGGCAATGCCCTGTGAGTGCTGCCCATCTTCTGACCTCATTTCATGTTGGCCGCTGCGGTTAGCGATGGCCATGAATCCCAGACCCACAGTGTGATTTCTAAAAGTCACACTGCGGGTCTGGGATTCCTGGCCTTGTGCGGTAAATATGTTAGCCGCTCACTCATGTCCTTACACCTGCTTCAGACTGGGCGGCCTCAGCTGAGCCCTTATCGCCTGCCACGGCCATGAGGCCGCACAGTCTGAAGAAGGCGGAAGGAGATGAGTTAAGACAGGCGAACATATGCACTGCACATGCCCATCAATCACACCCTCGCAGTCAAAATACATGAGACAACGAGGGGGGTTGTTTTGGGCAGGGCGGACGCACAGGCACAGCCAGCCAACCAATGATGTCAGAAGACTGGCATCGCTACCAAGGGGGGTGCTGCGTATCATTAGTAAGGAAAGTCTCACCTCAGGGGCAGTGTAATGGACTCTAATGAGACACATTTTGTACGTGTTGAGTTCCACGTGGGCAAGGAGAAAACGTCAGCCACCTTGTACAAATGCAGCATTACTGCTGTACAAGGTGGCTGTTATACATAGAAACACCTGGGGGGGGGGGCAGGGTCCCTTTAATTTCAGTTCAGGTGCCTGCATGGCGTTTGCAGGACACATTGCCAGCTACACAGCAGGGGAACAGCTGGTGGTGCTGAACCCCACTAACACATTGGCGGGTGTTTTTCTCTGTGCATCTAGCACGTCCGGGCAAAAACTGGCGGTGTTAGAGCCCAGGGTCAGCAGGAGGAGCAGAGTGTAGGCCGAAGCCTACACTGGTGGCAGCCTTTGTTCTGTTGTGCCAGCGTGGCTTGTGCTGGACATGTTGCCGACTACACAGCAGGGGAACAGCTGGCGGTGCTGAACCCCACTGACACATCAGCGAGTGTTTCTTCTGTGTAGACAACACTTCCAGGTGGCAACTGACAGTGTTGAAACCCAGGGAATCAAAGAGGAGCAGAGTGTAGGCCGAAGCCTGCAGTGGAGCAAGTTGAAAGGGAACCTTTAACCCCCCCCCCCAGGCATTTTTTGCTGAAAGAGCCATCTTGTACAGCAGTAATACTGCACTTGGAAAATGGTAGCTCCTAAAATTATGCTCCTTGCATACGCTGAAGTACACACTCATGCAATGTGTCCCCTCACACCGTTAAACCGTCCCGGAGGTGGGACTTTCCTTTGTAATGTGACACGGCACAGCCGTCATTCCAACCCCCTTGGTGCCGTGCGCCTCCTCCTCAACGTTGTTTGGTTCTGTCACGGAGCCCGCGCTGTAATGTTATCCCTTGGCCATGCACAGTTAGCGGTGCCCGTCTTCTGACATCATTTAGGTGTCAGGCTGGCAGTGCCTGTGCGTCCAAGCTGCCCGAGATCCAACCTCGCAGTGTCATCTAATGTAATCCCACTGCGGGCCTGGGATCCAAGGGCATGCGCAGTGCATATCATCGCCTCTCACTTCCCTCCTTCCTGCTTCTTCAGACTGTGCGGCGTCACAGCCGTGGCATGCTATTAGGGATCAGCTGACGCCGCCTAGTCTGAAGAAGCGTGAAGAAGGGGAGTGAGAGGCTAGTATATGCACTGCGCATGGCCATGGATACCAGGCCCACTGTGGGATCACATTAGACGACACTGCGAGGTGGGATTTCGGGCAGCGTGGACGCACAGGCGCAGCCAGGACGACAACAAATGATGTCAGAGGACGGGCAGCGCAAACTGTGCATGGCGAAGGGATAACATAACAGCGCAGGCTCCATGACGGAATCAAACAACGCTAAGGAGGTGGCGCACGGAGCCAAGGGGGTAGGAATGACAGCTGTGCTGCATCACATTACAAAGGAAAGTCCCACCTCCGGGACGGTTGGACGGTGTGAGGGGACACATTACATGAGTGTGTAGTTCAGCGTTTCCAAGGAGCATAATTTCAAGAGCGACCTTTTCCTTGTGCAGTATTAGTGCTGCACAAGGTGGCTCTTTCAGTAACAAACGACTAGGGGGGGGGGGGACAGGTCCCCTTACATTTTAGTTGTGCCAGCGTGGCGGTCGCATGACACGTTGCCGGATACACAGCTGGGGATCAGCTGACGTTACTGAACCCCAATAACAGAGGAGCGACTGTTGACTGTGCAGACAGGACTTCCAGGCACCAACTGGCGGTGTTAGAGCCCAGGGACAGCAGGAGGAGCAGATTGGAGGTATTGCCGCACACACAGCTGGGGATCAGCTGACGTTACTGAACCCCAATTACAGAGGAGGGACTGTTGACTGTGCAGACAGCACTTCCAGTCACCAACTGGCGGTGTTAGAGCCCAGGGACAGCAGGAGGAGCAGATTGGAGGTATTGCCGCACACACAGCTGGGGATCAGCTGACGTTACTGAACCCCAATAACAGAGGAGGGACTGTTGACTGTGCAGACAGCACTTCCAGGCACCAACTGGCGGTGTTAGAGCCCAGGGACAGCAGGAGGAGCAGATTGGAGGTATTGCCGCACACACAGCTGGGGATCAGCTGACGTTACTGAACCCCAATAACAGAGGAGCGACTGTTGACTGTGCAGACAGCACTTCCAGGCACCAACTGGCGGTGTTAGAGCCCAGGGACAGCAGGAGGAGCAGATTGGAGGTATTGCCGCACACACAGCTGGGGATCAGCTGACGTTACTGAACCCCAATAACAGAGGAGGGACTGTTGACTGTGCAGACAGCACTTCCAGGCACCAACTGGCAGTGTTAGAGCCCAGGGACAGCAGGAGGAGCAGATTGGAGGTATTGCCGCACACACAGCTGGGGATCAGCTGACGTTACTGAACCCCAATAACAGAGGAGGGACTGTTGACTGTGCAGACAGCACTTCCAGGCACCAACTGGCGGTGTTAGAGCCCAGGGACAGCAGGAGGAGCAGATTGGAGGTATTGCCGCACACACAGCTGGGGATCAGCTGACGTTACTGAACCCCAATAACAGAGGAGCGACTGTTGACTGTGCAGACAGCACTTCCAGGCACCAACTGGCGGTGTTAGAGCCCAGGGACAGCAGGAGGAGCAGAGGAACAGAGTGTAGGCCGAAGCCTGATTGGAGCAAGTTGAAAGGGAACCTTTAACCCCCCCCCCAAGACGTTTGTAGCTGAAAGAGCCATCTTGTGCAGCAAGATGCAAAAGGAAAAGGTTTCTCTTTTAATTATGCTCCTTGCAAACACAGAAGTAAACACTAAAAATGTGTCCCCTTATACCGTAAAACCGTCCCGGAGGTGCGAATTTCCTTCGTAATGGGACGCAGCACAGCTGTCATTCCTATCCCCTTGGTGCCGTGCGCTGCCTCCTCAGCGTTGTTTTAAGCTGTCACGGAGCCTGCGCTGTTCTGTTATCCCTTGGCCATGTCCAATTAGCGCTGCCTGTCTTCTGACATAATTTGGTGTCAGGCTGTCAGTGCCTGTGCGTCCACGCTGCTCCAGATCCCACCTCGCAGTGTCATCTAATGTAATCCCACTGCGGACCTTGGATCCATGGGCATGCACAGTGCATATCCTCAACTCTCACTCCCCTCTTTCCCTCTTCTTCAGACTGTGCGGTGTCACGGCCGTGGCATGCTATTAGGGATCAGCTGACGGCGCACAGTCTAAAGAAGGCGGAGGGAGATGAGCGAGAGCCCGAGGGGAAGATATGCACTGCGCATGCCCATGGATCCCAGGCCCGCAGTGTGATTCAATCAGAAGACACTGCGAGGCGGGATCTCGGGCAGCGCGGCCGCACAGGCGCAGCCAGCCTGACACCAAATTATGTCAGAAGACAGGCAGCGCAAATAGGGCATGGCCAAGGGATAACAGAACAGCGCAGGCTCCGTGACAGCTTAAAACAACGCTGAGGAGGCAGCGCATGGCAGCAAGGGGGTAGGAATGACGGCTGTGCTGCGTCACATTACGAAGGAAAGTCCCAGCTCCGGGACAGTATAACGGTATCAGTGAACACATTTTATAAGTGTTAAGTTCTGCGTGTGCAAGGAGCTAAACTAAAAGAGCTACCTTTTCCTTGTGCAGCATTACTGCTGCACAAGGTGGCTCTTTCAGTAACAAACGACGGGGGGGGGGGACAGTTTCCCTTACATTTAGGTTGTTGTGCCAGCGTGGCGGTCGCAGGACACATTGCCGGCTACACAGCTGGGGATCAGCTGACGTTACTGAAACCCAATAAGACTGGGTCGTATGTTTTTACTGTTTAGCCTGCACTTCTGAGCCGCAACTGGCGGTGTTGGAGCCCAGGAATAGCAGTTCAGGTGGTAGAAAGATGAACACAGCAGGAGACCTGGATGACACCCAATTACTTAATCAGGCAGAGGAGTGGCAAATTCCTGCGAGATCCAGGCCTGGTTCATTTTCAGGAAAGTAAGCCGGTCAACGTTATCGGAGGATAGTCGCATGCGACGGTCTGTTAGTACACCACCTGCGGCACTAAAGACACGTTCCGATAAGACACTAGCCGCAGGGCAAGCCAGCACCTCCAATGCATACTCGCTTAGCTCTGGCCATGTATCCAGCTTAGAGACCCAAAACTTGAACGGGGAAGAGCCGTCTGGGAGTACAGTAAGAGGGCAAGCCATGTAGTCTGTCACCATCTGACGGAACCGTTGCCTCCTGCTGACTGGAGCCGCCGGTGATGGTGCAGACATTTGGGGCGGGCACACAAAAGTGTGCCAGAGTTGTGCCATACTGGGCTTGCCTTGGGCAGAGGCACTGCTTCTGCTCCCTCTTTGGGCAGAGCCTCCCCCACTGCCTCGACGCACTGAGCTGCTTTGTAAAGCACTAGCAGCACTCCTCTCAGTTGGACAGGAGAAGATGATGGAATTCACCAGTGTGTCGTGGTACTCCCGCAATTTACGCTCCCGGGTCAACGCAGGGATGAGGTTTTGGACGTTGTGCCGGTAGCGAGGATCGAGGAGGGTGAACACCCAATAATCAGGCATGTTGAGAATGTGGTCGATGCGGCGGTCGTTTCTCAGGCACTGCAGCATGAAATCCACCATGTGCTGCAGACTGCCAACTGGCCCAGAAACGCTGTCCCCTGCTTGAGACATGATCTCTGCCCGCTCGTCATCACCCCACCCTCGCTGTACACACTGACCACTGGACAATTGTGTCGCTCCCTCCTCTGGACGGAGCTCTTCCTCCTCCATTGACTCCTCCTCATCCTCCTCACAAAGTGGCCCCTGCGTACCCCTTTGTGAGGAACCACGTGGCGCTGACTCTCCAGAAGCTGATGGAAAAGGTGACTCCTCATCCTCCACCTCTTCCACAACATCATCCCTTAACCCTTGCAAAGTTTGCTGAAGCAGGCAGATAAGGGGGACAGTCATGCTGACTAGTGCATCATCTGCACTTGCCATCCGCGTGGAATAATCAAAAGGACGCAAAACCAGGCATACGTCCTTCATAGTGGCCCACTCTGTGTTTGTGAAGTCTGATCGGCGCTGACTGCGACTTCTTTGCGCCTGATGCAGCTGGTACTCCATAACTGCTTGCTGCTGCTCACACAACCGCTCCAACATATGTAACGTGGAATTCCACCTGGTAGGTAGGTCACATATGATGCGGTGTTCCGGAAGGCGGAATCGGTGCTGCAGAGCAGCAATGCGGGATCTTGCCAAGCTGGAACGCCGCAAGTGAGCACACTCTAGGCGGACCTTGTGCAGCAGTGCATCAAGATCCGGATAGTCCCTCAGAAAACTCTGCACAACCAAATTGAGCACATGTGCCAGACATGGGATGTGAGTGAGGTTGCCAAGGGCCAAAGCTGCCACCAGATTTCGGCCATTGTCACACACTACCATGCCTGGCTGGAGATTCGCTGGCAGTAACCACACATCGCTCTCCTGCTTGATGGCATTCCAGAGCTCCTGCGCTGTGTGGCTTCGATTCCCCAATGAAACTAGTTTCAAGACGGCCTGCTGACGTTTGGCCACGGCTGTGCTCATGTCGGTCATAGGTAAACGTTCCCGGGTACATGTGGAGGTGGACTGTGATGGCTCCTGCAGAGATGATTCTGAGGAACTTGTGTAAGAGGAGGAGTCAATGCGTACAGACTGGATTCCTGCAATCCTTGGAGTGGGCAGGACACGTCCTGCGCCACTCGCACGATCTGTACCTGGCTCAACAACATTAACCCAATGGGCAGTGAGGGAAACGTATCGCCCCTGTCCATGCTGACTGGTCCACGCATCGGTGGTGAGGTGGACCTTGCTACTGACGGCGTTCAGTAGCGCGTGTTTTATGTTTCCCTCAACATGCCTGTGCAGGGCAGGGACAGCTTGCCTGCTGAAATAAAAGCGGCTGGGCACCTTGTACTGTGGGACTGCCAATGCCATCAAGTCACGGAAGCTGTCAGTCTCCACCAGCCTGAATGAGAGCATTTCCAGGGACAACAGTTTGGCAATGCCTGCATTCAGAGCCTGTGCTCGGGGGTGGTTGGCTGAGAATGCCCGCCTTTTCTCCCATGCCTGTACTACCGATGGCTGTAGACTAGGCTGGGAGTGTGAGGATGACTGGGAAGGTGGTGCTGTGGGTGGAATTACACAAGGTCTCTGGACAACAGTGCCAGAGGTTCTTCCATGGCGATCCTGGGAGGAAGCCAAACCAGCTGTGCGTGAGCTGGAGGAAGAGGCAACACGAGCTGAAGAGGTGGTAGCTGCCGCTGTTGGTTGGCCTACATCTTCAGTGTGTTTCTGTAACTCCACCGCGTGCCTGGTCCGCACATGTTTCCACATATTTGTGGTATTGAGGTTGCTGACACTTTTACCTCTTTTGACTTTCTGATGACACAGCTTGCATTTGACAAAACAAATGTCATCTGCAACTGTGTCAAAAAAGGACCAGGCACTGCAAGTCTTGGGAGCGCCCTTTTTGGCTTTGGAAAGAGACAGGCTCCTAACGGGTGCAAAAATGGAGGCTACAGGCTCCGCAGTCTTCCCCCTCCCTCTCCCTCTTTGGCCCGTAAGGGGAATCTCTTCCTCTGAGCTGCTCCCACCACCTTCCTGTTCCTCACGCCACGATGGGTCAAGGCCCTCATCATCTCCACTACCCTCTGCCACCAACTGCTCTTCCTGGGTAGTCTCGGCAGCACAGTACGCACCAGAAAGCGGCACCTGAGTTTCATCATCAGATGCGTACTGCGCTGTGGTCACCGCAGGCACTGGCCCACCCGCCTCTTCAGAGTCAGAGAGACAAAGCTGTTGGGCATCACTGCACACTGCCTCTTCTTCCATTTCTCCAATGCTGCTTGGCTGGCCCCCTGTTTCCAAGCCAAGAGATTCAGAGAACAGAAGTAGAGTTTTTTCTTCTATCCTTCCAGTAGACGGGCATGGCACCAGGAGATGGAACAGGATCCTTGATGCAAACAACTGGCTAAGACGATGGTGCAGACAACAAGGATTTGGATTCCTGGACCACGGTGTGAATTACTGGTATGATGGACTCCTCGCCAGAGACGGACTACACCTCAACAAACCTGGGAAACACACATTCGCCAGAAGACTCGCTACACTCATCAGGAGGGCGTTAAACTAGAAGAAGAGGGGACGGGAAGAAAAACATTAGACTCGAACAAAGACGACCCAGGAAAACATACTCAGAAGGGAGGTAAGAACATTTCTAAAACAATCCACAGTGAGGAGATTGGAACAAAACAAAATCCTCTAAACTGCATGCTCGCAAACGCCAGAAGCCTGACAAACAAGATGGAAGAACTAGAAGCAGAAATATCTACAGGTAACTTTGACCTAGTGGGAATAACCGAGACATGGTTAGATGAAAGCTATGACTGGGCAGTTAACTTACAGGGTTACAGTCTGTTTAGAAAGGATCGTAAAAATCGGAGAGGAGGAGGGGTTTGTCTCTATGTAAAGTCTTGTCTAAAGTCCACTTTAAGGGAGGATATTAGCGAAGGGAATGAGGATGTCGAGTCCATATGGGTTGAAATTCATGGAGGGAAAAATGGTAACAAAATTCTCATTGGGGTCTGTTACAAACCCCCAAATATAACAGAAACCATGGAAAGTCTACTTCTAAAGCAGATAGATGAAGCTGCAACCCATAATGAGGTCCTGGTTATGGGGGACTTTAACTACCCGGATATTAACTGGGAAACAGAAACCTGTGAAACCCATAAAGGCAACAGGTTTCTGCTAATAACCAAGAAAAATTATCTTTCACAATTGGTGCAGAATCCAACCAGAGGAGCAGCACTTTTAGACCTAATACTATCTAATAGACCTGACAGAATAACAAATCTGCAGGTGGTCGGGCATCTAGGAAATAGCGACCACAATATTGTACAGTTTCACCTGTCTTTCACTAGGGGGACTTGTCAGGGAGTCACAAAAACATTGAACTTTAGGAAGGCAAAGTTTGAACAGCTTAGAGATGCCCTTAATCTGGTAGACTGGGACAATATCCTCAGAAATGAGAATACAGATAATAAATGGGAAATGTTTAAGAACATCCTAAATAGGCAGTGTAAGCGGTTTATACCTTGTGGGAATAAAAGGACTAGAAATAGGAAAAACCCAATGTGGCTAAACAAAGAAGTAAGACAGGCAATTAACAGTAAAAAGAAAGCATTTGCACTACTAAAGCAGGATGGCACCATTGAAGCTCTAAAAAACTATAGGGAGAAAAATACTTTATCTAAAAAACTAATTAAAGCTGCCAAAAAGGAAACAGAGAAGCACATTGCTAAGGAGAGTAAAACTAATCCCAAACTGTTCTTCAACTATATCAATAGTAAAAGAATAAAAACTGAAAATGTAGGCCCCTTAAAAAATAGTGAGGAAAGAATGGTTGTAGATGACGAGGAAAAAGCTAACATATTAAACACCTTCTTCTCCACGGTATTCACGGTGGAAAATGAAATGCTAGGTGAAATCCCAAGAAACAATGAAAACCCTATATTAAGGGTCACCAATCTAACCCAAGAAGAGGTGCGAAACCGGCTAAATAAGATTAAAATAGATAAATCTCCGGGTCCGGATGGCATACACCCACGAGTACTAAGAGAACTAAGTAATGTAATAGATAAACCATTATTTCTTATTTTTAGGGACTCTATAGCGACAGGGTCTGTTCCGCAGGATTGGCGCATAGCAAATGTGGTGCCAATATTCAAAAAGGGCTCTAAAAGTGAACCTGGAAATTATAGGCCAGTAAGTCTAACCTCTATTGTTGGTAAAATATTTGAAGGGTTCCTGAGGGATGTTATTCTGGATTATCTCAATGAGAATAACTGTTTAACTCCATATCAGCATGGGTTTATGAGAAATCGCTCCTGTCAAACCAATCTAATCAGTTTTTATGAAGAGGTAAGCTATAGACTGGACCACGGTGAGTCATTGGACGTGGTATATCTCGATTTTTCCAAAGCGTTTGATACCGTGCCGCACAAGAGGTTGGTACACAAAATGAGAATGCTTGGTCTGGGGGAAAATGTGTGTAAATGGGTTAGTAACTGGCTTAGTGATAGAAAGCAGAGGGTGGTTATAAATGGTATAGTCTCTAACTGGGTCGCTGTGGCCAGTGGGGTACCGCAGGGGTCGGTATTGGGACCTGTTCTCTTCAACATATTCATTAATGATCTGGTAGAAGGTTTACACAGTAAAATATCGATATTTGCAGATGATACAAAACTATGTAAAGCAGTTAATACAAGAGAAGATAGTATTCTGCTACAGATGGATCTGGATAAGTTGGAAACTTGGGCTGAAAGGTGGCAGATGAGGTTTAACAATGATAAATGTAAGGTTATACACATGGGAAGAAGGAATCAATATCACCATTACACACTGAACGGGAAACCACTGGGTAAATCTGACAGGGAGAAGGACTTGGGGATCCTAGTTAATGATAAATTTACCTGGAGCAGCCAGTGCCAGGCAGCAGCTGCCAAGGCAAACAGGATCATGGGGTGCATTAAAAGAGGTCTGGATACACATGATGAGAGCATTATACTGCCTCTATAAAAATCCCTAGTTAGACCGCACATGGAGTACTGTGTCCAGTTTTGGGCACCGGTGCTCAGGAAGGATATAATGGAACTAGAGAGAGTACAAAGGAGGGCAACAAAATTAATAAAGGGGATGGGAGAACTACAATACCCAGATAGATTAGCGAAATTAGGATTATTTAGTCTAGAAAAAAGACGACTGAGGGGCGATCTAATAACCATGTATAAGTATATAAGGGGACAATACAAATATCTCGCTGAGGATCTGTTTATACCAAGGAAGGTGACGGGCACAAGGGGGCATTCTTTGCGTCTGGAGGAGAGAAGGTTTTTCCACCAACATAGAAGAGGATTCTTTACTGTTAGGGCAGTGAGAATCTGGAATTGCTTGCCTGAGGAGGTGGTGATGGCGAACTCAGTCGAGGGGTTTAAGGGAGGCCTGGATGTCTTCCTGGAGCAGAACAATATTGTATCATACAATTATTAGGTTCTGTAAAAAGACGTAGATCTGGGGATTTATTATGATGGAATATAGGCTGAACTGGATGGACAAATGTCTTTTTTCGGCCTTACTAACTATGTTACTATGTTACTATGTTACTATGTTACTATGTTACTATGTAACTATGTTACTAGAGACGGCTCCTGTCCTGGGCTCTCTGACTGCCTGGCCAATTTGGCAGGTGGTGAAGAGACAGATGGCTGCTCTCCAGTGCTCTGTGCCTGAGAGGATGTGGCACTAACTGAAGTCGATGCTGAGGCATTAGCTGCCATCCACCCAACAACGGCTTCAGTTTGATCTTCACGCAGCAGCGGTGCACGGCGCTCTCCGACAAAGCTGCGCATGAAGGACTGTTCCCTGCTGAAACTGAGTGACGACGAGTCACTGGTGCCCGCTGCAGGCACAGAATCACCACGTCCTCTCCCTGCTCCTCTCCCTGCTCCGCGCCCACGCCCACGCCCACGTGCCTTACTCCCTGCCCTCTTCATCTTGGTTGACAGATAAAGATAAGCAGAAAAGTACTAAGGCCTTAGTGTGCTTATTCCTGAAATGCTCCTCCTAACAGGTGTAAGAAACACTAATGTTGTAAAGTGTGGACTAAACTTTATTATTTTTCAAATGTGGCCTCCACAAGTGTTAAGTGGTGTTTGGTGAACTTTACTTTTTTTTTTTTCTGCAAATCGGACTACAGAGCAAGTTTAACTCACACGGGGACCGTGCAGACAGCCGTAAACGGCGCTGCAAGGCCCAAAATCCCTCCTCTAGGTTATCCTATGTAGTGTTTTTTCACTATTTAGCTGGAGACGGGTGGAAAAACACTAATAGGAAATTTTTTTTTAAATTTTACACAGGCTGCTCTATTTGAAAAAAAGGAAAATTTTTTTCAAGGTATGAGGCAGTAACGAACCCTGAGCTGAATCCAACCGGCTATGGCTGCACACAGACTACAGGGCGAGCTGGGCTCACACGGAGACCGTGCAGACAGCCGTAAACGGCGCTGCAAGGCCCAAAAAAACCCCTCTAGGTTATCCTATATAGTGTTTTTCCACTATTTAGCTGGAGACGGGTGGAAAAACACTAATAGGACATTTTTTAAAAAATTTTAAACAGGCTGCTCTATTTGAAAAAAAGGAAAATTTTTTTCAAGGTATGAGGCAGTAACGAACCCTGAGCTGAATCCAACCGGCTATGGCTGCACACAGACTACAGGGCGAGCTGCGCTCACACCGAGACCGTGCAGACAGCCGTAAACGGCGCTGCAAGGCCCAAAAACCCCCCTCTAGGTTATCCTATGTAGTGTTTTTCCACAATTTAGCTGGAGACGGGTGGAAAAACACTAATAGGAAATTTGAGAAAAAATGTGCAGCAGGCTGCACTATGAGCAAAAAAGGACAACTGTGTGAGGCAGTGTGAACCCCCCCCTGAGTTGAATACAACCGGGTATATGGCTGCACACAGACTACAGAGTGAGCTGCACACACACACACACAGAGAGACCTTGCAGAACGCTGTTAAAACAGCGCTGCAAGGCAAGAGCAAGGTGAACAGTGAAGAACACACAGCGTTTTGCTAAATTAGCCTTGGGAAAGGAAAATAAAGCAATTAGCTATCTCAACTGGCCCTCAGTTAGAACACAGCGTCCTGTCCCTAACTGAAATCACAGCAGAGTGAGCGCAAAATGGCGGCAGCGTTTTTTTATAGTGCATGGTGACATAAGTTCAGCATCCAATCACAGCCTTGCCAGTAGTTACATGCCCACCATGCTAAACAGGATATGCCCACACTTCCATTCATTCCTCATTGGCTGCTGCGTGCAGTTTGAATTCCGGGAACTTCCGATTCCGGTATCCGATACGCGGGAAGTATCGGAATTCGGTATCGGAATTCCGATACCGCAAGTATCGGCCGATACCCGATACTTGTGGTATCGGAATGCTCAACACTAATGACGACTCTTCCTCCACGGGATCCCCCAGCCCGGTGGTAGCGGAGTCGGTCGTCACTGCTGAAGCTTCAGAGGCAGGACCAAGTACCGCAGTCCCCCCACCGCTGTGGTATAATGACACCTCATTTTCCCCTCAAATTCCCCCTTTTTCTGCAGTCCCTGGAATAAAAGTAGATGTCGCCAATTTTACCCCCATTGATTTTTTTGAAATTTTCATTAGCCCCGAAGTCCTGCAATTAATCGTCCACCAAACAAATCTATATGCCCGGCAATATATTTCCCAAATACCCACTGCCTTTCATTCCCGTTCCTGGATCCCCACAAATGTCCCTGAAATAAAAAAATTCTTAGGCCTCACCCTGAATATGGGTATAGTAAAAAAAAATCACTCTCCTTTCTTACTGGGCAACAAAAGCTGTCCACTGCACCCCTGTATTTGCAGCCATCATGTCCCGAGCCCGTTACGAAGCCCTGATGAGTTTCCTCCACTTCAGTGACAATTCCCAAGCTCTCCCAAGAACTGACCCCAACTACGATCGGCTAAATAAATTAAGACCCCTAATTTCCCTCCTAAAAACTTCCTTTCTAAATTCCTATACCCCAGAGCAAAAAATGGCAGTCGACGAGTCCTTGATGAGCTACAAGGGCCGTCTGTTATTCCGCCAATTTATTCCCTCCAAGAGAGCCAAATACGGCGTAAAATTATATAAAGCTTGCGAGAGTTCATCAGGGTACACGTCCACCTTCCTAATTTATGAAGGTAGGGACCGCCAAATAAACCCCCCAAACTGCCCCCAGACAATTGGTATCCCAGGCAAAATTGTCTGGGAGCTAATGACGCCCTTTCTCAATCAAGGGTACCACGTGTATACCGACAACTACTACACGAGCATCCCCCTACACAAATCCCTCCACGCTGTAAATACAGGGGCCTGTGGGACAGTGAGGAAAAACAGAGTGGGGTTTCCGTCACAGTTGGTGTCCAGACGTTTGGAGAGGGGGGCGTCATTTTCACTTGCAAGCGACCAACTTCTTGCAGTGAAGTGGAAAGACAGGAAGGACGTCTATATGCTTTCCACACTGCATACGGACACCACTGTGACGGTCAGAGAGAGGGGTGCCACCAGGGACAAAGAAAAACCTGTCTGCGTCACAGACTATAACAGACATATGGGTGGCGTAGACCTGTCAGACCAGGTTCTGCAACCATACCTGGTCAAGAGAAAGACCAGGGCGTGGTATAAAAAGGTGGGAATCTATCTAATTCAGACTGCCACATATAACAGTTTTGTCCTATATAAAAAATCTCAAGGACCGCTAACTTTCCCGCACTTTCAGGAAAAAGTAGTAGAGAGCCTCATATTTGAGTCCATGGCACCGGGGGAAGCCTTCGACTCTGAGGATTCCCGGAGACTGTCAGAACGCCATTTTCCTCACCCTGTCCCTGTCACTCCCACCCAAAGGTATCCTCAAAAAAGGTGCCGAGTTTGCAGAAAGCATGGCAGGTGGAGTGATTCCCGATTCTATTGCCCCACATGCCCATCCCAACCAGGCCTTTGTATCTCCCCCTGTTTTGAGACCTACCACACCACCTACAATTATTAGTTTGCTTTTTTTTCAATAATTTTTATTTTCTGCTTAGTGGCCCCAGTAGTACAATTTGGAACAATTGATAAATAATATTTTAATTAGTAGATCCCATTTTACCCCATTTCACAATTAATTCCAGAACTTGATCAATCCCATACCAAACTACTATCCCAACAAATTCTCGTCCACGTACCCACGTCTGTACGCTCTAGAGTGTGGACCCCACAAATGTTCTTGCAAAGTCAGGTCATCTGAAAATTCTACGACTCGATCAATCCCATACCAAACTACTATCCCAACAAATTCTCGTCCACGTACCCACGTCTGTACGCTCTAGAGTGTGGACCCCACAAATGTTCTTGCAAAGTCAGGTCATCTGAAAATTCTACGACTCGATCAATCCCATACCAAACTACTATCCCAACAAATTCTCATCCACGTACCCACGTCTGTACGCTCTAGAGTGTGGACCCCACAAATGTTCTTGCAAAGTCAGGTCATCTGAAAATTCTACGACTCGATCAATCCCATACCAAACTACTATTCCAACAAATTCTCGTCCACGTACCTATGTCAATAAGCGTTAGAATGTGGACCCCAGAAATGATCTTGAAAAGTGAAATCATCTGAAAATGAATTCTAGGACTTGATTACTCACAAACATTTTTGATCATTTATCTAACTTTGACTGTTTTATGACTCTTGCTACACAAATTTTTGGCTTCCATTTATATTACTTATATTTATGTTGATGATACAGCATGATCATTTTATTGTAGGATTTCTAAAAAAATTAGGAAGTTCCGTACTTATACACTATGGGCTTTACTTTATGGTTCTTGCCGAACCTCTGGTACCAGACAATACTTTCTATAGAGAACTGATGGTTTTGTGCATATAGCGGTTCTGACCTTGGCGGGTGGGAGCTTGCTATGGTGTACCACGTCTATTGGCACATTTGTCTCTCATATAGGGATTGATGGAGCTAAAAGGACGTTGTACGACCAGTCTCTGAAAGTGTCTGCCATTCTAGCCCTGATAGTATTCTTTCATCTTTGGAACAAACTCCGCTTTGCCACATAGTTGGCTGCATTTTCCTACACATTTTGCCCTTCATTCCAGTACAGTTTATTCTTCCTGCTACAATATACGCAAATGCGGGACAACTGTTTTGTTAGCAAGACCAATTTTATAGTCAGCCATTGTGTTTTAGGAGCATGCCTCCCTCTGTGAGTAATAATTCCTGGAAGGATTTTCTTTTTTGCTCAATGTCTCTAGAAGCTTTGAATGGGTCCTGGATCTTCAATTTCAAATAAAGCCAAATTTGTCACATTGTGCCCCTTTCTGTCCAAGCCCTGCCATTTGTCCAAACAGAACTTTTTGACTACATATGGGATATCGCTGCGCTCATAATAAAGTGGGTAACGAATTGTGGGGTCCACTTTTTGATGTTATTTCTTAAAAAGTGAGACATTCAGGTCTAAAACAAGATTCTCGTGGAAAAAAATGAATTTTTTCAATATGACGACCTAATGTTATCAAACTCTGTGTCATACATGTGGGTTCAAATTGCTCAATATACCCCTGATTAAAATCTTTGAGGGGTGTAGTTTCCAAAACGGGGTCAGTTGTGGGGGGTTTCTGCTGTTAGGCACATCTACAAACCCAAAATGGCGTCCGCTCTCACAATTAAGAGATTAAAAATTCAAACGGCGCTCCTTCCCTTCCAAGCTCCACAGTGTGCCCAAACAGAGGTTTACCCCCACATACGGGGTATCGACATACTCAGGACAAATTGCACAACAACTTTTGGGAACCAATTTCTCTTGCTACCCTTAGGAAAATAAAAAATTGGGGGTGAAAAGATCATTTTTGTGAAAAAAAAATGATTTTTAATTTTTTCGGCTCTACGTTATAAACTTGTGTGAAGCACTTGGGTGTTCAAAGTGTTGACCACACACCTAGATAAGTTCCTTAGGGGGTCTAGTTTCCAAAATGGTGTCACTTATGGGGGGTTTCCACTGTTTAGGCACATCAGCGGCTCTCCAAACGCGACATGGTGTCCGATCTCAATTCCAGAGAATTCTATGTTGAAAAAGTCAAATGGCGCTCCTTCCTTTCTGAGCTCTACTGTGCACCCAAACAGAGGTTTACCCCCACATACGGGGTATCAACATACTCAGGACAAATTGCACAACAACTTTTGGGGTCCAATTTGTCTTGCTACCCTTGGGAAAATAAAAAATTGGGGGTGAAAAAATCATTTTTGTGAAAAAAAAAAAGATTTTTAATTTTTTCGGCTCTACGTTATAAACTTGTGTGAAGTACTTGGGTGTTCAAAGTGTTGACCACACACCTAGATAAGTTCCTTAGGGGGTCTAGTTTCCAAAATGGTGTCACTTGTGGGGGGTTTCCACTGTTTAGGCACATCAGCGGCTCTCCAAACGCGACATGGTATCCGATCTCAATTCCAGGGAATTCTATGTTGAAAAAGCCAAATGGCACTCCTTCCCTTCTGAGCTCTACTGTGCACCCAAACAGTGGTCCTTCCCCACATATGGGGTATCGGCATTCTCCGGACAAATTGCACAACAAACTATGTGGTTCATTTTCTTTTTTTACACTTGTGAAAATAAAAAAAATTGGTTCTGAAGTAAAATGTTTGTGAAAAAAAGTAAAATGTTCATTTTTTCCTTCCACATTGCTTCAGTTCCTGTGCAGCAACTGAAGGGTTAATAAACTTCTTGAATGTGGTTTTGCGCACCTTGAGGGGTGCAGTTTTTAGAATGGTGTCAATTTTGGGCATTTTCTCCCACATAGACCCCTCAAACTGACTTCAAATGTGAGGTGGTCCCTAAAAAAAATGGTTTTGTAAATTTTGCTGTAAAAATAAAAAATTGCTGGTCAAATTTTAACCCTTATAACTCCCTAATAAAAAAAAAAATGTATTCCAAAATTGTGCTGATGTAAATTAGACATATGGGAAATGTTATTTATTGACCATTTTGTGTGACATATCTCTTTGATGTAAGGGAATAAAAATTCAAATTTTGAAAATTGCTAAATTTTCAAAATTTTCGCCATATTTCCGTTTTTTTTAATAAATAATCGCAAGTAATATCGAAGAAATGTTACCACTAACATGAAGTACAATATGTCACGAAAAAACAATCTCAGAATCAGCGGGATCCGTTGAAGCGTTCCAGAGTTATAACCTCATAAAATGACAGTGGTCAGAATTGCAAAAATCGGCTTGGTCATTAAGTACCAAATTGGCTCTGTCACTAAGGGGTTAAGTCCCCCTTGTTCACATCTGGCAGCTGTCAATTTGCCTCCAACACTTTTCCTTTCACTTTTCCCCATTATGTAGATAGGGGAAAAATAGTTTGGTGAATTGGAAAGCGCGGAGTTAAAATTTCACCTCACAACATAGCCTATGACGCTCTCAGGGTCCAGACGTGTGACTGTGCAAAATTTTGTGGCTGTAGCTGAGATGCCTCCAACACTTTTCATTTCACTTTTTCCCCATTATGTAGATAGGGGCAAAATTGTTTGGTGAATTGGAACGCGCGGGGTTAAAATTTCACCTCACAACGAAGCCTATGGCCCTCTCAGGGTCCAGACGTGTGACTGTGCAAAATTTTGTGGCTGTAGCTGCGACGGTGCAGATGCCAATCCCGGACATACACACACACATACACACACACATTCAGCTTTATATAGTAGATTGTTCTGCTTTTTTTAAGTTACCAAAGGATTTTTTTTATCTTTAATGTACAAATATCCCCAATTACTAGGTTTTGAAATGCATTCAAAGATTCCGAGTGTTCATTTACAGGATTAAAAGAGGAATTACATTTTAATGTTGTGTGTGTGAATTGAAATTTATTTTCAATGTCACTTCTTTCAATATAATTATTTGTGCATTCCTTTTAATAAAATATTTTTTCAGGGCTAGATTCCGTTTACATTTTTTTTAACATCCAAAAATGTCTCAAACTTATTAGAGTCACTTGTAGGGGCAAATTTTAAACCCTTCTTAAACCACTTCACGACATTTGACATACCTATACGTCATGGTCAAATGAGTTCCTGTACTATGACATTGTGATCGTGCGTGGCACAAAAGCTGCGAGGAGGTCAGATTACATGATAGCCGAGATAATGTCTTATCCGACCATGCTCGGGTGTTATCTGAGCACCAGGCAGTGCTCGTAAATTATGTTCCAGTCCCTCGGCTGCTTGTTTTGAGGCTGTTAGACATCCTCAACACATGTGATGGTTGCCTAACAAACAGGCAATCCCCGCATGTGTTCAAGTTGTCTAATGGCCATAAATAATGTAGCCACAGGGACTGGAACATAATATATGAGTACTTCCAGATGCTGGGATAACGCCTGACCGTGCTCAGATAAGATGTTTTCTGGGCACATTCGCTCCTCATCATTACTAGGTACTGTTCCACGGTTGCCACTTCCTGTAACCCTTTTATTTACAATAGCAGTAGATGTTCTAATCTTTAAAAAATTTTGTTATTTTTGATAACAACGTCTTCCTCTGTATGTTTGAAGGTAGGGAATCGGCGAGCATCACTAAAAAAGAATGACATTTTGGTAATCCTCTTTTTGTGATCTAACAAAGGTTAGACATATTTAGTAAAATGCTAAACTGTAATTTCAATAAATAGTATTAAGAGTAACCTGCTTTGCCAAGTAAACAACAGATGTATATACTAACAATTTATTTGCATAGAGAAATACCGGCGCTATCACCCTTTGATGTGCACACTTGCTGCAATAAGCGGTAAACCATCTGCTAAAGCTTGCTTCCAATTACATAAATTAAACAGATAAAAATGCAAACTGCGCTATGTATGCTTCAAAATAATCCCGACAGTTGTTGACACAAATACTAGGAGTCCTACCTAGGTGGATGGAAAGTCCAATGAGAGCCATTGAGAGCTTAAAGTTACTTTTGATAAAGCAATCCGCGAAACGCGCGTCAGGGGGCTGCCAGTCGAGCGGGGAGTGTCCTCTTGCCTCTGATATGGGTAAGTTACCATAATTTGTGACCTGACTGTGGTTCATTGTGGGGGCATATTTATGCATGTTTAGCTGCTCTACTTATTTGCTACTATGGGGTTTAACCCCTCTACATGCGCCCAGTCTACTTGAAATTTGATATCCACGTATGCCCATCTCTTTGGGACAACTGGACTTCCCCGCCCCACTGGTATACCTATGGGCTCTCCATTTGAATCTTCTCCTGTGTTATATGTGCTATGATGGCAATTGATACATTTTAATGGTATTGTTGTTTATTGTTAATAAAGTTTATATATTGGTAAACATGTGTTTTGGGATTTCTGTACTCCGGTTTTTTGTGTTTTATATGTTTTGGAGTTTCCCTACCTACCATTGTGGTGTGGTCTATGATAGTGGGGGAGTGGTATTTATATGCTCCCGGCCATTTACATGTGACAAGTCTGGTGGTTTTTGTATAGATTCTAAAGTGTGGTAAGGTAATATTCCAATCAGTGGAGACGAAGGTGATGCTTCTAGACATTATAAAGAGGTCCATAATAGAAATATGAAAGGTAAATCTTTATGGAGAATATAAAGGGTTAACCATCATTGGAGGGGTGGCAACTACAGTATCTGCATCAAATCTCTAGACCAGAGAGACGCTGAATTTTTTTAACTAAATATTCTCAAACCATCAGAACTGAATCGTGAAATTGAATTGTTTGCATTTATGGATTGAAATAGAAGTAATTGGATATGGTATATTATAGGTTATATTGTCACCATGAGTGACAACCGCCTAGAAAAGTCCATTAAAGCTATTGGAGCCGCAATCCCTGAGGAAGAATGATGACTCTTTAAAACATGTAGGATAAGTCACTCATTGATCCACTGACTGTTTTGCAGCATGTGATGTCACACCGTCTGTGGTGGATCGCTTAATTTGGACTGTGGTTAGTTGAGTGCTGCGCTACCGGACGGAGAACTGCACCTGTACCAATCATTCACATACAGAGAGACAATCAGGAAGGCATCACCTTCGTTTCCACTGATTAGAATATTACTGACCACAATACAGTAACATTGGACTCTTGATGATAGCTCTTGTAGGACTTTCTGTCCACCTAGGTAGGATTCCTAGTATATGTGTCAACAACTGTTGGGATTATTTTGAAGTGTACATAGTGCAGTTTGCATTTTTATCTGCTTAATATTCAGAACGGGACTTTGGGTTCAAAAAGTCTGCTTGTAGTTCCTTTGAACATAGGAAACCTTACCTCCACAGGCACTAAAAATCTCACCTTTCAGATAGCCCAGGTCAAATACCGGTTCACACCAGGGGTTTAGAGGTGAACAGGGCTTGGAATGAAGTGTTAGCTTTTTTATCCCTTCGGTTTATAATGAGGCCATGCCTCAATGCTCAATATGATAGGGACACGTCCCTTCTCAAGACATGGCTTTATAGATTGGTTCCATTTCACCCTTACAACTATGACAATATGGAATGCAACATTTGATCACAAGCTATTATGTTATTCAATGTATGACTTACATGCCATATTGACGGCTTAGGAGAGTTGATCCTACTGACAGAATCCCTTTAGCAGCATGTATGTGTTGGTTGAGTTTGCATACTGTTTGGTTTGCTGAGAGCTGACGATTTCTGTAGATTTTTGCCCATAAATTGTTATCATAAGGGATACCCAGACTGGCAAAACATTTCCAAAAAGCATAGCAAACAGGAAGTATATTCAATGAACTTGGCTGTGGCACAGCAGTACTGAATGGCCGACTGCTCGGATCACATCCTTCTGAAAAGGGTTGTGTCTTGTTTCATATGATGTGATACTACACTTATTAGCTCCTCTACCTTTATAATGGATATATGAAAATCTTTTGCTTTTGCTCTTACGGAGTGCCCCCAAACACAGGGCCACGAATTCTCGGTACCGGGCCTCTCTGGTTCGGTTCTGAGGCTGTCACGGTGGCTAGACCCGGTCCGCGACCCTGCTAAGGGGCGTCCAATAAAGATGGTGCAGTCTGTCAGGGGTTCGTGACGCCACCTGTGGTGTTCGGTCAGGGTGACCGATGCTGCTGTGGGGTCCGCTGGGGCGATGGAATGGCAGCTGGATGGTATACCTTCCCACAGGTGAAGTATGTCCCCAGGGCTTCCCAGTAAGGTGGATGGTGATGGTGTGAAGTGCAGGCAATAACGAGGACACAAGGTTGCAGTCTCTTTACCTCTTTACTGAAGACTTCAGGATCCTCAATCCAGAGCACATTTAACAGGGCTATCAGAGACCGGCCGGTCCGATGGGCACTTCCAGAGTTTCCTTCGCAGATGGAAATCGTTGCCTACCACTAGCGCCTGTGTGTAGTAGTCCTACCCTGCTGAGCATTCAGAATAGTCCTCACAACTGCTGTTCTCGTTCGTCGTTCTCTACAGCTCTCTCTCTCTTTAGTTCCAGATGTCGCTAGTTTCTCGTCCCCCAGTATGTTTTGGCTAGGACGCACCCGTATGACGGGAAGGCCTAGAGGTCTTCCGGGATCCTAGAGACGCCCCTCTCCCACTGTTGCCCCCTATGTTTTCTTAGGAAATTTAAGGTAGACAGCCAACCTATAATTAACTGTCCTGCGGAGTTCAAAGTAAGGCTTAGAGTCAGTTACTCCCGCGGTGTTCCGGCCACCGGCTACGCGCCTCAGTAGGATGTTGCCTCGGTCTCACGGCACGACTCCTACTGGCTCTCCTTTGTGCTTTATCTCATTTACACTGTTCCACAATATCCTTCCCTTCGTGTCTCTTTCTTAGGATACCGCCGCAAGGTAGTGCAGGCACGGTTCCTGTTGTGAATTCTGTTGTTAAGCCCCCTCCTGTGGTCATGAATGGTACTTCGGCTGGTTCTGTCCATGGGCTTCCTCTGGTGGCTGTGAGTGGAGCTGCGGCTTCTGAGGTTCCTTCCACAGGTGACGAGGTTAATTCGTTAGCTGGCTGCTTTATTTAACTCCACCTAGATCATTGCTCCATGCCACCTGTCAATGTTCCAGTATTGGTCTAGTTCGCTCCTGGATCGTTCTTGTGACCTGTCTTCCCAGCAGAAGCTAAGTTCCTGCTTGTTTTTCTCTGTTTGCTATTTTTTCTGTCCAGCTTGCTATTTTGATTTTTGTCTTGCTTGCTGGAAGCTCTGGGACGCAGAGGGAGCGCCTCCGCACCGTGAGTCGGTGCGGAGGGTCTTTTTGCGCCCTCTCCATGGTCTTTTTGTAGTTTTTTGTGCTGACCGCAAAGTTACCTTTCCTATCCTCTGTCTGTTCAGTAAGTCGGGCCTCACTTTGCTAAATCTATTTCATCTCTGTGTTTGTAATTTTCATCTTAACTCACAGTCATTATATGTGGGGGGCTGCCTGTTCCTTTGGGGAATTTCTCTGAGGCAAGGTAGGCTTTATTTTTCTATCTTTAGGGCTAGCTAGTTCCTTAGGCTGTGACGAGGCGCCTAGGGAGCGTCAGGAGCGCTCCACGGCTATTTCTAGTGTGTGTGATAGGTTTAGGGATTGCGGTCAGCAGAGTTCCCACATCTCAGAGCTTGTCCTGTATTATTAGTAACTATCAGGTCATTCCGTGTGCTCTTAACCACCAGGTCCATTATTGTCCTCACCACCAGGTCATAACAGTACAGGTGGCCGACTTGTGCTCGGGCTAAGCCCTGCTGTTCTCGTGCCAGTGGGTTGCTTTTGCCCTTGCCGGTCCCAAAGTGGCCCTGGACGCATATTTCTATGGATTTTATTTCGGATCTCCCTGTCTCCCAAAAGATGTCGGTCATTTGGGTGGTTTGTGATCGCTTCTCTAAGATGGTCCATTTGGTGTTGTGAATTCTGTGGTCAGGCTCCCTCCTGTGGTCATGAGTGGTACTTCGGCTGGTTCTGTCCATGAGCTTCCTTTGGTGGATGTGAGTGGGGCTGCGGCTTCTGAGTTTCCTTCCTCAGGTGACGAGGTTAAGTCGTTAGGTGCTGCTCTATTTAACTCCACCTAGTTCTTTGTTCCTGGCCTCCAGTCAATGTTCCAGTATTGGTCTTGCTCTCTCCTGGATCGTTCTTGTGGCCTGTCTGCCCTGCATAAGCTAAGTTCTGCTTGTGTTACTTTTGTTTGCTATTTTTTCTGTCCAGCTTGCTATATTGGTTTGTTTTGCTTGCTGGAAGCTCTGGGACGCAGAGGGAGCACCTCCGTACCGTTAGTCGGTGCGGAGGGTCTTTTTGCGCCCTCTGCGTGGTTGTTTGTAGGTTTTTGTGCTGACCGCAAAGCTATCTTTCCTATCCTCGGTCTATTCAGTAAGTCGGGCCTCACTTTGCTAAAATCTATTTAATCTCTGTGTTTGTATTTTCATCTTTACTCACAGTCATTATATGTGGGGGCTGCCTTTTCTTTGGGGAATTTCTCTGAGGCAAGGTAGGCTTATTTTTCTATCTTCAGGGCTAGCTAGTTTCTCAGGCTGTGCCCGAGGCGCCTAGGTCTGGTCAGGAGCGCTCCACGGCTACCTCTAGTGTGGTGTGATAGGATTAGGGATTGCGGTCAGCAGAGTTCCCAAGTCTCAGAGCTCGTCCTATGTTATTAGTAACTATCAGGTCATTTTCAGTGCTCTTAACCACCAGGTCCATTGTGGTTCTAAATCACCAGTTCATAACAATTTGGTACCCTTGTCTAAATTGCCTTCCTCCTCTGATTTGGTGCCGTTTTTTTTTACAGCATGTGGTTCGTTTATATGGCATTCCAGAGAACATCGTTTCGGACAGAGGTTCCCAGTTTGTTTCGAGGTTTTGGCGATCCTTTTGTGCTAGGATGGGCATTGATTTGTCTTTTTCCTCGGCTTTCCATCCTCAGACAAATGGCCAAACCGAACGTACTAATCTGTTATGTTTGCTAATGACAGGCAATCCAGAAACACAGTGTGCTTAGCGATCAGAGCGCACACAGTGATCTGACAAATACCCAAAAATACAAGAACGAGCTCTGAGACGTGGAAACTCTGTAGACTGCACACCTGATCCTATCCTAAACACAACTAAAAGCGGCTGTGGATTGCGCCTAACAACTACCTAGGCAACTCGGCACAGCCTAAGAAACTAGCTAGCCTGAAGATAGAAAAATAGGCCTTACTTGCCCCAGAGAAATTCCCCAAAGGAAAAGGCAGCCCCCCACATATAATGACTGTGAGTAAGATGAAAAGACAAAACGTAGGGATGAAATAGATTCAGCAAAGTGGGGTCCGATATTCTAGGACAGAGCGAGGACAGTAAAGCGAACTTTGCAGTCTACAAAAAACCCTAAAGCAAAACCACGCAAAGGGGGCAAAAAAAACCCACCGTGCCGAACTAACGGCACGGCGGTACACCCTTTGCGTCTCAGAGCTTCCAGCAAAACAAATGACAAGCTGGACAGAAAAAAAGCAACAAAAAAGCAAAAAGCACTTAGCTATACAGAGCAGCAGGTCACAGGAACAATCAGGAGAAGCTCAGATCCAACACTGAAACATTGACAAGGAGCAAGGATAGCAGCATCAGGCGGAGTTAAGTAATGAAGCAGTTAACGAGCTCACCAGAACACCTGAGGGAGGAAGCTCAGAAGCTGCAGTACCACTTGTGACCACAGGAGTGAATTCAGCCACAGAATTCACAACAGTACCCCCCCCTTGAGGAGGGGTCACCGAACCCTCACCAGAGCCCCCAGGCCGACCAGGATGAGCCGCATGAAAGGCACGAACAAGATCGGAAGCATGAACATCAGAGGCAAAAACCCAGGAATTATCTTCCTGAGCATAACCCTTCCATTTAACCAGATACTGGAGTTTCCGTCTAGAAACACGAGAATCCAAAATCTTCTCCACAATATACTCCAATTCCCCCTCCACCAAAACCGGGGCAGGAGGCTCAACAGATGGAACCATAGGTGCCACGTATCTCCGCAACAACGACCTATGGAATACATTATGTATGGAAAAGGAGTCTGGGAGGGCCAAACGAAAAGACACAGGATTGAGAACCTCAGAAATCCTATACGGACCAATAAAACGAGGTTTAAATTTAGGAGAGGGAACCTTCATAGGAATATGACGAGAAGATAACCAAACCAGATCCCCAACACGAAGTCGGGGACCCACACAGCGTCTGCGATTAGCGAAAAGTTGAGCTTTCTCCTGGGACAAGATCAAATTGTCCACTACCTGAGTCCAGATCTGCTGCAACCTATCCACCACAGAATCCACACCAGGACAGTCCGAAGACTCAACCTGTCCTGAAGAGAAACGAGGATGGAATCCAGAATTGCAAAAAAATGGAGAAACCAAGGTAGCCGAGCTGGCCCGATTATTAAGGGCGAACTCAGCCAACGGCAAAAAGGACACCCAATCATCCTGGTCTGCAGAAACAAAACATCTCAGATATGTTTCCAAGGTCTGATTGGTTCGTTCGGTCTGGCCATTAGTCTGAGGATGGAAAGCCGAGGAAAAGGATAGGTCAATGCCCATCCTACCACAAAAGGCTCGCCAGAACCTTGAAACAAACTGGGAACCTCTGTCAGAAACAATATTCTCAGGAATGCCATGCAAACGAACCACATGCTGAAAGAACAAAGGTACCAAATCAGAGGAGGAAGGCAATTTAGCCAAGGGCACCAGATGGACCATTTTAGAAAAGCGATCACAGACCACCCAAATGACTGACATCTTTTGAGAAACGGGAAGGTCAGAAATGAAATCCATCGAAATATGTGTCCAAGGCCTCTTTGGGACCGGCAAGGGCAAAAGCAACCCACTGGCACGAGAACAGCAGGGCTTAGCCCTAGCACAAATCCCACAGGACTGCACAAAAGTACGTACATCTCGTGACAGAGATGGCCACCAGAAGGATCTAGCCACTAACTCTCTGGTACCAAAGATTCCAGGATGACCAGCCAACACCGAACAATGAAGTTCAGAGATAAGTTTATTAGTCCACCTATCAGGGACGAACAGTTTCTCTGCTGGACAACGATCAGGTTTATTCGCCTGAAATTTTTGCAGCACCCGCCGCAAATCAGGGGAGATGGCAGACACAATGACTCCTTCCTTGAGGATACCCGCTGGCTCAGATAAACCCGGAGAGTCGGGCACAAAACTCCTAGACAGAGCATCCGCCTTCACATTTTTAGAGCCCGGAAGGTACGAAATCACAAAGTCGAAGCGGGCAAAAAATAACGACCAACGGGCCTGTCTAGGATTCAAGCGCTTGGCAGACTCGAGATAAGTCAAGTTCTTATGATCAGTCAATACCACCACGCGATGCTTAGCTCCTTCAAGCCAATGACGCCACTCCTCGAATGCCCACTTCATGGCCAGCAACTCTCGATTGCCCACATCATAATTACGCTCAGCGGGCGAAAACTTCCTGGAAAAGAAAGCACATGGTTTCATCACTGAGCAATCAGAACCTCTCTGTGACAAAACCGCCCCTGCTCCAATCTCAGAAGCATCAACCTCGACCTGGAACGGAAGAGAAACATCTGGCTGACACAACACAGGGGCAGAACAAAAACGACGCTTCAACTCCTGAAAAGCTTCCACAGCAGCAGAAGACCAATTAACCAAATCAGCACCCTTCTTGGTCAAATCGGTCAATGGTTTGGCAATGCTAGAAAAATTACAGATGAAGCGACGATAAAAATTAGCAAAGCCCAGGAACTTTTGCAGACTTTTCAGAGATGTCGGCTGAATCCAATCCTGGATGGCTTGGACCTTAACTGGATCCATCTCGATAGTAGAAGGGGTAAAGATGAACCCCAAAAATGAAACTTTCTGCACACCGAAGAGACACTTTGATCCCTTCACAAACAAAGAGTTAGCACGCAGGACCTGAAAAACCATTCTGACCTGCTTCACATGAGACTCCCAATCATCTGAGAAGATCAAAATGTCATCCAAGTAAACAATCAGGAATTTATCCAGATACTCACGGAAGATGTCATGCATAAAAGACTGAAACACAGATGGAGCATTGGCAAGTCCGAACGGCATCACTAGATACTCAAAATGACCCTCGGGCGTATTGAATGCAGTTTTCCATTCATCTCCTTGCCTGATTCTCACCAGATTATACGCACCACGAAGATCTATCTTAGTGAACCAACTAGCCCCCTTAATCCGAGCAAACAAGTCAGATAACAATGGCAAGGGATACTGAAATTTAACAGTGATCTTATTTAGAAGGCGGTAATCAATACACGGTCTTAGCGAACCATCCTTCTTGGCTACAAAGAAGAACCCTGCTCCCAGTGGTGATGACGATGGGCGAATATGTCCCTTCTCCAGGGATTCCTTCACATAACTGCGCATAGCGGCGTGTTCGGGCACGGATAAATTAAATAATCGACCTTTAGGGAATTTACTACCAGGAATCAAATTGATAGCACAATCACAATCCCTATGCGGAGGTAGAGCATCGGACTTGGGCTCTTCAAATACATCCTGATAATCAGACAAGAACTCTGGGACCTCAGAAGGGGTGGATGACGAAATCGACAAAAATGGAACATCACCATGTACCCCCTGACAACCCCAGCTGGATACCGACATGGAATTCCAATCCAATACTGGATTATGGGTTTGTAGCCATGGCAACCCCAACACGACCACATCATGCAGATTATGCAACACCAGAAAGCGAATAACTTCCTGATGTGCAGGAGCCATGCACATGGTCAGCTGGGCCCAGTATTGAGGTTTATTCTTGGCCAAAGGTGTAGCATCAATTCCTCTCAATGGAATAGGACACCGCAAAGGCTCCAAGAAAAACCCACAACGTTTAGCATAATCCAAATCCATCAGATTCAGGGCAGCGCCCGAATCCACAAACGCCATGACAGAAAACGACGACAAAGAGCATATCAAGGTAATGGACAGAAGGAATTTGGACTGTACAGTACCAATGATGGCAGACCTAGCGGACCGCTTAGTGCGCTTAGGACAATCAGAAATAGCATGAGTGGAATCACCACAGTAGAAACACAGACCATTCAGACGTCTGTATTCCTGCCGTTCAACTCTAGTCATAGTCCTATCGCACTGCATAGGCTCAGGTTTTACCTCAGGCAGTACCGCCAAATGGTGCACAGATTTACGCTCGCGCAAGCGTCGACCGATCTGAATGGCCAAAGACAAAGACTCATTCAAACCAGCAGGCATAGGAAATCCCACCATGACATCCTTAAGAGCCTCAGAGAGACCCTTTCTGAACAAAGCTGCCAGCGCAGATTCATTCCACTGAGTGAGTACTGACCATTTCCTAAATTTCTGACAATATACTTCTATATCATCCTGACCCTGGCACAAAGCCAGCAAATTTTTCTCAGCCTGATCCACTGAATTAGGCTCATCGTACAGCAATCCGAGCGCCAGGAAAAACGCATCGACACTACTCAATGCAGGGTCTCCTGGCGCAAGAGAAAATGCCCAGTCTTGAGGGTCGCCGCGCAAAAAAGAAATAATAATCAAAACCTGTTGAATAGGATTACCAGAAGAATGAGGTTTCAAGGCCAGAAATAGCTTACAATTATTTTTGAAACTTAGAAACTTAGTTCTATCTCCAAAAAACAAATCAGGAATAGGAATTCTTGGTTCTAACATAGATTTCTGATCAATAGTATCTTGAATTTTTTGTACATTTATAACGAGATTATCCATTGAAGAGCACAGACCCTGAATATCCATGTCCACACCTGTGTCCAGAATCACCCAAATGTCTAGGGGAAAAAAAAAAAGTGAACACAGAGCAGAAAAAAAAAAATGATGTCAGAACTTTTTCTTTCCCTCTATTGAGAATCATTAGTATGGCTCCTTGTACTGTTATGTTTGCTAATGACAGGTGTTATGAAGGCAATCCAGAAACACAGTGTGCTTAGCGATCAGAGCGCACACAGTGATCTGACAAATACCCAAAAATACAAGAACGAGCTCTGAGACGTGGAAACTCTGTAGACTGCACACCTGATCCTATCCTAAACACAACTAAAAGCGGCTGTGGATTGCGCCTAACAACTACCTAGGCAACTCAGCACAGCCTAAGAAACTAGCTAGCCTGAAGATAGAAAAATAGGCCTGACTTGCCCCAGAGAAATTCCCCAAAGGAAAAGGCAGCCCCCCACATATAATGACTGTGAGTAAGATGAAAAGACAAAACGTAGGGATGAAATAGATTCAGCAAAGTGGGGCCCGATATTCTAGGACAGAGCGAGGACAGTAAAGCGAACTTTGCAGTCTACAAAAAACCCTAAAGCAAAACCACGCAAAGGGGGCAAAAAAAACCACCGTGCCGAACTAACGGCACGGCGGTACACCCTTTGCGTCTCAGAGCTTCCAGCAAAACAAAAGACAAGCTGGACAGAAAAAAAGCAACAAAAAAGCAAAAAGCACTTAGCTATACAGAGCAGCAGGTCACAGGAACAATCAGGAGAAGCTCAGATCCAACACTGAAACATTGACAAGGAGCAAGGATAGCAGCATCAGGCGGAGTTAAGTAATGAAGCAGTTAACGAGCTCACCAGAACACCTGAGGGAGGAAGCTCAGAAGCTGCAGTACCACTTGTGACCACAGGAGTGAATTCAGCCACAGAATTCACAACACTAATCAGACTTTGGAAACATATCTGAGATGCTTTGTTTCTGCTGATCAGGATGATTGGGTGTCCTTTTTGCCTTTGGCTGACTTTGCCCTTAATAATCGGGCCAGCTCGGCTACTTTGGTTTCGCCGTTTTTCTGCAATTCTGGTTTCCATCCTCGTTTCTCTTCAGGGCCGGTTGAGTCTTCGGACTGTCCTGGTGTAGATACTGTTATGACCTGGTGGTGAGGACAATAATGGACCTGGTGGTTAAGAGCACACGGAATGACCTGATAGTTACTAATAATACAGGACAAGCTCTGAGACGTGGGAACTCTGCTGACCGCAATCCCTAAACCTATCACACACACTAGAAATAGCCGTGAAGCGCTCCTGACGCTCCCTAGGCGCCTCGTTACAGCCTAAGGAACTAGCTAGCCCTAAAGATAGAAAAATAAAGCCTACCTTGCCTCAGAGAAATTCCCCAAAGGAACAGGCAGCCCCCCACATATTATGACTGTGAGTTAAGATGAAAATTACAAACACAGAGATGAAATAGATTTAGCAAAGTGAGGCCCGACTTACTGAACAGACAGAGGATAGGAAAGGTAACTTTGCGGTCAGCACAAAAAACTACAAAAAGACCACGCAGAGGGCGCAAAAAGACCCTCCGCACCGACTCACGGTGCGGAGGTGCTCCCTCTGCGTCCCAGAGCTTCCAGCAAGCAAGACAAAAATCAAAATAGCAAGCTGGACAGAAAAAATAGCAAACAGAGAAAAACAAGCAGGAACTTAGCTTCTGCTGGGAAGACAGGTCACAAGAACGATCCAGGAGCGAACTAGACCAATACTGGAACATTGACAGGTGGCATGGAGCAATGATCTAAGTGGAGTTAAATAGAGCAGCCAGCTAACGAATTAACCTCGTCACCTGTGGAAGGAACCTCAGAAGCCGCAGCTCCACTCACAACCACCAGAGGAAGCCCATGGACAGAACCAGCCGAAGTACCATTCATGACCACAGGAGGGAGCTTAACAACAGAATTCACAACAGGTTCCGTAATGTTCTGTTCTGTTCACAAGGCACCTGCCAGGTTCCCACGCCTGACAGGGTCCCCCCTGTGTCTTCTCCCTGCAACACCCCCTGCCACGGGATGTTGCCTGAATCCAACCCAGTCAGCTTCTGACTAACTTCCTCCCCAACCCCTAGTTTTACCAGTGTGAGGAGTGGCCCAATAAATAAAGCCTTTTGCTCCCCCTAGTGGCCGGAGTGTGAAGTGTAAAGTGTTCTGGTGATACCTGGTCAAGAGAACTCCCCTTAATAGCAGAGTGTCATACTGCAACGACCAGATCTCTGGGGCGCTGCACTTACCTTTATAAACTTCAATTTTGCCCCAAAAGAAGTATAACAAAAGGATAGTAGTATCCAAATGGTTCAACAGTTCTGACACCTTACAAAGTGTCCACCCACTCTACAAAAACTAGCAAAGGAAAAATAAAAGGTATCATGGAATTTACACATAGGTCAGATTCCCACTGGATACAATATTGGTATTATTAATTTTCATAATGTAAAAGATACAAAACCATCAGGAATATAATAAATCAAGGAGACAGAAAAATCACACAAAGTAATATTTTTAATAAATAGTTCGGATTATAGAAATGTATTTGTTTAGCAATCAATGTTATTTTAATGAATCATGTATTTCCTGTCCTTTGTCCTTGCTTTGAATGTATTAACTGCTCGTCAATCTGTAATGTCAAACGGTTTAATTAGGTTTAACAGATAACTTATATTTCTGCTGCAATCGCTTCCGCTCAGAAGAATATTTTGTCTATGAAAAGCTTTCAAGATTTGATCCTCTTTTATGATGGTCTTTTACGTTTAACAGTTTCTGGGGCTTTTTTTTCTACTAATCTCAATTATCTTGTGGCATAATTGAGATCCCTCCTTCTGTAAGTCAGCAGAAAATCTGCTGATACCGGCAAGTGTAGTAAAATGTGATTACAATATCAACAAAAGTAAGAACAGAATTTCATGTAAAAAAGAAAAACATTGCCAAACGGTACTTCTCTAAAGGTACTGTCACACTAGACGATATCGCTAGCGATCCGTGACGTTGCAGCGTCCTCGCTAGCGATATCGTCCAGTGTGACAGGCAGCAGCGATCAGGCCCCTGCTGGGAGATCGCTGGTCGGGGAAGAAAGTCCAGAACTTTATTTCGTCGCTGGACTCCCTGCAGACATCGCTGAATCGGCGTGTGTGACACCGATTCAGCGATGTCTTTGCTGGTAACCAGGGTAAACATCGGGTAACTAAGCGCAGGGCCGCGCTTAGTAACCCGATGTTTACCCTGGTTACCAGCGTAAAAAAACAAACAGTACATACTTACATTCAGCTGTCTGTCCCTTGCCGTCTGGTTCCTGCAATGACTGCTGGCCGTAAAGTGAAAGCAGAGCACAGCCACAGCGGTGAGTCACCGCTGTGTGACTCACCGCTGTGCTGTGCTTTCACTTTCACTTTACGGCCAGCAGTCAGTGCAGGAACCAGACGGCAAGGGACAGACAGCTGAATGTAAGTATGTACTGTTTGTTTTTTTACGCTGGTAACCAGGGTAAACATCGGGTTACTAAGCGCGGCCCTGCGCTTAATTACCCGATGTTTACCCTGGTTACCGGGGACCTCGGGATCGTTGGTCGCTGGAGAGCTGTCTGTGTGACAGCTCTCCAGCGACCAAACAGCGACGCTGCAGCGATCCGGATCGTTGTCGGTATCGCTGCAGCGTCGCTTAGTGTGACGGTACCTTTAAGACATCAGCCTAAAAAAAATTGAAATCTAATGCTAAATTCAATGCATCTGAACAAATTAACCAGCAAGTCTCAGAACACTTTGGAAAACAACCTTTAGGTACAGTAGGTTGATATCCACCTTCTGGATCAGGCTGATACTTAATTTTCCTCCGTCACTGCAACTTTCTCTCTGCATGAATATTTTGGGCCATAAAGTGTTTTTACCAAGGTTTCAAGTTGTCCTCTGTCATGATAGTGATAATTTACTGATCGCTAGGGATATGATTACTAGGACCCCAATTATCTTGAGGACAGGGTTCTACATGGAGTAGTAGAGCATGTGCTATGGGACTGCTGGACATAGCCGAGCGTAGTTTGACCGGTATCATAATAGGGCCAAATAGGGTTCTATGTTTGTAGACCTGAAAGCCATCTGCCATACATACAAGTCAGAAGATGGTGCATGGAGCAGGCTCACAGGGTAAGCCCACCCCATATTCGATGGGTGATGGCTGTGTCTTATAGCCAGGACATACCTCTAACAATGGAGCAGAGCTCTGTCCGCAATTGCTAACCTGTTAAATGCCAACGTCAAATTCTGATAGCAGGATGTAAAAAGTGTTGGCATGGGGGCATGTCATTCTATGCGCCCTTTGCTGCGCCCATGAAGAGATCGCCGGTGGGTTGTTTTGACAGCCAGGGATTTATTGATGACCTCTGTGCTTGTCATTATGGAGCTTCCATTTGAAGCCCTGCCGGTGGTGGGCTTCAAAGAAGACTGGGACTTTATTATACACGGCTATGCTGTGATATTGCTGTATACAGTACAGGCGATCAGTCGATGACAGCTGTCCCCTAAAGGGATTTATAATAACAAGAAAAACTGAAAAAAAAAGTTTCAAAAAATAAAAAGGTAAGTGCAATGTCTCTCCGCAATAATACATTTTCCTTCTTTAGGTCATATACTATGTTTTTCATACACCACATGGTTGCGGTTTCGTACTATTTTTTATCTCACGTACATCCTCTCTAAACCTCTGTGCTTTGCTCAATGTTCTTATACTGCAATCTTTGTACTTGATGCTGCGCTCTAACTCTTGTGCCATATCACATTTTCTTATGTTATAAAGATTTATACTATGTTATACGGTAAACGTCCCCACTGGAATCCCTTTTGAGTTTTTTTGTGATCTTATTTGAGGAGTTTGGATGCCTTGTCTCCACATTATGAGCTATACGATCTGATGTTCCAATTATGTTTATCAATTAATATTTTATGTATTCAACCTTTTATGTATTTTATTATTTTTCATGATATGTTTGTTCATTTTCTTCTATCACTAATTGTGGCATATGTATTTTTTTTCCAGTAAATTGATGAAGTTCTACAGATTGGACCAAAAAAATGTGCTTGTTCTGAATTGCTATCATGCAATAAATTTCATCTAATCATCTTACTGGAGTACCAAGTTCATTTTCATTCCATTAATCTCAAAAACTAGGATCAAATCTTCTCAGTGTTTTTATAACCACAACTCTCACATGGAGTATAATCACAATGGGAAACTTGCCCCTTTCATGTACATCCAAAAAGGCCTTGCAGAAATACATGCATATGTTACAGAAACAAAAGTCAGTGAAACTTCTGCAACAAATCTGCCATATAGCTGTGTGCATGTGTCTGTTAGGTGTCGAGTTCCCGCTTCTGCACAAGGGGAATCTCGAGCCATCTCCGCTGCGGTCTCCCATTCTTATCCAGCCGCAGTGGAGTCTGCTCAGCAGAGACGTCGGTCCCAGCGTCTTCCTCAGTCTCACTCTGTACAAAGAGTTACTGCTGCTTTTCCTGCTTCTGCCATTGAAGTCAGCGTTGGGCAGCGGCGAGCAGATACTTTTGGGGCTAAGTCCTGCTTTTCTCTTTCTGAGCATGCCCAGGGCAAGATCTCCCATTGGAGATCGAGGGTCACATGCTCAGGTACTGCAGCACATCCCATTGGTCCTCCAGGAAGGCCCTGAAAGGGCAAAACTTTGGTAGCAGCTTCCCATTGGTCCTTTATTGGAAGGTCCTGAACGTGCTGCAACTATATAAGCTGCGCATGACCGCACGGCCATGCGCTAGTGTACATTTGTAAATGTGTGTGTGTTGTGAGTGAAAGTCGCTCTTTAAATAACCCTCCCTATTGGATGACTGTTCGTGGAAGGTGTATGTTTGCTATCTAGCGCCCGACTTAGCCATCAGCATGTAAACACACAATACAGCGTCTTATTGCTGTGACCGCCAGTGCGGCGCCTTGTGCTTTCACAGCGCTTTCTTGACCCAAGCTTGGGTGGTTAGTGGCGTTCACCAGTGCGGCACTGCATGCACTCTCGTGCTTCTATTGCTGTCACTCTGACACCTCAGTAGCGGTGTCGAGCGCATGAGGTCTATGTACTCAAATCCTGTGTCTTGGGATTGAGTTCTGAGACTCGTTGCTTGCGCTCTTGGTGCGGTACCACGGCCCTGTGACTTAACAGGGTTCGCTTCCTTCACACAGGGTGAGGTTAGCCCATGTGTGTATTCACTTTGTACCGCCATATAGTCCGTCATTACTTGGCAGCAGGTTCCATCTCTGCACGGTGGACCCCGGGCTGCGAACGCACCATACTCTATCTGTCTTATTATTTGGTGCGTTCCGCTAGCCCTAACATTACACTAGCGCCAGGGTCTGGCTAGTAATGACGGACAAACAGCAATCCTTGCGGTATATCCAGCAGCTGGAGGGTAGGTTGGCGGCTCTCGAGAGCTCAACCTCAGCTGTGGATGTTACCGCAGTTGCTGTACAGGCTGCTAGCGTGGCTGCAGCAACCTTGTCCATTGCCACCCGTGTTCCGACATTATCTCGCCTCCCGCTGCCAGAAAAATTTTCTGGTGACAGCAAATTTTGTAGGGGATTCGTGAGTCAGTGCTCTTTTCACCTCGAGCTCCTGGCTGCACGTTTTCCCACAGAGCGGGCTAAGGTGGGATTTATAGTGTCTCTCTTGTCGGACAGGGCATTGGAATGGGCTACGCCGCTGTGGGAGCGTGGCGATCATGTGGTGCAGAGTGCTCCGCTGTTCCTGAGCACTCTGAAACAGGTCTTTTTAGGACCTCAAGTCACCCATGATACTGCGCTCCAACTGCTGGCATTAACTCAGGGTGAGTCCTTGGTCAGTCATTTTGCCGTCCAATTCCGCACTTTAGCTTCTGAGCTGGACTGGTCGGATAAAGCCCTTATCCCCATATTCTGGAGGGGCCTGGCTGATCACGTTAAGGACGCTCTGGCCACTAGGGAGATTCCTGCCACACTGGAGGAGTTAATAACTGTCTCCACTCGAATTGACCTCCGTTTTAACGAGCGGAGGTTAGAGCGAGCCCAGTGTAGGCAGAGGTTTCGGCTGGCTCCTACCTTCGCCAAACCTCTGGAATCTCCGGTCCTGGTTCCTGAGTTACATGAGGCCATGGTAGTGTCACAAGCGGGGTCTAAGTTCCGGACTGCTTGTGCACTCAAGGTCTGTCATGTTTGCCAGCAGTCAGGACATCTAGCCACCAGATGTCCTCAGCGGTCGAGGAAACGTCAGCATCTAGTGGTAGTAGGTGGAGGTACACTAGACACGGCGATGTTTGCCTCTAAATTGTCCTTTAAGGGGACAATTATTATAGGCTCATTCTCCCACTCGGTAGAGCTCTGCGTGGATTCTGGGGCGGAGGGCAATTTTATGTCTTCTGCCTTCGCCCAACATCACGCAATACCCCTGGTTATGCTAGCTCAACCAGTAACGGTACGAGTGGTGAATGGGTCGACACTGCCCTCACAGATAACACACCAGACCATCCCTTTTACTCTGTCCATGTCGCCATCTCATCAGGAGATTATATCTCTGCTCGTCATTCCTGAGGGAATTGATGAGGTCCTGTTGGGAATACCTTGGCTACGGTACCACTCTCCTCATATCGAGTGGTCTTCAGGCAGAATTCTGGGATGGGGCGAATCTTGTGGGGGTAGGTGTCAGAGGGAGTGCGTTCAGGTTGCTACTATAGAGGTACCCGCAGATCTATCCTCTCTCCCCAAGCAGTATTGGTCTTATGCAGACGTGTTCTCCAAAAAGGCGGCGGAGATCCTTCCGCCCCATCGCCCCTATGACTGTCCGATTGATCTCTTGCCTGGTGCTGCGCCTCCCCGGGGTCGAGTCTATCCGTTATCTCTCCCGGAGACGGAGGCAATGTCACAGTACATCCAGGAAAATCTGGCAAGAGGATTCATTAGGAAGTCAGTGTCACCTGCTGGGGCAGGGTTCTTCTTCGTGCAGAAGAAGAATGGGGAATTGCGTCCATGCATATACTACAGGGGTCTTAACGCCATCACCGTTAAGAATAAGTATCCTTTGCCCTTGATATCTGAGCTCTTCGATAGGCTTCGGGGAGCAAGGGTATTTACTAAATTAGATCTGCGGGGTGCTTACAACCTGATTCGCATCCGTGAGGGGGACGAATGGAAGACGGCTTTTAACACCAGGGATGGGCACTATGAATATCTGGTGATGCCCTTTGGGCTCTGTAATGCCCCAGCCGTTTTCCAAGACTTTGTGAACGACATCTTCCGGGATATGCTTTCCACCTCGGTCGTAGTCTATCTGGATGATATTCTCATCTACTCTCCAGATATTGACTCCCACCGGAGGGATGTTTGCAAAGTCTTCGACCTCCTACGGGCAAACTCCCTCTATGCCAAGTTGGAGAAGTGTATGTTCGAGCAGGAGTCCTTACCTTTCCTAGGCTACATCATCTCTGCCCAGGGATTGGCTATGGATCCTGCCAAACTACAGGCTGTGATGGACTGGTAGGAACCCCATTCTCTTAAAGCGGTGCAGCGCTTTATGGGGTTCATTAATTATTATCGCCAGTTCATTCCGCACTTCTCAACTTTGGTAGCTCCCTTGGTTGCCCTCACCAAGAAGGGGGCAAATCCCAAATTGTGGTCTGAGGAGGTCTCCAAGGCCTTTAACTCCATAAAGTCACACTTCGCTAGCGCTCCCATCCTACATCGCCCCGATGTTGATAAGCCATTTATCATGGAGGTGGATGCCTCTTCTGTTGGTGCTGGAGCAGTCCTCTTCCAAAAGGATGCTCAAGGTCGGAAGCATCCTTGCTTCTTCTTTTCTAAGATCTTCTCACCAGCAGAGAGGAATTATTCCATCGGGGACAGGGAGTTGCTAGCCATGAAGTTGGCTTTCTCGGAGTGGAGACATCTCTTGGAGGGAGCACGTTTTCCCTTCCAAGTCTTCACAGACCATAAAAATTTGGTGTACCTGCAGACAGCCCAGCGGTTGAATTCTCACCAGGCCAGATGGTCCTTATTCTTCTCCCGGTTTCATTTCACCCTCCATTTTCATTCTGGGGAGAAGAACATTCAGGCCGACGCTCTCTCTCGCTCCGTTGTGTCATCTGCGGAGGAGGAAGAGGAGCCTCGGCTTATTGTCCCCACCGAGAGCTTGAGAACTGTGGCCCCGATTTCGCTAGAGTCTGTGCCTCCGGGCAAGACTTTTGTACCATCCAGTTTGCGACCGGAGGTTCTCTCTTGGGCACACTCGTCCAGGGTGGGTGGACATTTTGGTTCCAAAAGGACATCTGAGTTACTGGCGAGGACATACTGGTGGCCGCATATGGCTCGTGATGTCGCAGAATATGTTCGGGCGTGTGTCTCTTGCACCAAGAACAAGTCCCCTCGGCAACGGCCAGCTGGTTTGCTTTACCCTCTGCCGGTGGCGGACAGGCCCTGGGAGATGGTCGGGATGGACTTTGTGGTGGGCTTACCCAAGTCTCGTAACTGCACCATTATCTGGGTGATCACCGACCATTTTTCCAAAATGGTGCACTTGGTGCCTCTTCCACAGCTACCTTCTGCACGGGCGTTGGCTGTCTTGTTCATCAAACATATCTTTCGCCTACATGGTATGCCAGACAAAATTGTTAGTGACCGGGGTCCCCAGTTTGCGTCTCGATTCTGGAGAGAGCTTTGTCGTCTACTCAGTATTGAGTTGAATCTCTCTTCGGCATATCATCCCGAGACGAATGGGTTGGTAGAGAGGGCCAACCAGACCTTGGTCACATATTTACGACATTTTGTTTCTGCCAGGCAGGATGACTGGGCATCCTTGCTACCGTGGGCAGAGTTTGCACTTAACAATGCCGTAGCCGACTCCACCGGTCAGACTCCATTCCTCCTAAATTACGGCCAGCATCCGCGTGTCCCTGTGCCCATGCCTGTGTCTTCTGCTGACTCCAGGGTGGCAGACTGGGCTGTGGAGGCACGGGACATTTGGGACCGCACTCAGGATGCCATTCGGGCCTCCAAGGAGAGAATGAGGTCCTCCGCCGATGCTCATCGGTGTCCCGCTCCGACCTTTGCTCCTGGTGACTTAGTGTGGCTCTCCGCCCGTAACATCAGGCTGCGTGTTGAGTCCACTAAGTTTGCACCTCACTACTTGGGTCCCTTCAAGGTCCTTGAACAGGTTAACTCTGCGGTCTACCGTCTGGCCCTTCCTCCACGCTTGGGTATCACCGACACCTTTCATGTGTCCCTCTTGAAACCCGTATACATGTCCCGGTTTTCCGAGTCATCTGCCGGGACATCGGGTTCATCTACGGACGATTACGAGGTGAACGCTATTTTGGGGTGCAAGGTGGTACGTGGCAAAAAGTTCTATCTGGTGGATTGGAAGGGTTATGGCCCAGAGGACAGGTCATGGGAGCCTGCTGAAAACATTCGGGCCCCACAGCTCATTGCTGCCTTCGAGCGTAGCGAGGTCCAAGGAGGGGGGGTCCTAGGAGGGGGGGGGTAATGTTAGGTGTTGAGTTCCCGCTTCTGCACAAGGGGAATCTCTAGCCATCTCCGCTGCGGTCTCCCATTCTTATCCAGCCGCAGTGGAGTCTGCTCAGCAGAGACGTCAGTCCCAGCGTCTTGCTCAGTCTCACTCTGTACAAAGAGTTACTGCTGCTTTTCCTGCTTCTGCCATTGAAGTCAGTGTTGGGCAGCGGCGAGCAGATGCTTTTGGGGCTAAGTCCTGCTTTTCTCTTTCTGAGCATGCCCAGGGCAAGATCTCCCATTGGAGATTGAGGGTCACATGCTCAGGTACTGCAGCACATCCCATTGGTCCTCCAGGAAGGTCCTGAAAGGGCAAAACTTTGGTAGCAGCTTCCCATTGGTCCTTTATTGGAAGGTCCTGAATGTGCTGCAACTATATAAGCTGCGCATGACCGCACGGCCATGCGCTAGTGTACATTTGTAAATGTGTGTGTGTTGTGAGTGAAAGTCGCTCTTTAAATAACCCTCCCTATTGGATGACTGTTCGCGGAAGGTGTATGTTTGCTATCTAGCGCCCGACTTAGCCATCAGCACGTAAACACACAATACAGCGTCTTATTGCTGTGACCGCCAGTGCAGCGCCTTGTGCTTTCACAGCGCTTTCCTGACCCAAGCTTGGGTGGTTAGTGGCGTTCGCCAGTGCGGCACTGCATGCACTCTCGTGCTTCTATTGCTGTCACTCTGACACCTCAGTAGCGGTGTCGAGCGCATGAGGTCTATGTACTCAAATCCTGTGTCTTGGGATTTAGTTCTGAGACTCGTTGCTTGCGCTCTTGGTGCAGTACCACGGCCCTGTGACGTAACAGGGTTCGCTTCCTTCACACAGGGTGAGGTTAGCCCATGTGTGTATTCACTTTGTACTGCCATATAGTCCGTCATTACTTGGCAGCAGGTTCCATCTCTGCACGGTGGACCCCGGGCTGCGAACGCACCATACTCTATCTGTCTTATTATTTGGTGCGTTCCGCTAGCCCTAACAGTGTCAAATCATTATTTTAGACAACATATTTAATCTATGAACACCACTTCTCAACTTTGGTGCTAAGATTTGAAGGGGTGGTCCAAAACTAACATTTATTTTAATCCTTCATGGATGTCTATTTAATGTCATAATCCATTCTCTTTTTTTATATAGTTTAATTAAAAACTAATAGTTTAATTAAAAACCTACCTCCTTTTTAATGTTGCTTTTTTTTTAGATTTCCCAGCTCATGCTGGGAAACTAAAATGAGACGTCATCAGGGGGCAGAGGCTGGGGTCATTAATAATAATAATCTTTATTTGTTTTATATAGCGCTAACATATTCCGCAGCGCTTTACAGTTTTTTGCACACATTATCATCACTGTCCCCGATGGGGCTCACAATCTAAATTCCCTATCAGTATGTCTTTGGAATGTGGGAGGAAACCGGTGTACCCGTAGGAAACCCACGCAAACACGGGGAGAACATACAAACTCCTTGGAGATGTTGTCCAAGGTGGGATTAGAACCCAGGACCCCAGCGCTGCAAGGCTGCAGTACTATCCACTGAGCCACCGTCGCCACAGCCTCTGACCCACCCTGAAGCAAAGCGTCAACAGTGACATCACTTGCAGAGCCAGGGCTGGTCTCTTCATGCAAGGTTTTCTCATAACAAAGTGCACTGCACACTGACAGTGCACTCTTTTGCCAGCTCATCACTTCTCTTCAGATCCAGCGAGGGAGTGCACTGTCATTGCATATTCAAAATAATATTACAGTGTCAAGATTCTACTTAGCATATGTCAGAATTGAGAACAGACACATGCTTAGTACATCAGGGACAAGCCAGTCCATGAAACAGACATCGCTGATGATGCTTCATTTCTTGGTGGTGAAGAAGCAGTGGCAGTGACTTGTTTGAGTATGGCAGCATGGCTTAGGGTCTTTCAAATGAGGTGTCATGAAACGGGAAGAAGTTAAAAAAATAAAGCAGTTAGATAGCAAAGTGAGGGAATGATAGGGATTGTTTTATTGAAAATTCTTAAAAAAGAAATTAGAGTATTACTAGTGATGTGAGAGCACTAAAATACTCAGATGCTCTTTACAAGTATAGTGTGAGGCAAAGGGAAATCCGATCTTTTTCCAGCAGACCCTACAAGGAGATCTGGGGGGCAGTGAAAATGTTGAAATGGATGGAAAAAGTGCTGAATTAGGGAAGAAAAACATGGGGAAACCCCTACGAGCATTTCTGACTCCAAGATCATTGATGAGAGCAATGGTGTCACACTTTTACAATACTTTAAGGACTAACAATAAAACATTCAAAATAGAAAAGAAATTGGAGTTTACAGAAAAATAATATTAAAAAAACATTCTTTCCTGTTTAATGACTTGTATATAAAGCAAAATTAAAAGAAGAATTAGAAAAAATAAACATTTAAGTAAACCAAAATTGAAATTTGTATTTAAAAATTGGAAATGTCAATGTAATTTATGAAGGAAACAAGAACTGTGAAAAATTAGATGGAAGAGGGATACAGATATAGCCTGAATTAGACATAAAAGAGGGTCTCATGCACACTCTGTTCAAATTATCATGTAGTGATATTCCGAGAATCATAAAGGCTATGCTCTAAGTTCACAACCTGCCAAAAATTACAAGCAGGGTCATCCAAAGAACCTTCAAGGCACCAACTGGGGTAACTCATTCAAGTAATTTGAGCAAAGTGTAGTTGTGATACTCATACACTCATAAAAACTCTGCCCGCAGTGCAAAGCCTCCCAAAAATTACAAGAAGGGTCATCCATACACCCTTGAAAGCACCAACTGGAATGCCTCCTTCAAATATTAGGAAAGTGTAGTTGTGGTATTTCTACACTCATAAAGGATCTACACACAGTGCAAAGTCAGAAACAAGTACAGGAAGTGTCACCCACACACCTATGAAGGCAACAACTGGAGGACCTCATTCAAACATTGAAGATTAAAAACACTTTATGTTCTGCTGTCATTTGGTGGTGTGGAAAAGTTGGGCTAATCCAGGCTTTGTTTATTTTTATCAAAATGAGCCTATCGGCAATTTACAATGACAGATGTTGGGTGTCGAGTTCTCGCTGCTGCACAGGGGGAATCTCAAACCATGTCCTCTGCAGTCTCCCTTTCTTCCCCAGCCTTAGATGAGTCTGTTCAGTAGAAACGTCGGTCCTAGTATCTTGCTGAAGCTGATACTGTGCATCTGGTTACTGCTGCCGTCCCAGGTCCAGCTATTGTAACAAGCATTAATCAACGTTGAGCAGATGCTCCAGGGACTAAGGGTACCGTCACACTATACGATTTACCTACGATCATGACCAGCGATATGACCTGGCCGTGATCGTAGGTAAATCGTGGTGTGGTCGCTGGGGAGCTGTCACACAGACAGCTCTCCAGCGACCAACGATGCCGAAGTCCCCGGGTAACCAGGGTAAACATCGGGTTACTAAGCGCAGGACCGCGCTTAGTAACCCGATGTTTACCCTGGTTACCAGCGTAAAAAAAACAAACAGCACATGCTTACATTCCGGTGTCCGTCAGGTCCCTTGCCGTCTGCTTCCCGCACTCACTGACTGCCGGCCGTAAAGTGAAAGTGAAAGCACAGCACAGCGGTGACGTCACCGCTGTGCTCTGCTTTCACTTTACGGCCGGCAGTCACTGAGTGCGGGAAGCAGACGGCAAGGGACCTGACGGACACTGGAATGTAAGTATGTGCGGTTTGTTTTTTTTTAGTTTTACGCTTGTAACCAGGGTAAACATCGGGTTACTAAGCGCGGCCCTGCGCTTAGTAACCCGATGTTTACCCTGGTTACAAGCGAACGCATCGCTAGATTGCATCGCTAGATGGTTGTCACACACACCGATCTAGCGATGACAGCGGGAGATCCAGCGACGAAAGAAAGTTCTAAACGATCTGCTACGACGTACGATTCTCAGCAGGATCCCTGATCGCTGCTGCGTGTCAGACACAGCGATATCGTAATGATATCGCTGGAACGTCACGAATCGTACCGTCGTAGCGATCGAAATGGCAGTGTGTGACGGTACCCTAAGTCCTGCTTTTTGTCTACTGAGCATGCCGATGGAATGACCTCTCATTGGAAGTCGGAAGTCAGATGCACAGGTCCTAAAGCAGCTGTGATTGGACCACTGGGAAGGTCCCAGAAGGCTGCAACTATAAAAGGTTTGCATGACCGCTTGACCATGCGCTAGTATAACCTCAAAACGTGGTGTGTATGGATGCATGTATGTTCTGGTGAAAGCTCCTAATTGATCCCCCTCCCTAGTGTTGTTGATTGAGTGTGGGTGTTTGGAGCAGACTAGCGCCAGTTGTGCCATCCAGCACAAAGCACGTTAGTTACAGCATCATAAACAGCATTTGTGAGAAAGGTGCCATGCGCAACTAGTGCACTGTCCTGACCCTAGTTAGGGCAGTTAGTGGAGTCCACCAGAGCTGTGCTGCGCACACTCAGTGCGCTAAATTTATTACTATTAGTTGTTAGTTGTTCCCTGCCACCGCAGTTACTGCGCCGAGCGCTAGTGGGTCTAGAGGGACTCTAACCCTGTGTCCTTTGGTCAGAGTCCTGTGACCAAACACTAGCGTTTACTCTGCTGTATGCAAGCCTTGTGATGCAACACGGTTCGCCTCTTTACATACCGGGTGAAGCTAACCCGTGTGTGCTCACATCATATCGCCATAAACTGTCCACCATTACCGAACAGCAGGTGTCATCTCTGCAAGGTGGACCCCGGGCTGCAAACGCACCTTATAGCTTCCTTAATATTATTTGGTGTGTTCCACCAGCCGTAACAGGCGAAAGTGTGTCTCTTATGACTTGGTATGAGCAAACCCAAATGGAAAGTTCAGGGTTCATACCGAACAACCAGTGTTCGGTACCGAACCCCGAACACGGACTTTTTACTGTATGACCAGTTTCCCAGAGCCAATTAACAAGCTTTTAGACTGGGGACACTCACGGAGCCATCACAGCCATGCCAAGCATTAGCCTGATTGTTATTGGACTGCGCTCTACATGACCCAGTCTGCATAAAGGTACAATCACAAATGCCACTGCCATTATGCCATAATTAGTGTAGGAATTGGATGCAGCTGGAGTGAGGGACAGATAACTGCACAGTCTGCAATAAAAATGCTATGTGTACTCTGCAACCCATATTGGTAGGAATATTGTCCTTTAGGCCACTGTGTGTACTCTGCATCCCCCACCTACTAGAGTACTATCCTTTTTGCAACTGGGCGTACTCTGCACTACCCTGACAGAATGATCACATCCTCTCCCTACATCAGCTACACCACCACCACCATCAGCAGCTGCAACAACAGCACCACCACGTCCACATCCCTTATTTGATGCTCTCATTTTTGGAAGTCCATTTTCTATGATGAAAGAGTAGAATTATTTATTTGCAGCAGTACAAGAAAAAAACACAGTTTCCTGAGAAATTATTTATTTTGCTTAGAAATGGCAACTAGATGGCTGATGCCAATTATTTATTTCCCAGACTATCAAAACACAAACACCAGTCAAGAGAAATTTTGGGGGCCTAGAAATGGCAAATAGACTAAGTCTAAGCCAATTATTTATTTCCCACGCTAATAAAAAAAAACACACCAGTCAAGAAAAGTTATTTTTGGGTCCTATAAATCGCAATTAGAAGGCTAATGCTAAATATTTATTTATGAGACTAATAAAAAACACCATTCGAATAAAATATTTTTGGGGCCTTGAAATGGTAACAAGACGGCAGATGCCATATATTGATTTGCAAAACTACTAGAAAGCACACAGCGGTCCCGAAAATGTATTTAACTGCCCTATTTATGGCAATGAGAAGGCTGATGCTAATTATTTATTTCTCAGACGTCTAGAAAACACACAGCTGCTTAAATTAACAGAACTACCACAGGCAGGGAATTCGGCGTACACATAGCAGCTAAAAGACATTATTCTCACAGGCAGGAGGGTGCAGAGTATACACAGCGGCTTAAAGGACCATACTCCCACAGGTGTGGGCGTGCATAGTACTTACTGCGGTTTAAAGGACAGTATTCCCAAAGACAGGGGGCTGCAGAGTACACATATCAGCTTAAAGGACAAAACTCCCACATATATTGGTGCATAGTACAGACAGTGGCTTAAAAAACAGCACTCTCACAGATATGGGTGCAGTGTATACACAGCGGCTATTAGCACAGTACTAATGTGGCACCCCAGGAGTTCGGGTACCACAGTAGTGCTGCCTTCCTCTCGGGGAGGGTAGTGCTATGTCTGGAGACAAGTGAGATTCCCTCTGGTAGGTTATCACACACACAACACCTTCCAAGTCCAGGCCAGGAGGGGGAGCTCAAAACCCTGCTTTAGGGTATCTTCCCTGGATAAAGATCCTGGTTTGGAGGAGGAGTGAGTTCAGTTAGTACAGACAGTCTGTGTGCGAGGACAGACAGGGACGGAGCACAGTGTAGAAACAGAACTCCAGCAGGCCATGAGTAGGCCCCAGGGAATTAGTGGGCAGAGAATCTGGGAACCGGGTGCCTGAGGCTTATGTGGATTATAATACACAGAGCAGAACCAGAGGGCATTGAATTACATGGACTTTGCCCATATTTACCTGTGGCACAGCAGCACCTTGGAGCCTGGAGTCACCGTGAAAGGACCCCAGTAGGCACGGCTCATGCTGCCTGCCATACAGATACCTGTCCCAGTACAGGAGAATGAATAAGGACCTTGTTTGAGACACTTAGTGGACTTAGCAGGGACCCCAGAGACAGTGAGCACAGAGTGGAAGGCCCTACCTGACCTACCCAAGGGACCCCGCTTGCCTCTGGAGCGCCCGGACTTCTAACCTACCTGTTGCTGGTACCCTGGACTGTGGCCTGTCACCCACAAGTAAACCAGGTAAAGACTTATCACTTGTCTTCACTGGCCATATCATCTATGCCACACACCATAGGACCCCTGGGGACCCCTCTTCACCTTTGGCAAGTGTAACATCTGGGCTGCCGCAACATCCCCCAGGGGACACCTTTAATGCAGCGTTGGTCCCCAATACTGAGCGAACCCCACAGGTGGCGTTACAACAAACTTTGAACCTTTAACCCCCTTTAACATTGATGCCCAGGGCCACGGACCGGGTCGCAGCCACCGTGACATCCCCCTTTGTGACTGGGCCCGATACTGAGTATCCCACTGCCCTATGGGCACGTCACTAACACAGTACTACCACAGATATGGGGTGCAGAGTGGACACAGCTGCGTAAGGGACAGTACTGACACAAATATGGGTTGCAGAGTACACACAGCCTTTCTTTTTAGAGTGTGCACTCACTATCTGTCCCTCGCTCCAGATGAATCCTATCCCTGCACTAATGAGAGCATAATTGCGGCAGCACTCATGAAGCGGACTTCATACAGGATATGTCACGTGTTGCGCGGGCCAGTCACAGCCATACCAAAACCTGACATGGCTGCGATGGCTCTGTAAGTGCACACAGTCTCAAAGCTTGATGCTTAAAACCCAAATATGAAACCAGACATACAATATAAAGTCTATGTTTAGAGTTTGGTGCCAGACACTAGATGTCTGGTACGATCCCCAAATTTTCCCATTCGCTTTTCTCATTACTATCTATGGGTTCGCTCATCTCCAGTTATGTCCCTCCTGGCCACACTAATAACCCACTCAGACAAGACGATATTGGCAGGGCAGCACAACACCTCCAAGGCATAAGAGGACAGGTCATGTTAGGTGTCCAGCTTTGAGACCCAATAGTTGAAGGTCGCAAATGAATAAGGGAGTATGCTGGATTTGTCAGCAAGGTAATGCTTGACCATCTTTAAAAACTTTTCCCTCCTTGTCAGAAATACCCAGACATCAGGGCCAAGACACTGGGAGGGTGTCAAGATATTGGCCCAGGTCTTTGACAGTGTGCCACTGCCTCTGCTGTACCTGTGTGTGTCTCCCTCACCTCTCCTCCTTGGTTGGGCAAGGATGTCTGCTCCGTGCTGTTAATATTGTCTGTTGGGAATTTTTTCAACACGTTTTCCACAATCGCCTTCTAGCATAGCACCATTTTGCTAGATCTCAGCTCTTCAAGAACGAGATATGCAAAGTTCTCCTTGCAGCATGACTCTAGAAGGGTTAACAACCAGTACTCTTTTTTGGACAAGATTAATATAACTTGATGGTCATGGGAAAGACAGTGGTACATAAAGACTGCCTTATGTGCCTAGCTCCCTACAGTTAACTCTTCCCTGTCTCTACCATGATGACAGCTCTCCACCTCTTCCTACTCCCTCTCTAACTCCTCTTTCTCATTCTCAGCCTATCCATGTACAGTAGAAAAGATGGGAAGCAGCTTGTCTGGGTACTAGCATTTTATTGCACTAGCAAGCAGCTCCTGTTCTTCCTTAGCCTCCACATTCTCATTATTATCCAATCTTTGCTGATCAGATAACATGAGGCAAGGGTTGGAGGTATCTCCCTGTCTCGTGTACTCCTGCATCTCACAACTGGTCCGCATGCAAAGAATTATGTTTAATTGTGAGCAGCAACTGTTTAGGGAGGCTCAGAAGCAGGATCATTGCTCTGATTATGGCATCTTCGCCGCTCACCATCCTTGTGGAGTCCTCAAAGTCTTTGAGCACCAAACAAACATCAGATATTCATGCCCAATCTTCAGTTGTTATTTGCAGAGGATTTTCCAGTATACGATATGCTAAATTCAATGGTGTCGTTCAAAAGTACAGCTCGTTCTGAAAAATACAAGCCCTCACATGTTCATATTGACGGAAAAGTAAAAAAAAGTTATGGCTCTGGGAAAAAGGGGAGCAAAAAAAACGAAAATGCAAAAACGGAATATGGCCCGGGGATTAACCCCTTCATGACCCAGCCTATTTTGACCTTAAAGACCTTGGCATTTTTTGCAATTCTGACCAGTATCCCTTTATGAGGTAATAACTCAGGAACGTTTCCACGGATCCTAGCGGTTCTGAGATTGTTTTTTCGTGACATATTGGGCTTCATGTTAGTGGTAAATTTAGGTCAATAAATTCTGCGTTTATTTGTGATAAAAATGGAAATTTGGCAAAAATTTTGAAAATTTCGCAATTTTCACATTTTGAATTTTTATTCTGTTAAACCAGAGAGTTATGTGACACAAAATAGTTAATAAATAACATTTCCCACATGTATACTTTACATCAGCACAATTTTGGAAACAAAATTTTTTTTTGCGAGGAAGTTATAAGGGTTAAAATTTGACCAGCGATTTCTCATTTTTACAACGAAATTTACAAAACCATTTTTTTTAGGGACCACCTCACATTTGAAGTCAGTTTGAGCGGTCTATATGGCTGAAAATACCCAAAAGTGACACCATTCTAAAAACTGCGCCCCTCAAGATACTCAAAACCACATTCAAGAAGTTTATTAACCCTTCAGGTGCTTCACAGCAGCAGAAGCAACATGGAAGGAAAAAATGAACATTTAACTTTTTAGTCACAAAAATTATCTTTTAGCAACAATTTTTTTATTTTCCCAATGGTAAAAGGAGAAACTGAACCACGAACGTTGTTGTCCAATTTGTGCTGAGTACGCTGATACCTCATATGTGGGGGTAAACCACTGTTTGGGCGCACGGCAGGGCTTGGAAGGGAAGGAGCGCCATTTGACTTTTTGAATGAAAAATTGGCTCCACTCTTTAGCGGACAACATGTCACGTTTGGAGAGCCACCGTGTGACTAAAAATTGGAGCTCCCCCACAAGTGACCCCATTTTGGAAACTAGACACCCCAAGGAACTTATCTAGATGCATAGTGAGCACTTTAAACTCCCAGGTGCTTCACAAATTGATCCGTAAAAATGAAAAAGTACTTTTTTTTCACAAAAAATTCTTTTAGCCTCATTTTTTTCATTTTCACATGGGCAACAGGATAAAATGGATCCTAAAATTTTTTGGGCAATTTCTCCTGAGTACACCAATACCACACATGTGGGGGTAAACCACTGTTTGGGCACATAGTAAGGCTCGGAAGGGAAGGAGCGCCATTTGACTTTTTGAATGAAAAATTATCTCCATCGTTAGCGGACACCATGTCGCGTTTGGCGAGCTCCTGTGTGCCTAAACATTGGCGCTCCCCCACAAGTGACCCCATTTTGGAAACTAGACCCCCCAAGGAACTTATCTAGATGCCTAGTGAGCACTTTAAACCCTCAGGTGCTTCACTAATTGATCTGTAAAAATGAAAAAGTACTTTTTTTCACACAAAAATTATTTTCGCCTCAATTTTTTCATTTTCACATGGGCAATAGGATAAAATAGATCCTAAAATTTGTTGGGCAATTTCTCCCAAGTACGCCGATACCTCATATGTGGGGGTAAACCACTGTTTGGGCACTCGGCAGGGCTCGGAAGGGAAGGTGCGCCATTTGACTTTTTGAATGGAAAATTAGCTCCAATTATTAGCGGACACCATGTCGCGTTTGGAGAGCCCCTGTGTGCCTAAACATTGGAGCTCCCCCACAAGTGACCCCATTTTGGAAACTAGACCCTCCCAAGGAACTTATCTAGATGCATATTGAGCACTTTAAACCCCCAGGTGCTTCACAGAAGTTTATAACGCAGAGCCATGAAAATAAAAAATAATTTTTCTTTCCTCAAAAATGATTTTTTAGCCTGGAATTTCCTATTTTGCCAAGGGTAATAGGAGAAATTGGATCCCAAATGTTGTTGTCCAGTTTGTCCTGAGTACGCTGATACCCCATATGTGGGGGTGAACCACTGTTTGGGCGCACGGCAGGGCTCGGAAGGGAAAGCACGCCATTTGGCTTTTTAAATGGAAAATTAGCTCCAATCATTAGCGGACACCATGTCACGTTTGGAGAGCCCCTGTGTGCCTAAACATTGGAGATCCCCCAGAAATGACCCCATTTTGGAAACTAGACCCCCAAAGGAACTAATCTAGATGTGTGGTGAGGACTTTGAACCCCCAAGTGCTTCACAGAAGTTTATAATGCAGAGCCATGAAAAAAAAAAAAATATTTTCTCAAAAATGATCTTTTAGCCTGCAATTTTTTATTTTCCCAAGGGTAACAGGAGAAATTTGACCCCAAATGTTGTTGTCCAGTTTCTCCTGAGTACGCTGATACCCCATATGTGGGGGTAAACCACTGTTTGGGCACATGCCGGGGCTCGGAAGTGAAGTAGTGACGTTTTGAAATGCAGACTTTGATGGAATGCTCTGTGGGCGTCACGTTGCGTTTGCAGAGCCCCTGATGTGGCTTAACAGTAGAAACCCCCCACAAGTGACCCCATTTTGGAAACTAGACCCCCAAAGGAACTTATCTAGATATGTGGTGAGCACTTTCAACCCCCAAGTGCTTTACAGAAGTTTATAACGCAGAGCCGTGAAAATAATAAATACGTTTTCTTTCCTCAAAAATAATTATTTAGCCCAGAATTTTTTAATTTTTCCAAGGGTTACAGGAGAAATTGGACCCCACACGTTGTTGTCCAGTTTCTCCTGAGTATGCTGATACCCAAAGTGTGGAGGTAAACCACTGTTTGGGCACACGTTGGGGCTCAGAAGGGAAGTAGTGACTTTTGAAATGCAGACTTTGATGGAATGCTCTGCGGGCGTCACGTTGCGTTTGCAGAGCCCCTGGTGTGCCTAAGCAGTAGAAACCCCCCACAAGTGACCCCATTTTAGAAACTAGACCCCCCAAGGAACTTATCTAGATGTGTGTTGAGTACTTTGAACCGCCAAGTGCTTCACAGAAGTTTACAACGCAGAGCCGTGAAAATAAAAAATCATTTTTCTTTCCTCAAAAATGATGTTTTAGCAAGCATTTTTTTATTTTCACAAGGGTAACAGGAGAAATTGGACCCCAGTAATTGTTGCGCAGTTTGTCCTGAGTACACTGGTACCCCATATGTGGGGGTAAACCACTGTTTGGGCACACGTCGGGGCTCGGAATTGAGGGAGTACCATTTGACTTTTTGAATACGAGATTGGCTGGAATCAATGGTGGCGCCATGTTGCGTTTGGAGACCCCTGATGTGCCTAAACAGTGGTAATCCCTCAATTCTACCTCCAACACTAACCCCAACACACCTCTAACTCTAATCCCAACTGTAGCCATAACCCTAATCACACCCCTAACCACAACCCTAATTCCAACCCTAACCCTAAGGCTATGTGCCCACGTTGCGGATTCGTGTGAGATTTTTCAGCATAATTTTTGAAAACTCCGCGGGTAAAAGGCACTGCGTTTTACCTGCGGATTTTTCGCAGCTTTCCAGTGTTTTTTGTGCGGATTTTACCTGCGGATTCCTATTGAGGAACAGGTGTAAAACGCTGCGAAATCCGCACAAAGAATTGACATGCTGCGGAAAATACAACGCAGCGTTTCCGCGCGGTATTTTCCGCACCATGGGCACAGTGGATTTGGTTTTCCATAGGTTTACATGGTACTGTAAACCTGATGGAACACTGCTGCGAATCCGCAGCGGCCAATCCGCTGCGGATCCGCAGCCAAATCCGCACCGTGTGCACATAGCCTAATTCTAAAGGTATGTGCACACGCTGCGGAAAATGCTGCGGATCCGCAGCAGTTTCCCATGAGTTTACAGTTCAATGTAAACCTATGGGAAACAAAAATCGCTGTACACATGCTGCGGAAAAACTGCACGGAAACGCAGCGGTTTACATTCCGCAGCATGTCACTTCTTTGTGCGGATTCCGCAGCGGTTTAACAACTGCTCAAATAGAAAATCGCAGTTGTAAAACCGCAGTGAAATGCGCAGAGAAAACGTGGTAAATCCGCCATAAATCCGCAGCGGTTTAGCACTGCGGATTTATCAAATCCGCAGCGGAAAAATCCGCAGAGGACCAGAATACATGTGCACATACCGAAATCCTAACCCTAGCCCTAACCCTAGCCCTAGTCCTAACCCTAACCCTAACCCTAGCCCTAATCCTAACCCTAACCCTACCCCTAACCCTACCCCTAACCCTAACCCTAGCCCTAACCCTATTCTAACATTACTGGGAAAAAAAATTATTTATTTTTTTATTGTCCCTACCTATGGGGGTGACAAAGGGGGGGGGGGGTCATTTATTATTTTTTTTATTTTGATCACTGAGATAGATTATATCTCAGTGATCAAAATGTACTTTGGAACGAATCTGCCGGCCGGCAGATTCGGCGGGCGCACTGCGCATTCGCCCGCCATTTTGGAAGATAGCGGCGCCCAGGGAGAAGACGGACGGACCCCGGCAGGATCGGTAAGTATGATGGGGTGGGAGCACGGGGGGGATCGGAGCATGGGGGGGTGGATCGGAGCGCGGGGGGGTGGAACGGAGCACGGGGGGGGGTGGAACGGAGCACGGGGGGGTGGAACGGAGCACGGGGGGGTGTATCGGAGTGCAGGGGGGGTGATTGGAGCACGGGGAGGGTGATTGGAGCACGGGGGGAGCGGACAAGAGCACGGGGGGAGCGGAGCACAGGACGGAGGGGAGCCGGAGCAGTGTACCGGACAGATCGGAGGGCTGGGGGGGCGATCGGTGGGGTGGGGGCACATTAGTGTTTCCAGCCATGGCCGATGATATTGCAGCATCGGCCATGGCTGGATTGTAATATTTCACCAGTTATAATAGGTGAAATATTACAAATCGCTCTGATTGGCAGTTTCACTTTCAACAGCCAATCAGAGCGATCGTAGCCACGGGGGGTGAAGCCACCCCCCCTGGGCTAAACTACCACTCCCCCTGTCCCTGCAGATCGGGTGAAATGGGAGTTAACCCTTTCACCGGATCTGCAGGGACGCGATCTTTCCATGACGCCACATAGGCGTCATGGGTCGGATTGGCACCGACTTTCATGATGCCTACGTGGCGTCATGGGTCGGGAAGGGGTTAAGGGGTTAAAAGAAATGTTCATTTCGAACCACCCCTTTAATAAATATTTTCATGTATTCTTGACTTCTGTCTTAATCATACCTGGTGGTTACATTTGGAAGATATTCTTTACAATTTCTGCTGAGATTTCTGTACTTTTTTCAAAATCTGCCAAAGTTTGCTTAATGAGCATCGGATTGTAGATAAATGCATTTATTTAATAATCGTGGTATAATTTCTATTTAATTATGACTCACATATTTTCTTATTTGTAGCAATCTTGCAGATCTCCTTTATGAATGTCAATGATATTTTTTTTATTATCTTCCATTTTTTATATATTTTAATTTATACATTAAAATGAAGATATTAATGTGAGTATGCAAATAACCGGTGAGAGGCTAAACATTTCCATTCTGTTCTTCGCTTCCAGTTGCCTGCTTTACTTGAGCAACATCTGCGTACAGACTGTGCGAGAAGGTAGGGAACGCTAGTGGCAGTTCTGATGAGCGAAGGGGCAATGGGCCAACTCCTCTGGGAGACAAAAGCTCAATCTTTTTTCAGTTATGTTTCTCCGGAAAACATACCGAGCCAGATTTGTTAATTGAGAGTGACAGGAGCAATGGAAAGCAATTTATTGTCCCGACTAGTATTGTAATGGATGTATATATTTATGAGGCTTATATCTAACAAATCTGGACATTCAAGGTAAATGATTGAATGTTTATTTTTGAATCTTTTCTTGTACAATAAAGTGCAGACTATAGAAAAGTGAACTTATCGGAATATGATGCAGAATCTCAGCCGGTACAGTCAGTACCATAACCCAATCTCTGTTTGCCCAAGACTTTGTGGGTATTTGAATTCCAATCATGTTGCTTAACAGTTAATCAGGTCATTTAGCATGCTAATCAGTGCAGTTGGTATGCAATCAACCCAGCCAATATGCTAATCAGCCCTTCTTCATATCAACTCATTCTGCCAGTTATAGTTCCAGTGTGTAGCAGGATGCAGACCGTGTATTATAAGTTTAATCAGTGTGAGAGGTTCTTCATGTAGTTTTCCATCATCGTTTCTTTTCGTTTTTTGTTTTCCTTTTTTCTACTTTTCTTACTTGAAGTCGACAATCTTGATCAAGTCCTAAACACCTTACAGTTAATGTCATGGGGCAATAATGGGAAAACAGGAGATGAGGAATCGGGGCCCCTGAACTGCCCCTCAGGCTAGGAGGAGCCCTGTCTTTCCTTAACTTGGGGGTACCCTTGAAGGTAGGGAGGCCCAAGTCACCGACCTATTGTGTTTTACCCAGGCTAATTTAGCAACCGCTGTGTGAGAACCTTGTTTTTGCCTTGCAGCGCTGTTCACAGCTGTCTGCAAGGTCTGTGTGTATGAGTGCAGCTCACTCTGTAGTCTGTCCGCAGCCACCGCTGGTTGTAGTCAGCTCAGGGTGCATCACTGCCTCATACCGCTCCATTGTCCGTTTTTCAATTAGTGCAGCCTGCTGCACATTTGTTCAAATTTATCCTATTAGTGGCTTCCCATCCGTATACAGCTAGATTGTGGGAAAACACTATAAGATTGCATAGAGGAGCTTGGGCCAAACCTCTATGCCTTTAATGTCTCCTCCACCTCCCCCAATACATCCTACGTTATTCTTAGTTGTTTTCCTTCATGTAGAATTAACCTACAAGGAAAGAAAGGGTTTATTTTAATTCCGATATTTTTGTCCCATTGACTTGCATTGGTATCGGGTTTCGGTATCGGCGATATCCAATATTTTTTTAATATCGGTCAATGCAATCCGATACCGATACTTATGGATATCGGAATGTATCGCTCAACACTAATAATAATTTGTTGCAATGTTTGGGTTAAAGCACATATGGGTTAAAATTAAAAAGGAGCAAACAAACGCCAGGAGGTAGGAAGGAACATAGCCTGAAAATGATGCAACACATCACAGTATAGTTGTGTTGTGTAATGTTGCAGAATATTAACAGAGGTATTAAAAAAGTGAAATGTGTGTAAGGGGGTTGGGGAAACAATATTCTTTATTTTAGTTTCTACATACTTACAAGCACAGAAAGTAATTTGCGGCAAAAGCCAGCAGTATTGTTTTGGCACCTATGATTATTAAATGTAACCAGTAAAACTTTTGCAAAACTTTATTATTTTATTGAATATTTTGTTTTAACTTCTTTTTTATTTTTGACGTGCATGCTGATTTCACAGTTTGGCCTTTTGATTGACATTGTACACTTAAAAATTGGTCAATTAAAACAGGCATTTGGAAACAAAAAATGTGACCATTCTGTAAAAGATATAAAAATAAAAACATTGGCCATGTGCCTTTACAAAATAGGACAAGAAAATATAAGCTATGAATATTCAGCCCGTAAAGCAAGAGCACACCATAGGCTCCTGTATTCAGGTTATGTGTATAGTCATAATATCGTCAGAATATTGGACTATTACAACAACAAAGTGTGCAAAGAAAAATATACTTTTACAACCCACACACTTCATACGGTAGACGATTATGTCTAAATTTCTGGATAATGGAGATCTTTCTTTAGAATGCTAATAAAATAACTTGCCCATCTAACCATGCTGAAATTGAGGGTCCTGGCTGGCTGTGTGGACTTGTGTTGTAAGGGCAGTATGCCCATGCAGGCCACTTATAACCAATGAAGCTGGTTTGCCAGGATCAGATGTTAATCAGTTCATGAAATGAGATTACCAGTTCTTAACAAAAGCCAATTTACTAAACAATTTCTAACACTTTTCTTCATTAATGCAGAGCATCTCATTACACAGTCTGGATACTTCCTTGGTCTCACACATTCCTGCCTCCACTTGTCTTGTTTCCTTCAGCACCATTCAGCTTAACATCACTGTACAGTCCGTGAAAGCCATTTCCCTTCTCACAGTTCTGAATCTGAATCTCCTTGCAGAGGAGTGGGTTTGCCAATATGGCTGGAATCAGCTTCAATCTCTCTGACGCTTAGGGAACTCCCACCTGGGGCACTCACTTTGTCTCACGTTCTATTCCATCCTGGCCCGTTACCTTTCAGAGCTACAAGCTACTTGGTGCCGTGCTGCTAGCTATACCATCTCTGGAGTCTTCTTGTTTTGTCACTCTGCTCTCTAGTCAGTCCTCGGAGCAGGCACTTTTCTCCTCTCTACAACTCTCCTCTCTGTCTCTGTCTTTTACTCAGGATCACGCTATCTCTGTCCTGATCTCCTTTCTCTCTTGCCACAGAACACACATTGAATGCAGCCCTGCACTACCAGGAAGTCTTTTCTGATCCTACTACATAGTCCTTCCCTCATTGGGCTTGTTCTGCCCATTAATGTGCAGCAAGTTATTTCCAGTAGTACCAGTTGTCACCATTAGAGGTCATTAGGTACACATTTATCCTGCTCCTGTATTCAGGAGCATTTCGCTTTAAACCCTGTGTTCTCACTAGAACTGCCCCCCTGGTTTCCTGGGAAAGAGTAGCCATTTTTCCCCGAGCCTTGAGTCTTACACACGTGTTCCTGGCTCTCTCTTCCTGCAGATCATTGCTCTTGATAATCGGATTCCGGTGAGGCACAAATGTACTTACATGTGTGTGTTATGTAAGAATCTGTATATGCAGCCACCGTGCAACGTACTGTGTAGTTAGGTTTATTGTAACAATGTAACAGGTCTCTAGCCAAGTCCATCTTCTTCTTGAAGATGTGTTCAGGTACCGTTGAGACGGCAGGGAGGAAAGCAACTGGATACAAGGTGGAGTCCATAGATCGTCTGTCCTGCCTATCACTACTGACTATCCTGGAGTGCAACCAGATTCCCAACAACAGTTCTGAGATATCTTCAACGGAAGTGGCAACACATCACCCCCACCTGAAGCGTATAGCCCACCTAATACCAAAGCTGGACCCAGAAGCCCCAATAGCTTTACTCCTGGGAAGAGATACACAAGACTAGAGAATATATCGATGGCTCCCAGAACGCTCCATCCGCACAGAGGCTCAACCTTGGATGGCTAATTATAGGAGACGTCTGTCTAGGAGCACACAAGCTGGCCTCAGTCAACAGTATGCTTACCAGCATACTAGAAAATTGACATCCGTCTCTCTTCTAGCCATGTCACAATAGTCTACTGGTAAAGGAATTACCAAACAGCACTTCCCTACCTTGCTCTTTTTCAGTTCTTACCAATGAAGACCATGCCTGTGAAGGTGAAGAAGACAACATAGCAAGCACAGTCTTCCACAGGACTAAGGAAGATGACAACGTAGCAATGTCTATAGAAGACAGGATGTTCTTGGACATCATGGATAGTCAAATTGTCAAGGACAAGTCAAACAGTTGGGTCGCACCATTATCATTTTGACCTCGGAGAAGACGCCTACCTAACAACCGGGAACTGGTCTACAACCGATTCATTTCCCTCAGACACAAGTTTCAGAAGTCACCTGAGAGGAAGGAACATTTCTTTACCTTCCTCGGGGAAGATATTCCAGAACAACCACACAGATATTGCACCTGTAGTTCGGCACTCAGAGGAATGTTGGTACTTGCCCATCTTTGGATCTTTGGAGTGTACTATACTATGAAGCCAGGGCAAAAAAGAGTGGTATTCGACTCAAGCGCCAAATGCAAAGACGATTCATTGAATGATGTCCTACTGTCGGGTCCAGACCTCAACAACAGAGTTCTAGAAGTTTTACTCTGTTTCTGCAGAGATACGGTGGCATTCATGGCTGGTATACAACAGATGTTCCACTGTTTTCTCATCAAGGAGGAACACAGAAACTACTTGAGGCTCTTCTGGAACCTCGACAATGACCTGGGCAAAGACATCGCAGAGCACTGGATGAGAGTACACATCTTCGGGAACAGCCCTTCCTCAGCAGTCGCTATCTATGGCCTCCGGCATTTTGCCAAAGAGAGCGAAGAAGAGTATGGGTCAGACATCAGATACTTCATAGAAAAGGACTTCTACGTAGACAACTGTTTGAAGTCCACACCAACAAATGAGGCTGCAATCAGTCTACTAAAAAGGGCTCATAAATGCTCACTCAGTCTAACCTAAGGTTACACAAGATTTCCTCCAGCAGCCAAGTAGTGATGGAAGCCTTTCCCTCTGAAGACTATTCCAGTGACCTAAAAAACTTTGACTTAAGCATCGATTCCCTTCCCATGCATCGGAGCCTTGGATTGCTTTGGGATCTGAAGATGGATGCTTTCACTTTTCAGAATTGCAAGGACGAGAAACCCTTCACTCGCAGAGTTCTTTCTTTCGTGAACAGTCTATACGACCCCCTGGGATTTGTAGCTCCAGTAATCATCCAAGGAAATACTATGCTAAGGGACTTCACCCAAGATACATCTGATTGGGACGATCCACTTCCGGCAGAAAAGGCTGACCAGTGGGCAGAATGGTGGAAGTCTCTCAAAGCCTTGACTGACCTTCGTGTGAAACGACCGTATGCTCCTGTGCCATCCACAGAAGTTAAAACACAAATACTTTGTATCTTCTGTGATGTATCAGTCAAAGCGATTGCAGCAGTAGTGTACCTCAACACCATACACGAGAATGATCAACGCCATATCGGGTTTGTGATGAGCCGTATGTTAGGAGTCGAGTTTCCTCTGCTGCACAGGGGGAATCTCGATCCGTCTCCGCTGCGGTCTCCCATTCTCCTCCAGCCGCAGTGGAGTCTGCTCAGCAGGGACGTCGATCCCAGCGTCTCGCTCAGTCTGGCTCTGTGCGAAGAGTTGCTGCTGCTTCTCCAGTCTCTGCCATTAAAGTCAGTGCTGGTCAGCAGCGAGCGGACTTCTCTGGGACTAAGTCCTTGTCTGCACGTACTGAGTATGCCCAGGGTAAGATCTCCCGTTGGAGATCGAGGGTCATGTGCTCAGGCTCTGCAGCACATTCCATTGGTCCTCTTGGCAGGTCTTGGAAGGGCAAAAGTGCTGTAGCCACTTCCTGTGCTGCAACTATATAAACTGCGCATGACCGCACGGCCATGCGCTAGTATTGTCTCATAATGTTATATGTGTGTGTGTAAATGAATGTATGTCGATGGATGAAAGCTCCTAAATATCCCTCCCTAGAGTTGTTGTCTGCTCGCGGATGTTGGTAGCTATCTAGCGCCCGACTAATCATCTGCACGATACACACATTACAGCGTCCTCTTGCTGTGTCCGCCTGTACGGCGCCGTGCGCTTGCCTTGCGCTTTCCATACTCAAGCCAGTGTGGTTGGTGGCGTCCGTCAGTGCGGCATTGCTCGCACTCCTGTGCATTTATATATTTATACTTAGTTTCCTTACACACCCAGTTGTGGTGTAGTGCCAGCGAGGGTCTAATCGGACTTCAATCCCAGTTGGGGTTAAGTACACTGACTACTCGCTCACGCTTTAGGTGCGGTACCGCGATCCTGTGACGCAACAGGATTGCTCCCTTCACGCTGGGTGAGGTTGAACCCACGTGTATATACTTTAGTGTACCGCCATATAGTCTGTATTTACTAGCAGCAGGTTTTCACCTGCACGGTGGACCCTGGACTGCGAACGCATCTATATCACCTTTCTTGGTGCGTTTCGCCAGTCCTAACAGAATACTAGCGCCAGGGTCTGGCTAGTAAATGATGGACGATCAGCGTTCACAGCGGTACATCCAGCAGCTGGAGGGAAGGTTGGCGGCTCTTGAGCGTTCAACTTCAGCTGTGGATGTCACTGCTGTCGCTGTTCAGGCTGCTAGTGTTGCTGCAGCCACCTTGTCCACTGCCGCTCCTGTCCCGACTCTAACTCGCCTCCCGCTTCCAGAGAAATTCTCTGGTGACAGTAAGTCTTGTAGGGGTTTCGTGAGTCAGTGCTCTATCCATCTCGAGCTTCTGGCCTCTCGTTTCCCTACAGAGCGGGCTAAGGTGGGATTTATAGTGTCTCTTCTGTCGGACAGAGCGTTGCAGTGGGCTACGCCGCTATGAGAGCGTAGCGACCATGTGGTGCAGAGTGCTCCGTTGTTTCTGAGCACTCTGAAACAGGTCTTTTTGGGACCTCGTGTCACCCATGATACGGCGCTCCAATTGTTGGCATTGACTCAGGGCTCGTCCTTGGTCAGTCATTTTGCCGTCCACTTCCGCACCTTAGCATCTGAGCTGGAGTGGTCGGATAAAGCCCTCATTCCAATATTTTGGAGGGGGCTGGCTGACCACGTTAAGGACGCCCTGGCCACTAGGGAGATTCCCGCCACACTGGAGGAATTAATTGCTCTATCCACTCGTATTGATCTCCGTTTTCAGGAGCGGAGGTTAGAGCGAGCCCAGGGTAGGCAGAGGTTTCGGCTGGCTCCCACCTTCGCCAAACCTTTGGAATCTCCAGACCAGGCTCCTGAGCCCCATGAGCCTGTGGTAGAGTCTCGAGCAGGATCTAAGTCCCGGACCGCTCGTGCACTCCAGATTTGTCATCTTTGCCAACAGTCTGGACATCTTGCCTCCAGATGTCTCCAGCGGTCGAGGAAACATCAGCGTCTGGTGGTAGTTGGTGGAGGTGCACTAGACACGGCGACGTTTGCCTCCAAATTGTCCTTTAAGGGGACAATAACATTGGGCTCATCCTCTCACTCGGTGGAACTCTGCGTGGATTCTGGGGCGGAGGGCAATTTTATGTCTTCAGCCTTCGCCCAGCGTCACGCAATTCCTCTGGTCATGCTATCTCAACCAGTAACGGTACGAGTGGTGAATGGGTGGACACTGCCCACACAGATTACACATCAAACTATCCCTTTTACTCTGTCCATGTCACCATCTCATCAGGAGATTATATCTCTACTCGTCATTCCTGAGGGAATTGATGAGGTTCTCTTGGGGATACCTTGGTTACGGTACCACTCTCCTCACATCGAGTGGTCCTCAGGCAGAATTCTGGGATGGGGTGAATCTTGTGGGAACAGGTGTCATCGAGAGTGCGTTCAGGTTACTACTACTGAGGTACCCGCAGATCTCTCCTCTCTCCCCAAGCAATATTGGTCTTATGCAGACGTGTTCTCCAAAAAGGCAGCGGAGACTCTTCCGCCCCATCGCCCCTATGACTGTCCTATTGATCTCTTGCCTGGTGCTGAGCCTCCCCGGGGTCGAGTCTATCCATTATCTCTCCCGGAAACGGAGGCAATGTCTCAGTACATACAAGAGAATCTGGCAAGAGGGTTCATCAGGAAGTCAGTGTCACCTGCTGGGGCAGGGTTCTTTTTCGTGCAGAAGAAGAATGGAGAACTACGTCCATGCATAGACTACAGGGGTCTTAATGCTATCACAGTTAAGAACAAGTCCCCTTTGCCGTTGATATCTGAGCTTTTCGATAGGCTTCGGGGAGCTAGAGTGTTTACTAAACTAGATCTGCGGGGTGCTTATAACCTGATTCGCATCCGTGAGGGGGATGAGTGGAAAACGGCATTTAACACCAGAGATGGGCACTATGAGTATCTGGTGATGCCCTTCGGGCTCTGTAATGCACCTGCCGTTTTCCAAGACTTTGTCAACGACATCTTCCGGGATATGCTTTCCACCTCGGTTGTAGTCTATCTGGATGATATTCTCATCTTTTCTCCAGATATTGACTCCCACCGGAGAGATGTTGGCAGAGTCTTCGACCTCCTACGGGCAAACTCTCTTTATGCAAAGTTGGAGAAGTGTGTGTTTGAGCAGGAGTCCTTACCTTTCCTGGGCTATATCATCTCCGCCCAGGGATTGGCTATGGATCCTGCCAAACTACAGGCTGTGATGGACTGGCAAGAGCCCCATTCTCTTAAAACGGTGCAGCGCTTTATGGGGTTCATAAACTATTACCGCCAGTTCATTCCCCACTTCTCAACTCTGGTAGCTCCCTTGGTAGCCCTCACCAAGAAGGGAGCGAATCCCAAATTGTGGTCGGAAGAGGTCTCCAAGGCCTTCACTTCTATTAAGTCCCACTTTGCTAGCGCTCATATCTTACATCGTCCCGATGTGGATAAGCCATTCCTAATGGAGGTGGATGCCTCGTCCGTTGGTGCTGGAGCAGTCCTCTACCAAAAGGATGCTCAAGGTCGGAAGCATCCATGCTTCTTCTTCTCTAAGACCTTCTCGCCAGCGGAGAGGAACTACTCCATCGGGGACAGGGAGTTGCTAGCAATGAAGTTGGCCTTTTCGGAGTGGAGACACCTTCTGGAAGGTGCGCGGTTTCCCTTCCAAGTTTACACAGACCACAAAAATTTTGTCTATTTGCAGACAGCCCAGCGGCTAAATTCTCGCCAGGCCAGATGGTCCCTGTTCTTCTCCCGGTTCCACTTCTCCCTTCATTATCTCGCCGGGGAGAAGAATATCCGTGCTGACGCTCTCTCTCGCTCCCTTATGTCAACTGAGGAGGAGGAAGAGGAGCCTCGGCTTATTGTCCCTTCCGAGAGCCTGAGAACCGTGGCGCCGGTTTCGCTAGAGTCTGTGCCTCCGGGCAAGACTTTTGTGCCCATTAATTTGCGACCGGAGGTTCTCTCTTGGGCTCATTCGTCCAGAGTGGGTGGACACTTTGGGACAAAGAGGACATCTGAGCTACTGGCGAGGACGTACTGGTGGCCGCATATGGTTCGGGATGTCAGGGATTATGTTCTGGCGTGTGTTTCCTGCGCCAAAAATAAATCTCCGCGTCAAAGGCCAGCTGGTTTGCTCTATCCCTTGCCGGTGGCAGATAGGCCCTGGGAGATGGTCGGGATGGACTTTGTTGTGGGTTTGCCCAAGTCTCGCGGCTGTACCATCATTTGGGTCATCAACGATCATTTCTAAAAAATGGTACATTTGGTGCCGCTGCCGCGGTTACCTTCTGCACGGGCCTTGGCAGCGTTGTTCATTAGACATATCTTCCGCCTGCATGGTATGCCAGACAAAATTGTCAGTGACCGGGGTCCCCAGTTTGCGTCTCGGTTCTGGAGAGAGCTCTGTCGTCTTCTCAGTATTAGGTTGAATCTCTCTTCCGCTTATCATCCCGAGACGAATGGGTTGGTAGAGAGGGCCAACCAGACCTTGGTCACATACCTGCGACATTTTGTTTCAGCCAGGCAGGATGACTGGGCATCCTTGCTATCATGGGCAGAGTTTGCACTGAACAACGCCGTAGCCGACTCCACTGGACAAACCCCATTCCTCCTCAACTATGGTCAGCATCCACGGGTGCCTGTGCCTATGCCCGTGTCTTCCGCCGACTCCAGGGTGGCAGACTGGGCTGTGGAGGCACGGGATATTTGGGACCGCACTCAGGATGCCATTCGGGCCTCTAAGGAGAGAATGAGGTCCTCCGCCGATGCTCATCGGCTCCCCGCTCCGACCTTTGCTCCTGGCGACTTGGTGTGGCTCTCCGCCCGTAACATCAGGCTGCGAGTTGAGTCCACTAAATTTGCTCCTCGCTACTTGGGCCCATTCAAGGTCCTCGAGCAGGTTAATCCTGTGGTCTATCGTTTGGCCCTTCAGCCACGCCTGGGTATCACCGACACCTTTCATGTGTCCCTCTTGAAACCCGTGTATATGTCCCGGTTTTCCGAGTCATCTGCTGGGACATCGGGTTCGTCTACGGACGATTATGAGGTGAACGCTATCTTGGGGTGCAAGGTGGTGCGTGGTAAAAAATTTTATTTGGTAGACTGGAAGGGATATGGCCCCGAGGACAGGTCCTGGGAGCCTGTTGAGCACATTCGGGCTCCGCAGCTCATTGCTGCCTTCGAACGTAGCGAGGCCCAAGGAGGGGGGGGCCCTAGGAGGGGGGGTAGTGTTAGGAGTCGAGTTTCCTCTGCTGCACAGGGGGAATCTCGATCCGTCTCTGCTGCGGTCTCCCATTCTCCTCCAGCCGCAGTGGAGTCTGCTCAGCAGGGACGTCGATCCCAGCGTCTCGCTCAGTCTGACTCTGTGCGAAGAGTTGCTGCTGCTTCTCCAGTCTCTGCCATTAAAGTCAGTGCTGGTCAGCAGCGAGCGGACTTCTCTGGGACTAAGTCCTTGTCTGCACGTACTGAGCATGCCCAGGGTAAGATCTCCTGTTGGAGATCGAGGGTCATGTGCTCAGGCTCTGCAGCACATTCCATTGGTCCTCTTGGCAGGTCTTGGAAGGGCAAAAGTGCTGTAGCCACTTCCTGTGCTGCAACTATATAAACTGCGCATGACCGCACGGCCATGCGCTAGTATTGTCTCATAATGTTATATGTGTGTGTGTAGATGAATGTATGTCGATGGATGAAAGCTCCTAAATATCCCTCCCTAGAGTTGTTGTCTGCTCGCGGATGTTGGTAGCTATCTAGCGCCCGACTAATCATCTGCACGATACACACATTACAGCGTCCTCTTGCTGTGTCCGCCTGTACGGCGCCGTGCGCTTGCCTTGCGCTTTCCATACTCAAGCCAGTGTGGTTGGTGGCGTCCGTCAGTGCGGCATTGCTCGCACTCCTGTGCATTTATATATTTATACTTAGTTTCCTTACACACCCAGTTGTGGTGTAGTGCCAGCGAGGGTCTAATCGGACTTCAATCAATCAATTGGGGTTAAGTACGCTGACTACTCGCTCGCGCTTTAGGTGCAGTACCGCGATCCTGTGACGCAACAGGATTGCTCCCTTCACGCTGGGTGAGGTTGAACCCACGTGTATATACTTTAGTGTACCGCCATATAGTCTGTATTTACTAGCAGCAGGTTTTCACCTGCACGGTGGACCCCGGACTGCGAACGCATCTATATCACCTTTCTTGGTGCGTTCCGCCAGTCCTAACACCATACTAAACTGGTGCCACTCCGTGAACACACGATATCCAGATTGGAACTCTATGCTGCTGTCTTCGCAGTAGAGTTAGCCGAGCTTATCTGAGATGGGATAAATCTGGAGATCAAAGATGCAGAGTTCTACACCAATAATAAGGTGGTACTGGGATGCATCTGCAACAAAATGCAACGCTTCTATGTCTACGTCAGCAACCGGGAACTGAAAATAAGAAGATCCACCTGCCCTAATCAGTGGCACTACATGCCTACTCTCACAATCCTGCAGGCCATGCAACTAGATCCATTGCACCAAGTCATCTTAAGGACATGGTTCACAGGCTGTGTCTCCTTGAACCGTTTGATGCCCCACATCATCAAACTAGTGGATCCAGATACCGACGAAGAGCTCCATCCTCGAGTGTCTGCTCTACATACAATGATTTCAAGTCAACACCTCAAATCTCATCGGTTCATTGGGTTTTCAACCTGGAAGTCACTTGTTCGAGCCATCGCTTGTCTACTTCATATAGCCCAGTCCTACAAGTCTTCACTATCTGCGAGCCAGAGACCTTGTAAAGGATGGCATCACTGCAAGCAGGCGTTTACCACTCTCAACCTGGAAAGAGCCAAGGCTACAATATTTCGTGTTGTACAAAGCATGTTCAATGACTTTTGGGACAGATGGAGAAAGCAATCTCTCTCCACTCTGCAAATCAGGACAAGGAGGCAGAAATACCGCTCAAATATCCAACCTGGTGATGTTGTTCTCGACAAAGACAGTCAGTCGCATAGAAACGAGTGGCCACTCGGCATAGTCACCAAGCCCTTTCCAAGCAAGGACGGGAAGGTGCACAAAGTACAGGTCAGAGTGGGCAAGCTTGGGGAGAACAAACTATTCCTCAGGCCAGTTACTGAACTTGTATTGTTATTTCCCCCCAAAAAAAATAGTGGCATCCGTTGATGCCAAGCAGGAAGTTTTCTGCCCATTAATGTGCAGCAAGTTCATTCCAGTAGTACCAGTTGTCACCATTAGAGGTCATTAGGTACACATTTATCCTGCTCCTGTATTCAGGAGTATTTCACTTTAAGCCCTGTGTTCTGACTAGAACCGCCCCCTGGTTTCCCAGGCAAGAGTAGCCATGCTGCACCAGCTCTCTGGAATGCACTTCCCCAGATGATCAGACTGATACCTAGCCCCGACCTATTCAAGCGCGCTTTAAAAAAACATCTCTTCAAACAAGCCTACCACATCAACTACTCAGTAAACTAACTTTGCCCTGTTCCCTCCTTCCAAATATTATTCTGAATCTGCACCCTACTATTCATCTGTCTCCACACCCTCCATGCACACGATAACTGCACTTGATACTTGACTATTGCACTTAAATACACGGGCTGATGACCGGATCATGCAGCTTTATATGAAAATCCCTATTTATTATAAATGCCAGACCTGAAATAACAAGCACTTTTCACCTATTGTGTCCCCCCATTTCCCTGTAGACTGTAAGCTTGCGAGCAGGGACCTCACCCCTAATGTCACTTTTTAAATGGTCTTAACTTGTATTGAATTTATTGTCTGTACATGTCCCCGCTTAATATGTTGGCGCTATATAAATAAAAATTATTATTATTGTTTTCCCCTTGACCTTGAGTCTCACACACGTGTTCCTGGCTCTCTCTTCCTGCAGATCATTGCTCTTGATAAGCGGATTCCGGTGAGGCACAAATGTATGAGGCACAAATGTACTTACATGTGTGTGTTATGTAAGAATCTGTATATGCAGCCACCGTGCAATGTACTGTGTAGTTGGGTATATTGTGCAATGTATCCTGCACTTTATTATAATGTCTTTGCACTGCTTACAGATAGATTGAATTTCTGTATAGAACAGAACAGTGTTGCAGCATGCATTTGCCTTAGATACCATATATACTCGAGTATAAGCTGAGATTTTCAGCCCATTTTTTGGGGCTGAAAGTCCCCCTATCGGCTTATACTCGAGTCATACCCGGGGGTCGGCAGGGGAGGGGGAGCGGGGGCTGTCTAGTTATACTTACCTGCTCCGGCGCGGTCCCTGCAGTCCCGGCTTCTTCCAGCGCTGCATCTTCTTCCTGTATTGAGCGGTCACATGGTACCGCTCAATACAGAAATGAATATGCGGCTCCACCTCCCATAGCGGTGGAGCCGCATATTCATGACTGAAAATGAGCGGTAACTGTGACCGCTCAATACAGGAAGAAGATGCAGCGCCGGGGAAGCCGGGACTGCAGGGACCGCGCCGGGAGCAGGTAAGTATACGGGGAGGGGAGCGCTGCGCGATATTTACCTGCTCCTCGTTCCGGTGCGGCTCCGTCTCCAACATCCTCTGGCAGTGACGCTCAGGTTGGAGGGCGCGGTGACGTAGTCAGTGTGCGCCCTCTGCTGAGCGTCAGTGCTGGAGATGGAGACGCACGAGAAGCAGGTAAATATTGAAAGCGCCGGGGGTCCTGAGCGAAGAGACGTAAGTATGTGATTTTTTTTTTTATTGCAGCAGCAGCAGCATTATATATGGCACAGCTTGATAAGGAGCATCTATGGGGCCATAATGAACGGTGCAGAGCATTCTATATGGCACAGCTTGATAAGGAGCATCTATGGGGCCATAATGAACGGTGCAGAGCATTCTATATGGGACAGCTTGATAAGGAGCATCTATGGGGCCATAATGAACGGTGCAGAGCATTCTATATGGCACAGCTTGATAAGGAGCATCTATGGGGCCATAATGAACGGTGAGGAGCATTCTATATGGGGCACAGCTTGATAAGGAGCATCTATGGGGCCATAATGGACGGTGAGGAGCATTCTATATGGGGCACAGCTTGATAAGGAGCATCTATGGGGCCATAATGAACGGTGAGGAGCATTCTATATGGGGCACAGCTTGATAAGGAGCATCTATGGGGCCATAATCAACAGTGCAGAGCATTCTATATGGGGCACAGCTTGATAAGGAGCATCTATGGGGCCATAATGAACGGCGCAGAGCATTATATGTGGCACAGCTTTATGTGGAGCATCTATGGGGCAATAATGAACGGTATGGAGCATCTATTTTTATTTTTGAAATTCACCGGTAACTGCTGCATTTCCCACCCTAGGCTTATACTCGAGTCAATACGTTTTCCCAGTTTTTTGTGGCAAAATTAGGGGGGTCGGCTTATACTCGGGTCGGCTTATACTCGAGTATATACACGGTAGATATTATGACTGCATTCCTGTGTTGTAATGTTAGTGTGCAGCCTCTGTAATAATTATAATCTTTACTTTTATATAGCGCTAACATATTCCGCAGCGCTTTACAGTTTTGCGCACATTATCATCGCTGTCCCCGTTGGGGCTCACAATCTAAATTTCCTATCAGTATGTCTTCGGAATATGGGAGGAAACCGGAGAACCCAGAGGAAACCCACGCAAACACGGGGAGAACATACAAACTCTTTGCAGATGTTGTCCTGGGTGGGATTAGAACCCAGGACCCCAGCGCTGCAAGACTGTAATGTGAGTTACTAATATAATTGCACTCTGTATCATGCTTTTGTCTCTGTTATCTGCCAGTATTGATACATTATTTATTCCCTTTGTAGTTTTTACCTATTATCGTCCACTGTTCGTCATCTCAATAAATATAGACTTAAGAATCCATACAGTCTGTTTACTGGGAAGTGGATGAGCATTAGCCGTATGCTGAAATCCACACAGCACCATACATGGAGGAAGGCAGAACAGGGCTAGTCCCAGCACTTAACTTAATATTACTCTTCTTCCTATCTGTTGCTTCAAAAGTATAGTGCAAACAGTACAATACACCACAACAGAATTCACATTACACATCATCCTCATAATGAAGCATGCCGTTATACACATTACGCTTTGCATTGTACACAGCATTGATGTCTTCAAGGAGGAACAGGGCAATATTTCTGTTTCCTTACACAGATACAACACTTCCCTATATATCAATTGAATCTTTGGATTAGTATTCACACTGAGACAATCATTCCCATTTTCAATAAACTAAAACACTTAAAGAAGTACACCACAATTACAAAAAGCCTTGCCACATGACTTAGGAAAAAAAGGTTCCATTCTTCTTCCTTTCTGAAGTGGATATTTGTACATTTTAAGGGAAGTTGTCAACAGGATTTCTTATCACAAGCTATACTACTACTGAGAAAGCATTTGATCTGCACGTTGAAATGCCGAGTAGGCTGTAGCTGTGAAGCCTCTGTCACTCCAGCTCTATTCCTTGCCCAATGGTTCCTCTTCCTTTTTGACTGATATCGCCTTTGCCTGAAGTCACCCAGCATAGAGGGTGTCATTCATGTAACAAGAGGAAGCTGGGTGAGAAATAGAGCTGGTGTGACAGAGGCTTCAGATCTCACTTGCATATCAACGCAAATACTGATTTCTCAGTAGGAATGTACTGACCATGTAGAGGTATTTCTGGTAGCTCTCCTTAGCCAATGTATTGCTAGGATTATTTAATATTATTTGATTGATTGATAATTGATTATCTATCATCTATCTATCTAAGTAGCTATCAAGCTGGCTTCACCTTGATGGCATTTTTTATTACAGTGTGACATCTACTGTATGAACAAGATATTTTTTTTAAATAAAATATATTAATTATATTCAAATAACAAATACATCTCCCCCCTTAGAAATCATAATAAATGATAGTGTCTGATTCTTGCATGGAAATTTAACGCCATCAAAGAGTTGAAATCAGTTTGTTGCCCTGGAACTAAACAACTTCTCCGCTCTGTGCTAAATAAAAAATTGATCACCTTTTGAATGAGAAACGTAACCCATCTCCAGTGAGATCAATTACCCAGCAAAACTCATTATCTCAATCTAGCAGCATCAACTAGGAAAGGTCTGCTGAATACAACATCAGACGATGATGCTCGAAATTTTCTATTTTCACAGTGGCTGATAGGAAAAATTATGTAAGTGAAAAAAACTAAGCATGATATAATATCTCTACTGTCTTTTTTTTTTTTTCTCCTAAGTCAAACACAATATGTTTAAAAGCATAACATACAATATCTCGAATCTTGCAGGTTTTGTGGGGTGCTTTAGTTAGTAAGATTGGATCCAGATCACCGTACGAGACATCTTGGAAGTGTTTGGAGATTGGAAACACTGCATCAAGGTATGGGACAGTCATAAAGTGACAGTAATCCAGCTCATGTACTCGTTACTTCAGTCGAGCAAATCATAATGCCTGGCTGCTTGACCCAAGTAACCAGTATAATGGAAGTCAATGGGAAACTCAAGCATTTTCAAGGCTGCCTGCCCGGAGATCTGGAGGGAGACTAAAAATTGCTGAAAATTAAGGAAACAGCACGGAAATGTCATGCGAACAGCATAGGGAAGACGTTTGGAGGCATCTCTGAATCCCATGTGGCAGCTGGGAACAATGTTGTCAGAGTATTACGCCACTTTTACGGACTGACAATAAAACATACAAAATCACAGTTAAAATGGATTTGACTGGAAAAATTGTTAAGGAGCATTCTTTCCAGAAAAATGAATTATATATAAGGTACAATAAATAGAGAAAGAAATGCTCCTCCACATAATGGGCTATGTTCAGAAGCAGTGTTTTTGCTGCGTTTTTGCATGCTTGCATTGCTTTTAGTGGTCAAAAAAACATTCAACAGAAATTGTAATTTTATAATTGTAATACCTTATCTGGCCATGTCGCATGTAAGAAATGATCAGACACATTGAAAGTCACAATTTTTGTTTTAAGGAGCATCAGGAGGCCATCACTATTTGTCGAGGGCCATCAGATGGCCCTATCTATAGTTAGAGGGCCAACAGGTGTCTTGTAGACAGATGAGACCAAGATAGAATTTTTGGTAGGGAATATAATTCTACTGTTTTGTCGTAAATGGAATAAGGCCTAGAAATAAAGAACATACAAACTGTAGTTACAGTAAAATATGTTGGAGGTTAAAAGATATTGTTGGGTTGTTTTACTGCATCTGACTCTTGGTGCCTTTACTGTGTGCAAGGTATCATGAAATGTGAAGATTCTCAAAGGATTTTGGGCAGCAATGTAGAGCCCAGGGTCAGAAGGCTGTGTGTGCATCCTAGGTCATGGGTCTTCCAGCAGGACAATTACCCCAAACATACTTTGAGAACCACCCAGAAATAGATGGAAAAAAGCACCGGAGAGTAGAGAAGTGGTAATTTCAGCTCCAGTAGCATAAAGTCTCCCACCACTACCTCTTACATACAGATGCTAGCGAGAAACTGTGAATGGACACATTAAATCAGTTAATTTTGCCTGCTTTGATGAATTTCTGAGTCCAGAACACAATAAAAAGCATAAATCAGACATGTAAAAAGCGCAGCAAAGCTTAGAATTTCTAAGGCAATAATCCCTGACTAGATGTCTAGTATAGAAAGGTAGGAGACAAAAAAAAGCGTACAAATGGTCTTATCCCCAGGATTGTTTCCAATAAATTATGAGAGAACTGCTCACCTGGTGGTACACAGTAAAAGCGTGTAGTTGTCAACTGCTGCAGATCCACAGGTCGGCGCTGCGACCTCTCAGAACTGTTATAATAGATGAATGTGGATAAAATCCGCGCTGCTGCGACAAATGATGGATCCAGATATAGTTATAGAATGTTTGGGTGGTTTATTTATTGAATAAACCACTCGAACATCCTATAACTATATCTGGATCCATCATTTGTCGTGGCAGCGCGGATTTGATCACATTCATCTATTATAACGGTTCTGACTAGATGTCTGTCATACGCTATACCTACAACCACACCTCACGTAGACTAATTTGCAGATAAGAGCCTGTCATATGCTATACCTTGTGCCACATGTTACTGTAGACAAATTGCAGATAAGAGCAATCTTATTATAGATTATAGAAGGGATTTGAATCAGCCTTGAAAAGCTTTTTTTCTTGTACGTGGCAGCAATAAACTCTGGAGTTACCAAATAACACTGCCAGCTTTAATGAATTTCTGAGTACAGATCATTATAAAAAATCATGAATCGGTCAATGAGTGCATGAGAAAAAGAAGTAGCAGGCTTAGAATTTAAAAAGCAATAATCACTGACTAGATGCCTGTAATACGCTATCCCTACTGCCACACCACACCGTAGATGAATTGCAAATAAGAGTGTTATTATTAAAACAGAATCTATTTGAATTAGCCCTGAACAAAGTGATTATTTTAATGTAACAGCATCAAGAACTGTTATTTCATCAACCCTGCTGGGGAATATAATGGAGCGTTTTGCATCTACTGAGCTTGAGCTAGAAGTTGCCAACACCACTGCAGAATTGCCAGAGGTGCAGTTCATGTAGCTGATTGCAGAAAGGGCACACATATGATGTACTTTCACAAGTAACAGAGGCAGATCTGGGTATGTTTTTTGAAACCGCTGAACCACTAAGTTTAGCATGTGAGCCAGGCATGGTACATACAGTATGCAAGGTTGCCAATCTTCAAAGCCGCCACACGGTTATGACCATTGTCATACACAACTATGCCGGTTTGTATGTTCACGGCAGAGGTGAGAGCCACAGATCAATCTGGTCTGTTAGTCCTTTCAACAACTCTGGGGCAGTGTGCAGTTTGTCAACTAAGCAGATTAGCTTCAACAGAGCCTGTTGCCGCTTGGCCGAGGCAGTGCTGAAGTGCTTCCAGCTTGCTACTGATGGTGATATTTCGGTAGCATGTTTTCCCTCCCAGAGTCTGACCAGGTCCCAGCTTCCACAATGTTCACTCAGTGTGCTGTCAGGGAAATATAGCATCCCTGGCCTCAAGCAATTGTTCACGTGTCTGTGGTTAAGAGGACATTCCAGTAATAGCATTGGTCAGGGTTTGGCTGATGTTATTGGGACATGTGTGGGTATAAAGCGGGGACAGCACACCAGGAGAAATAGTGGCTGCTGGGGACCGAGTACTGAGAGACGGCCACTGTCATGAGGTTGCGGAAAGCTACCATCTCCAGAAGCCTAAATGGCAATAATTCCAGGGCAAGATATCTGGAAATGTAGCCATTTAGTATTGTGGCCTGTGGGTGGGTTGGTGGCTGCATATTTACTCTTGCTTTTCAAGGACTGGGGTAGGGACAACTGAACGCTGCGCTGGGACAATGTCATTGTGGTTGTGGTTACAGATGGTGGTTGGTGGTTGCAACCTGCTTGAAACAGGGTGAGAGGCCAGAATCTTTAAATGGAAATGTCAACAGCTCTTCAGAGTGTCCAAGTGTGGGATCACTTGTTTCCGGGTCCTCGGCATGGAGAGAGGAATAAGGATCAGGGTGAGAAGTATGTGGTCCAGAATCACATCTACTTATACTGGACTGTTAAAGAAAACAGGGTGGTTCTGACAAAAGTGACTGAAAGCATTATCTGCTATCCATCTAACAACCTTTTCACACTGGTCTGACTTCAAAAGAGGTGTTCCATTACCCTTTTAAAGTGGTACAGGAAGCTAGGTCGACATGATGTGTGTGCTTGTTGTGCTCCGACGGTAGACACAATTTCACCTTGACCACGGTCTTGGCATCAGCGCTCACCATGAGCCTCACATCCACTTCCCCAATCCTTACCATGCACCTTGCCCATTTGAAATTATGTATGATAATATCCCTATTGAGAAAACTTTTCAGTATTACTATCGCAGTAAAATTTGCCCACTTCAGATGGACTTCTGCAGTATCATTATAACGCTATTTTTAACCAACCAAGTCTGTCTTTTTAATTTTGATGCTCAACAGAAGCCGTATAAATGCTGTATAATATTTCACTGCTATAAGAGCTTTTAAGTGTTACTATTACAGGTCTTCTTAAACTGCAGTATTACTATTACTATTTATTTATATAGCACCATTGATTCCATGGTGCCTAACATGAGAAGGGGTTACATCAAAATAGAAATATCACTTATAGTAGACAAACTAACAAAGGTAGACTGGTACAGAGAGAAGAGGACCTTACCCTTGCAGGCTTACGTTCTACAGGATTATGAAGAAGGAGACAGTAGGTTGGGGTGCAGTAGCTTCGATGTTGTTGAAGTGCAGCATGCTCATTGCAGGTTGTAAGTTTTCTTGAAGAGATGGATTTTCAGGCTCCGTCTGAAGGATCCAAATGTGGTGGAAAATTGGAGGTGTTGGGACATAGAATTTCAGAGGATGGGGATGTTCGGGAGAAGTCTTGGACGTGATTGGGTGAGGAGCGAATAAGTCTGGAGGAGAGAAGGAGGTCTTGGGAGGACAAGAGATTACGTGAGGGAAAATATTGGGAGATTAATTCAGAGATATACTCATACAAAGGAGAAAATTTATGGATGGCTTTGTAAGTCAGAGTTAGTAGTTTGAACTGGATACTTTGGAAAATTGGGAGCCAGTGAAAGGATTTGCAAACGAGGGAAGCAGGAGTGTAGTGAAAAGAGAGATTAATTATTCAGATAGCAGCGTTAGTGACTGACTGCAGAGGTGCGAGAGTGTTAGGTAGGTCAAAGAGGAGGATGTTGCAGTAGTCGAGGCGGCAGATGATTAGGGCATGCGCAAGCATTTGGTAGAGTGAGGGGTGAGGAAAGGACGGATTCTGGAAATATTTTTTAGCTGGAGGCGACAGGGGGTGGCAAGAGCTTGGATGTACAGTTTGAAAGACAGGGCAGAGTCAAGAGATACTCTGAGGCTGCAGATTTCTGGGACAGGGGACAGTATGATGTAATTTATTGTGATAGAAAGATCACGTAGGGAAGATATGTGAGATGGAGGAAAAATAATTAGTTTACATTTGCCCATATTGAGCTTGAGGAAGCAAGAGGAAAAGAAGGAGGATATGTCTGATAGACACTCTGGGATTCTGGACAGCAGAAAGGCGACATCTAGGCCAGAGAGGTAGATCTGAGTGTCATCTGCTTAAAGATGATACTGGAAGCCATAGGACTTTATGAGTTGTCCCAGGCCAAGGGTATAGATGGAGAAGAATAGTGGTCCTAGTACAGAGTCTTGAGGGACACCAACAGAGAGAGGGCAAGATGAGGAGGTAGTGTGGGAATAGGAAACAATAAATGTGCAGTTGTTAAGGTATGAGAAGTTCTAGGATAGGGCAAGGTCTTTGACTCCAAAGGAAGAGAGGATCTGTAGTAGGAGGCAGTGGTCAACTGTGTCAAACACAGAGGGCAGGTCTAGAAGGAGGAGTATAGAGAATTGTCTGTTAGCTTTGGCTGTAAGTAAAGGCCCCTTCACATTTAGCGACGCTGCAGCGATACCGACAACGATCCGGATCGCTGCAGCGTCGCTGTTTGGTCGCTGGAGAGCTGTCACACAGACCGCTCTCCAGCGACCAACGATGCCGGTAACCAGGGTAATCATCGGGTAACTAAGCGCAGGGCCGCGCTTAGTAACCCGATGTTTACCCTGGTTACCATGCTAAAAGTAAAAAAAACAAACACTACATACTTACCTACCGCCGTCTGTCCTCCAGCGCTGTGCTCTGCTTCTCTGCTCGCCTCCTGTACTGGCTGTGAGCCGGAAAGCAGAGCGGTGACGTCACCGCTCTGCTTTCCGGCTCACAGCCAGTGCAGGAGGAGAGCAGAGCACAGCGCTGGAGGACAGACGGCTGTAGGTAAGTATGTAGTGTTTGTTTTTTTTTACTTTTAGGATGGTAACCAGGGTAAACATCGGGTTACTAAGCGCGGCCCTGCGCTTAGTTACCCGATGTTTACCCTGGTTACCAGTGAAGATATCGCTGGATCGGTGTCACACACGCCGATCCAGCGATGTCAGCAGGAGTCCAGCGACGAAATAAAGTTCTGGACTTTATTCAGCGACCAACGATCTCCCAGCAGGGGCCTGATCGTTGGTCGCTGTCACACATAACGATTTCATTAACGATATCGTTGCTACGTCACAAATAGCAACGATATCGTTAACAATATTGACTTAGTAAGTTATGTCAATGCAATTTCAGTGGAATGGTGGATACAGAAGCCAGATTGTAGGTTGGCAAAGAGCCAGTAAGATGCAAAGTGAGAGGAAAGTTTAGCATGGACGTGCTGCTCATGGAGTTCGGAAGCAAAATGAGCAATTATTATTATTCATTTTTATAGCGCCATTTATTCTATGGCATTTTACATGTGAAAAGGGGGCAAATATAGACAAATACAATTAAACATGAGCAAAAAAAACAAGGCATACAGGCACATATGGAGTGAGCAATTATATTGGGTGATAGCTGAACATAGCGCTCTGGTCAATGGATGGCTTTTTAAGGATAGGTGTGATTGTGGCATGTTTGAAAGCAGAGGAGAAGGTACCAGAAGATAGTGATAGGTTGAGGGGATGGGTTGGGGGTGGGATAATTGTGGTGAAGGAACCATAATTTAGTAATAGGTTGAAGAGATGGGTTAGGGATGGAATTATTGTGGTGGTGAGGTTGGGTAGGAGGTGGGATGGGATAGAGTCAAGTGCACAAGTGGTGAGGTATGAGTTGGAGAGGAGATGAGTAAGCTCTCCTTCAGTGCTTTTGAAGAGGGAAACTATGGGGTTAGGGCATTGGTCTGGTATACAAAGGGGTTGTGGTGGTTATACAATAAAAACTTGCCTTGTTTGGCCTGTCTTATTTTTTAAGTGCATGGCAAAGTCCTCTGCAGCGATTAGGGAAGCAGGAGGGGGCAGTGGTGGGCAGAGGAGGGAGTTAAAAGTGTTGAATAACTGTTTAGGGTTGTAGGATAAGGAATATACAAGGGATGTAAAGTAGGTCTGTTTAGCAGAGGTGAGGGCTGATTTGAATGCGAGTGTTGCTTGTTTGAATGCGGTGAAGTCGTCTTGCAAATGGGTTTCCTTACAATGCCGCTCTGCAATTCTGAATACTTGCCAAACCTTTATGGTGATGTTGTTGTACCAGGATTGTCTATTGATTTGTTGAACTCTGCTATGCATGAGAGGGGCGACTGAGTCAATAGCCAATGCAAGAGTGGTATTGTAGAAACAAGTGGCAGTGTCTATGTTGTAGAGGGAAGATATGGAGGACAGTGGTAGAATAGAGTCAGAGAGTGTGTGAGTGTCTAGATGTGCATGATTTCTGTGGAGGTGCTCTAGTTGTTGGACATGAGTGACAGGTGGGGAGGACAGTGATGAGAACATGAGTAGATAGTGGTCAGATAGAGGGAGAAGAGAGGTTGTGACGTTATATAGGAAGCAGAGACGGGTGAAGACCAGGTCTAATGTATGTCCATCTGTGTGGGTGGCTGAGGAGGACCACTGAGAAAGTCCAAAAGATGAAGTGAGACAGGAGTTTGGAGGCTGCTGACTGGCAGGTGTCAATACAATAGGGATGTTGAAGTCACCCATGATGATGGTGGGAATATCTTCAGAGAGAAAGTGATGTAGCCATGTGGAGAACTGGTCAATAAAGGTAGTGGTTGGGCCTTAAGGTCTTTATACAACAGCTACTTGGAGGTTGCAGGGAGAGTAGATGTGGACAAAGTGGACTTAAAAAAAGGGAGGACGAGGGAGGGAAGAGGTGGGATTGGGTTAAAGGTGCAGTTGGTAAAAAGAAAAAGGTGCACTCCTTTACCATGTCTGTTGCCAGGGCGGGTAGTGTGGGTGAAGTGGAGGCCACCGTGACATAGCGCAGCAGGGGAGGCTGTGTCTGAATGTGTCAGCCATGTTTTGGTGAGGCCCAGGAAGGAAATATTACGAGAGGTAAAGAGGTTGTAAATTACATGGAGTTTATTGCAGATGGAGTGGGCATTCCAGAGTGATCCAGAGAGAGGAAGCAAAAGGATGGGCATTAAGGGCACAGGTTTTACGTAGGAGAGATTTTGGTTGTTTATATTAGGTTGAGAATGATAGGAGGGGGAAATAATGGGAGGTATTAGCTGATGTGGTCCAGGATTGGGAGATATGTCACCAGCAATGAGGAGAAGCAGAGAGAGGGAGAGCAGGTGGGAGAATGAGAGTGGCCAGCTTGTTTTCTGTTTTAGTAGTAGAAATCTGATGTTGAGGAGCAGTTCAACAGAGGAGGTCAGATGGGGAGGTAATAAGGAAGGAGAGATTATTATTTCGTTAGAGGGTGCTGGGGTTTGGGGATAGCGAAGGAGAGTGAGGATTAGTGGAGAAATTACTTGTAGGGTATATGTAAGCATGATGAGAGTAAGTGTGAGGAGAAGAAAAACTAAGTACATTTAATAACAGTGGTTACTTGTACCTTCTGTTTACTTCTGGTCCATTTCTGGCATGTTTCTGCTGTACACTTAACCCCTTCCCGACCCATGACGCCACGTAGGCGTCATGAAAGTCGGTGCCAATCCGACCCATGACGCCTATGTGGCGTCATGGAAAGATCGCGTCCCTGCAGATCGGGTGAAAGGGTTAACTCCCATTTCACCCGATCTGCAGGGACAGGGGGAGTGGTAGTTTAGCCCGGGGGGGTGGCTTCACCCCCTCGTGGCTACGATCGCTCTGATTGGCTGTTGAAAGTGAAACTGCCAATCAGAGCGATTTGTAATATTTCACCTATTATAACTGGTGAAATATTACAATCCAGCCATGGCCGATGCTGAAATATCATCGGCCATGGCTGGAAATACTAATGTGCCCCCACCCCACCCCACCGATCGCCCCCCCAGCCCCCCGATCTGGCCGGTACACTGCTCCGGCTCCCCTCCGTCCAGTGCTCCGCTCCCCCCCGTGCTCTTGTCCGCTCCCCCCGTGCTCCAATCACCCCCCCATGCTCCAATCACCCCCCCTGCACTCCGATCCACCCACCCCGGTGCTCCGTTCCACCCCCCCGTGCTCCATTCCAGCCCCCCCGTGCTCCGTTCCACGCCCCCCGTGCTCCGTTCCACCCCTCCCGCGCTCCGATTCCCCCCCCGTGCTCCGATACCCCCCCTGTGGTCCCCACCCACCCCATCATACTTACCGATCCAGCCGGGGTCCCGTCCGTCTTCTCCATGGGTGCCGCCATCTTCCAAAATGGCGGGCGCATGCGCAGTGCGCCCGCCGAATCTGCCGGCCGGCAGATTCGTTCCAAAGTGCATTTTGATCACTGAGATAGAATATATCTCAGTGATCAAAATAAAAAAAATAATAAATGACCCCCCCCCCTTTGTCACCCCCATAGGTAGGGACAATAAAAAAATAAAGAAATTTTTTTTTTCCACTAATGTTAGAATAGGGTTAGGGTTAGGGGTAGGGTTAGGGTTAGGGGTAGGGTTAGGGGTGGGGTTAGGGGTAGGGTTAGGGTTAGAGGTAGGGTTAGGGTTAGGAGTAGGGGTAGGGTTAGGGGTAGGGTTAGGGTTAGGGGTAGGGGTAGGGGTAGGGTTAGGGTTAGGGTTAGGGTTAGGGCTAGGGTTAGGGCTAGGGTTAGGGGTAGGGTTAGGGTTAGGGCTAGGGTTAGGGTTTCGGTATGTGCACACGTATTCTGGTTCTCTGCGGATTTTTCCGCTGCGGATTTGATAAATCCACAGTGCTAAACCGCTGCGGATTTATGGCGGATTTACCGCGTTTTTTTCTGCGCATTTCACTGCGGTTTTACAACTGCGATTTTCTATTGGAGCAGTTGTAAAACCGCTGCGGAATCCGCACAAAGAAGTGACATGCTGCGGAATGTAAACCGCTGCGTTTCCGTGCAGTTTTTCCGCAGCATGTGTACAGCGATTTTTGTTTCCCGTAGGTTTACATTGAACTGTAAACTCATGGGAAACTGCTGCGGATCTGCAGCGTTTTCCGCAGCGTGTGCACATACCTTTAGAATTAGGCTATGTGCCCACACTGCGGATTTGCCGCTGCAGATTCACAGCAGTGTTCCATCAGGTTTACAGTACCATGTAAACATATGAAAAACCAAATCCGCTGTGCCCATGGTGCGGAAAATACCGCGCGGAAACGCTGCGTTGTATTTTCCGCAGCATGTCAATTCTTTGTGCGGATTCCGCAGCGTTTTACACCTGTTCCTCAAAAGGAATCCGCAGGTGAAATCCGCACAAAAAACACTGGAAATCCGCGGAAAATCCGCAGGTAAAACGCAGTGCCTTTTACCCGCGAATTTTTCAAAAATGGTGCGGAAATATCTCACACGAATCCGCAACGTGGGCACATAGCCTTAGGGTTAGGGTTGGAATTAGGGTTGTGGTTAGGGTTGTGATTAGGGTTATGGCTACAGTTGGGATTAGGGTTAGGGGTGTGTTGGGGTTAGTGTTGGAGGTAGAATTGAGGGGTTACCACTGTTTAGGCACATCAGGGGTCTCCAAACGCAACATGGCGCCACCATTGATTCCAGCCAATCTCGTATTCAAAAAGTCAAATGGTGCTCCCTCACTTCCGAGCCCTGACGTGTGCCCAAACAGTGGTTTACCCCCACATATGGGGTACCAGCATACTCAGGACAAACTGCGCAACAATTACTGGGGTCCAATTTCTCCTGTTACCCTTGTGAATCTAAAAAAATGCTTGCTAAAACATAATTTTTGAGGAAAGAAAAATGATTTTTTATTTTCACGGCTCTGCGTTGTAAACGTCTGTGAAGCACTTGGGGGTTCAAAGTGCTCACCACATATCTAGATAAGTTTCTTGGCGGGTCTAGTTTCTAAAATGGGGTCACTTGTGGGGGTTTCTACTGTTTAGGCACACCAGGGGCTCTGCAAACGCAACGTGACACCCGCAGACCATTCCATCAAAGTCTGCATTTCAAAAGTCACTACTTCCCTTCTGAGCCCCGACGTGTGCCCAAACAGTGGTTTACCCCCACCCATGGGGTATCAGCGTACTCAGGAGAAACTGGACAACAACTTTTGGGGTCCAATTTCTCCTGTAACCCTTGGGAAAATAAAAAATTCTGGGCTAAATAATTATTTTTTAGGAAAGAAAACGTATTTATTATTTTCACGGCTCTGCATTATAAACTTCTATGAAGCACTTGGGGGTTCAAAGTGCTCACCACACATCTAGATAAGTTCCTTTCGGGGTCTAGTTTCCAAAATGGGGTCACTTGTGGGGGGTTTCTACTGTTTAGGCACATCAGGGGCTCTGCAAACGCAACGTGACGCCCGCAGAGCATTCCATCAAAGTCTGCATTTCAAAACGTCACTACTTCAATTCCAAGCCCCGGCATGTGCCCAAACAGTAGTTTACCCCCACATATGGGGTATCACCGTACTCAGGAGAAACTGGACAACAACTTTTGGGGTCCAATTTCTTCTGTAACCCTTGGGAAGATAAAAAATTCTGGGCTAAATAATTATTTTTGAGGAAAGAAAACGTATTTATTATTTTCATGGCTCTGCATTATAAACTTCTATGAAGCACTTGGGGGTTCAAAGTGCTCACCACACATCTAGATAAGTTCCTTTGGGGGTCTAGTTTCCAAAATGGGGTCACTTGTGGGGGGTTTCTACTGTTAAGCCACATCAGGGGCTCTGCAAACGCAACGTGACACCCACAGAGCAGTCCATCAAAGTCTGCATTTCAAAACGTCACTACTTCACTTCCGAGCCCCGGCATGTGCCCAAACAGTGATTTACCCCCACATATGGGGTATCAGCGTACTCAGGAGAAACTGGACAACAACTTTTGGGGTCAAATTTCTCCTGTTACCCTTGGGAAAAAAATTGCAGGCTAAAAGATCATTTTTGAGAAAATAATTTTTTTTTTTTATTTTCATGGCTCTGCGTTATAAACTTCTGTGAAGCACTTGGGGGTTCAAAGTCCTCACCACACATCTAGATTAGTTCCTTTGGGGGTCTAGTTTCCAAAATGGTGTCATTTCTGGGGGATCTCCAATGTTTAGGCACACAGGGGCTCTCCAAACGTGACATGGTGTCCGCTAATGATTGGAGCTAATTTTCCATTTAAAAAGCCAAATGGCGTGCCATCCCTTCCGAGCCCTGCCATGCGCCCAAACAGTGGTTTACCCCCACATATGGGGTATCAGCGTACTCAGAACAAACTGGACAACAATATTTGTGGTCCAATTTCTCCTATTATCCTTGGCAAAATAGGAAATTCCAGGCTAAAAAATCATTTTTGAGGAAAGAAAAATTATTTTTTATTTTCATGGCTCTGCGTTATAAACTTCTGTGAAGCACCTGGGGGTTTAAAGTGCTCAATATGCATCTAGATAAGTTCCTTGGGGGGTCTAGTTTCCAAAATGGGGTCACTTGTGGGGGAGCTCCAATGTTTAGGCACACAGGGGCTCTCCAAATGCGACATGGTGTCCGCTAACAATTGGAGCTAATTTTCCATTCAAAAAGTCAAATGGCGCGCCTTCCCTTCCGAGCCCTGCCGAGTGCCCAAACAGTGGTTTACCCCCACATGTGAGGTATCGACGTACTCGGGAGAAATTGCCCAACAAATTTTATGATCCATTTTATCCTACTGCCCATGTGAAAATGAAAAAATTGAGGCGAAAAGAATTTTTGTGTGAAAAAAAATTACTTTTTCATTTTTACAGATCAATTTGTGAAGCACCTGAGGGTTTAAAGTGCTCACTAGGCATCTAAATAAGTTCCTTGGGGGGTCTAGTTTCCAAAATGGGGTCACTTGTGGGGGAGCGCCAATGTTTAGGCACACAGGAGCTATCCAAACGCGTCATGGTGTCCGCTAACGATGGAAATAATTTTTCATTCAAAAAGTCAAATGGCGCTCCTTCCCTTCCGAGCCTTACCATGTGCCCAAACAGTGGTTTACCCCCACATGTGAGGTATTGGTGTACTCAGGAGAAATTGCCCAACACATTTTAGGATCCATTTTATCCTGTTGCCCATGTGAAAATGAAAAAATTGAGGCTAAAAGAATTTTTTTGTGAAAAAAAAGTACTTTTTCATTTTTACGGATCAATTTGTGAAGTACCTGGGGGTTCAAAGTGCTCACTATGCATCTAGATAAGTTCCTTAGGGCGTCTAGTTTCCAAAATGGGGTCACTTGTGGGGGAGCTCCAATTTTTAGGCACACGGGGGCTCTCCAAACGGGACATGGTGTCCGCTAAAGAGTGGAGCCAATTTTTGATTCAAAAAGTCAAATGGCGCTCCTTCCCTTCCAAGCCCTGCCGTGCGCCCAAACAGTGGTTTACCCCCACATATGAGGTATCAGCGTACTCAGGACAAATTGGACAACAACTTTCGTGGTTCAGTTTCTCCTTTTACCATTGGGAAAATAAAAAAATTGTTGCTAAAAGATAATTTTTGTGACTAAAAAGTTAAATGTTCATTTTTTCCTTCCGTGTTGCTTCTGCTGCTGTGAAGCACCTGAAGGGTTAATAAACTTCTTGAATGTGGTTTTGAGTACCTTGAGGGGTGCAGTTTTTAGAATGGTGTCACTTTTGGGTATTTTCAGCCATATAGACCCCTCAAACTGACTTCAAATGTGAGGTGGTCCCTAAAAAAAATGGTTTTGTAAATTTCGTTGTAAAAATGACAAATCGCTGGTCAAATTTTAACCCTTATAACTTCCTAACAAAAAAAAATGTTGTTTCCAAAATTGTGCCGATGTAAAGTAAACACGTGGGAAATGTTATTTATTAACTATTTTGTGTCACATATCTCTCTGGTTTAACAGAATAAAAATTCAAAATGTGAAAATTGCGAAATTTTCAAAATTTTCGCCAAATTTCCGTTTTTATCACAAATAAACACAGAATTTATTGACCTAAATTTACCACTAACATGAAGCCCAATATGTCACGAAAAAACAATCTCAGAACCGCTAGGATCCGTTGAAGCGTTCCTGAGTTATTACCTCATAAAGGGACACTGGTCAGAATTGCAAAAAACGGCAAGGTCTTTTAAGGTCAAAATAGGCTGGGTCATGAAGGGGTTAAAGAACCACACTTTTTGGGGCCAGGCAACGGTCAGTCAGACTTGGGACTCTAATTTTTTAAAGATTTAAGTGCACATGAAATAGGCCAGTTGTGAGCAGGAGGAAGGAGCTGCAGGAAGATGGATCACAGAAACTCAGGAGGGGAGAATTAAGAGACAGAAGCTAAAATGCATTCAGGAAATAGACAAAGTTAAATGGACAGATAAAGGCAAGTGTGTATTAGCATCAAGGAATTAAGGTGATAAACATGCAGGAAAAAAACATGCCAGAAAAGGAAGACAGGTACAGTGTGATAGAGAAAGAGGATCAGGACTTATGAATGATAATTTTGCAGCCAGGAAACATACCTGAGGATGAAACGGATTGATTGTCAGATTGACAGTAATAACGACATTGAAGCATCTGTAACAGTGGATTATGTTTCTGGCATATTTCTGCTGCACACTTAAAGAGCCATACTTGATGGAGCCAGACCATATAGCTATGCTAATTCTAATCAACAACTCTGTCTTTGTTATTTTGATGCACAACTGGCACAGTGTAAATGGTATATAATATTTGTCTGCTAGGAAAAATTAGCAGGAATACTAGAACACATAAATTTGCTTACCTCACATGGACTGGTTACAGTGCGGGAGCAATATACCGATGCTATTGAGATCCAACCAAATCTGGCTATATGCTTTTGCCGCAAAACTGCCGCAGTAAAAATGGTGTATAATATTTCCCTGCTCTGAACAATTTGCAGAATTAGGAGCAAAAATAATCTTCTTAGCTCTGAGAAGGGCTTCTGATATGAGTAGAAGCAGTAAGGAAGTGTAATTCACGCTATCCTGTCCTACACTATCCCTTCTCCAGAATCTCTCTCTAAGTGCTGCTAACAGCAGTATTACTATTTATTATAATTAACCCTTAGAAGGGCTGTCGTTGTAGTTGAAAGAAATATAAATGTGATTGCATCCCTGCCTATATGCACCTACAATTATGTTCCTGTTTCAGCAGCACCTCTCACTTCATCATGGGTCTTATATTATTAGCCGTGAGAATTTGAAAGGCTTTTGCTATGAGTTGCAGCAGAAAGCACATGCAGTTTGCCATATCCTGTCCTACACTACCCCTTCACCACAATCTCTCCCTAGGTGCTGCTATGAATATTGATTATAATTAGCCCTGATAAGGATTATTGTTGATGTTGAAAGAAAGATTACACATATCTAATCCCAGCCTATACAAAGCTACAACTCTGTCCATAGCTTGACAGTTCGCAGCAGCTCTCCATACTTTGCCTGTGTCTGTTGTTACAGTATGGCGAGCATGGTGTCATGGGTCTTATATAAAGCCGATGATGCTATGCGGCCAGCCAATCACAGTAATGTCACAACCAAAATCGCTACAGTATTACAGTGACTGGCAGGCAATTCCCTGTTTATTGGCTGTCTAAAAAGCACAAAACATATGGAGAAGTGACTCGAGCTTTAACTTGAGTATTCAAAAAATACTCGCCGAGTAACAAGCATCACGAGCACACTGATGCTCGAGCAAGTCACAAGTAGTGACGAGCACGCTCGCTTATCACTCATAAACCACCATATCTTTCACCTGTCCGATGTTACGATGTCCCACGCCATAATCCATGTCTGTGATATGTGGTGTACAACCTACACGTTGCCATGATGGAACCTTCTAAGCAGGTTACTGTTGGACAATTGTAAGAGATAGGGTTGAGCGACTTTTACTTTTATAGGATCGGGTCGGGTTTCACGAAACCCGACTTTTTCAAAGTCGGGGTCGGGGTCGGCCAAAACACGAAACCCAATGCAGTGCATTGGGTTTCCAATGGTTCCCAGGGTCTGAAGGAGAGGAAACTCTCCTTCAGGCCCTGGGATCCATATTTAAGTGTAAAATAAAGAATTAAAATAAAAAATATTGCTATACTCACCCTCGGACGCGCCCTGGTACTAACTGGCAGCCTTCCTTCCATAGAATCAGCGCGTGAAGGGCCTTAGATGACGTCGCGGCTTGTTATTGGTCGCGCGACCGCCCATGTGACCACTCGCGCGACCAATCACAAGCCGCGACGTCACCGAAGGTCCTTCAAGCGCTGATTCTTAGGAAGGAAGGCTGCCGGAAAGAAGCAGGGCGCGTCCGAGGGTGAGTATATTCCTATTAGGTATATACTCACCCTCGGACGTGCCCTGCTTCTTTCCGGCAGCCTTCCTTCCTAAGAATCAGCACTTGAAGGACCTTCCTGTGACGTCGTGGCTTGTGATTGGTCGCGCGAGCGGTCACATGGGCGGTCGCGCGACCAATCACAAGCCGCGACGTCATCTAAGGCCCTTCACGCGCTGATTCTAAGGAAGGAAGGCTGCCGGTTAGTACCAGGGCGCGTCAGTGGGTGAGTATAGCAATATTTTTTATTTTAATTCTTTATTTTACACTTAAATATGGATTCCGATACCGATTTCCGATATTGCAAACATATCGGAACTCGGGATCAGAATTCCGATACCAGATTCAGAAGATCGCCGACCTCATGGCCGACCCCACACAGGGGTCGGGTCGGGTTTCATGAAACCCAACTTTGCAAAAAGTCGGCGACTTCTGAAAATGGCCGACCCGTTTCGCTCAACCCTAGTAAAAGATGATCTGATACAGGAATACAAGAGACAAGCAAAAATGAGTAATCTCTGAATGATGACCTAATTTCGTAGTGCAATTTCTGTAACATTTTAATTCACAATAGTGTTTAGACATGTTTTAGTTAGTCCAAAAAGAGACCAGCGCTTGCTTCTTCCATCAAAATATCTTTATTTTAGTACATATTAAAATCAAAGAAATGCACATCAATACTTCACAAGCCATGGAGAAAACACAAAGGAATCTATTAGTTGTAAAGATTTCTTGGTGGTTTCCTCCATTCCTTGTGAACTATTTCTGTATGCATTTATTTGATTTTAATATGGAAAAAAATAATAATCATTTTTTTTGGAAGAAGCAAGTGCTGGTCTCTTTTTTGGACTTTCTGCACTGAGTGTTCGGACCATGCACTGAACAGTTTAGCTGAATTTATATAAAATTTTCACGTTTTAGTTATTTGAATTGTACAATGTTTCCTCTAAATAAATATCAGAAAACTGGCCTAACTAAATATTCTGCATCTTTATATTTGCAAAATTAATAATGTTTCAAAGTACGGAAACTTTTATACACTAGTTACATGTATCAATAAAAGAAAACTATTTGATATCATAAAAACAAGAGCCAATTAAAACCTTTCATTCTCAGATTTGAATTAAGGAGGTCAAAATTATTAAGAAATGACTCATTTCATAACTGAATCTCACCCCTTTTGAAAACATGTAGAAGAGTTAATATTGCTGTCTTTTTGAAAATATCTTAAATAAGGGCTACTATCTAAAATATAATTGTCCTATTAGCATTTTGTCTAGTTTAGTGATGAAATAAGGTTCACAATTCAAGACTGCCCAAGCACTATTAGTAATAACTTTTACTTGAAGGCAACTTTTTGTGGTTCTAAGAGGTGTCAGGGGTTACAATCCTAAGACTTCCGCAACTTTAAATTACCGGAAAATCAAACCGCAGCAGTTCAAGACTTTGTGAACAGATTACCAATGTTGTGTAATCATTTGTAAATTTTGAATATTTCTAAGTACTGATTACTATAGGCTTCCACATCTTTCAATTACTAATGAACTCATATATGGCTGAGTTGTCTTTAATGATTAATTACCTGTGATCGCTAAATATCATTTGCTTAAAGTGTCTACCAGCGGCAATAAATGTTCTACAGAGCTGCTTTTCTTTTGGGAGCAATTTACAATGCTAACTCTGTATTGTGAACTATTCTTTCATCCTCCTAATTAATTTTGAACAGCTCTTGCATGAGTCGGGGGTACACTGTCACCCCTGTATTTAATAATTATAGTGAGATTTAATACCACAAGGCAAAAAAAGAAGCACCGGGAGATAGGATAAAGAAAAATAGAGGCAATAGTACTGCTTCGAGTTGAATGGACACATTTGCTATGTCCCCAGCTATAGAATTTAAGCACAGCGTGGAGGAGGAGTAAAGTGAGAAATCTCTTTGATCCAGGCTGATATAAAGAAGGTGAGAGAATGTGTGGAATATAGTGGCTGGGAGAAGCTTAAGAAAAGTCATTGAATATGGCTAAGAACATTAAGTGGCTGTTTAGTGCCAAGAAATTGCCAAACTAAGAGATCTTGAAGATCGATCTAGAAGATGTAATATTAGGACCTTACGCTTTCCAGAGAGAAAAGACAAAGTGGACTCTGCAGCCTTTATGAGGAAGTGGAAATGGAGAACATTGAAGATCTTTCAAATCTTCGCTGTAAAAAAAAATATTTATTATTAAAAGATTTATTGATTATCTTAAATTTTTGTGGAAATTAAAAAAAATGAAAAGTGGGGCGTGCAATATTATTCGGCCCCTTTAACTTAATACTTTGTTGCGCCACCTTTTGCTGCGATTACAGCTGCAAGTCACTTGGGGTATGTCTCTATCAGTTTTGTACATTGAGAGACTGAAATTCTTGCCCATTCTTCCTTGGCAAACAGCTCGAGCTCAGTGATCGTTTGTGAACAGCAGTTTTCAGCTCTTTCCACAGATTCTCAATTGGATTGAGGTTTGGACTTTGACTTGGCCATTCTAACACCTTTATTCGTGAACCATTCCATTGTAGATTTTGCTTTATGATTGGTATCATTGTCTTGATGGAAGACCAATCTCTGTCCCAGTCTCAGGTCTTTTGCAGACTCCAACTGTTAGGGCTGGCGGAACGCACCGAGTAAATATAGAGATGTTATCTGGTGCGTTCGCAGCCCGGGGTCCACCGTGCAGGAAAAGAACCTGCTGCTGGCAAATGGTGGCACAATATGGTGGTAGAAGCGAACTCTGTTGCTTCACAGAGTCGCTATAAAGAAAGGACTGTGTCCTGTTAAACTCCACAGGAATACACAGTAACTGCTGAGCAGATAGCAGCTTGTGGTCACGCAGTCCAGGAGGCAAACATACAATCTCCTCACCAGAGGAGTCGATATTCTGGTGGCTTATTTCAGCCGGGGCCCTGAAACCAAACACACAATCTCCTCACCGGAGGTGCCGGTATTCTAGTGGCTTATTTCATCCGGGTCCCTGAATACACACAAGCGTGACCACACTGTCGCAAAACTCATGTCATGCATTTATACTAGCGCATGGCCGTACGGCCATGCGAACCGTATATAGCTGCAGCACTTACAGGACCTTCCTAGAAGGACTAATGAGAGGCTGCCACAGAGCCTGAGGAACTACAGGACCTTCCTGGAGAACCAATGGGTCTTGCTGCAGTATCTAAGCATGTGACCCTCGATCTCCAATGAGAGATCTAACCCTGGGCATGCTCAGAAGGGGAAAAGCAAGACTTAGTCCCAAAAGCATCTGCTCGCCGCTGCCCAACACTTGCTTCAATGGCAGAAGCTGGAAAAGCAGCAGTAACCCTTTGCACAGAGTTAGACTGAGCGAGACGCTGGGACCGACGTCTCCACTAAGCAGGCTCCACTGTGGCAGGAGAAGAATGGGAGACCACAGCAGAGATGGCCCGAGATTCCCCCTGTGCAGAGGCGGGAACTCGACCCCTAACACCAACGGGTTTTCTTCAAGATTGGTCCTGCATTTGGCTCCATCCATCTTCCCTTCAATTTTATCCATCTTCCCTGTCTCTGCTGAAGAAAAGCAGGCCCAAACCATGATGCTGCCACCACCATATTTGACAGTGGGGATGGTGTGTTCAGGGTGATGAGCTGTGTTGCTTTTACGCCAAACATATCATTTGACATTGTTGCCAAAAAGTTTGATTTTGGCTTCATCTGACCAGAGCACCTTCTTCCACATGTTTGGTGTGTCTCCCAGGTGGCTTGTTGCAAACTTTTAAAGGACACTTTTTATGGATATCTTTGAGAAATGGCTTTCTTCTTGCCACTCTTCTATAAAGGCCAGATTTGTGCAGTGTACGACTGATTGTTGTCCTTTGCACAGACTGTCCCACCTCAGCTGTAGATCTCTGCTGTTCATCCAGAGGGATCATGGGCCTCTTGGCTGCATCTCTGGTCAGTCTTCTCCTTGTATGAGATGAGAGTTTAGAGGGACGGCCGGGTCTTGGTTGATTTGCAGTGGTATGATACTCCTTCCATTTCAATATGAATGCTTGTACAGTTCTCATTGGGATGTTTAAAGTTTTGGAAATCATTTTGTTTCCAAATCCGACTTTAAGCTTCTCCACAATAGTATCACGGACCTGCCTGTTGTGTTCCTTGGTCTTCATGATGCTCTCTGTGCTTCAAACAGAACCCTGAGACTATCACAGAGCAGGTGCATTTATACGAAGATTACTTGATTACACACAGGTGGATTATATTTATCATCATTATGCATTTAGGACAACATTGGATCATTCAGAGATCCACAATGAACTTCTGGAGTGAGTTTGCTGCACTGAAAGTAAAGGGGCCGAATAATATTGCACGCCCCACTTTTCAGTTTTTGAATTTCCACAAAAATTTAAAATAACCAAAAAATTTCATTCAACTACACAATTGTGTTCCACTTGTTGTTAATTCTTGACCAAAAATTTACACTTGGTATTTTTATGTTTGAAGCATGATATGTGGGAAAAAGTTGAAATGTTCCAGGGGGCTTTCGCAAGGCACTGTACTTATATTTATTAGCCCCTGTATGACTTGTTCACACTCCATTTTTGTGTTCCACTCAGATGTGTTATTCTTTATCTTTTTTTTCTTGGTTCAACATATCCAGAGATGGGTGGCATGAGTTCAATAGGTTCTGTTGGGAATTTTGTACAGTGGGTACGGAAAGTAATCAGACCCATTTAAATTTTTCACTCTTTGTTTCATTTTTTTCACATTAATGTACACTCTGCACCCCATCTTGACTGAAAAAAACAGAAATGTAGTAATTTTGACAAATGTATTAAAAAAACAAAAACTGAAATATAACATGGTCATAAGTATTCAGACCCTTTGCTCAGATACTCATATTTAAGTCACATGCTGTCCATTTCCTTGTGATCCTCCTTGAGGTGGTTCTACTTTTTTATTGGAGTCTAGCTGTGTTTAATTAAACTGATAGGACTTAATTTGGAAAGGCACACACCTATCTATATTGTCTATATAAGACCTCACAGCTCACAGTGCATGTCAGACCAAATGAGAATCATGAGGTCAAAGGAACTGGTGAAGGAGCACAGGGACAGAATTGTGGCAAGGCACAAATCTGGCCAAGGTTACAACATAATTTCTGCAGTACTCAAGGTTCCTAAGGGCACAGTGGCCTCCATAATCTGTAATTGGAAGAAGTTTGGGACCACCAGAAGTCTTCCTATACCTGGTCATTAAGCCATACTGAGCAATCATGGGAGAAGAGCCTTGGTGAGAGAGGTAAAGAAGAACCCCAAGATCACTGTGGCTGAGCTCCAGAGATGCAGTAGGGAGATGGGAGAAAGTTCCACAAAGTCAACTATCCTTATGTTTATTCTCCTCAGTGCAAGACATATGAAAGCCAGCATAGAATTTGTTAAAAAAAACACACGAAGGACTCCCAGACTATGAGAAATAAGATTCTCTGGTCTGGTGAGATGAAGATAGACCTTTTTGGTGATAATTTTAAGTGGTATGTGTGGAGATAGCCAGGCACTGCTCATAACCTGCCCAATACAATCCCAACAGTGAAACATGGTGGCAACATCATGCTATGGGGATGTTTTTCTCCTGCAGGGACTGGACGATTGGTTGCCATTGAAAGAAACATTACTGCTTCCAAGTACAGAGATATTCTGGATTAAAACCTCTTGATGAAACAAAGTGCAGCTCACCATAGTCAACATCCTGTGGAACTTGGAGCACGGAACCGCTGTGTCAGGGCGTAGAAGATCCAAGGAAATGATGAGGAATCCAGCTCAACGAGGTAGTGAAAAAAACCTTCCTTTATTCACTTCAAATCATATTCATTGGAGGATAAAACATCAGCAACAACATAGATTAAAATGCGATATCATTATCGCATTTTAATCTATGTTATTGCTGATGTTTTATCCTCCACTGAATATGATTTGAAGTGAATAAAGGAAGGTTTTTTTCACTACCTCGTTGAGCTGGATTCCTCATCATTTCCTTGATTATAACCTCTTCCAGAGTGCTCTGGACCTCAAATTTGGCCGAAGGTTCACCTTCCAACAAGACAATGACCCTAAACACACATCTAAAATAACAAAGGAGTGACTTCAGAACAACTCTGTGACCATTCTTGGCTGGCCCAGCCAGAGCCCTGACCTAAACCCAATTGAACATTGTTCACAATCCAACCTGACAGAACTGGAGAGGATCCTCAAGGAAGAAGTGCAGAGGATCCCCAAATCCAGGTGTGAAAAACTTTTTGCATCATTCCATAGAAGACTCATGGCTGTAATAGCTCAAAAGGTGCTTCTACTCAATACTGAGGAAAGGGTCTGAATAGGGTCTGAATAGTTATGACCATGTGATATTTCAGTTTGTCTTTTTTAAGACATTTGTAAAAATTACTACATTTTTGGTTTTTTTCAGACAGATGGGGTGTAGAGTGTACATTAACCCCTTTACCCCCAAGGGTGGTTTGCACGTTATGGACCGGGCCAATTTTTACAATTCTGACCACTGTCCCTTTATGAGGTTATAACTCTGGAACGCTTCAACGGATCCTGGTGATTTTGACACTGTTTTCTCGTGACATGTTGTACTTCATGATAGTTGTAAAATTTCTTTGATATTACCTGCATTTATTTGTGAAAAAAATGGAAATTTGGCGAAAATTTTGAAAATTTCGCAATTTTCCAACTTTGAATTTTTATGCAATTAAATCACAGAGATATGTCACACAAAATACTTAATAAGTAACATTTCCCACATGTCTACCTTACATCAGCACAATTTTGGAACCAAAATTTTTTTTTGTTAGGGAATTATAAGGGTTAAAAGTTGACCAGCAATTTCTCATTTTTACAACACCATTTTATTTTAGGGACCACATCTCATTTGAAGTCATTTTGAGGGGTCTATATGATAGAAAATACCCAAGTGTGACACCATTCTAAAAACTGCACCCCTCAAGGTGCTCAAAACCACATTCAAGTTTATTAACCGTTCAGGTGCTTCACAGGAATTTTTGGAATGTATAAATAAAAATTAACATTTAACTTGTTTTCACAAAAAATTTACTTCAGCTCCAATTTGTTTTATTTTACCAAGGGTTACAGGAGAAAATGGACCCCAAACTTTGTTGTACAATTTGTCCTGAGTACTCTGATATCCCATATGTGGGGGTTAACCACAGTTTGGGCGCATGGCAGAGCTCGGAAGGGAAGGAGCGCCATTTGACTTTTCACCATTTTGGAAAGTAAGGAACTTATCTAGAGGTGTGGTGAGCACTTTGACCCACCAAGTGCTTCACAGAAGTTTATAATGCAGAACCGTAAAAATAAAAAATCATTTTTTTTCACAAAAATTATCTTTTCGCCCCCAATTTTTTATTTTCCCAATGGTAAGAGAAGAAATTGGACCACAAAAGTTGTGGCACAATTTGTCCTGAGTAGGGTTGAGCGAAACGGGTCGAACATTTTCAAAAGTCGCCGACTTTTGGCGAAGTCGAGTTTCATGAAACCCGATCCGACCCCTGTGCGTGGTCGGCCATGCGGTACGCGACTTTCGCGCCAAAGTCGCGTTTCAATGACGCGAAAAGCGCCATTTCTCAGCCAATGAAGGTAAACGCAGAGTGTGGGCAGCGTGATGACATAGGTCCTGGTCCCCACCATCTTAGAGAAGGGCATTGCAGTGATTGGCTTGCTGTCTGCGGCGTCACAGGGGCTATAAAGGGGCGTTCCCGCCGACCGCCATCTTACTGCTGCTGATCTGAGCTTAGGGAGAGGTTGCTGCCGCTTCGTCAGAAGCAGGGATAGCGTTAGGCAGGGTCCATTAACCACCAAACCGCTTGTGCTGTAGCGATTTCCACTGCCCAACACCACCTTCGGTGTGCAGGGACAGTGGAAGCTACATTTTTTTTTTTTTCCCCCTCAGCGCTGTAGCTCATTGGGCTGCCCTAGAAGGCTCCCTGATAGCTGCATTGCTGTGTGTACGCCGCTGTGCAAACCAACTGCTTTTTTCAAAGCACAAATCCTCTTGTTCCTTCCTTTCTGCACAGCTATCTTTTTGGTTTGTACACACTTTTTATTTAATTTGTGCATCAGTCCACTCCTTATTGCTGCCTGCCATACCTGGCTGAGATTACTGCAGGGAGATAGTAATTGAAGGACACTCCCTGTTTTTTGTTTTTTTTTTGTGGGAGATTAAGATTGACATTTCTGCTAGAGTGCCATCCCTGTCTGTGTCATCTCTCACTCAGTGGGCCATAGAAAGCCTATTTATTTTTTTGCTTGATTTGGGTTCTAAAATCTACCTGAAAAAATCACTACATCAATCAGTGGGAGAAAAATATTGGCCTCAGGGCTTGTGTGCCACTCTTGACTCCTGTGTGCATCATCACTCACTCAGTGGGCCATAGAAAGCCTATTTATTTTTTTGCTTGATTTGGGTTCTAAATTCTACCTGAAAAAATCAATAAATCAATCAGTGGGAGATTAATATTGGCCTTTGGGCTTGTGTGCCAGTCCTAAGCGTGCCATCTCTCTCTCTCTCAGATAGTGGGCCATAGAAAGCCTATTTTTTTATTATTTTATTGGGTTTATAATTTTTCCCTGGAAAAAAAAAAAAAGTGGGAGATTAATATTGGCCTCTGGGCTTGTGTGCCAGTCCTGAGCGTGCCATCTCTCTCACAAATAGTGGGCCATAGAAAGCCTATTTATTTTTTTGGTTGATTTGGGTTCATAATTCTACCTGAAAAAATCAATCAATCAATCAGTGGGAGGTTAATATTGGCCTTTGGGCTTGTGTGCCAGTCCTAAGCGTGCCATCTCTCTCTCTCAGATAGTGGGCCATAGAAAGCCTATTTATTATTATTTTTTTTATTGGGTTTATAAATTTTCCCTGGAAAAAAAAAAATGGGAGATTAATATTGGCCTCTGGGCTTGTGTGCCAGTCCTGAGCGTGCCATCTCTCTCACAAATAGTGTGCCATAGAAAGCCTATTTATTTTTTTGGTTGATTTGGGTTCCTAATTCTACCTGAAAAAATCAATCAATCAATCAGTGGGAGAAAAATATTGGCCTCAGGGCTTGTGTGCCACTCCTTACTTCTGTGTGTGCCATCTCTCACTCAGTGGGCCATAGAAAGCCTATTAATTTTTTTGCTTGATTTGGGTTCTAAATTCTACCTGAAAAAATCATTAAATCAATCAGTGGGAGATTAATATTGGCCTCTGGGCTTGTGTGCCACTCCTGACTCCTGTGTGCGTCATCTGTCACTCAGTGGGCCCTAGAAAGCCTATTTTTTGTTTTATTTGTTTTCTAAATTCTCACTGAAACAATCATTTTATTTTCTTTGGTTTCTAAATTATTCCTGAAAAAAATCATTTTTTTTGTATTTTTTTTTCTCTCAAGTCTCCCTGAAAAAAAAAAAAAAAAAAAAAAATCTGTGGGAGATTCATATTGCCCCTTCTGCTTGTGTGCCAGTCTTGACTCCTGGGTGTGCCATCTCTCTCTCTCTCCCCAATTGTGGGCCATAGAAAGCCTATTAATTTTTTTGCTTGATTTGGGTTCCAAAATCTACCAAAAAAAATCACTAAATCAATAAGTGGGAGATTAATATTGGCCTCTGGGCTTGTGTGCCACTCCTGACTCCTGTGTGCGTCATCTGTCACTCAGTGGGCCCTAGAAAGCCTATTTTTTGTTTTATTTGTTTTCTAAATTCTCCCTGAAACAATCATTTTATTTTCTTTGGTTTCTAAATTATTCCTGAAAAAAATCATTTTTTTTGTATTTTTTTTTCTCTCAAGTCTCCCTGAAAAAAAAAAAAAAAAAAAAAATCTGTGGGAGATTCATATTGCCCCTTCTGCTTGTGTGCCAGTCTTGACTCCTGGGTGTGCCATCTCTCTCTCTCTCCCCAATTGTGGGCCATAGAAAGCCTATTAATTTTTTTGCTTGATTTGGGTTCCAAAATGTACCAAAAAAAATCACTAAATCAATCGGTGGGAGATTAATATTGGCCTCTGGGCTTGTGTGCCACTCCTGACTCCTGTGTGCGTCCTCTCTCACTCAGTGGGCCCTACAAAGCCTTTTTTTTTTTTTTTTCCTAAATTCTCCCTGAAACAATAATTTCATTTTATTTGTTTTATAAATTCTTCTGTAAAAAATAATTTTTTTTTAATTTTTTTTTTTTCTGAAGTCTCCCTTTTAAAAAAAACAAACACAAATCAGTGGGAGATAAATATTTACATTTGCGCTTCAGTGACAGTCCTGCGTGTGTGCCATCTCATTTGTTGCCAACAACAACAGAGTGTGTAACATTGTGGCTGATTTTGTAAAGGGGTAGCTAAATCATACTGAAGTTATAGCTCACCGTGTAAGTTGTGTGACAGCAACAAATACCGTTCATTTGGTAACGTTTTTAAAACAATGAGGAAGTCTGGTGGAAGAGGTCGTGGCCGGGGGCGTTCATTGTCAGCTGGTAATGAGGGTAGTGGTAGTGGTGGAGCATCAGCTGGTCGTGGGAAAAAAAATATTGCACCTAAGTCTGGAGCTGTGGAGCCAGGTTCGTCGTCTGGCTACACAAGGCCTCGAACGCTCCCTTTTCTGGGAGTAGGAAAACCGCTTTTAAAGCCGGAGCAGCAAGAGCAAGTTTTGGCTTATCTTGCTGACTCAGCCTCTAGCTCTTTTGCCTCCTCTCGTGAAACTGGTAAATGTCAAAGCAGCGCGTCGTTAGTGGATGTTCACGGTCAGGGACAAGTCGCTTCCTTGTCCTCTTCAGCAAAAACAACAACAGAGAAGAATGCAGCAGGCGACACAACGGGTTACTCCATGGAGCTCTTTACACATACCGTCCCTGGCTTAGAAAGTGAAGCAGTTAACAGTCCATGCCCATTACAAGTTGAATCTGACATGGAGTGCACTGATGCACAGCCACAGCCAGACTACTATCCTGGTCCTTTGACTCAGACCACAACATTGCCCTCGCAGGGTGCTGATCAAGAATCAGACCCTGATGAGACTATGTTGCCCCATCACGAACGCTATACCACCGACCGACATGGTGACACAGACGAAGTTGCACACGAGCTACAAGAAGAAGTAATAGATGACCCAGTTCTTGACCCCGATTGGCAGCCATTGGGGGAACAGGGTGCAGGCGGCAGCAGTTCTGAAGCGGAGGAGGAGGGGCCGCAGCAGGCATCAACATCGCAACAGGTTCCATCTGCCGGGCCCGTATCTTGCCCAAAACGCGTGGCAAAGCTAAAACCTGTTGGAGGACAGCGTGGCCATCCGGTTAAAGCTCAGTCTGCAATGCCTGAAAAGGTATCCGATGCTAGAAAGAGTGCAGTCTGGCATTTTTTTAAACAACATCCAATTGATCAGCGCAAAGTCATCTGTCAAAAATGTTCAACTACCTTAAGCAGAGGACAGAATCTGAAAAGTCTCAATACAAGTTGCATGCATAGACATTTAACCACCATGCATTTGCAAGCCTGGACTAACTACCAAACGTCCCTTAAGGTTGTAGCACCCTCGGCCAATGAAGCTAGTCAGCAATGCAACATCCCTTCCGGCAGTGTAGGGCCACCATTTTCCGCACCACCTGCAGTATCTGTGCAGGTTTCTTTGCCAGGCCAAAGCCGTCAGGGTCAGGGAATCACCAGTTTCGTAGTAGGAAACACTGCATCTAGGGCACCGGTGGCAACAATACCATCTCCCACCGTCTCTCAGTCTGCCATGTCCACCGGCACCCCCGCTAGTTCCACGATCTCCAGCTCTACAGTCCAGCTCACCCTACATGAGACTATGGTTAGAAAAAGGAAGTACTTAGCCTCGCATCCGCGTACACAGGGTTTGAACGCACACATAGCTAGACTAATCTCGTTAGAGATGATGCCCTACCGGTTTGTTGAAAGCGAAGCTTTCAAAGCCCTGATGGACTACGCTGTACCACGCTACGAGCTACCCAGTCGACACTTTTTTTCCAGAAAAGCCATCCCAGCCCTCCACCAGCATGTTAAAGAGCGCATCGTCCATGCACTCAGGCAATCTGTGAGCACAAAGGTGCACCTGACAACAGATGCATGGACCAGTAGGCATGGCCAGGGACGTTACGTGTCCATCACGGCACACTGGGTAAATGTGGTGGATGCAGGGTCCACAGGGGACAGCAAGTTTGGGACAGTTCTGCCTAGCCCACGGTCTAGGAAACAATTGGCTGTAGCCGTTCGCACCCCCTCCTCCTCCTCTTCGTCCTCCTGCAGAAGCGAGAGCTCGTCCACAGACCGCAGTCGCACAACCACTCCATCCGCAGCTGCCACTGTTGCACACCAGGTCTCCCATTATGGGGCAGCTACTGGCAAACGTCAGCAGGCTGTATTGGCTATGAAGTGTTTGGGCGACAACAGACACACCGCGGAAGTTCTGTCCGAGTTCTTGCAGAAAGAAACGCAGTCGTGGCTGGGCACTGTAGATCTTGAGGCAGGCAAGGTTGTGAGTGATAACGGAAGGAATTTCATGGCTGCCATCTCCCTTTCCCAACTGAAACACATTCCTTGCCTGGCTCACACCTTAAACCTGGTGGTGCAGTGCTTCCTGAAAAGTTATCCGGGGTTTTCCGACCTGCTCCTCAAAGTGCGTGGCCTTTGCTCACATATCCGCCGTTCGCCCGTACACTCCAGCCGTATGCAGACCTATCAGCGTTCTTTGAACCTTCCCCAGCATCGCCTAATCATAGACGTTGCAACAAGGTGGAACTCAACACTGCACATGCTTCAGAGACTGTGTGAACAGAGGCGGGCTGTTATGTTTTTGTGGGAGGATACACATACACGGGCAGGCAGTAGGATGGCAGACATGGAGTTGTCAGGTGTGCAGTGGTCGAAGATTCAACACATGTGTCAAGTCCTTCAGTGTTTTGAGGAATGCACACGGCTGGTTAGTGCAGACAACGCCATAATAAGCATGAGCATCCCCCTAATGCGTCTGCTGATGCAAAGTTTGACGCACATAAAGGATCAGGCGTCTGCAGCTGAGGAAGAGGAAAGCCTTGATGACAGTCAGCCATTGTCTGGCCAGGGCAGTGTACAGGACGAGGTAGCGGGCGAAGAGGAGGAGGAGGACGAGGAGGATGATGGGGATGATTATATTTTTAATGAGGAAGCTTTTCCGGGGCCACTGGAAATTGGTGGCGCGGCAAGGCCGGGTTCTGGTTTTTTGAGGAACACAAGTGACGTTGATTTGCCTGAAACTGCCCCTCAACCAAGTACAACCGCAGATTTGAGAACTGGAACTTTGGCCCACATGGCGGATTATGCCTTACGTATCCTCAAAAGGGACACACGCATAACTAAAATGATGAATGATGACGATTACTGGTTGGCCTGCCTCCTTGATCCTCGCTATAAAGGCAAATTGCAAAATATAATGCCACATGAGAACTTGGAACTAATATTAGCAACCAAACAATCAACTCTTGTTGACCGTTTGCTTCTGGCATTCCCTGCACACAGCGCCCGTGATCGTTCTCACACGAGCTGCAGGGGCCAGCAGACCAGAGGAGTTAGAGGGGCAGAAATCAGAAGTGGCGTTGGCCAGAGGGGTTTTCTGACCAGGTTGTGGAGTGATTTTGCTATGACCGCAGACAGGACAGGTACTGCAGCATCAATTCAAAGTGACAGGAGACAACATTTGTCCAGTATGGTTACAAACTATTTTTCATCCCTTATCGATGTTCTACCTCAACCGTCATTCCCATTTGATTACTGGGCATCAAAATTAGACACCTGGCCAGAATTGGCAGAATATGCATTGCAGGAGCTTGCTTGCCCGGCAGCTAGTGTCCTATCAGAAAGAGTATTCAGTGCTGCAGGTTCAATACTAACAGAAAAAAGGACTCGTCTGGCTACCCAAAATGTAGATGATCTAACCTTCATTAAAATGAACCACAACTGGATTTCGAAATCTTTTGCCCCACCTTGCCCGGCTGACACCTAGCTTTCCTATGAAAAGGTCTTGCCTGTGGACTATTCTGAATGCCTTTTCCAATCTCGTAATTTTCAGCACCTGATTGTCCAGCATACGACATGTTTACACCTCACTAAATGGCCAAACTCCCCACACGGGGCCGTGGTATCGACACTTGGCGACAGCACCCATGAGAGTGCAGTTTGTCTGAAGAGGTGGGTGAGCCCGCTTTTGGTCGACGGCACTGCCACTGGGTCCCTCCTAGTACAATAAAGTGTCTCTGGCGGTGGTGGTGCGCACCCAACGTCAGACACACCGTTGTAATATGAGGGGCCCTGGGCCTGTACCGCCGGCCACAAGACAGTTTCCCCCCACCCCAGCTCAAACAGTGCTCTACAACTTGCAAAATTATCTCACAGCTCCACCAATCTTTAGTCTATGCGCTGACATCCTTCAATGCCTGCCACTGACAATACCATTGTATTGACATTTTTGTTATGTTAGGCCTTCGATGCCTGTCTGTGGTCACTCCTTCCACTAGGCCTCCACTGACCACACCACTGCTGCCCGTGTACCCCTGGAACCAATTTAAAATTGCCTACAGCCATGTGTTATTATTTTAGGCCTTCGATGCCTGTCTGTGGTCACTCCTTCCACTAGGCCTCCACTGACCACACCACTGCTGCCCGTGTACCCCTGGAACCAATTTAAAATTGCCTACAGCCATGTGTTATTATTTTAGGCCTTCGATGCCTGTCTGTGGTCACTCCTTCCACTAGGCCTCCACTGACCACACCACTGCTGCCCGTGTACCCCTGGAACCAATTTAAAATTGCCTACAGCCATGTGTTATTATTTTAGGCCTTCGATGCCTGTCTGTGGTCACTCCTTCCACTAGGCCTCCACTGACCACACCACTGCTGCCCGTGTACCCCTGGAACCAATTTAAAATTGCCTACAGCCATGTGTTATTATTTTAGGCCTTCGATGCCTGTCTGCGGTCACTCCTTCCACTAGGCCTCCACTGACCACACCACTGCTGCCCGTGTACCCCTGGAACCAATTTAAAATTGCCTACAGCCAGCCCAATTTTTTTATTTTAGGCCTTCGATGCCTGTCTGCGGTCCATTCTTTCAACTACTACTACACTGACCAGGGCACTGCTGCCCGTGTACCCCTGGAACCAATTTAAAATTGCCTACAGCCATGTGTTATTATTTTAGGCCTTCGATGCCTGTCTGCGGTCACTCCTTCCACTAGGCCTCCACTGACCACACCACTGCTGCCCGTGTACCCCTGGAACCAATTTAAAATTGCCTACAGCCATGTGTTATTATTTTAGGCCTTCGATGCCTGTCTGCGGTCACTCCTTCCACTAGGCCTCCACTGACCACACCACTGCTGCCCGTGTACCCCTGGAACCAATTTAAAATTGCCTACAGCCATGTGTTATTATTTTAGGCCTTCGATGCCTGTCTGCGGTCACTCCTTCCACTAGGCCTCCACTGACCACACCACTGCTGCCCGTGTACCCCTGGAACCAATTTAAAATTGCCTACAGCCATGTGTTATTATTTTAGGCCTTCGATGCCTGTCTGTGGTCACTCCTTCCACTAGGCCTCCACTGACCACACCACTGCTGCCCGTGTACCCCTGGAACCAATTTAAAATTGCCTACAGCCATGTGTTATTATTTTAGGCCTTCGATGCCTGTCTGCGGTCACTCCTTCCACTAGGCCTCCACTGACCACACCACTGCTGCCCGTGTACCCCTGGAACCAATTTAAAATTGCCTACAGCCAGCCCAATTTTTTTATTTTAGGCCTTCGATGCCTGTCTGCGGTCCATTCTTTCAACTACTACTACACTGACCAGGGCACTGCTGCCCGTGTACCCCTGGAACCAATTTAAAATTGCCTACAGCCATGTGTTATTATTTTAGGCCTTCGATGCCTGTCTGCGGTCACTCCTTCCACTAGGCCTCCACTGACCACACCACTGCTGCCCGTGTACCCCTGGAACCAATTTAAAATTGCCTACAGCCATGTGTTATTATTTTAGGCCTTCGATGCCTGTCTGCGGTCACTCCTTCCACTAGGCCTCCACTGACCACACCACTGCTGCCCGTGTACCCCTGGAACCAATTTAAAATTGCCTACAGCCATGTGTTATTATTTTAGGCCTTCGATGCCTGTCTGCGGTCACTCCTTCCACTAGGCCTCCACTGACCACACCACTGCTGCCCGTGTACCCCTGGAACCAATTTAAAATTGCCTACAGCCAGCCCAATTTTTTTATTTTAGGCCTTCGATGCCTGTCTGCGGTCCATTCTTTCAACTACTACTACACTGACCAGGGCACTGCTGCCCGTGTACCCCTGGAACCAATTTAAAATTGCCTACAGCCATGTGTTATTATTTTAGGCCTTCGATGCCTGTCTGTGGTCACTCCTTCCACTAGGCCTCCACTGACCACACCACTGCTGCCCGTGTACCCCTGGAACCAATTTAAAATTGCCTACAGCCATGTGTTATTATTTTAGGCCTTCGATGCCTGTGTGTGGTCACTCCTTCCACTAGGCCTCCACTGACCACACCACTGCGGCCCGTGTACCCCTGGAACCAATTTAAAATTGCCTACAGCCAGCCCAATTTTTTTAGTTTAGGCCTTCGATGCCTGTCTGCGGTCCATTCTTTCAACTACTACTACACTGACCAGGGCACTGCTGCCCGTGTACCCCTGGAACCAATTTAAAATTGCCTACAGCCATGTGTTATTATTTTAGGCCTTCGATGCCTGTCTGTGGTCACTCCTTCCACTAGGCCTCCACTGACCACACCACTGCTGCCCGTGTACCCCTGGAACCAATTTAAAATTGCCTACAGCCATGTGTTATTATTTTAGGCCTTCGATGCCTGTCTGTGGTCACTCCTTCCACTAGGCCTCCACTGACCACACCACTGCAGCCCGTGTACCCCTGGAACCAATTTAAAATTGCCTACAGCCAGCCCAATTTTTTTATTTTAGGCCTTCGATGCCTGTCTGCGGTCCATTCTTTCAAATACTACTACACTGACCAGGGCACTGCTGCCCGTGTACCCCTGGAACCAATTTAAAATTGCCTACAGCCATGTGTTATTATTTTAGGCCTTCGATGCCTGTCTGTGGTCACTCCTTCCACTAGGCCTCCACTGACCACACCACTGCTGCCCGTGTACCCCTGGAACCAATTTAAAATTGCCTACAGCCATGTGTTATTATTTTAGGCCTTCGATGCCTGTCTGCGGTCACTCCTTCCACTAGGCCTCCACTGACCACACCACTGCTGCCCGTGTACCCCTGGAACCAACATCAGAAAATATAAAAATAAGTATTTTGCTTATAAAAAAGAAAATACTGGAGAGATATCAAATGCAGACATTTTAACATTAAAAACAAACACACAACTAAAATCTGGTACAGTACTAAAAATGGCCACCAGCTACAATTACTTTCTCCTGCAAGTAGTTAACTGAAAGGTTTTTTAAATTGAAAACACAGATATGGCATCCACCGAGTGTTGTCCTGTCGCGTCTTCTTTATATTATTGCCGAGAAGATGCAAAACAATGAAAATAATAAAATCATTAATTACCAAAATAATAGAGAAAGTCAACACCACATTGCAAATAAACATTCATTCCAAATAAAGAAGCAGGGCGCGTCCGAGGGTGAGTATATACCTAATAAGAATATAATCACCCTCGGACGCGCAATGCTTATTTCCAACAGCCTTCCTTCCTAAGAATCAGCCCTTCCGTGGTGTAGAGAGACGTTGTGTTACACTCCAAGGTGTTCCCCAGGTTGCCTTTCCTGAGCTTCGATCTTCCGGCTCTCGTTTAGTAGTTCTTGGAAACTACACTGCATTAGGCCTTCAAATTGGGTATGGGGTGTAGAGAGAGGGTGTGTTACACTCCAAGGTGTTCCCCAGGTTGCCTTTCCTGAGCTTCGATCTTCATGCTCTCGTTTAGTAGTTGTCGGAAACTACGCTGCATTAGGCCTACAAATTGGGTATGGGGTGTAGAGAGAGGGTTTGTTACACTCCAAGGTGTTCCCCAGGTTGCCTTTCCTGAGCTTCGATCTTCCGGCTCTCGTTTAGTAGTTCTTGGAAACTACACTGCATTAGGCCTTCAAATTGGGTATAGGGTGTAGAGAGAGGGTGTGTTACACTCCAAGGTGTTCCCCAGGTTGCCTTTCCTGAGCTTCGATCTTCATGCTCTCGTTTAGTAGTTGTCGGAAACTACGCTGCATTAGGCCTACAAATTGGGTATGGGGTGTAGAGAGAGGGTTTGTTACACTCCAAGGTGTTCCCCAGGTTGCCTTTCCTGAGCTTCGATCTTCCGGCTCTCGTTTAGTAGTTGTTGGAAACTACGCTGCATTAGGCCTTCAAATTGGGTATGGGGTGTAGAGAGAGGGTGTGTTACACTCCAAGGTGTTCCCCAGGTTGCCTTTCCTGAGCTTCGATCTTCCGGCTCTCGTTTAGTAGTTCTTGGAAACTACACTGCATTAGGCCTTCAAATTGGGTATGGGGTGTAGAGAGAGGGTGTGTTACACTCCAAGGTGTTCCCCAGGTTGCCTTTCCTGAGCTTCGATCTTCCGGCTCTCGTTTAGTAGTTCTTGGAAACTACACTGCATTAGGCCTACAAATTGGGTATGGGGTGGAGAGAGATGGTGTGTTCCACTCCAAGGTGTTCCCCAGGTTGCCTTTCCTGAGCTTCGAACTTCCGGCTCTCGTTTAGTAGTTCTTGGAAACTACACTGCATTAGGCCTTCAAATTGGGTATGGGGTGTAGAGAGAGGGTGTGTTACACTCCAAGGTGTTCCCCAGGTTGCCTTTCCTGAGCTTCGATCTTCCGGCTCTCGTTTAGTAGTTCTTGGAAACTACACTGCATTAGGCCTACAAATTGGGTATGGGGTGGAGAGAGATGGTGTGTTACACTCCAAGGTGTTCCCCAGGTTTCCTTGCCATTGCTTCGGTCTTCAGGCTCTCATTAAATTGTGGTTAAATGGAACAACTGCATTTGGCGTACTAGTTGGTTTGGGGCCTACTATCGGTGTCTGCCACTCCTTGCTGTTCTCCTCCACTGAACAAAGCTGTGCCGCCTGTTTACTACGGTTGCCAATTTTGAACTGCATTTCGACTACTTACTGATTTGGCCCTACTCTCTGTGTCAGCCTCTCATTCCAGTTGTCCTCCACTGCAATGCCCCCTGGTTATTCCTGTGTTACCAATTTTGAACTGCATTTAGCCCACTTTATTCTTTGGGCCTATATCTGTGTTTCCACTTCATTGTGCCCATTGCCCAGCCAGTGATAGATGAGTCTGCTGGTACATTGACCCATAACGCAACATTCCCCGTGCATGCTACACAACAACATTGTGACCCTGCTGAAAGTCTGGTTGCTCTTCCCGCATACCATACCACCTTACACGGGGACAAAGAGGAAGGTGCAGATGAAAGTGCAGGTTCCTTCATCAGGTGGGGGGAGGAATACTAGTTGGCGACGTCACTGGCACAGGGCCTCTCATAGTACGCAAAAGTGTTGCTGCCGGTGGGAGGCGCCCCCGCCGTGCAAACACACCGCTGTACTTTGAGGGGCCCTGTGCCAGTGCCAATGCCAACAAGTGGGCCCCCCCTGCTTGCTCAGGATCACAGCACTTGCAAAGTTGAAATACTTACCTCTCCCTGCTCCACTGCCGTGACGTGGTCCAGATTTCCTGGGCCCACTAATTACTTGAACCAGCCCTACCCCACACAACTTTAGCCAAATGACCCCCAATTTCAAATGCCTTCCAATTATTATAAGGTAAATTACGCTTGACAAGCTTCATTAAGAAGAATGGATGGTTTTGACATTAAAATGGGCACTCTAGGTGTTTTCCTGGCCCCCACTCACTGCCGACTATGCTGCCCCATTGACTTGCATTGGGTTTCGTGTTTCGGTCGATCCCGACTTTACGTGATAATCGGCCGATTTCACTCGACCCGACTTTTGAGATAGTCGGGTTTCGCGAAACCCGGCTCGACTCTAAAAAGGTCAAGGTCGCTCAACTCTAGTCCTGAGTACTCTGATACCCCATATGTGGAGATAAACCATTGTTTGGGCGCATGGGAGAGCTCGGAAGGGAAGGAGCGCCGTTTGACCTTTCAATGCAAAATTGACAGGAATTGAGATGGGACGCCATGTTGCGTTTGGAGAGCCACTGATGTGCCTAAACATTGAAACCCCCCACAAGTGACACCATTTTGAAAAGTAGACCCCCTAAGGAACTTATCTAGATGTGTGGTGAGCACTTTGACCCAATAAGAGCTTCACAGAAGTTTATAATGCAGAGCCGTAAAAATAAAACAAAATTTTTTTCCAACAAAAATAATTTTTTAGCCCCCAGTTTTGTATTTTCCTGAGGGTAACAGGAGAAATTGGACCCCAAAAGTTGTTGTGCAATTTGTCCTGAGTGCGCTGATACCCTATATGTGGGGGAGAACCAGCGTTTGGGTGCATGGGAGGGCTCGGAAGGGAAGGAGCACCATTTGGAATACATACTTAGATGGAATGGTCTGCAGGCGTCACATTGTGTTTGCAGAGCCCCTAATGTACCTAAACAGTAGAAACCCCCCACAAGTGACCCCATATTGGAAACTAGACCCCCCAAGGAACTTATCTAGATGTGTTGTGAGAACTTTGAGCCCCCAAGTATTTCACTACAGTTTATAACGCAGAGCCGTGAAAATAAAAAAAAAATTTCCCCTCAAAATTATTTTTTAGCCCCCAGTTTTGTATTTTCCCAAGGGTAACAGGAGAAATTGGACCCCAAAGGTTGTTGTCCAATTTGTCCTGAGTACGCTGATACCCCATATGTTGGGGTAAACTCCTGTTTGGGCACACGGGAGAGCTCGGAAGGGAAGGAGCACTGTTTTACTTTTTCAATGCAGAATTGGATGGAATTGAGATCGGTCGCCTTGTCGCGTTTGGAGATCCCCCTGATGTGCCTAAACAGTGGAAACCCCCAATTATAACTGAAACCCTAATCCAAACACACCCCTAACCCTAATCCCAACGGTAACCCTAACCACACCTCTAACCCAGACACACCCCTAATCCTAATCCCAATCGCAAATGTAATCCAAACCCTAACCCTAACTTTAGCCCCAACCCTAACTGTAGCCTTAACCCTAACCCTAGCCCCAACCCTAGCCCTAACCCTAGCCCTAACCCTAGCCCCAACCCTAACCCTAGCCCTAACACTAGCCCTAACCCTAGACCTAACCCTAACCCTAGTCCCAACCCTAACCCTAGCCCTAACCCTAGCCCTAACCCTAGCCCTAACCCTAGCCCTAGCCCTAGCCCTAACCCTAGCCCTAGCCCTAACCCTAACCCTAGCCCTAACCCTAGCCCTAACCCTAATGGGAAAATGGAAATAAATACATTGTTTTAATTTTTTTATTTTTCCCTAACTAAGCGGGTGATGAAGGGGGGTTTGATTTACTTTTATAGCGGGTTTTTTAGCGGATTTTTATGATTGGCAGCCGTCACACACTGAAAGACGCTTTTTATTGCAAAAAATATTTTTTGCGTTACCACATTTTGAGAGCTATAATTTTTCCATATTTGAGTCCACAGAGTCATGTGAGGTCTTGTTTTTTGCGGGACGAGTTGACGTTTTTATTGGTAACATTTTCGGGCACGTGACATTTTTTGATCGCTTTTTATTCCGATTTTTGTGAGGCAGAATGACCAAAAATCAGCTATTCATGAATTTCTTTTGGGGGAGGCGTTTATACCGTACCGCGTTTGGTAAAATTGATAAAGCAGTTATATTCTTCGGTTCAGTACGATTACAGCGACACCTCATTTATATCATTTTTTTTATGTCTTGGCGCTTTTATACGATAAAAACTATTTTATAGATAAAAATAATTATTTTTGCATTGCTTTATTCTGAGGACTATAATTTTTTTATTTTTTTGCTGATGTAACTGTATGGCGGCTCATTTTTTGCGGGACAAGATGACGCTTTCAGCGGTACCATGGTTATTTATATACGTCTTCGCATTTTATTCCACTTTTTGTTTGGCGGTACGATAATAAAGCGTTGTTTTTTGCCTCGTTTTTTTTTTTTGTTTCTTACGGTGTTTACTGAAGGGGTTAACTAGTGGGACAGCTTTATAGGTCGGGTTGTTACGGACGCGACGATACTAAATATGTTTACTTTTATTGTTTTTTTTTTTATTTAGATAAAGAAATGTATTTATGGGAATAATATATATATTTTTTTTTCATTATTTAGGATTTTTTTTTTTTTTTTTTTTACACACTTGGAAATTTTTTTTTTTACTTTTTTACTTTGTCCCAGGGGGGGACAATACAGATCGGTGATCTGCCAGTTTGCACAGCACTCTGACAGATCACCGATCTGTCTGAGAGCAGTGCAGCGTTACCAAGGCACTTGGTAAGCCACCTCCCTCCCTGCAGGACCCGGATCCGTGGCCATTTTGGATCCGGGACTTACTGCAGGGAGGGAGGTAGGAGACCCCCGGAGCAACGCGATCACATCGCGTTGCTGCGGGGGTCTCAGGGAAGCACGCAGGGAGCCCCCTCCCTGCGCGATGCTTCCCTGCACCGCCGGCACATCGCGATCATCTTTGATCGCGGTGTGCCGGGGGTTAATGTGCCGGGGGCGGTCCGTGACCGCTCCTGGCACATAGTGCCGGATGTCAGCTGCGATAAGCAGCTGACACCCGGCCGCGATCGGCGGCGCTCCCCCCGTGAGCGCGGCCGATCGCGCTGGACGTAATATTCCGTCCTTGGGAATTAAGGCTATAAAGGCACAGATGATTGGCCTCGGGGAGACCAAAACATCCAACACCGCGGAGACACCATCACGTGTTTCTCAACGCAGTGATTCCAGAACACTGCCCCCATCCCTTATGGGAAATATGCAGATGCATGTAAAGAAGCTGCGGAGACACCATCACGTGTTTCTCGACGCAAGCAGTGAATAGCCAGGCCTTTTCCCGGGAAGGAACAACCACGGGAAGGGCAGCATCCTATGAAGGAAAGCCACCTATGCCAAGCATGGTATCCATCCACAGACAGCTGTTTCGGGGTTTTTGCCCCTCATCAGTGTGGAGTAGGAATCTGGCTATTAGGAGCAGTGCCTAGTAAAAAGGCTATAAAGGCACAGATGATTGGCCTCGGGGAGACCAAAACATCCAACACCGCGGAGACACCATCACGTGTTTCTCAACGCAGTGATTCCAGAACACTGCCCCCATCCCTTATGGGAAATATGCAGATGCATGTAAAGAAGCTGCGGAGACACCATCACGTGTTTCTCGACGCAAGCAGTGAATAGCCAGGCCTTTCCCCGGGAAGGAAATTAAGGCCCACCCCACATGGACGGAATATTACGTCCAATGGCAGAAAGGGGTTAATGAGAAAAAATGAACTTTTTTGAATTTACCAAATGACTGCAATGAAATAAAGAGTGAAAAATTTAAAGGGGTATGAATACTTTCCATACCCACTATACATATGTGGTGGTGACTGACATCTATACATCTGTGGTCAAAATTGTTGATACTCCTCATTTAATGACAGAAAAACCCACAATGGTCACAGAAATAACTTAAATATGACAAAAGTAATAATAAATAAAAAATGTGCTTATTTTTAATATTTTAAATGTCTTATTTTAACTGTATTAAGGCAGTAGGTTGGCTTTTTATGCTTTTCTTTTCTATATCCTTATTTATTTTTTGTACTTTTGTTGTGTCCTCTTAGTGACTGGTGTCTTGCACTATAACATGGAATACTTAACTATTGCAGTATATAGTACTATTTGAAGTGTCCTATGAAGCTTGGCTGCAGATTGGGCTTTACACAAGTGTGGCACCCCAGGAGTTCAGGTACCACAGTGGTATTGCCTTCCTCTCTGGGAGGGTATTGCCATGCCTGAAGACAGGAGTGATCCCTTTGGCAAGTAATCTCACATATAACACATTCTGACTCCAGGCCAGAAGGGGGAGCTCAAAACCTGGTTTTAGGGGAGCTTCCCTCAATATACATCCTGGTCGGGAGGAGGAGTCAGTTAGTAGTAGACAGTGAAGGAGCACAGAAGGAGTGATTAGGAGCTTGAGGAGGGCTGTGATTGCGCCCCTCAGTGCTGAAGCGCAGAGGCCGGGACCAGAAACCCGAGGTTGTGGACAACTGCAAGTCCCACAGCAGAACAGGAGGGCAGAGAGCTGAAAGTAACCTGACCACATTAAACCTGAGGTACAGCAGCATTCCAGAGCCCATAGTCACTGTTTACAGAGACCCCTGAGAAACAGCTCAAGTTGCCTACCATACAGGTACTGTCCCAGGACAGGAGAGAACAAGGACCTGGTTAGGACACTTCAGGCAGCAAGGGACTAATAGTCAGCGCAAAGTGGAAGACTTCCAACCTGACCTGCCAGGGGGGTTTCCACCTGTCTTCAGGCTGCCTGGACTCTATCTACACCTGTTGCTGGTATCCTGGACTGTGGCCTGCTACCATCAGTAAACAAGGTAAAGACTGCAACCCTGTGCCCCCCGTTAATTTACCAGCAACCCACCATCCTTGCCCACTCCACTGGGAGCCCTGGGACCCCGCTCCACCTGTGAGAAGCGTCACCATCTATGCTGCAGCACAGCAACATCACCCCAGAGGACCCCTTTAAGCAGCATCGGTGCCCTCTGACCGAGAACCACAGGTGGTGTCACAAATACAAACTTTATTATAAAGACCCCTTAAAAGACTTTTTCCTTTTAATTGAGCGCCCAGGGCCACGGACCAGGTCGCAGCCACCGTGACTTTCCCTTTAAGCGCCACCGGACCCGGTACCGAGTATCCCCTTTGCCCTGGTGGGCGATTCACAAGTACCAACATAGCTCTGAATGGGGGTGATGAGTGACCAGAATGGATGGCCAGGTAAGATTGCTCAGTTGAAATGTTGATGTCAATGATTGATAGTGGCATTTACTTAGATAACAAGAGTAATCAGAACGTGCTCTGGATGCTGCTGTCAGAGGCAAATGCTTGTAGCTCTAAACAGTCACACCCACTCTATGACCTAATAGTATATAACGCGGCAGGCATTAAGGGATTAAAAAATAAATTGGATCTGGAATTATAATGTAGATCTCCCATTTCCCCATCTTATCTTTGGAGTATTTTTGACTAACATACAGTTCAGACCAAAAGTTTGGACACCTTCTTATTTAAAGATTTTTCTGTATTTTCATGACTATGAAAATTGTACATTCACACTGAAGGCATCAAAACTATGAATTAACACATGTGGAATTATATACTTAACAAAAAAGTGTGAAACAACTGAAATTATGTCTTATATTCTATGTTCATCAAAGTAGCCACCTTTTGCTTTGATTACTGCTTTGTGCACTCTTGGCATTCTCGCTGAACCCAACACGCTGTTATCTTTTTATGATGAACAGCTCTCTGCTGCCCCCTATAGTCAGGACAATTACACAACTGAAAAATGAAGAATGGATGAGGCTGCGGATGTTGCTACCAATAGGCCAGTTATTGGCGAACTAACAATGAGCATGCGGTATATACACTTCAAATTCCAACTTATGTAAAATATATATACCCCGATACCATCACTGTTACCTTCACAAAAAAACAAGAACTAACCGCTGCCAACACCAAATTGTTTTTTACAGGCTGATCAGATGCCTGGTTTCTGGTAGAGTACGGATTTCAGGAGTGTGGCTTCAGTTTCAGAAAATTATGATATTCCCAACATTCACAATATCATTACTCCTGACCATCAAAGGCTTTCAATATCGTCATCATATTTTTTTGATCAGGATATTACCTTTTCATAAATAGGAAACATGGCATGGCTGTTGTCAGCAATCTGGCCACTATTCATTAGGGGCTTAAAGGCTGGTGTCACAGTTATGAAAAAAAATGCATTTCTTTGCGTATTAATTCTGAAGCTGAAATTGTATGTGTTAGGAGTCGAGTTTCCTCTGCTGCACAGGGGGAATCTCGATCCGTGTCTGCTGCGGTCTCCCATTCTGCTTCGGCCGCAGTGGGCTCTGCTCAGCGGAGGCGTCGCTCCCAGCGTCTTGCTGGGACTGATTCTGTGCAAAGGGTTACTGTTTCCTTTTCTGGCTCTCCTGTTGTACCCTGCACTGATCTGCGGCGAGCGGGCTTCTCTGGGACTAAGTCCTTATTTGCACACACTGAGCATGCCCAGGGCAAGATCTCCCGTTGGAGATCGAGGGTCATATGCTCAGGCACTGCAGCACATCCCATTGGTCCTCCAGGAAGGTCCTGAAAGGGCAAAACTTCAGTAGCAGCTTCCTGTGCTGAACTATATAAACTGCGCATGACCGCACGGCCATGCGCTAGTATTGTCTTGATAATATGTGTGTGTGTTGTGTGTGAAAGTCGCTCTTTAAAATACCCTCCCTATTGGATGACTGTTCGCGGAAGGTGTATGTTTGCTGTCTAGCGCCCGACTTATCCAACAGCACGTTACACACATATCAGCGTCCAGTTGCTGTGTCCGCCAGTACGGCGCTGTGCGCTTCCTCTGCGCTTTCCTTACCCAAGCCTGGGTGGTTAGTGGCGTTCGTCAGTGCGGCACTGCATGCACTCTCGTGCCTTTATATACTATTTTAATAGTTTCCTTACACACCCAGTTGCGGTGTTGTGCCAGCAAGTGGTCTAATCGGACTTCAATCCTGTGTTTGGGTTGTGTTCGCTGACTTCTTGTTCGCGCTCTATGTGCGGTACCGCGGTCCTGTGACTCAACAGGATCGCTTCCTTCACGCAGGGTGAAGATAACCCGTGTATACTTTTTGTACCGCCATATAGTCCATCTTACTAGCAGCAGGGTTTTTACCTGCACGGTGGACCTCGGACTGCGAACGCACCTAGTTTCATATCATCTATACTTGGTGCGTTCCGCCAGTCCACAACAGTGTGTGCCATCAATATTGAATCTATACAAATTCAAATATTCAGTACTGCACATTGGGGACACAAAATCTGGGAGAAGTTCTTTCATCATAGCAGCTTATCACTTTTCTATCCACAAACCCCAGACTCTGTTTGTGGTTCAAATAAAAGATCTCTGGTTTCAACCATTTGGTCACCACAGGCAGTCTGGGCCTCAAAGATGTTTTTAATTTGCTTTGTCACTTCCAATTTCCTCACTTCCCCTTGTTAACCATGTGGTTCTACATCAAGGAGGCTCTTATATTGCAATCTCTGTTTCATTAAGAGATTCTGTGTGAGAGAAGAGGTGGATGAATGCCCCCCTTCTGAATATCTGTCCTCTGCTTTTGACACAGTTGACCACTGCCTCCTACTACAGATCCTCTCCTCCTTTGGCATAAAAGACCTCGCCCTATCCTGGATCTCCTCATACCTTTCCAACCGCACATTCAGCGTCTCCCACTCCCACACTACCTCCTCATCCCACCCTCTCTCTGTGTGAGTCCCCCAAGGCTCTGTTTTAGGACCCCTACTCTTCTCAATCTGTACACTTGGCCTGGGACAACTCATAAAGTCCCATGTACCACCTTTATGCTGATGACACTCAGATCTACCTTTCTGGCCCAGACGTTGCCTCTCTGCTATCCAGAATCCCGGAGTCAGCCATGTAATCCTTCTCCTCTCACTTCCTCAAACTCAATGTGGACAAATCTGAACTCATCATCTTTCCTTCATCTCATAGATCTTCCTTACTTGACCTATCTATCGCAATTAACGACATCATGCTTTCCCCCATACCGGAAGTCCGCTGCCTCGGAGTAACCTTCGACTCTGCCCTGTTCTTCAAATCGCATATCCCAGCTCTTTCCACCTCCTGTTTCCTCCAACTCAAAAATATCTCCAGAATCCATCCTTTCCTCAACCGCTAATCTACTAAAATGCTTGTGCATGCCCTCATCATCTCCTGCCTTGACTACTGCAACATCCTTTTCTGCGGCCTCTCTGCTAACACCCTTGCACCTCTCCATTCCTTCCTTAACTCTGCTGCCCGACTAATTCATCTCTCTCCTCGCTACTCCTTCGTTTCCCCCCTCTGAAAATCTCTTCACTGGCTCCTATTCCCTCATCATATCCAGTTCAAATTACTAATACTGACCTACAAAGCCATCCTTAACCTATCTCCTCCATATATCTCTGAACTAATCTCCCGATATCTTCCCTCACGTGATCTCCGGTCCTCTCAAGACCTCCTTCTCTCCTCCACACTTATTCGCTCCTCATCCAATCGCCTCCAAGACTTCTCCAGAATATCCCCCATCCTCTGGAATTCTTTGCCCCAACACGTCCGACTATCAACCGCATTCGGATCCTTCAGACAGACCTGAAAACCCACCTCTTCAGGAAAGCCTACAGCCTGTACTGACCCCGCTGTCTCCTCATCACTACCGGAGCTACCGCCTCACCAACACCGGAGCTCCTGCAACCCTCAACCTACTGTCTCCTTCCCCATAATCCTGTAGAATGTAAGCCCGCAAGGGCAGGGTCCTCGCCCCTCTGTATCAGTCTGTAATAGTTTGTTTGCTGTATGTGATATCTGTAACTTGTATGTTAACCCCTTCTCATGTAAAGCACCATGGAATCAATGGTGCTATATAAATAAATAATAATAATATGTGTTATGGATTTCAATGTTTTCTATGACACGGTTCTATGGGTGACATAAGCAACATATGTTGCTGTATACTTAGAAAGTAGCATAGATTAGAGTCTTCCATCAAGATTTATTCCAAAAACGAGTAAGGCCTGTTTTTTTTATTTAAGAAAATTAATTAGTGAAAAAATATATTTAATAGTCATCTACAATAGAAGACTGCCATGACATTCAAGGAACATTTGTTTTGATCAAAAATATCAGACATCTGAGGTTGTAAGTATTTTCTTGATTATGAACATTACATTTACAATGAAACATAAAATATAAATAATGGATAAAGTAATATGGATTTTCATTTCTAGTAATAATGACCTTTTCACTGTTAATGTACTTTACAGACATTTCATCAGATCTGTGAGTCATTACATGGGGCTCTGCAGAAATCCTGTACTTATTTTACATGCTAATCATAGCTAAGAACCACATATAGTTTTTATATTGTGAAAGCTAGAGATGAACAGATCGATCTGTGGAGGATCAAGTTCAAGTCATATTTTTCAAAATATGCAATTTCACGCAGCATTTCCCATACAGCTAAAGCATCAGAGAGCGGGCTAATGCTGCGCGGGCCTCGCCATAATGCCCTGCAGCTATGACATCTTATGGATGATCACACCTTGTACAGTGGTGGCCAGTACCAGGGGCATCAGAGATCAGCAGTTCCAGAGGAGCAGAGTTTGTACGGCAGAGTCGTTTTCCATCTCCAGTAGCCAGAATGGACAGCTTGTGAATGTTGAGACAGAAAAACTTAAAGTGGGTCTAAGTATTGGATATGTTACAAAAGTCTTCTTCTTAAATCTACTAATAGATAGATAAGAAAGTGTATGCATTAAAAAAACTGATATATCTCACTGGTAAAGATGATCAAACTTACTCAAGTGGAATTGAATTCTCAAATTTTACAAAAAAAGTTGTGGCCAACAGTTTGCGGAACTTAAGAGGGCCAAGGAAAGTATTAAAAATATACTCACTTCACCGGTCATCTGTCCCGTCACCCTACAGCCCACCTTCCAGGCCTCCATGCCTCTTCTCTTCCCCTTCTCACCCATCTTCTTCAGCCTTTTCACTCTAGACCCTTACTAGACCTCTGACGTTACTATGCTTAATGCCATTGTGGCGCACTTGTGATGTCACGAATCCGATATTGTAACAGGCATAGCTCGAGACACCTGAGCCTTATTTGAGACAGAGAACAGGGTCTGAAGTGACAAGTCCAAAGACGATACACATAACTGGTGAAAGGCAAAGGGAAAAGAAAAGGGTGGAGGACAGCATGGTGGGCTGCGATGATGGTGACAAAGGTAAGTGGTGAGTTGAGTATCAATTTATATATATATATATATATATATATATATATATATCTCTGCAGCGCCCCAGAGATCTGGTTGTTGCAGTAACGTCCCTCTGCCACTAAGGGGAGTGATGGTACGTCTGATGGCACTAAAGGAATTCTCCTGACCAGGTATCACCAAGCACACATTACACTTCACACTCCGGCCACTAGGGGGAGCAAAAGGCTTATTTAATGGGCCACTTCTCACATTGGTAAAACTAGGGGTCAGACAGGAAGTTAGGCAGAACGAAGCCTGGGAGAGTTCCAGGGAGGACCTGTCAGACCTGGGAAATCTGGCAGGTACCTAGCGAAAGGGACAGATTGTTACGGGACCGTGCCTGCACTACCTTGCGGCGGTATCCAAAGAAAGAGACAAGAAAGGAAGGATATTGTGGAACAGTGAGAAAAGAGATCAGCACAAAGGAGATCCAGTAGGAGTCGTGCCCCGAGAACGGCAACATCTTACTGAGGCGCATAGTCGGTGGCCGGAGCACCGAAGAAGTAACAGTCTCCACGCATTACTTCAAACAGCGGCAGGACAGTTAATTACAGGTTGGCTGTCTACCATACAACACCTAAGAAGGACATAGGAGGCAACGTGGGAGAGGGGCGACACTAGGGTTCCAGAATACCTCCAGGCCTACCTGTCCTAAAGGTGCGTCCTAGCCAAAATATACCTGGGGGACGTTAGAAACTAGCAACATCTGGAACCAAAGAACGAGAGAGAGAGAGAAAGAGAGCTGTAGAGAACGAACAAACGAGAACAGCAGTTGTGAGGACTATCCTGAATGCTCAGCAGGGAAGCACTACAACACACAGGCGCTAGTGGGTAGACACTGATATCCACCTGCAAAGGGAACTCTGGATGTGCCTTCGGACCGGCCGGTCTCAGACAGCCCTGGTGAAAGTGCCCCGGATTGAGGATCCTGAAAACCTTCAGTAAAAGGTAAAGAAACTGAACCCTGTGTCCTCGTTATTCCTCGCACTACGCACCACCACCTTTATTGGACGCCCCTTAGCAGGTTCACGACCAGGTCCAGCCACCGTGACAACCGCAGAACTGAGCAGAAAGGACCGTTACCGAGTGACTTGTGGCCCTGTGTCTGGGGGCGCTCCATATCCTATGTATTTTTAGCATATTTCAACAAGTAATAAAAAAATAAAACCATAGTAGTCATTTATTTTGCATTTTTTCTGATGGCGCTTTTCCAAGAAGACAATAGCAATGATTTTGTTCTATCACAATTTAATAAAATGGAAGAAAAATGAACAGCAAGAATAGAAAGAATCCAGAAAACCACATTTCATTCAATATGTTCATAATAAACCCTTTCCCACTACCACATTTTTTCCATAATCTTTGATACAAGTTATTGTCTCATCTTGCGTCCTTAATGATCAGTTGCAGCATAGAAAGAGCCAATATATTGTGTTATGAAAACAAAGTATTATACAGTCACAGAGTTCTCCTTCTCTGTAATGCAGCTTATTCTGGATTTTAAGCCCTGTTTCGAGCCTAGATATATTTTGAGACTCATGTATTATTTGAAAGCTGCCAGTGACATTTTAAAAGGTCATTTTTTGGATAGGTCTGCTTCTCTTTTGGCCTTATCTATGAAACAGACATTCGCAGCAGGGATTCCAATATTGGAGAATTTTTCAGAGTTTGTATGATAATTTTCAGTGGAATAAAAATTTGCCTGTAGGGAGCACAAATGTTTGATCTTAGCAAAGAAAATGGCAATTTTTTTTTAATTATAAAAAGAAGCATAGTTATAGTATGTGAATACTTTCATCTTCTGGCCTCCCCCTCACTTGACTTTCCCCTCTCCAGTCCATCCTTAATGCAGCAGCCAGGGTCGTTCATCTGGCTAATCGTTACTCGGACGCGTCCGCTCTTCGCCAGTCGTTACACTGGCTGCCCATTCATTACAGGATACAATTCAAAGTACTTGTTCTCACCCACAAAGCTCTCCACAGTGCGGCACTCCCATACATCTCCTCCCTCATTTTGGTCTATCGGCCTAGCCGACCTTTGCGCTCTGCAAATGACTTTCGATTAACCTCTGCAATAACCGGTACCTCCCACTCCCGACTCCAAGACTTCTCCCATGCTATGCCAATCCTCTGGAATGCTCTACCCCAAGATATTAGGACCATCCACAATTTGCATAGTTTTAGGCGCTCACTCAAAACACATTTGTTCAGAGCGGCCTATCACATTAACTAATCAAAGTCATGTTACGTTTGTGTGTGTGTAGCCCATTCACTATCTCCATCTATCCCCCATCCTCTGAAGATGGCTGGACCATCATTGTAAATACATCATTGTAAATACATCATCATACAACTTTGTAACTCCCCCACCTCATTGTAGATTGTAAGCTCTCACGAGCAGGGTCGTCTTATTTCACTTTAATTATTGTATTGTTAACATTGTTACTTATGACTGTAGTGTTTGAAACTGTTAAACTGTAAAGCGCTGCAGAATATGTTGGCGCTATATAAATAAAGATTATTATTATTATTATGATTATCTTCTGCACTGTTTCCTTGGCCGGCCACTTGAGTCTTTGTTTTTTGATGTTGTCTACTTCTTGGTGTTCTCAAAATTGATAAATACAGTCAATATTCAAATTGCCTCTTCTGAGAAAAAGAGGACTTAAACTCTATAGCGCCACCTGTTGGAAGTAGCGATCCTACAAGTCACAATCAACCCTTTAACGAGTCATGCAATACGACTTAAGATAAAAGCCAAATTAGTATCTCAATTCGCAGACACGGTGTTTCGGGCTGTTGGCCCTCGTCAGTGCGAAGCATGAGAACTGATTTGGCTAGGTGAGAGGCTCTGGACTGGGGTCTAAGGGGTAACGTTTCTCTAGTCATATTGCACGACTCGTTAAAGGGTTGATTGTGACTTGTAGGATCACTACTTCCAACAGGTGGCGCTATAGAGTTTAAGTCCTCTTTTTCTCAGAAGAGGCAATTTGAATATTTAATTTCCCAGAGGAGCATTGCACGACAAATAAGCCTCCTTACCTTGACAAGCCAGAGATGATATGTCACTCTCCATAAGGAGAAACGTTACCCATACAGTCAGACACTTATCCATCATGCAATACCATCAGGGAGGTAACTGTTTGGTTCCAGATTTGTTCTCCAGCAGAACAATGACCCCAAACACACAGCTAATGTCATTAAGAATTATCTTCAGAGTAAAAAAAGAACAAGGAGTCCGGGAAGTGATGGTATGACCTCAAAGAGCCCTGATCTCAATATTGTCAAGACTGTGTGAGATTACATGAAGAGACAGATGCATTTGTGCGAGCCTACAACCAGAGAAGATACAGTTGAAATTAGAAGTTTACATATACTATATAATAAGACACATCTGCATGTCTTTCTCAATATCTGACATGAAATCAGAATAAACGATTCCCCTTTTTAGGTCAGTTAGGATCACCATAATCTCTATATATAATCGTCTAAGGTCCACTTCTGTCTGTCTGTCTATTTGTCTGTCATGGAAAGCCCACGTCGCTGATTGGTCCCCGTGAGTGGACCCCCACCTGCTCCGGGCCCCGACACTTGCGATACTTACCTCTTCCGGTTCCAGCGCTGCAGCGACTTCCATCCTCTGACTGTGATGTTCAGGTCAGAGGGCGCGATGACGTCACCAGTGCGCGCCCTCTGCCTGAGCAGTTGCAGCACAGAGCAGGAAGACGCCAACGGTGAGGAGTCCAGAGCAGAGCAGCGTCAAGCAACGAGAGGCGAGTATTTCATTTTTTTTTTTTTTTTTATATTTGGAGCAATAAATGGGGACCATGAGAAGGGGCCCATATATGGAGCATTATATGGGGCCAATTTAATATGGAGCATCTTATGGGGCCAATTCAATATGGAGCAATATATGGGGTCAATAATATATGAAGCATCTTATGAGACTAATTATATGTGGAGCATTTTATATGGCCAATTATATACTGTGTGGAGCATTATATGGGGCCCATTATACATGGAGCATCTTATGGGGCCAATTATTTTTGGAGCATTATATGGGACCCATTCTGTAAGGAGCATTATACGGGACCCATTCTGTATGAAGAAGTGTTGAGTGATACCTTCCGATATTCGGAAATATCGGTATCGGATTGGATCGACTGATATGCAAAAAATATCGGATATCGCCGACACAAATACCCTTTTCGGAAGCCCTTTCGGTCCTTGTACATCCTGTTCTGGAGGGGGAAAGAGTGTGGGTGGTGCGTGGGCAGAGACTGCGTGTCTGTGCGGGACAGTGGGGGCTCTGTGCGGGCCTGCCGGGGGTCTGTACGGGTCTCTCGGGGGTCTGTGTGGGCTGCCGGGGGTCTGTGCAGGCCTGCCGGGGGTCTGTACGGGCCTCTCGGGGGTCTATGCGGTCAGCCGGGGGTCTGTGCGGCCTGCTGAGGGTCTGTACGGGCCTCTCGGGGGGTCTGTGCAGCCTACCGGGGGTCTGTATGGGCCTCTTGGGGGGTCTGTGCAGCCTGATGGGGTCTGCATGGGCCTCTCTGGGTTCTGCGCGGCCTGCCAGGAGTCTGTACGGGCCTCTCGGGGTCTGTGCGGCCTGCCGGGGGTCTGTACGGGCCTCTCTGGGGTCTGTGCGGCCTGCGAGGGGTCTGTGCGGGCGTGCAGGCATCGTCCGAGGGGACTACAAGTCCCATCGGGCTATGCCTGCTACAATGGCAGTGATTGACACATTAGCCAATGATGGGACAGTAGTAGTCCCATCATCCAGCTAATGTGTTGAATGTAAAAAAAAACATACATACTACATACATACTACATACTTGCATACAACATACTACATACATACAACATACATACTTCATACATACTACATACCACATACATACTTCATACATACTACATACATACATACAACATACATACTACATACATACAACATACATACAACATACATACATACATACCACATACATACTACATACATATATACTACATACATGCAACATACATCATACATACATACATACTACATACATATATCATACATACTACATACATACTACATACATACAACATACATACAACATACATACTACATACATACTACATACATACAATATACATACAACATACATACTACATACATAAAACATACATACATACTACATGCATACATACTACATACATCCGCTAAAATCAATTTCTTTATTGTGACATGTAGTCAAAAGGCAGAACAAGTCAGGGAAAAAACGTAATTCCACAAGACGACGGCCGTTTCGCGCTGCCGCGCTTCCACGGGTCTTGAGAATTTAAATAAGTGGAACAAATAAAAAATATAGGAATCAGCAGTTTAACTTAACAAGAGCGACCATATCCAGGATGGCAATCACTTTGTGCATGCCCAGAAGCTCAGCATATATACAGTGGGTACAGAAAGTATTCAGACCCCTTTACATTTTTCACTCTTTGTTTAATTGCAGCCATTTTGTAAATTCCCCCCCCAAAAAAAAAAAATCACTTTTTTTCTCATTAATGTACACTCTGCATGCCATCAGAAATGTAGAATTTTTGCAAATTTATTAAAAATGAAAAGCTGAAATATGACATGGTCATAAGTATTCAGACCCTTTGCTCAGTGATGAGTAGAAGCACCTTCTGAGCTAGTACAGCCATGAGTCTTCTTGGGAATGATGCAACAAGATTTTCACACCTAGATTTTGGGATCCTCTGCCATTCTTCCTTGCAGATCCTCTCCAGTTCCTTCAGGTTGGATGGTGAACGTTGGTGGACAGCCATTTTCAGGTCTCTCCAGAGATGTTCAATTGGGTTTAGGTCAGGGCTCTGGCTGGGCCAATCAAGAATGGTCACAGAGTTGTTTTGAAGCCGCTCCTTTGTTATCTTAGCTGTGTGCTTAGGGTCATTGTCTTGTTGGAAGGTGATCCTTCTGCCAAGTCTGAGGTCCAGAGCATTCTGGAAGAGGTTTTCATCCACGATATCTCTGTAATTTGCCACATTCATGTTTCCTTCAATGACAGCCAGTCGTCCTGTTCCTGCAGTTAAAAAACACCCCCATAGCATGATGCTGCCACCACCATGTGTAATAATCTGCAGGAACGCAGGATGCCGCCACGGACAGGAGGCAGACCAAGTGTTAAGGTATTTATTTAACAAAGAATAATACTCCTCGCAGGGAGTAAGGGGTTGAAGGGTGAAGGTAAGAAATGGGGCAGAACTGGGAGGATGGCAGGGTAGGATAGGGACATATGAAAGTTCAGTAATAAAGAGGTTAAATTTATCAGACTGTAGACTTCTGATGTGAAGAGGTTCACCTCCAACAGCAGCGCGGGTCGTCTTGACGGAGTCTCTGACAGGCGGGAATCCAATAGTGGCACTGACAACAGCAGCATGTGATGTTTCAAGGATGCCTGTGGTCAGCAGGGATCCAATGATGGCACCAACAACAGCAGCACATGATATATTTATGGAGGCAGTCACTTTCCCGTGCCCACAAGTGTCTGGCACGGTACTAAGTCCAACATATGAGACCGCCGGAGTGAGGCTTCACTCCGCGGCGTACACTGGTCCTGAGTGACCAGGCTCAAGCCTAGTCACCTGCCTCTCTAAGCGTCGCACACCTGATACAGTCCCCGATGTCAAGTCTGCGTTTCCTCCAGCCGCGGAGGATGGAGGGAGTCTGTCACCTAGTAGTTCATTAGCGGTGGGCCTATGTGAAGGAGAACTGTCGGGTTGGGCTATATTCATGGCCCGCTCTGCCCTGTCAGTAGCCACTGCACCCGACTCACCACTCGGCTTTCCTGCCCCGCCTCTGCTCTGTGCACATATCTCTGCATGGCTCCGTTGGCACACTAATCCTCCCAGCACTACTGCTTCTTTCCTCCTGGATGGCAGTAGCATGGCCTGCCACAGGCCTGGTACTCTCAGGTGGTGGAAGGGGAAGCTCAGCGCGCCTCTCACTGCTCTCCTCTGCGCCAGCGTCTGACTGACTGCCTTTGCATGCTTTTTTCCTTTTTGTCTCTGATGCTGCGTGCTCTCCAACGGCTCTCTCTGCCCCTTCTGTCAGCAGGAAGCTCCATCTTGCAAGTGCTTCCCCTCGGCTGCAGAGAAAGTTCCACCTTCTTAAAGCTTCCCCATGGGAACAGAAGATGCAGCCCTTTCAGTTCCGGACCTGGCATGCAGGTACCTGTGGTTCGGTCTTTCATATGTTTTGCACTGAGGAGAGGATTCCGTTGGGCCACTCTGCCACAAAGGCCCGACAGGTGGAGGGCTGCAGTGATAGTTGACTTTGTGGAACTTTCTCCCATCTCCCTACTACATCTCTGGAGCTCAGCCACAGTGATCTTGCAGTTCTTCTTTACATATCTCACAAAGGCTCTTCTCCCACGTTTGCTCAGTTTGGCTGGATAGCCAGGTCTAGGAAGACTTCTGGTGGCCCCATACATCTTCCATTTAAGGATTATGGAGGCCACTGTGCTCTTAGGAACTTTGAGTACTGCAGAAATTCTTTTGTAACATTGGCCAGATCTGTGCCTTGCCACAATTCTGTCTCTGAGCTCCTTGGCCTGTTCCTTTGGCCTCATGATTCTCATTTGGTCTGACATGCACTATGAGCGGTGAGGTCTTATATAGACAGGTTTGTGCCTTTCCAAATCAAGTCCTATCAGTGTTAGTAAACACAGCGTGACTCCAATGAAGGAGTAGAACCATCTCAAGGAGGACCACAAGGAAATGGACAGCATGTGACTTACATATGAGTGTCTGGGCAAAGCGTCAGAATACTTATGACCATGTGATTTTTCAGTTTTTCTTTTATAATAAATATGCAAACATTTCTAATAGCACTTTCATTTATTAATGATATTAAAATTGACATGTATGATATCTGCAGCAGAGAAGTGCAGTCTAATGTACAAAGCGTTTCCAATGTCTATACTGTATACTCACTTTATACACGTCCACGCAATTCAAAACAAAGTGTGTAGTCGTAATAGTAATTCAGCACTTAATTCACAGCTCGCTTTATGCATTTGCCATAGAAATCACTTGTCACTTTTATGAGCCCCACGAAGATAGAAATAAGCATCCAATCATAATGAACGAGAAACACGAATGCTAATGCTCTTGCGGTGTGCTTGATTTACCAGTAGTGATGTAGCCTTGTGTGAGGTGCTGGAAACAAGCAGATTGTTAAAGCGAGCATGGGAGAACAACAGTTACAATGGATGTCACAATCTGCCAGCTCATGTCTCTTGATGTCCAGCGTTTTCTTACTGGCTGCCGTGCTGCTCCAGCATCAGGCTTCAGTCTCTTAAAGAACCAGCGTTGGCTAATCATCCTTGACACCAGCCAAGGCTAACATACCATAGAATTCTCATGGACCCTATCTCCATCACTTTTTGACACAGTACTTACTGCAGGATCTTTTGCTTTCTGATTCTGCAAAGGTCTGTTGCTTCTGTTCTATTTGGTATCAAGCTGACTCGTGTTCTTGAACTTTTCATCCTGCCTGTTGCTCATCATGATGTCTTCTGGTCTACAACCCATGACAGAACTCTTGCCTCAACCCTTGCACTGACTGACCATAGTTCCTGTGTATTGCAAGACTTCTTCCTTTCTTCAGACTAGCCATTCTACTAGTCATAGCTAGAGTTGAGCGACCTTGACCTTTTTAGAGTCGAGCCGGGTTTCGCGAAACCCGACTATCTCAAAAGTCGGGTCGAGTGAAATCGGCCGATTATGACGTAAAGTCGGGATCGACCGAAACACGAAACCCAATGCAAGTCAATGGGGCAGCATAGTCGGCAGTGAGTGGGGGCTAGGAAAACACCTAGAGTGCCCATTTTAATGTCAAAACCATCCATTCTTCTTAATGAAGCTTGTCAAGCGTAATTTACCTTATAATAATTGGAAGGCATTTGAAATTGGGGGTCATTTGGCTAAAGTTGTGGTGGGTAGGGCTGGTTCAAGTAATTAGTGGGCCCAGGAAATCTGGACCACGTCACGGCAGTGGAGCAGGGAGAGGTAAGTATTTCAACTTTGCAAGTGCTGTGAACCTGAGCAAGCAGGGGGGGCCCACTCGTTGGCATTGGCACTGGCACAGGGCCCCTCAAAGTACAGCGGTGTGTTTGCACGGCGGGGGCGCCTCCCACCGGCAGCAACACTTTTGCGTACTATGAGAGGCCCTGTGCCAGTGACGTCGCCAACTAGTATTCCTCCCCCCACCTGATGAAGGAACCTGCACTTTCATCTGCACCTTCCTGTTTATCCCCGTGTAAGGTGGTATGGTATGCGGGAAGGGGGACCTGACTTTCAGCAGGGTCACAATCTTGCAGTGTAGCGTGCACGGGAAATGTTGCGTTATGGGTCAATGTACCAGCAGACTCATCTATCACTGGCTGGGCAATGGGCAGGATGAGGAGGAAACACAGATATAGGCCCAAAGAATAAAGTGGGCTAAATGCAGTTCAAAATTGGTAACACAGGACTAATCAGGGGCATTGCAGTGGAGGACAACTGGAATGAGAGGCTGACACAGAGAGTAGGCCCAAATCAGTAAGTAGTCGAAATGCAGTTCAAAATTGGCAACAGTAGTAAACAGGCGGCACAGCTTTGTTCAGTGGAGGAGAACAGCAAGGAGTGGCAGACACCGATAGTAGGCCCCAACCCAACTAGTAGGCCAAATGCAGTCTAACATTAACAACTACTTAACGAGCGCCTGAAAACGGAATTTCAGGACAGGAAACCAGGAGAACAGCAAGGAGCGTCAGACACCGATAGTAGGCCCCAAACCAACTAGTACGCCAAATGCAGTTGTTCCGTTTAACCACAATTTAATGAGAGCCTGAAGATAGAAGTTCAGGAAAGGCAACCTGGAGAACACCTTGGAGTGGAACACACCATCTCTCTACACCCCATACCCAATTTGTAGGCCTAATGCAGCGTAGTTTCCAACAACTACTAAACGAGAGCATGATGATCGAAGCATTGGCGAGGAAACCTGGGGAACACCTTGGAGTGGAACACACCATCTCTCTACAGTGGAACACACCATCTCTCTACACCCCATACCCAATTTGTAGGCCTAATGCAGCGTAGTTTCCAACAACTACTAAACGAGAGACGGAAGATCGAAGCAATGGAGAGGAAACCTGGGGAACACCTTGGAGTGTAACACACCATCTCTCTACACCCCATACCCAATTTGTAGGCCTAATGCAGCGTAGTTTCCAACAACTACTAAACGAGAGCCGGAAGATCGAAGCTCAGGAAAGGCAACCTGGAGAACACCTTGGAGTGGAACACACCATCTCTCTACACCCCATACCCAATTTGTAGGCCCAATGCAGCGTAGTTTCCAACAACTACTAAACGAGAGCCGGAAGATCGAAGCAATGGAGAGGAAACCTGGGGAACACCTTGGAGTGTAACACACCCTCTCTCTACACCCCATACCCAATTTGTAGGCCTAATGCAGCGTAGTTTCCAACAACTACTAAACGAGAGCCGGAAGATCGAAGCAATGGAGAGGAAACCTGGGGAACACCTTGGAGTGTAACACACCATCTCTCTACACCCCATACCCAATTTGTAGGCCTAATGCAGCGTAGTTTCCAACAACTACTAAACGAGAGCCGGAAGATCGAAGCTCAGGAAAGGCAACCTGGGGAACACCTTGGAGTGGAACACACCATCTCTCTACACCCCATACCCAATTTGTAGGCCCAATGCAGCGTAGTTTCCAACAACTACTAAACGAGAGCCGGAAGATCGAAGCTCAGGAAAGGCAACCTGGGGAACTGTTATGGCTGGCAATCAGGCAACACAGCGTGCAGTAATCAGCGCACATACAGAGATCTGGCAATAACCCAAAACAATAGGACGAGCTCTGAGACGTGGAATCTCTGTAGACTGCAGTACCTGATCTATCCTCACACAACTGGAAGCAGCAGTGGATTGCGCCTATCAACTACCTATGCAACTCGGCACTGCCTGAGGAGCTGACTAGCCTGAAGATAGAAATACAAGCCTAACTTACCTCAGAGAAATACCCCAAAGGAATAGGCAGCCCCCACATATAATGACTGTTAGCAAGATGAAAAGACAAACGTAGGAATGAAATAGATTCAGCAAAGTGAGGCCCGATATTCTAGACAGAGCGAGGATAGCAAAGAGAACTATGCAGTCTACAAAAAACCCTAAAACGAAAACCACACAAAGGGGCAAAAAAACCCACCGTGCCGAACTAACAGCACGGCGGTGCACCCCTTTGCTTCTCAGAGCTTCCAGCAAAAGATAATAACAAGCTGGACAGAAAAAACAGGAAACAAACTAGAAGCACTTATCTAGCAGAGCAGCAGGCCCAAGGAAAGATGCAGTAGCTCAGATCCAACACTGGAACATTGACAAGGAGCAAGGAAGACAGACTCAGGTGGAGCTAAATAGCAAGGCAGCCAACGAGCTCACCAAAACACCTGAGGGAGGAAGCCCAGAGACTGCAATACCACTTGTGACCACAGAAGTGAACTCAGCCACAGAATTCACAACAGTACCCCCCCCTTGAGGAGGGGTCACCGAACCCTCACCAGAACCCCCAGGCCGACCAGGATGAGCCACATGAAAGGCACGAACAAGATCTGGGGCATGGACATCAGAGGCAAAAACCCAGTAATTATCTTCCTGAGCATAACCCTTCCATTTGACCAGATACTGGAGTTTCCGTCTAGAGACACGAGAATCCAAAATCTTCTCCACAATATACTCCAATTCCCCCTCCACCAAAACAGGGGCAGGAGGCTCCACAGATGGAACCATAGGTGCCACGTATCTCCTCAACAACGACCTATGGAATACATTATGTATGGAAAAGGAGTCTGGGAGGGTCAGACGAAAAGACACCGGATTGAGAATCTCAGAAATCCTATACGGACCAATAAAACGAGGTTTAAATTTAGGAGAGGAAACCTTCATAGGTATATGACGAGAAGATAACCAAACCAGATCCCCAACACGAAGTCGGGGTCCCACACGGCGTCTGCGATTAGCGAAAAGCTGAGCCTTCTCCTGGGACAAGGTCAAATTGTCCACTACCTGAGTCCAGATCTGCTGCAACCTGTCCACCACATAATCCACACCAGGACAGTCCGAAGACTCAACCTGTCCTGAAGAGAAACGAGGATGGAACCCAGAATTGCAGAAAAATGGAGAGACCAAGGTAGCCGAGCTGGCCCGATTATTAAGGGCGAACTCAGCCAACGGCAGAAATGACACCCAATCATCCTGGTCAGCGGAAACAAAACATCTCAGATATGTTTCCAAGGTCTGATTGGTTCGTTCGGTCTGGCCATTAGTCTGAGGATGGAAGGCCGAGGAAAAAGATAGGTCAATGTCCATCCTACCACAAAAGGCTCGCCAGAACCTCGAGACAAACTGGGAACCTCTGTCAGAAACAATATTCTCAGGAATGCCATGTAAACGAACCACATGCTGGAAGAACAAAGGCACCAAATCAGAGGAGGAAGGCAATTTGACCAAGGGCACCAGATGGACCATTTTAGAAAAGCGATCACAGACCACCCAAATGACAGACATCTTTTGAGAAACGGGAAGGTCAGAAATGAAATCCATCGAAATATGTGTCCAAGGCCTCTTCGGGACCGGCAAGGGCAAAAGCAACCCACTGGCACGTGAACAGCAGGGCTTAGCCCTAGCACAAATTCCACAGGACTGCACAAAAGCACGCACATCCCGTGACAGAGATGGCCACCAGAAGGATCTAGCAACCAACTCCCTGGTACCAAAGATTCCTGGATGACCGGCCAGCACCGAACAATGAAGTTCAGAGATAACTTTACTAGTCCACCTATCAGGGACGAACAGTTTCTCGGCCGGACAACGATCAGGTTTATTAGCCTGAAATTTCTGCAACACTCTCCGCAAATCAGGGGAGATGGCAGACACAATGACTCCTTCCTTGAGGATACTCGCCGGCTCAGATAACCCCGGAGAGTCGGGCACAAAACTCCTAGACAGAGCATCCGCCTTCACATTTTTAGAGCCCGGAAGGTATGAAATCACAAAATCAAAACGAGCAAAAAATAACGACCAACGGGCCTGTCTAGGATTCAAGCGCTTGGCAGACTCAAGATAAGTAAGGTTCTTATGATCAGTCAAAACCACCACGCGATGCTTAGCACCCTCAAGCCAATGACGCCACTCCTCGAATGCCCACTTCATGGCCAGCAACTCTCGGTTGCCCACATCATAATTACGCTCAGCAGCAGAAAATTTCCTGGAAAAGAAAGCACATGGTTTGAACACTGAGCAACCAGAACCTCTCTGTGACAAAACCGCCCCTGCACCAATCTCAGAAGCATCAACCTCGACCTGGAACGGAAGAGAAACATCAGGTTGACACAACACAGGGGCACAGCAAAAACGACGCTTCAACTCCTGAAAAGCTTCCACGGCAGCAGAAGACCAATTAACCAAATCAGCACCCTTCTTGGTCAAATCGGTCAATGGTCTGGCAATGCTAGAAAAATTACAGATGAAGCGACGATAAAAATTAGCAAAGCCCAGGAATTTCTGCAAACTTTTTAGAGATGTCGGCTGAGTCCAATCCTGGATGGCCTGAACCTTAACCGGATCCATCTCGATAGTAGAAGGGGAAAAGATGAACCCCAAAAATGAAACTTTCTGCACACCGAAGAGACACTTTGATCCCTTCACGAACAAGGAATTAGCACGCAGTACCTGGAAAACCATTCTGACTTGCTTCACATGAGACTCCCAATCATCTGAGAAGATCAAAATGTCATCCAAGTAAACAATCAAGAATTTATCCAGATACTCACGGAAAATGTCATGCATAAAAGACTGAAAAACAGATGGAGCATTGGCAAGTCCGAACGGCATCACCAGATACTCAAAATGACCCTCGGGCGTATTAAATGCCGTTTTCCATTCATCTCCCTGCCTGATTCTCACCAGATTATACGCACCACGAAGATCAATCTTAGTAAACCAACTAGCCCCCTTAATCCGAGCAAACAAGTCAGAAATCAATGGCAAGGGATACTGAAACTTAACAGTGATCTTATTAAGAAGGCGGTAATCAATACACGGTCTTAGCGAACCATCCTTCTTGGCTACAAAAAAGAACCCTGCTCCCAATGGTGACGACGATGGGCGAATATGTCCCTTCTCCAGGGACTCCTTCACATAACTGCGCATAGCGGTGTGTTCAGGTACGGACAAATTAAATAAACGACCCTTAGGGAATTTACTACCAGGAATCAAATCGATAGCACAATCACAATTCCTATGCGGAGGAAGGGCATCAGACTTGGACTCTTCAAATACATCCTGAAAGTCCGACAAGAACTCTGGGATGTCAGAAGGAATGGATGACGAAATAGACAAGAATGGAACATCACCATGTACTCCCTGACAACCCCAGCTGGTTACCGACATAGAGTTCCAATCCAATACTGGATTATGGGTTTGTAGCCATGGCAACCCCAACACGACCACATCATGCAAATTATGCAGTACCAGAAAGCGAATAACTTCCTGATGTGCAGGAGCCATGCACATGGTCAGCTGGGCCCAGTACTGAGGCTTATTCTTGGCCAGAGGTGTAGCATCAATTCCTCTCAACGGAATAGGACACCGCAAAGGCTCCAAGAAAAATCCACAACGTTTAGCATAATCCAAATCCATCAGATTCAGGGCAGCGCCTGAATCCACAAACGCCATGACAGAATATGATGACAAAGAGCACATTAAGGTAATGGACAAAAGGAATTTGGACTGTACAGTACCAATAACGGCAGAGCTATCGAACCGCCTAGTGCGTTTAGGACAATTAGAAATAGCATGAGTAGAATCACCACAATAGAAACACAGTCTGTTCAGACGTCTGTGTTCGTGCCGTTCTACTTTAGTCATAGTCCTGTCGCACTGCATAGGCTCAGGCTTACTCTCAGACAATACCGCCAGATGGTGCACAGATTTACGCTCGCGCAAGCGACGACCGATCTGAATGGCCAAGGACATAGACTCATTCAAACCAGCAGGCATAGGAAATCCCACCATTACATCCTTAAGAGCTTCAGAGAGACCCTTTCTGAACAAAGCCGCTAGTGCAGATTCATTCCACAGAGTGAGTACTGACCATTTTCTAAATTTCTGACAATATACTTCTACATCATCCTGACCCTGGCATAAAGCCAGCAGATTTTTCTCAGCTTGATCCACTGAATTAGGCTCATCGTAAAGCAATCCCAGCGCCTGGAAAAATGCATCAACATTACTCAATGCAGAATCTCCTGGTGCAAGAGAAAACGCCCAGTCCTGTGGGTCGCCGCGCAAAAAATAAATAATAATCAAAACCTGTTGAATAGGATTACCAGAAGAATGAGGTTTCAAGGCCAAAAATAGCTTACAATTATTTCTGAAGCTCAGGAACTTAGTTCTGTCACCAAAAAACAAATCAGGAATCGGAATTCTTGGTTCTAGCATCGATTTCTGATCAATAGTATCTTGAATCTTTTGTACATTTACAACGAGATTATCCATTGAGGAGCACAGAGCCTGAATATCCATGTCCACAGCTGTGTCCTGAAGCACTCTAATGTCTAGGGGAAAAAAAAGACTGAAGACAGAGCTAAGAAAAAAAAATGATGTCAGGATTTCTTTTTTCCCTCTATTGGAAATCATTGAATGGCTCCTTGTACTGTTATGGCTGGCAATCAGGCAACACAGCGTGCAGTAATCAGCGCACATACAGAGATCTGGCAATAACCCAAAACAATAGGACGAGCTCTGAGACGTGGAATCTCTGTAGACTGCAGTACCTGATCTATCCTCACACAACTGGAAGCAGCAGTGGATTGCGCCTATCAACTACCTATGCAACTCGGCACTGCCTGAGGAGCTGACTAGCCTGAAGATAGAAATACAAGCCTAACTTACCTCAGAGAAATACCCCAAAGGAATAGGCAGCCCCCACATATAATGACTGTTAGCAAGATGAAAAGACAAACGTAGGAATGAAATAGATTCAGCAAAGTGAGGCCCGATATTCTAGACAGAGCGAGGATAGCAAAGAGAACTATGCAGTCTACAAAAAACCCTAAAACGAAAACCACACAAAGGGGCAAAAAGACCCACCGTGCCGAACTAACAGCACGGCGGTGCACCCCTTTGCTTCTCAGAGCTTCCAGCAAAAGATAATAACAAGCTGGACAGAAAAAACAGGAAACAAACTAGAAGCACTTATCTAGCAGAGCAGCAGGCCCAAGGAAAGATGCAGTAGCTCAGATCCAACACTGGAACATTGACAAGGAGCAAGGAAGACAGACTCAGGTGGAGCTAAATAGCAAGGCAGCCAACGAGCTCACCAAAACACCTGAGGGAGGAAGCCCAGAGACTGCAATACCACTTGTGACCACAGAAGTGAACTCAGCCACAGAATTCACAACAGGGAACACCTTGGAGTGTAACAAACCCTCTCTCTACACCACGGAAGGGCTGATTCTTAGGAAGGAAGGCTGTCGGAAAGAAGCAGGGCGCGTCCGAGGGTGATTATATTCTTATTAGGTATATACTCACCCTCGGACGCGCCCTGCTTCTTTATTTGTAATGAATGTTTATTTGCAATTTGACTTACTCTATTTTTTTGGTAAATAATGATTTTATTATTTTCATTGTTTTGCATCTTCTTGGCAATAATATAAAGAAGACGCGACAGGACAACACTCGGTGGATGCCATATCTGTGTTTAAAATTGAAAAAACCTTTCAGTTAACTACTTGCAGGAGAAAGTTATTGTAGCTGGTGGCCATTTTTAGTACTGTACCAGTGTTTTGTTGTATGTGTTTGTTTTTAATGTTAAAATGTCTGCATTTGATATCTCTCCAGTATTTTCTTTTTTATAAGCAAAATACTTATTTTTATATTTTCTGATGTTGGTTCCAGGGGTACACGGGCAGCAGTGGTGTGGTCAGTGGAGGCCTAGTGGAAGGAGTGACCGCAGACAGGCATCGAAGGCCTAAAATAATAACACATGGCTGTAGGCAATTTTAAATTGGTTCCAGGGGTACACGGGCAGCAGTGGTGTGGTCAGTGGAGGCCTAGTGGAAGGAGTCACCGCAGACAGGCATCGAAGGCCTAAAATAATAACACATGGCTGTAGGCAATTTTAAATTGGTTCCAGGGGTACACGGGCAGCAGTGGTGTGGTCAGTGGAGGCCTAGTGGAAGGAGTCACCGCAGACAGGCATCGAAGGCCTAAAATAATAACACATGGCTGTAGGCAATTTTAAATTGGTTACAGGGGTACACGGGCAGCAGTGGTGTGGTCAGTGGAGGCCTAGTGGAAGGAGTAACCGCAGACAGGCATCGAAGGCCTAAAATAATAACACATGGCTGTAGGCAATTTTAAATTGGTTCCAGGGGTACACGGGCAGCAGTGGTGTGGTCAGTGGAGGCCTAGTGGAAGGAGTCACCGCAGACAGGCATCGAAGGCCTAAAATAATAACACATGGCTGTAGGCAATTTTAAATTGGTTACAGGGGTACACGGGCAGCAGTGGTGTGGTCAGTGGAGGCCTAGTGGAAGGAGTAACCGCAGACAGGCATCGAAGGCCTAAAATAATAACACATGGCTGTAGGCAATTTTAAATTGGTTCCAGGGGTACACGGGCAGCAGTGGTGTGGTCAGTGGAGGCCTAGTGGAAGGAGTGACCGCAGACAGGCATCGAAGGCCTAAAATAATAACACATGGCTGTAGGCAATTTTAAATTGGTTCCAGGGGTACACGGGCAGCAGTGGTGTGGTCAGTGGAGGCCTAGTGGAAGGAGTCACCGCAGACAGGCATCGAAGGCCTAAAATAATAACACATGGCTGTAGGCAATTTTAAATTGGTTACAGGGGTACACGGGCAGCAGTGGTGTGGTCAGTGGAGGCCTAGTGGAAGGAGTGACCGCAGACAGGCATCGAAGGCCTAAAATAATAACACATGGCTGTAGGCAATTTTAAATTGGTTACAGGGGTACACGGGCAGCAGTGGTGTGGTCAGTTGAGGCCTAGTGGAAGGAGTAACCGCAGAGAGGCATCGAAGGCCTAAAATAATAACACATGGCTGTAGGCAATTTTAAATTGGTTCCAGGGGTACACGGGCAGCAGTGGTGTGGTCAGTGGAGGCCTAGTGGAAGGAGTCACCGCAGACAGGCATCGAAGGCCTAAAATAATAACACATGGCTGTAGGCAATTTTAAATTGGTTACAGGGGTACATGGGCAGCAGTGGTGTGGTCAGTGGAGGCCTAGTGGAAGGAGTGACCACAGACAGGCATCGAAGGCCTAACATAACAAAAATGTCAATACAATGGTATTGTCAGTGGCAGGCATTGAAGGATGTCAGCGCATAGACTAAACATTGGTGGAGCTGTGAGATAATTTTGCAAGTGGTAGAGCACTGTTTGAGCTGGGGTGGGGGGAAACTGTCTTGTGGCCGGCGGTACAGGCCCAGGGCCCCTCATATTACAACGGTGTGTCTGACGTTGGGTGCGCACCACCACCGCCAGAGACACTTTATTGTACTAGGAGGGACCCAGTGGCAGTGCCGTCGACCAAAAGCGGGCTCAACCACCTCTTCAGACAAACTGCACTCTCACGGGTGCTGTCGCCAAGTGTCGATACCACGGCCCCGTGTGGGGAGTTTGGCCATTTAGTGAGGTGTAAACATGTCGTATGCTGGACAATCAGGTGCAGAAAATTACAAGATTGGAAAAGGCATTCAGAATAGTCCACAGGCAAGACCTTTTCATAGGAAAGCTAGGTGTCAGCCGGGCAAGGTGGGGCAAAAGATTTCGAAATCCAGTTGTGGTTCATTTTAATGAAGGTTAGATCATCTACATTTTGGGTAGCCAGACGAGTCCTTTTTTCTGTTAGTATTGAACCTGCAGCACTGAATACTCTTTCTGATAGGACACTAGCTGCCGGGCAAGCAAGCTCCTGCAATGCATATTCTGCCAATTCTGGCCAGGTGTCTAATTTTGATGCCCAGTAATCAAATGGGAATGACGGTTGAGGGAGAACATCGATAAGGGATGAAAAATAGTTTGTAACCATACTGGACAAATGTTGTCTCCTGTCACTTTGAATTGATGCTGCAGTACCTGTCCTGTCTGCGGTCATAGCAAAATCACTCCACAACCTGGTCAGAAAACCCCTCTGGCCAACGCCACTTCTGATTTCTGCCCCTCTAACTCCTCTGGTCTGCTGGCCCCTGCAGCTCGTGTGAGAACGATCACGGGCGCTGTGTGCAGGGAATGCCAGAAGCAAACGGTCAACAAGAGTTGATTGTTTGGTTGCTAATATTAGTTCCAAGTTCTCATGTGGCATTATATTTTGCAATTTGCCTTTATAGCGAGGATCAAGGAGGCAGGCCAACCACTAATCGTCATCATTCATCATTTTAGTTATGCGTGTGTCCCTTTTGAGGATACGTAAGGCATAATCCGCCATGTGGGCCAAAGTTCCAGTTCTCAAATCTGCGGTTGTGCTTGGTTGAGGGGCAGTTTCAGGCAAATCCACGTCACTTGTGTCCCTCAAAAAACCAGAACCCGGCCTTGCCGCGCCACCAATTTCCAGTGGCCCCGGAAAAGCTTCCTCATTAAAAATATAATCATCCCCATCATCCTCCTCGTCCTCCTCCTCCTCTTCGCCCGCTACCTCGTCCTGTACACTGCCCTGGCCAGACAATGGCTGACTGTCATCAAGGCTTTCCTCTTCCTCAGCTGCAGACGCCTGATCCTTTATGTACGTCAAACTTTGCATCAGCAGACGCATTAGGGGGATGCTCATGCTTATTATGGCGTTGTCTGCACTAACCAGCCGTGTGCATTCCTCAAAACACTGAAGGACTTGACACATGTCTTGAATCTTCGACCACTGCACACCTGACAACTCCATGTCTGCCATCCTACTGCCTGCCCGTGTATGTGTATCCTCCCACAAAAACATAACAGCCCGCCTCTGTTCACACAGTCTCTGAAGCATGTGCAGTGTTGAGTTCCACCTTGTTGCAACGTCTATGATTAGGCGATGCTGGGGAAGGTTCAAAGAACGCTGATAGGTCTGCATACGGCTGGAGTGTACGGGCGAACGGCGGATATGTGAGCAAAGTCCACGCACTTTGAGGAGCAGGTCGGATAACCCCGGATAACTTTTCAGGAAGCACTGCACCACCAGGTTTAAGGTGTGAGCCAGGCAAGGAATGTGTTTCAGTTGGGAAAGGGAGATGGCAGCCATGAAATTCCTTCCGTTATCACTCACTACCTTGCCTGCCTCAAGATCTACAGTGCCCAGCCACGACTGCGTTTCTTTCTGCAAGAACTCGGACAGAACTTCCGCGGTGTGTCTGTTGTCGCCCAAACACTTCATAGCCAATACAGCCTGCTGACGTTTGCCAGTAGCTGCCCCATAATGGGAGACCTGGTGTGCAACAGTGGCAGCTGCGGATGGAGTGGTTGTGCGACTGCGGTCTGTGGACGAGCTCTCGCTTCTGCAGGAGGACGAAGAGGAGGAGGAGGGGGTGCGAACGGCTACAGCCAATTGTTTCCTAGACCGTGGGCTAGGCAGAACTGTCCCAAACTTGCTGTCCCCTGTGGACCCTGCATCCACCACATTTACCCAGTGTGCCGTGATGGACACGTAACGTCCCTGGCCATGCCTACTGGTCCATGCATCTGTTGTCAGGTGCACCTTTGTGCTCACAGATTGCCTGAGTGCATGGACGATGCGCTCTTTAACATGCTGGTGGAGGGCTGGGATGGCTTTTCTGGAAAAAAAGTGTCGACTGGGTAGCTCGTAGCGTGGTACAGCGTAGTCCATCAGGGCTTTGAAAGCTTTGCTTTCAACTAACCGGTAGGGCATCATCTTTAACGAGATTAGTCTAGCTATGTGTGCGTTCAAACCCTGTGTACGCGGATGCGAGGCTAAGTACTTCCTTTTTCTAACCATAGTCTCATGTAGGGTGAGCTGGACTGGAGAGCTGGAGATCGTGGAACTAGCGGGGGTGTCGGTGGACATGGCAGACTGAGAGACGGTGGGAGATGGTATTGTTGCCACCGGTGCCCTAGATGCAGTGTTTCCTACTACGAAACTGGTGATTTCCTGACCCTGACTGCTTTGGCCTGGCAAAGAAACCTGCACAGATACTGCAGGTGGTGCGGAAAATGGTGGCCCTACACTGCCGGAAGGGATGTTGCGTTGCTGACTAGCTTCATTGGCCGAGGGTGCTACAACCTTAAGGGACGTTTGGTAGTTAGTCCAGGCTTGCAAATGCATGGTGGTTAAATGTCTATGCATGCAACTTGTATTGAGACTTTTCAGATTCTGTCCTCTGCTTAAGGTAGTTGAACATTTTTGACAGATGACTTTGCGCTGATCAATTGGATGTTGTTTAAAAAAATGCCAGACTGCACTCTTTCTAGCATCGGATACCTTTTCAGGCATTGCAGACTGAGCTTTAACCGGATGGCCACGCTGTCCTCCAACAGGTTTTAGCTTTGCCACGCGTTTTGGGCAAGATACGGGCCCGGCAGATGGAACCTGTTGCGATGTTGATGCCTGCTGCGGCCCCTCCTCCTCCGCTTCAGAACTGCTGCCGCCTGCACCCTGTTCCCCCAATGGCTGCCAATCGGGGTCAAGAACTGGGTCATCTATTACCTCTTCTTGTAGCTCGTGTGCAACTTCGTCTGTGTCACCGTGTCAGTCGGTGGTATAGCGTTCGTGATGGGGCAACATAGTCTCATCAGGGTCTGATTCTTGATCAGCACCCTGCGAGGGCAATGTTGTGGTCTGAGTCAAAGGACCAGCATAGTAGTCTGGCTGTGGCTGTGCATCAGTGCACTCCATGTCAGATTCAACTTGTAATGGGCATGGACTGTTAACTGCTTCACTTTCTAAGCCAGGGACGGTATGTGTAAAGAGCTCCATGGAGTAACCCGTTGTGTCGCCTGCTGCATTCTTCTCTGTTGTTGTTTTTGCTGAAGAGGACAAGGAAGCGACTTGTCCCTGACCGTGAACATCCACTAACCACGCGCTGCTTTGACATTTACCAGTTTCACGAGAGGAGGCAAAAGAGCTAGAGGCTGAGTCAGCAAGATAAGCCAAAACTTGCTTTTGCTGCTCCGGCTTTAAAAGCGGTTTTCCTACTCCCAGAAAAGGGAGCGTTCGAGGCCTTGTGTAGCCAGACGACGAACCTGGCTCCACAGCTCCAGACTTAGGTGCAATATTTTTTTTCCCACGACCAGCTGATGCTCCACCACTACCACTACCCTCATTACCAGCTGACAATGAACGCCCCCGGCCACGACCTCTTCCACCATACTTCCTCATTGTTTTAAAAACGTAAACAAACTAACGGTATTTGTTGCTGTCACACAAATTACACGGTGAGCTATAACTTCAGTATGATTTAGCTACCCCTTTACAGGTGAGTGAGACCACAACGAAAATCAGGCACAATGTTACACACTCTGTTGTTGGTGGCAACAAATGAGAGAGATGCCACACACGCAGGACTGTCACTGAAGCACAAATGTAAATATTAATCTCCCACTGATTTGATTTTTTTTTTTGTTTTTTCAGGGAGACTTTAGGAAAAAAAAAAATAGAATAAAATGATTTTTTCAGGAAGAATTTAGAAACCAAATAAAATAAAATGATTTTTTCAGGGAGAATTTAGAAAACAAATAAAACAAAAAAAGGCTTTCTATGGCCCACTGAGTGAGAGATGACGCACACAGGAGTCAGGAGTGGCACAAAAGCCCAGAGGCCAATATTTATCTCCCACTGATTGATGTAGTGATTTTTTCAGGTAGATTTTGGAACCCAAATCAAGCTAAAAAAGATAATAGGCTTTCCATGGCCCACAATTGGAGAGAGAGAGAGAGATGGCACACCCAGGAGTCAAGACTGGCACACAAGCAGAAAGGGCAATATTAATCTCCCACTGATTTGTTTTTTTTTTTTTTTTTTTTCAGGGAGACTTTAGGAAAAAAAAATAGAATAAAATGATTTTTTCAGGAAGAATTTAGAAACCAAATAAAATAAAATGATTTTTTCAGGGAGAATTTAGAAAACAAATAAAACAAAAAAAGGCTTTCTATGGCCCACTGAGTGAGAGATGACGCACACAGGAGTCAGGAGTGGCACACAAGCCCAGAGGCCAATATTTATCTCCCACTGATTGATGTAGTGATTTTTTCAGGTAGATTTTGGAACCCAAATCAAGCTAAAAAAATAATAGGCTTTCTATGGCCCACAATTGGAGAGAGAGAGAGAGATGGCACACCCAGGAGTCAAGACTGGCACACAAGCAGAAAGGGCAATATTAATCTCCCACTGATTTTTTTTTTTTTTTTTTTTTTTTTCAGGGAGACTTTAGGAATAAAAAAATAGAATAAAATGATTTTTTCAGGAAGAATTTAGAAACCAAATAAAATAAAATGATTTTTTCAGGGAGAATTTAGAAAACAAATAAAACAAAAAAAGGCTTTCTATGGCCCACTGAGTGAGAGATGACGCACACAGGAGTCAGGAGTGGCACACAAGCCCAGAGGCCAATATTTATCTCCCACTGATTGATGTAGTGATTTTTTCAGGTAGATTTTGGAACCCAAATCAAGCTAAAAAAATAATAGGCTTTCTATGGCCCACAATTGGAGAGAGAGAGAGAGATGGCACACCCAGGAGTCAAGACTGGCACACAAGCAGAAAGGGCAATATTAATCTCCCACTGATTTGTTTTTTTTGTTTTTTTTGTTTTTCAGGGAGACTTTAGGAAAAAAAAAAATAGAATAAAATGATTTTTTCAGGAAGAATTTAGAAACCAAATAAAATAAAATGATTTTTTCAGGGAGAATTTAGAAAACAAATAAAACAAAAAAAGGCTTTCTATGGCCCACTGAGTGAGAGATGACGCACACAGGAGTCAGGAGTGGCAAACAAGCCCAGAGGCCAATATTTATCTCCCACTTTTTTTTTTTTGTTCCAGGGAAAATTTATAAACCCAATAAAAAAAATAATAAATAGGCTTTCTATGGCCCACTATCTGAGAGACAGAGAGAGATGGCACGCTTAGGACTGGCACACAAGCCCAAAGGCCAATATTAATCTCCCTTTTTTTTTTAAGGGAGAATTTATAAAACCCAAAAAAAATAAATAAATAGGCTTTCTATGGCCCACTATTTGTGAGAGAGATGGCACGCTCAGGACTGGCACACAAGCCCAGAGGCCAATATTAATCTCCCACTTTTTTTTTTTTTTCCAGGGAAAATTTATAAACCCAATAAAAAAAAAAATAAATAAATAGGCTTTCTATGGCCCACTATCTGAGAGAGAGAGATGGCACGCTTAGGACTGGCACACAAGCCCAAAGGCCAATATTAATCTCCCACTGATTGATTTATTGATTTTTTCAGGTAGAATTTAGAACCCAAATAAAGCAAAAAAAAAAAAAAAATGGGCTTTCTATGGCCCACTGAGTGAGTGATGATGCACACAGGAGTCAGGAGTGGCACACAAGCCCTGAGGCCAATATTTTTCTCCCACTGATTGATGTAGTGATTTTTTCAGGTAGATTTTATAACCCAAATCAAGCAAAAAAATAAATAGGCTTTCTATGGCCCACTGAGTGAGAGATGGCACAGACAGGGATGGCACTCTAGCAGAAATGTCAATCTTAATCTCCCACAAAAAAAAAAAAAAAAACAGGGAGTGTCCTTCAATTACTATCTCCCTGCAGTAATCTCAGCCAGGTATGGCAGGCAGCAATAAGGAGTGGACTGATGCACAAATTAAATAAAAAGTGTGGACAAACAAACAAGATAGCTGTGCAGAAAGGAAGGAACAAGAGGATTTGTGCTTTGAAAAAAGCAGTTGGTTTGCACAGCGACGTACACACAGCAATGCAGCTATCAGGGAGCCTTCTAGGGCAGCCCAATGAGCTACAGCGCTGAGGGGGAAAAAAAAAAATGTAGCTTCCACTGTCCCTGCACACCGAAGGTGGTGTTGGGCAGTGGAAATCGCTACAGCACAAGCGGTTTGGTGGTTAATGGACCCTGCCTAACGCTATCCCTGCTTCTGACGAAGCGGCAGCAACCTCTCCCTAAGCTCAGATCAGCAGCAGTAACATGGCGGTCGGCGGGAACTCCCCTTTATAGCCCCTGTGACGCCGCAGACAGCAAGCCAATCACTGCAATGCCCTTCTCTAAGATGGTGGGGACCAGGACCTATGTCATCACGCTGCCCACACTCTGCGTTTACCTTCATTGGCTGAGAAATGGCGCTTTTCGCGTCATTGAAACGCGACTTTGGCGCGAAAGTCGCGTACCGCATGGCCGACCCCGCACAGGGGTCGGATCGGGTTTCATGAAACCCGACTTTGCCAAAAGTCGGCGACTTTTGAAAATGAACGACCCGTTTCGCTCAACCCTAGTCATAGCATTTGCCTTCAGTTAAGTCCACACACCTGTGCAGAAGGTAAAAGGATGAAGAACTCTGGTCAATTTGCAGGCCACAGAGGAAGTATGCATGCCACACAGTGCGTAAATGTCCCCTGTTTCATTTTGAAGAATTATTTCAATCATATTTCCAGCCAGTGGTGCAACTAGTGTTCGATAGACTCTGATGCTAAATTTGGACCTGGACCCCCACCTGTATGTTGGGCAGATGTATGGGATCTTATAGCATTCTAGATTTTATAACAGCAGATATGTACTCTCCCCATGTAATAATATCCCTCATCCTGGGTCCCTTCCAGTAATGTTGTCTCCCATCCTGGCCCTTTCCAGTAATAATGCCCCCCATACTGGACCCCTCTAGTAACAATGCCCCCCCATCCTGTGCCCCATGAAATAATAGTTTTCCTCATTCTTGACCCGTTCCTGCTATAATGTATGCCATCATGTAATAATGTCTCCTGACTTAGGCACTTTAATTATGTCCCCCGTCCTGGGCCTCTTCCTATAGCAATGTCCTCCATCATGGGCAACTACCAGTAATAACATCCCATCCTGACCCCTTCCAGTAATAATGCCACACATCCTGGGCCCCTTCCAGTAGTAATGCCCGATCACGTCAGTGCTTTTCACCGCCCATCATGGGTAAGCCAACGACTGTTGCCTGCCTCTGATTAGCCAGCAGCATGTATTGCAGTGCAGGGAGCTGGTGGGTTTTTCCGCCGCAATACATTTCAGCTGAATTAGTGCTTAGGTCAGCCGACCACCCTCCCGCACAGGCCTAGTTGCTACGTCCCTGTTTCCAATTATGTGTTTCAAAATATGCTATCCTGATGGGACAAATATAACAATAAAGTAAAGAGGACAACAATACCAAGCTGTAAAATCTGCTGGTCTAGGAACTTCAAGTGGATCGCCCCCAGGCACAGGGCCACGGGGTACTCGGTCCAGGGTTGTCACGGTGGCTAGACCCGGCCAGTGACCCTGCTAAGGGGCATCCAATAGAAGGGTGGTGCGAGGAATAACGAGGACACGTGGTTGCAGTTTCTTTACCTTTTACCGAAGGTTTCAGGATCCTCAGTCCAGGACACTGTCTACAGGGCTGTCTGAGACCGGCCGGTCCGAAGGCACATCCAGAGTTCCCTTTGCAGGTGGACATCTGTGTCTACCCACTAGTGCCTGTGTGTTGTAGTGCTTCCCTGCTGAGCATTCAGGATAGTCCTCACAACTTCTGTCCTCGTTCTTTCTAGATCTTTCTCTTCTCCGTCCCCCAGGTATGTTATGGCTAGGACGCACCTTATTGACAGGTAGGCCTGGAGTTATTCTGGAACCCTAGTGTCGCTCCTCTCCCACAATTGCCTCCTATGTCCTTCTTAGGTGTTGTATGGTAGACAGCCAACCTGTAATTAACTGTCCTGCCGCTGTTTGAAGTAATGCGTGGAGACTGTTACTTCCTCGGTGCTCCGGCCACCGGCTATGCGCCTCAGTAGGATGTTGCCGTTCTCGGGGCACGACTCCTACTGGCTCTCCTATGTACTTGATTCCGTTTTCTCACTGTCCACAATATCCTTCGCTTTGTGTCTTTTCTTTAGATACCGCCGCAAGGTAGTGCAGGCGCGGTTCCGTAACAATCTGTCCTTTCGCTAGGTACCTGCCAGATTTCCCAGTTCTGACAGGGCCTCCCTGGAACTCTCCCAGGCTTCGTTCTGCCTAACTTCCTGTCCAACCCCTAGTTTTACCAATGTGAGGAGTGGCCCAATAAATAAGCCTTTTGCTCCCCCTAGTGGCCGGAGTTTGAAGTGTAATGTGTACTGGTGATACCTGGTCAGTAGAACTCCTTTAGTGCAGTCAGACGTACCATCACTCCCCTTAGTGGCAGAGCGACGTTACTGCAACGGCCAGATCTCTGTGGCGCTGCACAAGACAATTGTAGATACATGTGAATATTCATTACTGTATATTTTTGGAGTAATTTATTACAACACTATTTGATTATTGAATTGCTATATTACTGTATGTGCACAAGATAAGATGTCCCTGTACACCTGTACTTTGGGCCTTATATGGCACTATTTGGTTACTGAATCAGGCTAAGCTACAGTTTTTAATTAATGATATTTTCATTGCAGAAAATCTCCCATCTGGTAAAATGTTATTCTACATTCACAGATAGCAAATTTGTTTACAAAAATTTGGAATTGAGAAACTATGCTATACATGTGAAGGTGTATGGAGTTCTGCAAGACCCATTGAGATGAAGACAGCTGCAGACCCGGGAATACTTCCGGATTCCGCGGTAAGCGCAGCCACAAACCCAATATCACCGCTAGAGGCCGTGGGGCTTACCGCTCCCACCAACCAGCCGGATACTGCCGCCGCTACAGCAGCCATAATGCCCTTCTCTATGCCGTACCTGCCAGGGGCCGCCTGTCTCCCGCGATACTTTGGAGAAGCTCATACGTTAACTGACTTTAAAGAGGGGATTTGTAGCCTGCTCGAGTTTTATCCCTTGATGGAGCCTCAGAAGGTTCATATGATAATCGGCCAACTCTTTGGAGCGGCATTGAGGGAAGTAAAGTCCTAGCCCTCTGCGGACATGAAAACTGCGCAACAAGTATTTGCCAAGCTTAAAGCCACCTTGGACACCCGCACCGCTACGGAAATTAAATTGACGTTCTATGGGTGCAAGTAGCGGCCGCAGGATAGCTTACGGGACTATGCCCTTAATCTGCAGGAGGCGCTGCGGGCCATCAAGCAAAGTGACCCAAACAGCATGCAAGATGAAGATAACCTCCTGAAAGAGCGGTTCGTCGAAGGGCTCCTGTGCAGTAACCAAAGGGTCCAGCTACACTTAATGGCCATGCAGAATCCAGATCTGACTTTCGCGCAATTCAAAGATAAAGCTATCCAGGCACTACCGGAGCGGCAGCCCAGCCGTGCCACACTTCCCAGGCGGCAGGCCCTCATATACCACCAGGAGGTGGCGCCGGACGCACCTGTCTCCGCCGAGGCTGATGCCCAGATCCTGGAAGACGACTCCCCTGCAGGACTGCGCCTCCAGGTACAGGAACTGACCAGGAGCGTTGCTGCCCTAGTCCGGACCGTCCAGTGCCTACAGGAGGCCCCCAAGGAGAAGATCCAGCTGGCTTCCCGACCGGAGGATGTCCCCTGGCAACGACCAAGGAGGGTTCCATCGACCAGAGGCAGAGACGATCGTTTTCATCAGGATGGACGACCTATCTGCCGCCGCTGCCACCAGGTGGGCCATCTTGCAAGGTACTGTCAGTTAAACGAGCAACCCCTGGGGCCAAGGGCCAACCCCCAGGAGTAGAACGCCCAGGCCCGCAAAATTGGAGAGCCAAATACGTCGGGGGACGTCCTGTTCTCCCCATCGTGATTGACGGTATCCCCATGAACACTTTGCTGGACACTGTATGGCAGTGAGCTTCATACAGTCTGATCAGAATGTTAAACTGAAAACCTCATGTTCAGTACATAAATTTTTGCCTAGCGGCTTTAGATCAACGTATGTTTTGGGGATGTGCGGTTCATGCTCTTTTTTTTTTTTTTTGCAAAGCATGTTCTAGTCTTCTTCTTGGACCAGCACTCCTCCCATTTGGCACAGGTGATTTTAATTAGCAGGAGACTGCAAAGTAAGGGGTCTAGCCCATTTTGGCTCTCACTGAAGAGCTGGAGGAAGGTGAGTTTCAATGCTCCTTTCATTTTTGTGCTGGTGCTGTGTGGCGGCCATTGTTGCTGTGGCTTTGTGCTGGTGGGGCGGCGCGGTCTGGAGTCATGGGGGCTCAGTCTCGCAGCATGGGTGCTGTGGGGCAACAGGCCGTCCGCCCTGCTGGTGCGTGGCCGCTGTGGCGGTGGTTGCCGCACGGCTCCGCTCCGTTAGAGCGATAGGACCCACTACGAGGTTTACCGTGAAGTGGCAGTGGGCTTCATACAGTCTGATCAGAATGTTAAACTGAAAACCTCATGTTCAGTATATAAATTTTTGCCTAGCGGCTTTAGATCAACTTATGATTTTGGGATGTGCGGTTCATGCTTTTTTTTTTTCCTTTTTGCAAAGGGTATTATATGAGAACTATATAATGTTTGTAGCCTAGGAAGGAGTTAATACCCATGAATCTTCCCAAGCTATGAATATCAGCCCGCAGCTGTATATTTAGCCTTTACTGGCTATTAACCCCTTCCCGACATGCGCCATACTATTACTGTCGGGAACCCTGCTTTGATGTGGGCTCCGGCGGTGAGCCCACATCAAAGTCGCTACATGTCAGTTGTTTTGTACAGCTGACATGGGCTCGCAATAGCTGCGGGTGAAATCGCAATTCACCCGCCGCTATTAACCTGCTAAATGCCGCTGTCAAACGCTGACAGCGGCATTTAACCGGCGCTTCTGGCCAGAAATGAGCGCATTGCCGACCCCCGTCACATGATCGGGGGTTGGTGATGCATCAGGATGGTAACCATAGAGCTCCTTGAGACCTCTATGGTTACTGATGCCGGCCTGCTGTGAGCGCCCCCCTGTGGTCGGCGCTCATAGCAAGCCTGCATGTCAGCTACTTAGCAGCGATCTGATGAGTTGTGCCAGCTTCTAGCCTCCCATGGAGGCTATTGAAGCATGGCACAAGCTAAAAAAAATGTTTTTAAAAATATGAAAAAAATAAAAAAACATAAAAGTTTAAATCACCCCCCTTTCGCCCCATCCAAAATAAAACAATAAAAAAAATCAAACCTACACATATTTGGAAACGCCACGTTCAGAATCGCCCGATCTATCAATAAAAAAAAGCATTAACCTGATCGCTAAACAGCATAGCGAGAAAAAAATTTAAAATGCCAGAATTACATTTTTTTGGTCGCCGCGACATTGCATTAAAATGCAATAACGGGCGATCAAAAGAACGTATCTGCGCCAAAGTGGTATAATTAAAAACATCAGCTCGGCATGCAAAAAATAAACCCTCACCCGACCCAGATCACAAAAAATGGAGACGCTACGGGTATTGGAAAATGATGCATTTATTTATTTATTTAGCAAAGTTTTGAATTTTTTTTCACCTCTTAGAAAAAAAAATAACCTAGTCATGTTAGGTGTCTATGAACTCATAATGACCTAGAGAATCATAATGGCAGGTAAGTTTTAGCATTTAGTGAAGCTAGCAAAAGAGCCAATCAAAAAACAAGTGTGGGATTGCCCTTTTTTTGCAATTTCACCTCACTTGGAATTTTTTTCCTGTTTTCTAGTACAAGATATGGTAAAACCAATGGTGTCGTTCAAAAGTACATCTTGTCCCTCAAAAAATAAGCCCTCACATGACCCTATTGACAGAAAAATAAAAGTTATGGCTCTGGGAAGGAGGGGACCGAAAAACGAAAACGCAAATACGAAAAAAGGGTCACGGTGGGAAGGGGTTAAAATAGGGGGACCCCCCAAAAAACGACGTGGGATTCCCCTATAATTAATAACCAGGAAAGGCTATGCAGACAGCTTCTTAATAGCCTAAGAAGGGGCCATGTATATTGCCCCCCCTTCCCCGGCTACAAACACCAGCTCAAAGCCACCCCTGAAATGGCGCATCTCTAAGATGCGCCAATTCCGGCAATTAGCCTCTCTCTTCCCACTGCCCTGTAGTGGTGTCATATGGGTAATATTTGTGGGGTTGATGTCACCTTTGTATTGCAAGGTGACATCAAGCTGGCTTAGTAATGGAGAAGCGTCAATAAGACACCTATCCATTACTAATCCTTTAGTTGTTAAGGGGTTAAATAAACACACAGTCAGAATAAAGTATTTTAATGAAATAAAACACTACACAGTTTCCCATCTTTATTATTCAGCTAATGCATGCAACGCCCTCGATCTCCGGGGAAAAAAAACAAAAAAAAAAACAGCAGTATACTCCCTGTTCCCGCACACACACGTACATGCAGATACACACAGATACCTGCACACAGACACGCACATATTCACAGCTCACAGTCTCCGCACACACTCTTCCGCCTCCCTATCTGCAGCATTTATCGCACGCAACTCCGCAGCAAAACCACAGATTTTTACACCTGCAGTTTTGCTGTGGATTTGTCTAACTCAATGGTAGTCAATGGGTGCAGAAACGCTGCAGATCCACAAAAAAAATTGACATGCTGTGGAACATAAAGCCCTGCAAATCTGCGCATATTTTTCCACAGCATGTGCACAACAATTCTCAATTTCCCATTAACTAACATTGCTTGTGCACTACACTGCAGATTTGATGCAATTCCGCGCATCCAAAAACGCTGTGGAAAAGCATCAAAATCCGCAACATGTGCACATAGCCCAATTGTCTCACCCCTGCTATTCCATGTGTAACTCTCTATCACACTCCATATGTCCCTCATCATACTACGTCTCACTCCCCATCACACTCCATGTGTCTCACCCCTGCTATTCCATGTGTATCTCTCTATCACACTCCATATGTCCCTCATCATACTACGTCTCACTCCCCATCACACTCCATGTGTCTCACCCCTGCTATTACATGTGTATCTCTTTATCACACTCCATATGTCCCTCATCATACTACGTCTCACTCCCCATCACACTCCATGTATCTCACCCCTGCTATTCCATGTGTATCTCTCTATCACACTCCATATGTCCCTCATCATACTACGTCTCACTCCCCATCACACTCCATGTGTCTCACCCCTGCTATTCCATGTGTATCTCTCTATCACACTCCATATGTCCCTCATCATACTACGTCTCACTCCCCATCACACTCCATGTGTCTCACCCCTGCTATTCCATGTGTATCTCTCTATCACACTCCATATGTCCCTCATCATACTACGTCTCACTCCCCATCACACTCCATGTGTCTCACCCCTGCTATTCCATGTGTATCTCTCTATCACACTCCATATGTCCCTCATCATACTACGTCTCACTCCCCATCACACTCCATGTGTCTCACCCCTGCTATTCCATGTGTATCTCTTTATCACACTCCATATGTCCCTCATCATACTACGTCTCACTCCCCATCACACTCCATGTGTCTCACCCCTGCTATTCCATGTGTATCTCTTTATCACACTCCATATGTCCCTCATCATACTACGTCTCACTCCCCATCACACTCCATGTGTCTCACCCCTGCTATTCCATGTGTATCTCTCTATCACACTCCATATGTCCCTCATCATACTACGTCTCACTCCCCATCACACTCCATGTGTCTCACCCCTGCTATTCCATGTGTATCTCTCTATCACACTCCATATGTCCCTCATCATACTACGTCTCACTCCCCATCACACTCCATGTGTCTCATCCCTGCTATTCCATGTGTATCTCTCTATCACACTCCATATGTCCCTCATCATACTACGTCTCACTCCCCATCACACTCCATGTGTCTCATCCCTGCTATTCCATGTGTATCTCTCTCCCCCCATCATGCTCCATATGTGTCTCACTCATCATTCTACATGTCTCGCTCTCCCATCAGTCTCTCTCGGCCATACCAATGTATCTCTCCCCTCCCTCCACAATGCCTGGCTATTTAGTGCAGCCTGGATCTCCTTATCTTACTGATGGATGAGTCACAGACAGCTCCCTCAGACAATGCTGCTCCATACATACCACATGTCTTCACTCTCCATCCAGTCCACCATGCTGCTGAGTCCACCATCTTCTGCTCCTCTGTAAACAAGCTGTGCTTGCAGTAACTGCTGGTGATAGTAGATCACAGGGCAGTCACACACAAAATGGCTCTGCCCTGTGATGCTGCTCTTCATTCTGCCTCAGGGATACTAGACCACCCAAAAGGGGAGGGAAATGGTGATGTCAGCAGTTACTGCCCCAATTTTGCTGCTAACAGTAAAGCTGGTAAGTCTTACTATAGCTGCTTGAGGTCTAAAACGGAAAATACTCCCCCTAGTGGTAATTATATATATTTGTAATAAAATATATAATATTTTTCATATAGAAATGTTTGCAAACAGTGCAAACATTGCATTAATACATTGTATTTACTATTTTAAGCTTAATTTCACAAAAAAACAAACTACAAGAAAACTGGTGGCACCTTCCCTTTAAACCTTCCTTCCTCCAGACGCAGAGGATGCCCCCTTGTCCCTGTCTCAGGTCTATGATTAAAAAGATCATCAGAAAGGTCTTTGTACTGTCCCCTCATATATTTATACATTAACATAAGATCACCCCTTAGCCTTCAGTTTTCCAAACTAAATAGCCCCAAGTGTGATAACCTATCTTGGTATTGCAGACCCCCCAGTCCTCTAATAACCTTGGTCGCTCTTCTCTGCATCCGCTCTAGTTCAGCTATGTCTTTCTTATACACCGGAGACCAGAACTGTGCACAGTATTCTAAGTGTGGTCGAACTAGTGACTTGTATAGAGGTAAAATTATATTCTCCTCATGAGCATCTATGCCTCTTTTAATGCATCCCATTATTTTATTTGCCTTTGTAGCAGCTGCCTGACACTGGCCACTGAATATGAGTTTGTCATCCACCCATACACCCAGGTCTTTTTCATTGACGGTTTTGCCCAGAGTTTTAGAATTAAGCACATAATTATACATCTTATTACTTCTACCCAAGTGCATGACCTTACATTTATCCCCATTAAAGCTCATTTGCCATTTATCAGCCCAAGCTTCTAGTTTACATAAATCCTCCTGTAATATAAAATTGTCCTCCTCTGTATTGATTACCCTGCAGAGTGTAGCATCATATGCAATATTGAAATTCTACTCTGAATGCCCCCTACAAGGTCATTAATAAGTATGTTAAAAAGAAGAGGGCCCAATACTGACCCCTGTGGTACCCCACTGCTAACCGCTACCCAGTCCGAGTGTGCTCCATTAATAACCACCCTTTGTTTACTATCCCTGAGCCAGCTCTCAACCCACTTGCACATATTTTCCCCTATCCCCATTATTCTCATTTTATGTATCAACCTTTTGTGTGGCACCGTATCAAAAGCTTTTGAAAAGTCCATATACACTACATCCACTGGGTTCCCTTGGTCCAATCCGGAACTTACCTCTTCATAGAAGCTGATCAGATTAGTCTGACATGAACGGTCCCTAGTAAACCCGTGCTGATACTGGGTCATGAGGTTATTCCTCTTCAGATACTCCAGTATAGCGTCCCTTAGAATGCCCTCCTGGATTTTACCCACAGTAGAGGTTAAGCTTACTGGCCGATAATTTCCGAGTTCAGTTTTTGTCCCCTTTTTGAATATTGGCACCACATTTGCTATACCCAGTCCTGTGATACAGACCCTGTTATTATGGAGTCTTTAAAGATTAAAAATAATGGTCTATCAATGACTGTACTTAATTCCTGCAGTACTCGAGGGTGTATTCCATCCGGGCCCGGAGATTTGTCAATTTTAGTGATTTTTAGACGCCGCTGCACTTCCTGCTGGGTTAAGCAGGTGACATTTAATGGGGAATTTTTATCACTAGACATTTTGTCTGCCATGGGATTTTCTTGTGTAAATACTGATGAAAAAAAGTCATTTAGCATATTGGCTTTTTCCTCATCCTCATCCACCATCTCACCCAGACTATTTTTAAGGGGGCCAACACTATCATTTTTTAGTTTCTTACTATTTGCGTAGTTAAAGAATATTTTGGGATTATTTTTACTCTCTCTGGCAATGAGTCTCTCTGTCTCAATCTTAGCTGCCTTGATCTGCTTTTTACAGAATTTATTTAATTTTTTGTATATATTTAATGCCTCATCACTACCTACTATGTAAAAACAGTGTACGAATTTCTGGGATTTTTTTGAAGCGTTCCAAAGATATTACCTCATAAAGTGACACTGGGAGGGTTGATCCTACTAACAGATTCCTTTTAGCTGCATATATGGACATGCAAATCTTTGAAAGCTAAATCCATTGATACTTTTATATTTTCTATCTGTCGCTGCATTCCCAAGAAATCAGTGTTTTAGTCCACATGCAAATAAGGCATTAAGTGCTTGTGGCATGTCACAGCACTTAAATATTGCCTCCGGAGATTGTTTTCCCTAACAGCATTAGCCTGCTTAGCTTGATTGTTAGCCAACTGATTTGCCTTGGATCTGACATCCCACGGACAATGAGCTATCATTCAAGGTAAAAAAGCTAGTGGATCATGGGGAAAAAAAATTGTGAGACAGGGGCTTGAAAAGTGTCATGCAGAAAACATTTAACACATCATTTGCATATTAATTAAACTTCTAATTTCCCAGGAATGCAGCAACATATAGAAAATAAAAAGGCATTGATGTATTTCATTTTTCAAAGACCTGTATACCCATACATGTGGATTAGGGAATTATCTTACTGACAGATTTCCTTCAAGAAAATGTTAATAAATCTACCCTGATGTCTTTTGATGTACGTCATGTAAAGAGGGACAAAGAAGACAGAGCTGGGAAGAAAGGGGTCTGAGTGCTGTAATTAAGGATTTGATAGGGGATAATTTAATTCTGTTGTTCATTTCATAGGAAATCAGAGACTGACATCCGGTCTACATATTAGAGCATGTACTTGGCCGGTGGTCAGACTGGAGATTGCATGACCCTACTGTCTATAAAAAAGGAAGGATGGATGTAGATATGTAGCTGATATAGTAATAATATAAATCTTCTCCAAACCATTCTGTAAAATGTATTAGGATGCACTTATTTGCATCTATATGCTAATTACATATTGTGAATAGCGACTCAATCATATATTGCATAATGAGAGGAACCTGAGTCAATGCTGTATATCAAAACTATGTATACTTTATTTCAAACAAATAATCACACATTTAAACTAAAAAACCCTAAAAGCAACAAACAGAGCAGACAGTATTAGGAGGAAGGACAACACTGTAGGTTAGAGACAAAAGATCCAAAATAGTGAATGCCGGTCACAAAAACAAAGAGGGTAAGGCAAATAATAAAATTGCTGCGTCAAAGTACCGGTAATATATTATCTCAAAATAGAATTTTGAACATTATCAAGTAGTCAGTGGCTGGTTAAATTAGGGGAGTTTGGGGATCTATTAAGTTATCAGTTAAAGAAATAAATATATGCCCAAATAGGTGCTGATAATCCCTAAAACATATAGTTACATAGTTACATAGTTATTAAGGTTGAAGGAAGACTATAAGTCCATCTAGTTCAACCCATAGCCTAACCTAACATGCCCTAACATGTTGATCCATGATCCCAATCTCAAGGCCCCATTATAAAGATAATCCAAAATATCACCCACCATGGCTGCCTCAATTAAAGCAGTCAGTAAATTTAATTAAATGCTATTACCCGTCATTGTGTGTGGCGTGAATCCCGGGACTCAATCCCCGACGTTCGTTTCGGTAGGTTTTCCTTCTTCAGGTGGCATGGCTTAAGAGGTTAAATGTGCCAGCATTTATATCCGCAAAATTACAATGCTATATCACTTTTGTAGGGGATGCTGAAGACTAAATCATAGAAAAAACCCCAAGAAACTTTATTAGGTATATAGGTATTAAAAAGGCCACCAACCTGTGGCTACACCACAGGTGTAGCCACAGGTTGGTGGCCTTTTTAATACCTATATACCTAATAAAGTTTCTTGGAGCATTTATATCCGGCCTCTCCGATCATCTGATCAGGAGCAACCAATCCGGATGAACTAATTGCGCAGGTGCATGATCACCGAGCCGCTCACTGCAGCACACCGCCCCCGCCAAGTCAGGTCGGGTAACGTGGGACTGCCGGCGCCTTGCCATCACCACGCAAACAGGTACAGAAAAGGTGATGGTGGCATGCCCAGGAGAGCAGACAAGGGAAAGAAACCGCGCATGCGCACACAGCCGAGCTATAATTTTGAACATAATAGAACATTTCTAATATATAATAATCATAAGAGCTAAAAATGCATTGTTTATACAAATTGTGTGCTCCCATATTACAATAAATTTATTTAAATACATATAAAAATGAAAAAACTCTGAAATATAGATCCAGTCCACATAATTGCACATGAGCCTAAAGGGCAGAGTCCATTAACACTTCATTGTATAACCAGATCCATTCATTTTGGCCAGAAATGGTCGATAACATGATAATTCAATTATGTTGAAAGCGCTTGGATGACAAGATGTCCATAAAGAGGTTACGAAAAGATTCATCCACATCAAGGATACAACTTGAAAACATATAGATGTCATAGACAGATGTTAGTATGATTAGTCATTAAAGAAAAGAAAGAGACACAAAACCAGTGTAAACACAAGAGTTAAAAAACAAAATAAAAAAAGCCATAAAATCATCAAATGGCAGGAAGGCAACAAGGACACGAAGAGGCAGAAGGATAATGTTTAAATTGTGTTATAAAAATGAGGCAAAACCTTGTGACTCATTAAGACCATTAGGGGACATTGTGCCCAAAATGGTAATCCATCTGCACTCCTTTTTAGCTAACAGATGCTTAATATCTCCAGCTCGGATGATATTAGGATTGATTTAGGATTGCTTTGATGAAATAATTTGTAGTGCATGGTCAAATCCGTGGCTGTAGCTGCTGCTAAGATGTCCAGTACATGCTCTCTCGTGCGCGTTCTTAATTGGCGTGATGTTAAGCCAACATATATTTTTGAACAGCCACATGTAGCATAATATATCGCCTGTGCAGTGGCACAGGTAATATGTTGTTTAATAAAAAAATCCCGACCGAGGTGAAGGTAGTAGTTCGCAAAATATTTCTGCACGCCATGCAGTTCCCACAGGGAAAACATCCCTGTGGTGGACTGCTGGAGTTGAAAAAGTTTTTTTGTTCCTGGAACATAATGACTATGAACAAGGATGTCAGCCAGATTCTAAATTTTTCTGGCCATCATCAAGGGATATTTATATAAGAAACCTGATAGGACAGGATCAGTCTGCAGGACGTTCCAATGACATTGAAGGCATTCTCTCATCTGTGCCCATTGTCCATTAAATGTTGATATAAATCTAATTTGATCCTGTTCTTTTGTTAGCCCTTGACTGGGAATGTAAAAGCGCAGCGCGATGGCTCCTTTTTGTCCGCATATAGCCCCGCCTAATACATTTATTGCTGTACCCACGCATCCGAAACCTGTCCTTCAAATCTTTGGCCTGATGTTCGAATCCCTCTTCTGATGAGCAAATACATCTCATCCTCAAAAATTGTCCCACTGGGATGGCCCTAATGGTGGCACTTGGGTGACTGGAACGCTCATGTAACAACGAGTTGACCGAGGTGGACTTTTGATAGACATCCATCTGTAATTGCACGTGTTCATCAACCAATATTTTGATGTCCAGAAAGTCCACCTTGCTCCTTCTATTTTTGCATGTCAATCTAATGTTAAATTAATTGAAATTTAGACCATCCATAAAACCCTGTAGCTGTTGTTTACTACCCTGCCAAACAATGAAAAGATCGTCTGTGCACCGTAACCAGCACTGCACATGGTCTGCGGCCTGGGCACCTTCCCCCCAAAACATGCACCACTCCCAAGATCCCAGGAAGAGGTTTGCAAAAGAGGGGACGCAGGCTGCCCCATCGCAGTGCCGTATTGCTGTAAATAAAAACCATCTCGAAAAACAAAAAAACTGTGAGTCAAAATATAATGAAGTAATTTCAATATAAGGTCACACCTAGGGCCATCCCAGTTACTGTTGGTGAGAAATAATCGACAAGTCTTAAGGTCATGATGGTGTCGGATGCATGTGTACAGCGACTGAATATCAGCTGTTACAAGTATCATATCCTGAACCTACTGTAGGTCATATCGTCAATCCTGGCCAGAACATCCATCTTGTCCCGAGCATAGGAGGGTAGCAACTCCACAAGTGGTTTCAAATAGTAATCTATAAATTTACAAATGGGTTTGCACAGCCCTCCCATGCCGGACACGATAGGTCTACCTGGTGTGGATCCAACGGATCCTTGTGGATTTTTGGTATAAAATATATCGACTGGACTCTAGGGGACTTCGTCAACAAACCCACCAAGACCTTCTTGGGGATGATTCCCTTGTCAAAGGCCTGGTGCGGAATCATTTCCAATTCAGCTGAAAATGCTGTCAATGGGTTACTATCAACTCGGAGATATATTTTCTTATCTCTTAACTGCCTGAATGCCTCCTTTTCGTACATCCGCTGCGGCCATATAACTATGTTTCCCCCTTTGTCAGCCAGCTTGATAACAATATCATTATAGCTCCTAAGATCTATCAGGGCAGTCCGTTGTAAAGCCGTGAGATTATCATTTCTTCGTATTTCTGATACACATCTAAACTCATCCATAACTAATTTTGTAAATATATCAACAGCCGGACAAACTGACAGAGCGGGAAACAAGTGGAGCGTGGGTATATGGATCGTGTGAACGTACATGCAGCTACAGAATCCTGTTCATTCAACAATTCTTCAAGAGCTTTTAAGGCCTCCTCTTCTGTCTGATCGATATGATGTTGATCACATAAGCCCCTTGTGTGTAATTTCTTGAGGATTACTTTTCTTGAAAATAGGAAGAGGTCTTTTATAGCTGTGAAAGAGTCAAAATTATTAGTAAGGGAAAAAGTCAAGCCTTTAGCGAGGACCTCTAGTTGAGCCTGTGTAAGGACATGTTCAGGCAAATTGATTCCCTCTGTTAGGACTGGCAGAACACACCAAATATAAATAAGAGGCGATATAAGATACGTTCGCAGTCCGGGGTCTACCATGCAGAGAAGACACCTGCTGCTCGGTAATGGCGGACTATATGGCGGTATTAAGAGAAAACACACAGGGGTTAGCTTCACCCGGTATGTAGTAAGGGAACCCTGTTGCATCACAGGGCCACGATACTGCACAGAGAGCGCAAGCAAGCAGTCACAGAACTCTGCCACAAGACTCAGGGTCAGAGTCCCTCAAGACCTCCTGCGCTCGACACCGCTACAGTGGTGTCAAGAGTAAACGAAACTAAAATAGGCTTAGTGCACTGGGTGCGCGCAGTGCTGCTCTGGCGAACACCACTAACCGCCCTAACTAGGGATGGGTAAGCACACTGGTTGCACACGGTGCCGCACTGGCTAACGCTGCTGATAGACACTATAGATTGTGCCTGGTGCTGGATGTCACTAACTGGCGCTAGACAGCTCCAACATTCATGAACATTCATCAACACTAGGGATGGGAATGTTTCGGAGCTTTCACCAGAACAGGCATACATCCACACACACACACACAATAACTGATTTATACTAGCACATGGCCATGCGGCCATGCAAACCTTTTATAGCTGTAGCTCTCCAGGACCTTTCTAGTGATCCAATAGGAGCCACTACAGGACCTGAGCATGTGACTCCTAACCTCCAATGAAAGGTCGACCCACGAGCATGCTCAGTAGGGAAAAGAAGGACATAGTCCCTGAAAGGTCTGCTCGCCACTGATCAGTGCTGGCTACAAAAGCTGAGCCTGGAAAGGCAGCAGTAACCAAGCGCACAGTATCAGCTTGAGCCAGATGCTGGGATCGACGTCTCTGCTGAGCAGGTTCCACTGTGGTTGGAGGAGAATGGGAGACCGCAGAAGATATGGTTCAAGATTCCCCCTGTGCAGCGGTGGGAACTCGACACCTAACACCCTCTAATTGGTTGTTCTTACTCCTTTTATCCTGCTTGTTAAGGTACCGTCACACTCAGCGACGCTGCAGAGATATAGACAAGGAGCCGATCGCTGCAGCGTCGCTGTTTAGGTCGCTGTAGAGATGTCAAACACAGCAACACCAGAACGATCCAGTGACGTACTTAACGTTCTCGCTGGTTGTTAGCTTCATGTAAAAACATTGCTGGCATCGTTGCTTTTGCTGTCAAACATGACGAATCACGCCAACCAGACGACCAAATAAAGTTCTGGACTTCTAGCTATGACCAGCGATGTCACAGCGGGATCCTGATCACTGCTGCATGTCAAACACAAAGAGATCGCTATCCAGGACGCTGCAACATCACGGATCGTTGTCGCTCTCGTTGTAAAGTTGCTCAGTGTGAAGGTACCTTTAGGCTGTATAATTTTGCGTTTATCACTTGAGCCTCTCTATTTGGGAACATGCTATAAGGCTCCATGATTTTTACTTGAGATTTTGAGGATTCCTCGCTAGAGGCATGTGATGTCATAGACATAGACGTAGATCTTCTTCCAGATCCTTTTGTAGGCCGACGTGACTTGCGATTCCATCTGTACATGGTGTTCGATTGTTTATCACCAATATCACTCTGGAATTTCGCAGTCTTATTAGTGCAGATATCCTTCTCCCATTTTTGAAATTCACTGTCAATTTCATGATTTAACAGCTGTGACAGGCAGAAACTTGTTCGGGAATACAGATGGGTGGATCGATTCGCGTGACTCCAGTGCATCAGCCAGATCAGTAGTTTCTTGGCGCTGGATGGGAGGCTTCCAAATTTCTTACCTTCTGGGATCCCCACAGTAGCTTTTTATTAGCTGGGCAGGTGTGATATCGTCATTAAGGTGCAATGCACAGATGACATCATGCCAGCACTGGCCAATCAAAGCCATGCCAGGTAAGAGATTTCACAAGTGTCATGTCCAGCGGCATGAAACTACTGATGTGGTCGATGCACTGGAGTCATGCCCATCGCTACTAGTGAGTTATCATTGTGTGTGCTAGACTGGAGTACAGCTTTAAGCTGAAGTTGTAAATGTTCCTATAACATAAGTAATAGGACACAATCTAAAGTAACTTTACATTTTAAATCTAACTAAATAACTAGTAAAACACCATCACACATGGTATGAAGCATTAAATATATAAGACAGTTTCCATTTTTACAGTATATCAGCTCAGTGTGTGTTAGGAGTCGAGTTTCCTCTGCTGCACAGGGGAATCTCGATCCGTGTCTGCTGCGGTCTCCCATTCGGTATCGGCCACAGTGGGGTCTGCTCAGCGGAGACGTCGCTCCCAGCGTCTCGCTGAGGCTGATTCGGTGCATAGGGTCACTACTGCCTTTTCTGGCTTTCCTATGGTACCCTGCACTGATCTGCGGCGAGCGAGCCTCTCTGGGACGAAGTCCTTGTTTACTCACACTGAGCATGCCCAGGGCAGGGTCTCCCATTGGAGGTCGAGGGCCACATGTTCAGTCACATGCTCAGGTGCTGCAGTACATTCCATTGGTCCTTCTGGAAGGTCCTGAAAGGGCAAAACATGCTCAGGTACTGCAGCACTTTCCATTGGTCCTTCTGGAAGGTCCTGAAAGGGCAAAAACTTCAGTAGCAGCTTCCTGTGCTGCAACTATATAAACTGCGCATGACCGCATGGCCATGCGCTAGTATCGTCTTATGCTATATGCTTTGCGCCAATGTGGTCATGTGTTTGAATGTGTTCAGGGACCCGGCTGAAATAAGCCCCTAGAATGCTGGCACCTCTGGCGAGGAGATTGTGTATAAATGTGTTCAGGGACCCGGCTGAAATAAGCCCCTAGAATGCTGGCACCTCCGGCGAGGAGATTGTGTATAAATGTGTTCAGGGACCCGGCTGAAATAAGCCCCTAGAATGCTGGCTCCTCCGGCGAGGAGATTGAGTATGCATGCATGACCACTCACTGCTCACATCTGGGTAGTTGGCCTGTGCCTCTGTGAAAGTCTAACAGGGCACAGAGCTCACCTCTCGCGGTTACTCTGTGAAGCTAACAGAGTTAGTATATACCGCCATATAGAGCCGCCATTATTTAGCAGCAGGTACTTTCCTGCACGGTGGATCCCGGGTTGCGAACGCACCAATTCCTTTTAATAAACAATATATTTGGTGCGTTCCGCCAACCCTAACAGTGTGTCACAGGAGAAAAGAAAATGACAGTGAAGCATTGCTGATTCTTGAAGAGCATCCAAGTGAATTCTGATGTCAAAATAAATATGCATTAACACTTAATATCACTCACTGCTCATCCAAACAGTAGCATCTAGAACTGGCAGAAATGCAAAATCTTTCAGTGTAGCAAATTCATCATATGTATTTCCCACTGAGCTCTCCGAAGAGATCTCCTCCAAGATTATTCTCACTCACTTCATTTGTTTTTCTTTCTTCCATTCTTTTTCAATTAACTTCTTTCATTCGTCCTCTTTATGTTTTATTCTTCCATTTCTTCTACTTTGCCCATTATTGCTCCTTTCTACTCCTCCCTGCTGTATCATTTCCTTTCTTCTTTTCCTTTTGTATCTTACCTATCCCTTTCCTCTTCTGCGAGAAAAACAGTTGAGTTGTATAATTCAAAAAGCATTGACTAATAAACCACATATTTTTGGATTCCGGTCTTCCCATTTCTTTCCAGTTTTTCTCGATTTCTCCCTGTACCAGGTCTGCAGCAGCCTAAGTTTTATCAGTGGTTGTGCGCACAGAGTCCAACCAGATGAACACAATTGTGCATGTCTGTCCTAATTGTTTACCCAGATAAGACCCCATTGCGCTTTTTGTCATTTCCAGGTTTTCCTAACAATTTCTTCTTATTTAGTTTCTTGCCTTTCTTTTAATCCCTCTTCCTTTTCCTTTCTTTTCTTGTTTTTATTTCCTTTCCTTTTCCTTCTATTTTTTTAATCTATCTTTTTTCTATTGGTTGTTTGTTTGTTTTTTAATTGTATTCTTATCTTTTATGTATATTTTTTTTCCCATTCCGGCCACCGTTTTACTTTCATTTTATTTACACATTATCTCTATGTTTGGTCCGTTCATAGTTTTGGCTTACTGATGCAAAAACAAAACTGTTCAAACTAACATGTGAAAGTGGCTTATACTGAGGACGTACCAACTTTTGCAGACCCCGACTGTCATGTACTATGCTCCTGAACTCTAAAACAGAGTCACCTGCCAATTGCCTTCTCCGATTTAATGCTTTTAGTTGCTTATGGAAGCTGATGTTATCATTCTGGCACCTGATGATTAGGATGAGCATGGCCCAAAAATGAAAAAGGACCCTAAAGTATACTAAATTGCATACAATTGTAGGACAGATTTTATCCTGTTACACATCAGTCTTGTATTTAGCACCAGTCTCTGCTTCCTTCTCTTATATCCCTCTTCCTTTGCTGTGGTCCACACCAGCTTTCACAGGCTACCTGGCGAATGTCAGAGATGTCAATCTCCAAAGCCTTTTAAGGTCAACTTTCTCAACCTTGTGTTTCTGAGTATTGAGTAACACAGTGTGCTTCTTGGATTACCTTATCAGTTCTCCCCATTGGTTATCTTCTCTGCAAACTCCTGTTTTTCTATAATTTGCATCTACTTCCTGGCTTGGACTTGCTACTTAACCATTGATCTGCTGTAAGTATAAGGAACTTCTCTCTGGACTTGTTCAAACTTCAAACGCTGCTGCAAATGAATGTACCTTCTTTTTAAACAAACTTGCCTCTCCAACCCTACTGCCAGCAACATACCTTCTGATATGTCCTGTTCTGGTGTCCAGCTTACCCTCTGGTCTTTGCCCTCTCTGTTTCATGACCCATCCAGCAACTATTGTCCACTGTGCCATCTCCTTTGGTCAATGAGATCTCCATGACCTGAATCCAACTCCCTAGATGAACGCTAACAAATGCAATCAGCTTTAATTTTCTTGAGTCTTATTGCAATATGAGCCAATTAAAATAGTTTGGAAAGTGAGGTTTAAAATAACTTCTAGACTAAATGTTCCGTGTTGGTGTGCACCATAAATTCAATTACACAATTGACCACAGAAGGTCAAATGCTTTGTACAAACAGATGCCCATGGAGTTTAGGGTTCAAAACTTCTACTTACAGTCTGCTTTTTACTACCAACCAGCCATAGAAATAACATTGTTGACTAACTGAAAATACAGCTTGGATCTTTTGTTTTAAGGCAGATTTTGTTATTTTACAATCTTGGAAGCTCACTTGTCACAGCAGTACAGTACTTAGAAATACGCAATCCATATTTCATAGGGCTTTTGGTTGAAGCTCAAATGAAAAATCATGCAGTCAGGTTGAAGCTGTTTCAATAAGACTTTCATAAAATGTAGAAGGATCGGCCGTTTGTGAAAACAGACATATAAGAACCAGCTACGGCATAAAACAGATAACTTGAGTCCACTTAAAGAAAGGAACATTTTCTAGTGTATGTCAAAGCAATTTCTATGCAATGTGACCTACAGAGATATTCGAGCTTAATTTGCTACGCTTTGCTTTTCTTGCCCTCTTTTGACTCTGAGGAGAGTGAAGAGATGAACATCCCCTGTAAATCCCGGGGGTTTTCATTTCAGCCTGGTGTTTTGGAAACTAGTTACCCTGACAACTCTGTGAATGGAAGAATTTGACAGCTGTAACAAGAGGTGAAAAAGGAGCAAAGGCCATCTAGTTTTCTGCAATCTATTACAGGAAAAGCAGTAAAAGGAAAAAAATGCAAGACCATGGTAGAAATGTGTTGGCCATCATGTCGATAGAGGAATATACAGGAAATCTATTGAGTTTTGAGCATTGTTGTGTTAGTATTGATGGATATTTGTAATTCTGTTTACTATAGAAGAGGAGAGCTGGAAAAAAGTTCCAAAATAGGGTTAAAGAGTTTCAGTAGTAAGTGTAGCAAGGGATGCCAGTTAAAGGGGCTGTCAGCCACCAAGTACAATAGAATAATAAAATAAGTAATACATCTGCCACAAATAAATTCCAAAACAATCCTCATCCCTTACCAGTTTCTGTACTTCCTATTGTATGGCCATATACCCTAGAAATCTGGATGGGCATGCGAATTCTGAACTCAATAATTGGCCACAGAGGTGCCATATACATCACCGCCATGGCCAGTAATTAGTCACTAGTACCTGTTGTTCCTTAAAGATATGTGACAACTGCAAACAATTGTAAGAATCACAGGACCACGGGATGCAGTAACGGACCGGAGGCAGAGCAAGAGCAACAGGTAAATATTCCACGCAGGGAGGCAAAGGGTTAAACAGGGGATAAAACAGTTCAATGGCAAAGGATATGGTGAGGTGAAGAATAACGGAAATAGTAACGGCAGTTTTGATGAGAGTCAATGATTCCTAGGTCCATGAAATGGTTAGCACCGACAACAGCTTGCGCGGTATCTTTTCCCTGAAGGTCCTGTGGGCATCAATGCCCCATTTTCTGGTGGCAGCGGTCAGTCTCCGGTACCTTCCACTGAGCCCTAGTCCATATACTGATATGGCCGGAAGAGTCATCAGTCTGATGTGGCCCCTGCATGACTCTCCTCACAGTCTCTGTCAGCGGTGGCGGTGCTTGGACACGGGCCATAGTCCTGTATGACTATAATGGCACAGTCAGGGTGCAAGGGTCTGTCCTGTCCCCAGCCACTCTTATGGGGCACGTGTGTTGTACTCACAGACACGGTGCATTTAGCGAATTACTTTCTGGTAGTCATCGGTGCACTGCACCTCTCTGTAGTCACCAGGCATACACTGCACATCACTCTCGCTCTCTAATCCCCGCTGCTGACAGCAGGAGATGGCGGACACTGGCCTGCACGATGCTGGTGCTCCCCGGACAGAGCACTCCTCTCTCTGGCTTCTGCTGCTAGGCACACAACTCCCCTCAGCGCAGCAGTCCCTGTCCTTCTGGTCTGCTCGTTGTGCATGGCTCTTCTCTGTGTGCACAGCTATGCTCTGTTCTGCAGCAGTCCCTCTGAAGGTGACAGGTGCTCTCTCTATGCCACCTGTCGCAGCGCCGGTACTCTGTGTTGAGGGCAGGGGAGGCAGAGCACGTCACTCACTGCTCTGCATGCTGCTCTGCGTTCGCACAAAACTGACCCCCTGAGCGTGCTTTTTTTCTCTATCTGACCGCCCTCCTGGGACAGCAGGAAGGTCAGTCTCTCTAGCGCTTCCCCCAGGCAATAGGGGAAGGTACGGCTCAGTCAGGCTTTCCCCCTGGGAAAAGGGGATGCAGCCTTTCTAGTTCCAGACCCGGCACGCAGGTACCTGTAGCGCTGTCAACCCCCTTACACAATCACTGACCACTATTCACTGACGACAGTAGTGATGCGTTTGTCATCCCTGCAGCCAGTGATTGGGTGCAACATTTACTGCGGCTTCCTTGGCTTTTTACCTATTTTGTTACACTACAACCTGTGTTTAAATATTTTTGCAATCCAACTTGTGTGTGATGCATCAGCACTAAATAGTCGAAGTTGGTGAAGTGAAGAGAGAAAAATATAGACGTAAATTTAATTTATGGGATCAATTAACTAAAATTTGACATCTGCATATGTATTCAGCCCTTTGTTCTAAAGCCTCTAAAAATTTCTGTTGCAAGTAATTGCCTTCATAAGTCACATGCTTAGTGAAAGGAAGCCTACCTGTGTGCAATCTAAGTATCACTTGGTCTGTCAGTATGCACACACTTTTTCTGAAAGGTCATAGAGGTGGCAACAGCCCTTAAGCAAGAGGCACCACTAACATAACAGCACCATGAAAACCAAGGGGATTTCCAAACAAGTCAGGGAAAAGGTAATACTTAATGAGCTGCAGAGTTTCAAATCAAAGACTGGAGTATCTGTCCATAGGACCACAGTAAGCAATGCAATATCAAGATGGCCTTCATGGAAAAGTGGGCTGAAAAAAGCTTTTACTTATGCACAAAAATTGTAAGGCTCATTTTAAGTTTGCCAAAAGACATTTGAGAGAGTCCCCAAATGCATGGAGGAAGGGGCTGTGGTCAGATGAGACAAAAATTGACTTTTTGGCCACCAAGAAAAACACTATATCTGGTGCCGATCCAACACAGCTCATCACTCCAAGAACACTATCCCCACAGTAAAACATGGTGGTGGTGGCATCATGCTGCGGGGATTTTTTTTATCAAAACCTGTTTCAGTCTGTCAGTGATTTTAGACTGTGATGGAGGTTCACCTTTCATCAAGACAATGACCCAAAGCATACTGCTGAAGCAACACTTGAGTAGTTTAAGGGGAACCATGTACATGTTTTAGAGAGGCTTAATCAATGGGTCCTCCCTATATTTAATAACCAGCTAAGGCAAAGCAGACAGCGGCAGGCTGATATAAATAGGCTGATAAGGGGTCATGTATATTGGTCCCTTCCCAGCCTAATAACACCAGCCCTCAGCTCCCCCCAAAATAGCATATCCATTAGATGCACCAATTCTTGTAATTAGTCTCAGCTCTTCCCTGGTGCATTTGCAAGCGGCGTAATAGTTTATGGGGTTGATGTCAGCTGTGTAATATCTGATGACATCAAGCCCAGAGGTTAGTCATGGAGAAGTGTCTATCAGACACAGCCCATTACTAACCCTGTAGTCAAAAGTAATAATGACACACACAGAGAAAAGTAATTTAAGTGTATAAAACACTCCCTGACAATTACCCTCTTTTACCCCTTTATTAACATAAAAAGCAAAGTAGTCCTCACTAGTTTTGAGCATTCCGATACCGCAAGTATCGGGTATCGGCCGATATTTGCGGTATCGGAATTCCGATACTGAGTTCTGATATTGGGAATCGGTATCGGGATGAAGATTGATGTGTAAAATAAAGAATAAAAATAAAAAATATTGATATACTTACCCTCGGACGCACCCTGGTTGTAACCGCTGCAACCGCCATGCTTCTGTTCCTAAGAATAAGCGCGTGAAGGACCTTCGATGACGTCGCGGCTTGTGATTGGTCGCGTGAGAGGTCACATGAGCGGTCACGCGACCAATCACAAGCCGCGACGTCATCGAAGGTCCTTTACGCACTCATTCTTAGGAAGGGAATCATGGCGGTTGCAGCGGTTACAACCAGGGCGCGTCCGAGGGTAAGTATATCAATATTTTTTATTTTTATTCTTTATTTTACACATGAATATGGATCCCAGGGCCTGAAGGAGAGTTTCCTCTCCTTCAGACCCTGGGAACCATAGAGGATACCTTCCGATATTTGTGTCCCATTGACTTGTATTGGTATCGGATATCGGTATCGGTGATATCCGATATTTTTCGGATATTGGCCGATACCATCCGATACCGATACTTTCAAATATCGGACGGTATCGCTCAACACTAGTCCTCACCTGTCCTCCATTAATCCATAATGATGAGGTCCCACAACGATCCCCGACTCTGTTGCATACAAATGATGTGTGGTGACAGCAGTAACGTGACCACTCACCACGCTAGCCAGATCATATTGAGCTTAGGGAGAGAACGCAGCTGCAGTGACGAGATATGACAAATTAAAGTTACCGCAGGTCGCAGTGCAGGTTTCTCATGATAAGCTCTGTGTGAGCTGGCCTGTGAACTGTGTTAACTTATTGTAAGGTCACCTGAGTTCATAGTAGCTCTTTGTCACACTGCACAGCACTGGTGCTGGACCGATGAATGACCTCGAGTCCAGCACTTAGCACTCAACACTCCGGCACTTGAGCTACCTTGAAACCAGCGGTTACTTGCAGTCATTTCTCATGTGTGTAACATCATCATCCAATAGAAATGACGTAGCCTAAGCTCTGCAGTCTCTGATAGACATCTCACCTTTACTAACTTCTGGGCTTGATGTCAGCAGTCATTACACAGATGACCTCAAGCCCATAAACTATTAACCCGCTTGCAAACTAAGCAGTGCAAGCAGGAAGAGCCAAGGTTAAGCACCAGAATAGGCATATTTAGTGTATGCACCTTTTCTGGGGTGACCAAGGCTGGTGTTATTACTCTGTGAGAAAGCCAATATCCATAGCCTCTTCCTAGCCCATTAAGATAAGCCCGCAGCTGTTTGTTTAGCCTTTGCTGATTCAAGTTCAGGGTCAAGTTCTGACCCGAATCAAAATTTTAACTCAAGTTCAGCGGAACCTGTCGAACCCGAACTTCCACGAGTTCGCTCATCACTGTTCACAATGAAAAAAAAAGTTCACAGTTGTAGGCATGTTCTTTACATGAATTGATGCAAACCTTCAAAAATAAACGTGAAATTCCATGTTGTGAGGTACAAATGATGAAAAATGCCAAGGGAGGTGAATACTTTAGCAAGCCACTGTATATGCCTACCCAACCAAACAGGAATTACAAAGGACAGTTGTCGATGTGAAAAGCATTGGAATAGAAGCAGCAGGGGATCAGTAATGTAATTATTGCTTATTTTACTTTTTTACAATGTTTAGGGTACTTTTTATATTATTATTTTAGTAGATGAACAATCATTTTAAAGGGAACATGTCACCAGTTTTTGAGTCTCTCAACAAATGCCACCACCTTTATCAGCTCCAGTACTGCACTACGCCAATGTGTATTTTGTCTCCTGGCTCCCACTGTATACACACCAAAATAACGTTTGAAGTGCTCCAGAGCTGTATTTAAATGATGATCTGGTTCGATGAGTGCAAACACTATGGCATCTGAGACTCTTCTCTGCTCATAATTACTGTCCTTTAACTCTGAGAGATGTGGAAGCTGTGTCCTGCATCGTTCACATAGTGGAAACAGGAACACATGGGCTACTTGCACAGTGAACAAGTCTGTATGATCATGTTCACACACCACCAAGAAACCTGAAGACACAAAAGAGAATAGTAAAACCAAAAACACTCAGTTTGAAAAAATGTTGCAGTAATCCGCAAGTGCTAGTAAAAGATGTAAAAAACAGGGTATTTGGTTGATACGTTTTTTGCAAAAAATGTATACTAAGCTGCTCTACCAATCTTCACGGTATACCCTTATCAGAGCAGTCCTAACTAATGTATGCAATCCCTATCTGATGTATTTAAAAACCTGATCATCTGTATATAACCTGTGTGAACAGGGTTCAGAGAGGAAAAATCCATGTGTGCATACAGGGTAGAACAGCTTTTGTGCAGATAGCCCAAGAGGAGTGGTGGAACTCCCCAGTCTTGTAGACACAAGAGAACAATTATGGAAACAGGAACACATGGGCTACTTGCACAGTGAACAAGTCTGTATGATCATGTTCACACACCACCAAGAAACCTGAAGACACAAAAGAGAATAGTAAAACCAAAAACACTCAGTTTGAAAAAATGTTGCAGTAATCCGCAAGTGCTAGTAAAAGATGTAAAAAACAGGGTATTTGGTTGATACGTTTTTTGCAAAAAATGTATACTAAGCTGCTCTACCAATCTTCACGGTATACCCTTATCAGAGCAGTCCTAACTAATGTATGCAATCCCTATCTGATGTATTTAAAAACCTGATCATCTGTATATAACCTGTGTGAACAGGGTTCAGAGAGGAAAAATCCATGTGTGCATACAGGGTAGAACAGCTTTTGTGCAGATAGCCCAAGAGGAGTGGTGGAACTCCCCAGTCTTGTAGACACAAGAGAACATTTATGGAAACAGGAACACATGGGCTACTTGCACAGTGAACAAGTCTGTAGGAACATGTTCACACACCACCAAGAAACCTGAAGACACAAAAGAGAATAGTAAAACCAAAAACACTCAGTTTGAAAAAATGTTGCAGTAATCCGCAAGTGCTAGTAAAAGATGTAAAAAACAGGGTATTTGGTTGATACGTTTTTTGCAAAAAATGTATACTAAGCTGCTCTACCAATCTTCACAGTATACCCTTATCAGAGCAGTCCTAACTAATGTATGCAATCCCTATCTGATGTATTTAAAAACCTGATCATCTGTATATAACCTGTGTGAACAGGGTTCAGAGAGGAAAAATCCATGTGTGCATACAGGGTAGAACAGCTTTTGTGCAGATAGCCCAAGAGGAGTGGTGGAACTCCCCAGTCTTGTAGACACAAGAGAACAATTATGGAAACAGGAACACATGGGCTACTTGCACAGTGAACAAGTCTGTATGATCATGTTCACACACCACCAAGAAACCTGAAGACACAAAAGAGAATAGTAAAACCAAAAACACTCAGTTTGAAAAAATGTTGCAGTAATCCGCAAGTGCTAGTAAAAGATGTAAAAAACAGGGTATTTGGTTGATACGTTTTTTGCAAAAAATGTATACTAAGCTGCTCTACCAAACTTCATGGTATACCCTTATCAGAGCAGTCCTAACTAATGTATGCAATCCCTATCTGATGTATTTAAAAACCTGATCATCTGTATATAACCTGTGTGAACAGGGTTCAGAGAGGAAAAATCCATGTGTGCATACAGGGTAGAACAGCTTTTGTGCAGATAGCCCAAGAGAAGTGGTGGAACTCCCCAGTCTTGTAGACACAAGAGAACAATTATGGAAACAGGAACACATGGGCTACTTGCACAGTGAACAAGTCTGTATGATCATGTTCACACACCACCAAGAAACCTGAAGACACAAAAGAGAATAGTAAAACCAAAAACACTCAGTTTGAAAAAATGTTGCAGTAATCCGCAAGTGCTAGTAAAAGATGTAAAAAACAGGGTATTTGGTTGATACGTTTTTTGCAAAAAATGTATACTAAGCTGCTCTACCAATCTTCACGGTATACCCTTATCAGAGCAGTCCTAACTAATGTATGCAATCCCTATCTGATGTATTTAAAAACCTGATCATCTGTATATAACCTGTGTGAACAGGGTTCAGAGAGGAAAAATCCATGTGTGCATACAGGGTAGAACAGCTTTTGTGCAGATAGCCCAAGAGAAGTGGTGGAACTCCCCAGTCTTGTAGACACAAGAGAACAATTATGGAAACAGGAACACATGGGCTACTTGCACAGTGAACAAGTCTGTATGATCATGTTCACACACCACCAAGAAACCTGAAGAAACAAAAGAGAATAGTAAAACCAAAAACACTCAGTTTGAAAAAATGTTGCAGTAATCCGCAAGTGCTAGTAAAAGATGTAAAAAACAGGGTATTTGGTTGATACGTTTTTTGCAAAAAATGTATACTAAGCTGCTCTACCAATCTTCACGGTATACCCTTATCAGAGCAGTCCTAACTAATGTATGCAATCCCTATCTGATGTATTTAAAAACCTGATCATCTGTATATAACCTGTGTGAACAGGGTTCAGAGAGGAAAAATCCATGTGTGCATACAGGGTAGAACAGCTTTTGTGCAGATAGCCCAAGAGGAGTGGTGGAACTCCCCAGTCTTGTAGACACAAGAGAACAATTATGGAAACAGGAACACATGGGCTACTTGCACAGTGAACAAGTCTGTATGATCATGTTCACACACCACCAAGAAACCTGAAGACACAAAAGAGAATAGTAAAACCAAAAACACTCAGTTTGAAAAAATGTTGCAGTAATCCGCAAGTGCTAGTAAAAGATGTAAAAAACAGGGTATTTGGTTGATACGTTTTTTGCAAAAAATGTATACTAAGCTGCTCTACCAATCTTCACGGTATACCCTTATCAGAGCAGTCCTAACTAATGTATGCAATCCCTATCTGATGTATTTAAAAACCTGATCATCTGTATATAACCTGTGTGAACAGGGTTCAGAGAGGAAAAATCCATGTGTGCATACAGGGTAGAACAGCTTTTGTGCAGATAGCCCAAGAGGAGTGGTGGAACTCCCCAGTCTTGTAGACACAAGAGAACAATTATGGAAACAGGAACACATGGGCTACTTGCACAGTGAACAAGTCTGTATGATCATGTTCACACACCACCAAGAAACCTGAAGACACAAAAGAGAATAGTAAAACCAAAAACACTCAGTTTGAAAAAATGTTGCAGTAATCCGCAAGTGCTAGTAAAAGATGTAAAAAACAGGGTATTTGGTTGATACGTTTTTTGCAAAAAATGTATACTAAGCTGCTCTACCAATCTTCACGGTATACCCTTATCAGAGCAGTCCTAACTAATGTATGCAATCCCTATCTGATGTATTTAAAAACCTGATCATCTGTATATAACCTGTGTGTATTTTGTCTCCTGGCTCCCACTGTATACACACCAAAATAACGTTTGAAGTGCTCCAGAGCTGTATTTAAATGATGATCTGGTTCGATGAGTGCAAACACTATGGCATCTGAGACTCTTCTCTGCTCATAATTACTGTCCTTTAACTCTGAGAGATGTGGAAGCTGTGTCCTGCATCGTTCACATAGTGCAATGTAATCTCACTCCTGTGCGGCAGCATCACCGGGACACATAGTTGCATTTTCATTTGCCCTACTCTGTGCAAACCAAAGGACTTCACTGCACATGCTCTGATAGACATCATTCCGGCTCCAGCAAAAGTTTGCCTTCTTAGGCCTGCTATGCTACTGCGCAGGCCCAAGATTACATTGTGCTATGTCGATGACACAGAACCTCTTTTAGAGTCAGAGGACTACAACTAGGAACAGAGCGGAGGCACAGACACCGCAGCAATGACGCTCATCAGACAAGACCCTACTCATTTAAATGAAGCGCCGGACCAATTAAAATTGTATTTTTGGGGGTGTACAGGTGGAGCCATGACACAATATACACGTTTGTGGAATGCTGCACAGGAGCAGATGAAGGTGGTGGCATTTGTTGAGAAACTCAAAAACTGGTGACAGGCTCCCTTTAATCTTTATCTGATTAATTTCATTATCATATTTTTATCTTTGGATTTTGTCAGATTAGTGGACAGTGTCAACATGCGCTTAAATGCTGCATGCACACCAACTCATATTACAGTTAAGGTACCTTCACACATAACGATATCGTTAACGATATCGTTGCAACATCATGCTTTTTGTGACGTAGCAACGATCCCGCTAACGATCTCGTTATGTGTGACAGCGACCAACGATCAGGCCCCTGCTGGGAGATCGTTGGTCGTTGGGGAATGATCAGGACCTTTTTTTGGTCGCTGATCACCCGCTGTCATCGCTGGATCAGCGTGTGTGACGCCGATCCAGCGATGTGTTCACTTGTAACCAGGGTAAATATCGGGTTACTAAGTGCAGGGCCGTGCTTAGTAACCCGATATTTACCCTGGTTACCATTGTAAAAGTAAAAAAAAAACACTACATACTCACATTCTGATGTCTGTCACATCCCCCGGCGTCAGCTTCCCTGCACTGACTGTGTCAGCGCCGGCCGTAAAGCAGAGCACAGCGGTGACGTCACTGCTGTTACTGCTGGCGCTGACACAGAAAGTGCAGGGAAACTGATGGCGGGGGACGTGACAGACATCAGAATGTGAGTATGTAGTGTTTTTTTTTTTTTTACTTTTACAATGGTAACCAGGGTAAATATCGGGTTACTAAGCGCGGCCTTAGTAACCCGATGTTTACCCTGGTTACCCGGATGCTGCAAGGGGACTTCGGCATCGTTGAAGACAGTTTCAATGATGCCGAAGTCGTTCCCCTGATCGTTGGTCGCTGGAGAGAGCTGTCTGTGTGACAGCTCCCCAGCGACCACACAACGACTTACCAACGATCACGGCCAGGTCGTATCGCTGGTCGTGATCATTGGTAAGTCACTTAGTGTAACGGTGCCTTTAGTCTCTTTAGGTTTTCTGTGTAAGTCTGTCTGAAATCAGTGAATACAAAGGTGTGCCTGACTTTTTTTTGAGCTGGACATTATATTTGAGTAGTTTCCCATGACTGTGTGGCCACTAGCTGGGTTTCAGTCCTTTTCTGCCCTTATTCAAACGCATGTTACTTAACAACTGGTAAAGTTTTTTATTAGAGGTTAGGACCATCCCGAATAGGGTCACCATGACGTGGTGGGATGGTTTTTGCATTTTTTGATCAATATTATTTTAACTAAGCACCAAAAGAGAACCTATTAAGGGAATCTGTCAGCAGGGTGAATCATCTACCTTCTATAGCCTCTGTCTATCAATGTTTATTGCTAGCTGCAGAATTAATTAAGTATTCACTGCGAACTTAGTGAGTTCGTTCTGATGATCCAGTGAAACAGTTTCTATCTCTTAGCTGTCTAATTTTTTTAGCTGCTGTCAATTGATTTATGACCACTAGGGTTGAGCGACCTTTACTTTTATAGGATCGGGTCGGGTTTCACGAAACCCGACTTTTTCAAAAGTCGGGTCGAGTGAAATCGGCCGATCCTATAAAAAAGTCGGGGTCGGCCGAAACTCGAAACCCAATGCAGTGCATTGGGTTTCCAATGGTTCCCAGGGTCTGAAGGAGCAGAAACTCTCCTTCATGCCCTGCAATCCATATTTAAGTGTAAAATAAAGAATTAAAATAAAAAATATCGCTATACTTACCCTCTGACGCGCCCTGGTACTAACCGGGAACCTTCCTTCCTTCGAATCAGCGCTTGCAGGACCTTGCGGTGACGTCGCGGTGACGTCCTATTAGGTATATACTCACCCTCGGACGTGCCCTGCTTCTTTCCGGCAGCCTTCCTTCCTAAGAATCAGCACTTGCAGGACCTTGTGTGACGTCGCAGTGACGTCGCAGCTTGTGATTGGTCGCGCGAGCGGTCACATGGGCGGCCGCGCGACCAATCACAAGCTGCGACGTCACCGCAATGTCACCGCAAGGTCCTGCAAGCGCTGATGCGAAGGAAGGAAGGTTCCCGGTTAGTACCAGGGCGCGTCAGAGGGTAAGTTAAGCGATATTTTTTATTTTAATTCTTTATTTTACATTAAATATGGATTCCGATACCGATTTCCGATATTGCAAACATATCGAAACTCGGGATCGGAATTCCGATACCAGATACAGAAGATCGCCGACTTCATGGCCGACCCCACACAGGGGTCGGGTCGGGTTTCATGAAACCCGACTTTGCCAAAAGTCGGCAACTTCTGAAAGTGGCTGACCCGTTTCGCTCAACCCTAATGACCACAGACCACATCAAAGTTCAATATACAAGCAAACCATGAGCCTGTAAAAGCCCAATAGTGCATTTTTTTAATGGAACAAAATTGCAAAAAAAGATTTTTAGAATCAAATACATTCAATAAAAAAATTAAATTATCCCCAAAGGTGGTCAGGTCCTTGACAACTCCTTTTCCTCCTACTGAAGTACACACACTGCAGATCTTTCTAAACCTAGTAATGTACCAGCCCAGCATCTGCACTGCCGATGGGTAAAGCGAAAACCGGTCCTGTTAAGGAAGGACAGGTCTGCTACCAAAATGTTCTTTTTATTCCATAAACATCCAAGCCAGAAAACAAAATTTGCCAAATTAGCAAACTATACATAGTATATCCAGCTTCCCTGAATCCTGGATTTTCTGGATGAGATACATACTTCTTGGAGCCTAGTATGAATACGAAAGGAATCTTTGGGCAATATAGACTTGTTTTGTCATTCACAATGTAATTATATATAAATATTATTGAAAAATATGACATTGGAAACCGGCACAACTGTGAAATTGCAATAATTGTATTCCAGAATTATGTTTTTCTATTTTTTGGATAAAGTGTGAGCTATAGCTAAATAAGATAAGGTCATATATTATGTAGGCTATACCCAGGCTATGCCAATTACAAGAAAAATGCCTTTGTCTGCTCCCTCCTACTCATTAAATGAACCATGTACCCAATGGATTCTTTCTGATGGTAATTCAAACACTGCTTGATTCTGTAAGTGTGTTTATTTTTAATGACTATGGATTCTGGTCTTGTCGGTGCCCGTCATTAGCACATCATTTGCCTCTAATGAGCCAACATTGTCAACATCGTCATTCACCCACTATGATACCAGGTGTAATGCTCTGTATCGGTCAGCGTGTTATGCATATCTGGCTTTATCATGCATTTCTTTAGTTTTGTGGCGTCTTAACTATTGGGGCCTGAAGCTTGCACTAGATAAAAAAGGAACAAGAGCAAAGATACTTCCATTTCTCATTTATGAATAAATAAGACTTTTTAGAAAGTTAGAGCTTGTTTGTCACGTCATTAATCAAGTAGATGTGCATTTTTAATACATCTAGGCATGCAAAAACTCAATACACCGCTAAGCCAATTTGCATATAGCTTTGCAGAAAAATGTTAATGTAGAATGAAATTATGACAAATAAGAGCCAATACTTTACAGAGTGTTACTTTTACCCTTTAGTCCAGCAAATTCATTTAAACACGACTTGATTATATATTCTCAAAGATTTCTCACGGTGAACACGGCTTTTGTAGATGAGAATTATCATTGCCAAAATAACCGCAGTATTGTATATTGTAAAATTTAAACGCATCTTTACACATATTTATGTGCACTTCATCTTTCCTTGAGGACAGATTATCTGTTTTACAGGGGTTGTCCAACTCCCAAAATTTTATTTTAAAAGGAGGTGATTGTTTTAAAATAAGTGTAAAGGAAATGTATAATTTAAGGGGAAAGAATAGCAGCAGTAGAGTTACATTGGTTTGTGTCTGCCATCCACTGGACTGTCTCTACTAGGGTTGAGCGAAACGGGTCGTTCATTTTCAAAAGTCGCCGACTTTTGGCAAAGTCGGGTTTCATGAAACCCGATCCGACCCCTGTGCGGGGTCGGCCATGCGGTACGCGACTTTCGCGCCAAAGTCGCGTTTCAATGACGCGAAAAGCGCCATTTCTCAGCCAATGAAGGTAAACGCAGAGTGTGGGCAGCATGATGACATAGGTCCTGGTCCCCACCATCTTAGAGAAGGGCATTGCAGTGATTGGCTTGCTGTCCGCGGCGTCACAGGGGCTATAAAGGGGCGTTCCCGCCGACCGCCATGTTACTGCTGCTGATCTGAGCTTAGGGAGAGGTTGCTGCCGCTTCGTCAGAAGCAGGGATAGCGTTAGGCAGGGTCCATTAACCACCAAACCGCTTGTGCAGTAGCGATTTCCACTGCCCAACACCACCTTCGGTGTGCAGGGACAGTGGAAGCTACATTTTTTTTTTTTTTCCTCAGCGCTGTAGCTCATTGGGCTGCCCTAGAAGGCTCCCTGATAGCTGCATTGCTGTGTGTACGCCGCTGTGCAAACCAACTGCTTTTTTCAAAGCACAAATCCTCTTGTTCCTTCCTTTCTGCACAGCTATCTTGTTTGTTTGTCCACACTTTTTATTTAATTTGTGCATCAGTCCACTCCTTATTGCTGCCTGCCATACCTGGCTGAGATTACTGCAGGGAGATAGTAATTGAAGGACAGTTCCTTTTTTTTTTTTTTTTTTTTTTTTTGTGGGAGATTAAGATTGGCATTTCTGCTAGAGTGCCATCCCTGTCTGTGTCATCTCTCACTCAGTGGGCCATAGAAAGCCTATTTATTTTTTTGCTTGATTTGGGTTCTAAAATCTACCTGAAAAAATCACTACATCAATCAGTGGGAGAAAAATATTGGCCTCAGGGCTTGTGTGCCACTCCTTACTCCTGTGTGTGCCATCTCTCACTCAGTGGGCCATAGAAAGCCTATTTATTTTTTTGCTTGATTTGGGTTCCAAAATCTACCTGAAAAAATCACAACATCAATCAGTGGGAGAAAAATATTGGCCTCAGGGCTTGTGTGCCACTCCTGACTCCTGTGTGTGCCATCTCTCACTCAGTGGGCCATAGAAAGCCTATTTATTTTTTGGGTTGATTTGGGTTCTAAATTCTACCTGAAAAAATCAATAAATCAATCAGTGGGAGATTAATATTGGCCTTTGGGCTTGTGTGCCAGTCCTAAGCGTGCCATCTCTCTCTCTCAGATAGTGGGCCATAGAAAGCCTATTTATTATTTTTTTTATTGGGTTTATAAATTTTCCCTGGAAAAAAAAAAAAGTGGGAGATTAATATTGGCCTCTGGGCTTGTGTGCCAGTCCTGAGCGTGCCATCTCTCTCACAAATAGTGGGCCATAGAAAGCCTATTTATTTTTTGGGTTGATTTGGGTTCTAAATTCTACCTGAAAAAATCAATAAATCAATCAGTGGGAGATAAATATTGGCCTCTGGGCTTGTGTGCCACTCCTGACTCCTGTGTGCGTCATCTCTCACTCAGTGGGCCCTAGAAAGCCTATTTTTTGTTTTATTTGTTTTCTAAATTCTCCTTGAAAAAATCATTTTATTTTATTTGGTTTCTAAATTATTCCTGAAAAAATCATTTTTTTTGTATTTTTTTTTCTAAAGTCTCCCTGAAAAAAAAAAAAAAAATCAAATCAGTGGGAGATTAATATTGCCCTTTCTGCTTGTGTGCCAGTCTTGACTCCTGGGTGTGCCATCTCTCTCTCTCCAATTGTGGGCCATAGAAAGCCTAATAATTTTTTTGCTTGATTTGGGTTCCAAAATCTACCTGAAAAAATCACTAAATCAATCAGTGGGAGATAATTATTGGCCTCTGGGCTTGTGTGCCACTCCTGACTCCTGTGTGCGTCCTCTCTCACTCAGTGGGCCCTACAAAGCCTATTTTTTTTTTTTTTGTTTTCTAAATTCTCCCTGAAACAATCATTTTATGTTATTTTGTTCTAAATTCTTCCTGAAAAATTCTTTTTTTTGTATTTTTTTTTCTAAAGTCTCCCTGAAAAAAAAAAAATCAAATCAGTGGGAGATTAATATTGCCCTTTCTGCTTGTGTGCCAGTCTTGACTCCTGGGTGTGCCATCTCTCTCTCTCTCTCTCTCCAATTGTGGGCCATAGAAAGCCTATTTATTTTTTTGCTTGATTTGGGTTCCAAAATCTACCTGAAAAAATCACTAAATCAATCAGTGGGAGATAAATATTGGCCTCTGGGCTTGTGTGCCACTCCTGACTCCTGTGTGCGTCATCTCTCACTCAGTGGGCCCTAGAAAGCCTATTTTTTGTTTTATTTGTTTTCTAAATTCTCCCTGAAAAAATCATTTTATTTTATTTTATTTGGTTTCTAAATTATTCCTGAAAAAATCATTTTTTTTGTATTTTTTTTTCTAAAGTCTCCCTGAAAAAAAAAAAAAATCAAATCAGTGGGAGATTAATATTGCCCTTTCTGCTTGTGTGCCAGTCTTGACTCCTGGGTGTGCCATCTCTCTCTCTCTCTCCAATTGTGGGCCATAGAAAGCCTATTAATTTTTTTGCTTGATTTGGGTTCCAAAATCTACCTGAGAAAATCACTAAATCAATCAGTGGGAAATAAATATTGGCCTCTGGGCTTGTGTGCCACTCCTGACTCCTGTGTGCGTCCTCTCTCACTCAGTGGGCCATAGAAAGCCTATTTTTTTTTTATTTGTTTTCTAAATTCTCCCTGAAACAATCATTTCATTTTATTTGGTTTATAAATTCTTCCTTAAAAAATCATTTTTTTTAATTATTTTTTTTTTATAAAGTCTCCCTGTTAAAAAAAAAACAACAAATCAGTGGGAGATTAATATTTACATTTGCGCTTCAGTGACCGTCCTGCGTGTGTGGCATCTCTCTCATTTGTTGCCAACCAACAACAGAGTGTGTAACATTGTGCCTGATTTTCGTTGTGGTCTCACCCACCTGTAAAGGGGTAGCTAAATCATACTGAAGTTATAGCTCACCGTGTAAGTTGTGTGACAGCAACAAATACCGTTCGTTTGGTAACGTTTTTAAAACAATGAGGAAGTCTGGTGGAAGAGGTCGTGGCCGGGGGCGTTCATTGTCAGCTGGTAATGAGGGTAGTGGTAGTGGTGGAGCATCAGGTGGTCGTGGGAAAAAAAATATTGCACCTAAGTCTGGAGCTGTGGAGCCAGGTTCGTCGTCTGGCTACACAAGGCCTCGAACGCTCCCTTTTCTGGGAGTAGGAAAACCGCTTTTAAAGCCGGAGCAGCAAGAGCAAGTTTTGGCTTATCTTGCTGACTCAGCCTCTAGCTCTTTTGCCTCCTCTCGTGAAACTGGTAAAAGTAAAAGCAGCGCGTCGTTAGTGGATGTTCACGGTCAGGGACAAGTCGCTTCCTTGTCCTCTTCAGCAAAAACAACAACAGAGAAGAATGCAGCAGGCGACACAACGGGTTACTCCATGGAGCTCTTTACACATACCGTCCCTGGCTTAGAAAGTGAAGCAGTTAACAGTCCATGCCCATTACAAGTTGAATCTGACATGGAGTGCACTGATGCACAGCCACAGCCAGACTACTATGCTGGTCCTTTGACTCAGACCACAACATTGCCCTCGCAGGGTGCTGATCAAGAATCAGACCCTGATGAGACTATGTTGCCCCATCACGAACGCTATACCACCGACCGACACGGTGACACAGACGAAGTTGCACACGAGCTACAAGAAGAGGTAATAGATGACCCAGTTCTTGACCCCGATTGGCAGCCATTGGGGGAACAGGGTGCAGGCGGCAGCAGTTCTGAAGCGGAGGAGGAGGGGCCGCAGCAGGCATCAACATCGCAACAGGTTCCATCTGCCGGGCCCGTATCTTGCCCAAAACGCGTGGCAAAGTCAAAACCTGTTGGAGGACAGCGTGGCCATCCGGTTAAAGCTCAGTCTGCAATGCCTGAAAAGGTATCCGATGCTAGAAAGAGTGCAGTCTGGCATTTTTTTAAACAACATCCAATTGATCAGCGCAAAGTCATCTGTCAAAAATGTTCAACTACCTTAAGCAGAGGGCAGAATCTGAAAAGTCTCAATACAAGTTGCATGCATAGACATTTAACCACCATGCAGTTGCAAGCTTGGACTAACTACCAAACGTCCCTTAAGGTTGTAGCACCCTCGGCCAATGAAGCTAGTCATCAACGCAACATCCCTTCCGGCAGTGTAGGGCCACCATTTTCTGCACCACCTGCAGTATCTGTGCAGGTTTCTTTGCCATGCCAAAGCAGTCAGGGTCAGGGAATCACCAGTTTCGTAGTAGGAAACACTGCATCTAGGGCACCGGCGGCAACAATACCATCTCCCACCGTCTCTCAGTCTGCCATGTCCACCGGCACCCCCGCTAGCTCCACGATCTCCAGCTCTCCAGTCCAGCTCACCCTACATGAGACTATGGTTAGAAAAAGGAAGTACTTAGCCTCGCATCCGCGTACACAGGGTTTGAACGCCCACATAGCTAGACTAATCTCGTTAGAGATGATGCCCTACCGGTTAGTTGAAAGCGAAGCTTTCAAAGCCCTGATGGACTACGCTGTACCACGCTACGAGCTACCCAGTCGACACTTTTTTTCCAGAAAAGCCATCCCAGCCCTCCACCAGCATGTTAAAGAGCGCATCGTCCATGCACTCAGGCAATGTGTGAGCACAAAGGTGCACCTGACAACAGATGCATGGACCAGTAGGCATGGCCAGGGACGTTACGTGTCCATCACGGCACACTGGGTAAATGTGGTGGATGCAGGGTCCACAGGGGACAGCAAGTTTGGGACAGTTCTGCCTAGCCCACGGTCTAGGAAACAGTTGGCTGTAGCCGTTCGCACCCCCTCCTCCTCCTCCTCGTCCTCCTGCAGAAGCGAGACCTCGTCCACAGACCGCAGTCGCACAACCACTCCATCCGCAGCTGCCACTGTTGCACACCAGGTCTCCCATTATGGGGCAGCTACTGGCAAACGTCAGCAGGCTGTATTGGCTATGAAGTGTTTGGGCGACAACAGACACACCGCTGAAGTTCTGTCCGAGTTCTTGCAGAAAGAAACGCAGTCGTGGCTGGGCACTGTAGATCTTGAGGCAGGCAAGGTAGTGAGTGATAACGGAAGGAATTTCATGACTGCCATCTCCCTTTCCCAACTGAAACACATTCCTTGCCTGGCTCACACCTTAAACCTGGTGGTGCAGTGCTTCCTGAAAAGTTATCCGGGGTTATCCGACCTGCTCCTCAAAGTGCGTGGACTTTGCTCACATATCCGCCGTTCGCCCGTACACTCCAGCCGTATGCAGACCTATCAGCGTTCTTTGAACCTTCCCCAGCATCGCCTAATCATAGACGTTGCAACAAGGTGGAACTCAACACTGCACATGCTTCAGAGACTGTGTGAACAGAGGCGGGCTGTTATGTTTTTGTGGGAGGATACACATACACGGGCAGGCAGTAGGATGGCAGACATGGAGTTGTCAGGTGTACAGTGGTCGAAGATTCAAGACATGTGTCAAGTCCTTCAGTGTTTTGAGGAATGCACACGGCTGGTTAGTGCAGACAATGCCATAATAAGCATGAGCATCCCCCTAATGCGTCTGCTGATGCAAAGTTTGACGCACATAAAGGATCAGGCGTCTGCAGCTGAGGAAGAGGAAAGCCTTGATGACAGTCAGCCATTGTCTGGCCAGGGCAGTGTACAGGACGAGGTACCAGGGATTCAAGCTTGAAGAGGCTAATTTGCATATTCCAGGTGCCTTCTGGGAAGAGCGAAGAGTCTCCCTAAGCTAGAAGATCGTTGGGTACAGCCGGGACCAGCTGCTTAGAAAGCATCACCAAACCAGGGATTCAAGCTTGAAGAGGCTAATTTGCATATTCCAGGTGCCTTCTGGGAAGAGCGAAGAGTCTCCCTAAGCTAGAAGATCGTTGGGTACAGCCGGGACCAGCTGCTTAGAAAGCATCACCAAACCAGGGATTCAAGCTTGAAGAGGCTAATTTGCATATTCCAGGTGCCTTCTGGGAAGAGCGAAGAGTCTCCCTAAGCTAGAAGATCGTTGGGTACAGCCGGGACCAGCTGCTTAGAAAGCATCACCAAACCGCGAATTTTTGCCTGTAGGACATTATTGCAAGAGAGGTTGGCTGAGTAGATTACACAAGAAGGATAACACACAGCAACTCAGCAGGATCTAGGAGCAACATGGCAGATGTGACAACCTACATGGTGAGCTGCAGCATGTGCTACATGTTCACAGATCGACCAGAAGAAGAATCAAATTTCACCTGTCAGAAGTGTAGACTAGTGGCCCTTTTAGAAGAAAAGGTGCGGGGTCTGGAAGAAAGAATAGCAACTTTGAAACTCATCAAAGAGAATGAAGACTTTCTAGACAGAACAGAAACATCTCTCCTGGTCACAGAAGGTGAAAAAAGTGTCAGAGAACCTCCAAAAGCAGATGAGTGGAAGCATGTGACCAAAAGAAGCAAGAAGACCATGGAGAAAACACCAACCACACAACTGAAGAACTGATATCAAATCTTTGTAGAGGATGAAGATGGCACACCTAAGGATGAAGCAATACCAGCAAGCAAAAAAGAAAAGGGCACACAGCAACAAGTGACAGCAAAAAGTACAGCCAAGAAGCAACGAAGAGTGGTGGTGGTGGGAGACTCACTACTGAGAGGCACAGAAGCAGCCATCTGCAGACCGGACATAACTGCAAGAGAAGTATGCTGCCTTCCAGGTGCGATGATCAAGGATGTGACCGATAGGATACCAAAGCTCTTCAGCTCCAAGGACGTCCACCCATTTCTTCTGATACATATTGGCACCAATGACACTGCAAGAAAGGACCTACCGACAATCTGCAAAGACTTTGAAGAGTTGGGGAAGAAAGTAAAGGAACTGGATGCACAGGTAGTTTTTTCTTCTATCCTTCCAGTAGACGGGCATGGCACCAGGAGATGGAACAGGATCCTTGATGCAAACAACTGGCTAAGACGATGGTGCAGACAACAAGGATTCGGATTCCTGGACCACGGTGTGAATTATTTGTACGATGGACTCCTCGCCAGAGATGGACTACACCTCAACAAACCTGGGAAACACACATTCGCCAGAAGACTCGCTACACTCATCAGGAGGGCGTTAAACTAGAAGAAGAGGGGACGGGAAGAAAAACATTAGACGCGAACAAAGAAGACCCAGGAAAACATACTCAGAAGGGAGGTAAGAACATTTCTATAACAATCCACAGCGAGGAGATTGGAACAAAACAAAATCCTCTAAACTGCATGCTCGCAAACGCCAGAAGCCTGACAAACAAGATGGAAGAACTAGAAGCAGAAATATCTACAGGTAACTTTGACATAGTGGGAATAACCGAGACATGGTTAGATGAAAGCTATGACTGGGCAGTTAACTTACAGGGTTACAGTCTGTTTAGAAAGGATCGTAAAAATCGGAGAGGAGGAGGGGTTTGTCTCTATGTAAAGTCTTGTCTAAAGTCCACTTTAAGGGAGGATATTAGCGAAGGAAATGAGGATGTCGAGTCCATATGGGTCGAAATTCATGGAGGGAAAAATGGTAACAAAATTCTCATTGGGGTCTGTTACAAACCCCCAAATATAACAGAAACCATGGAAAGTCTACTTCTAAAGCAGATAGATGAAGCTGCAACCCATAATGAGGTCCTGGTTATGGGGGACTTTAACTACCCGGATATTAACTGGGAAACAGAAACCTGTGAAACCCATAAAGGCAACAGGTTTCTGCTAATAACCAAGAAAAATTATCTTTCACAATTGGTGCAGAATCCAACCAGAGGAGCAGCACTTTTAGACCTAATACTATCTAATAGACCTGACAGAATAACAAATCTGCAGGTGGTCGGGCATCTAGGAAATAGCGACCACAATATTGTACAGTTTCACCTGTCTTTCACTAGGGAAATTTGTCAGAGAGTCACAAAAACACTGAACTTTAGGAAGGCAAAGTTTGACCAGCTTAGAGATGCCCTTAATCTGGTAGACTGGGACAATATCCTCAGAAATAAGAATACAGATAATAAATGGGAAATGTTTAAGAACATCCTAAATAGGCAGTGTAAGCGGTTTATACCTTGTGGGAATAAAAGGACTAGAAATAGGAAAAACCCAATGTGGCTAAACAAAGAAGTAAGACAGGCAATTAACAGTAAAAAGAAAGCATTTGCACTACTAAAGCAGGATGGCACCATTGAAGCTCTAAAAAACTATAGGGAGAAAAATACTTTATCTAAAAAACTAATTAAAGCTGCCAAAAAGGAAACAGAGAAGCACATTGCTAAGGAGAGTAAAACTAATCCCAAACTGTTCTTCAACTATATCAATAGTAAAAGAATAAAAACTGAAAATGTAGGCCCCTTAAAAAATAGCGAGGAAAGAATGGTTGTAGATGACGAGGAAAAAGCTAACATATTAAACACCTTCTTCTCCACGGTATTCACGGTGGAAAATGAAATGCTAGGTGAAATCCCAAGAAACAATGAAAACCCTATATTAAGGGTCACCAATCTAACCCAAGAAGAGGTGCGAAACCGGCTAAATAAGATTAAAATAGATAAATCTCCGGGTCCGGATGCATACACCCACGAGTACTAAGAGAACTAAGTAATGTAATAGATAAACCATTATTTCTTATTTTTAGGGACTCTATAGTGACAGGGTCTGTTCCGCAGGATTGGCGCATAGCAAATGTGGTGCCAATATTCAAAAAGGGCTCTAAAAGTGACCCTGGAAATTATAGGCCAGTAAGTCTAACCTCTATTGTTGGTAAAATATTTGAAGGGTTTCTGAGGGATGTTATTCTGGATTATCTCAATGAGAATAACTGTTTAACTCCATATCAGCATGGGTTTATGAGAAATCGCTCCTGTCAAACCAATCTAATCAGTTTTTATGAAGAGGTAAGCTATAGGCTGGACCACGGTGAGTCATTGGACGTGGTATATCTCGATTTTTCCAAAGTGTTTGATACCGTGCCGCACAAGAGGTTGGTACACAAAATGAGAATGCTTGGCCTGGGGGAAAATGTGTGTAAATGGGTTAGTAACTGGCTTAGTGATAGAAAGCAGAGGGTGGTTATAAATGGTATAGTCTCTAACTGGGTCGCTGTGACCAGTGGGGTACCGCAGGGGTCAGTATTGGGACCTGTTCTCTTCAACATATTCATTAATGATCTGGTAGAAGGTTTGCACAGTAAAATATTGATATTTGCAGATGATACAAAACTATGTAAAGCAGTTAATACAAGAGAAGATAGTATTCTGCTACAGATGGATCTGGATAAGTTGGAAACTTGGGCTGAAAGGTGGCAGATGAGGTTTAACAATGATAAATGTAAGGTTATACACATGGGAAGAAGGAATCAATATCACCATTACACACTGAATGGGAAACCACTGGGTAAATCTGACAGGGAGAAGGACTTGGGGATCCTAGTTAATGATAAACTTACCTGGAGCAGCCAGTGCCAGGCAGCAGCTGCCAAGGCAAACAGGATCATGGGGTGCATTAAAAGAGGTCTGGATACACATGATGAGAGCATTATACTGCCTCTGTACAAATCCCTAGTTAGACCGCACATGGAGTACTGTGTCCAGTTTTGGGCACCGGTGCTCAGGAAGGATATAATGGAACTAGAGAGTGTACAAAGGAGGGCAACAAAATTAATAAAGGGGATGGGAGAACTACAATACCCAGATAGATTAGCGAAATTAGGATTATTTAGTCTAGAAAAAAGACGACTGAGGGGCGATCTAATAACCATGTATAAGTATATAAGGGGACAATACAAATATCTCGCTGAGGATCTGTTTATACCAAGGAAGGTGACGGGCACAAGGGGGCATTCTTTGCATCTGGAGGAGAGAAAGTTTTTCCACCAACATAGAAGAGGATTCTTTACTGTTAGGGCAGTGAGAATCTGGAATTGCTTGCCTGAGGAGGTGGTGATGGCGAACTCAGTCGAGGGGTTCAAGAGAGGCATGGATGTCTTCCTGGAGCAGAACAATATTGTATCATACAATTAGGTTCTGTAGAAGGACGTAGATCTGGGGATTTATTATGATGGAATATAGGCTGAACTGGATGGACAAATGTCTTTTTTTCGGCCTTACTAACTATGTTACTATGTTACTATGTTACTATGTAGCAGGCGAACAGGAGGAGGAGGACGAGGAGGATGATGGGGATGATTATATTTTTAATGAGGAAGCTTTTCCGGGGCCAGTGGAAATTGTTGGCGCGGCAAGGCCGGGTTCTGGTTTTTGGAGGGACACAAGTGACGTGGATTTGCCTGAAACTGCCCCTCAACCAAGCACAACCACAGATTTGAGAACTGGAACTTTGGGCCACATGGCGGATTATGCCTTACATATCCTCAAAAGGGACACACGCATAACAAAAATGATGAACGATGACGATTACTGGTTGGCCTGCCTCCTTGATCCTCGCTATAAAGGAAAATTGCAAAATATAATGCCACATGAGAACTTGGAACTAATATTAGCAACCAAACAATCAACTCTTATTGACCGTTTGCTTCTGGCATTCCCTGCACACAGCGCCCGTGATCGTTCTAACACGAGCTGCAGGGGCCAGCAGACCAGAGGAGTTAGAGGGGCAGAAATCAGAAGTGGCGTTGGCCAGAGGGGTTTTCTGACCAGGTTGTGGAGTAATTTTGCTATGACCGCAGACAGGACAGGTACTGCAGCATCAATTCAAAGTGACAGGAGACAACATTTGTCCAGTATGGTTACTAACTATTTTTCATCCCTTATCGACGTTCTCCCTCAACCGTCATTCCCATTTGATTACTGGGCATCAAAATTAGACACCTGGCCAGAATTGGCAGAATATGCATTGCAGGAGCTTGCTTGCCCGGCAGCTAGTGTCCTATCAGAAAGAGTATTCAGTGCTGCAGGTTCAATACTAACAGAAAAAAGGACTCGTCTGGCTACCCAAAATGTAGATGATCTAACCTTCATTAAAATGAACCACAACTGGATTTCGAAATCTTTTGCCCCACCTTGCCCGGCTGACACCTAGCTTTCCTATGTAAAGGTCCTGCCTGTGGACTATTCTGAACGACTTTTCCAATCTCGTAATTTGCAGCACCTGATTGTCCAGCATCCGACATGTTAACACCTCCCTAAATGGCCAAAGTCCCCACACGGGGCCGTGGTATCGCCACTTGGCACCAGCACCCGTGAGAGTACTGTTTGTCTGAAGAGGTGGGTGTGCCCGCTTTTGGTCGACGGCACTGCCACTAGGTCCCTCATAGTACAATAAAGTGTCTGGCGGTGGTGGTGCGCACCCAACGTCAGACACACCGTTGTAATATGAGGGGTCCTGGGCCTGTACCGCCGGCCACAAGACAGTCCCCCCCCCCCAGGTCAAACAGTGCTCTACCACTTTCAAAATTTTCTCTCACAGCTCCACCAATGTTTAGTCTATGCGCTGACATCCTTCAATGCCTGGCACTGTCAATACCATTGTATTGACATTTTTCTTATGTTAGGCCTTCGAAGCCTGTCTGCGGTCACTCCTTCCACTAGGCCTCCACTGACCTGTCTACTGCTGCCCGTGTTCCCCTGGAACCAATTTTAAATTGCCTACAGCCAGCCCAATTTATTATGTTAGGGCTTCGAAGCCTGTCTGCGGTCCCTCCTTCCACTAGGCCTCCACTGACCTGTCTACTGCCGCCCGTGTTCCTCTGGAACCAATTTTAAATTGCCTACAGCCCAATTTTTGTTATGTTAGGCCTTCGAAGCCTGTCTGCGGCCCGTTCTTTCCACTACTACTACACTGACCTGTCTACTGCTGCCCGGGTTCCCCTGGAACCAATTTTAAATTGCCTACAGTCAGCCCAATATATTATGTTAGGGCTTCGAAGCCTGTCTGCGGTCCCTCCTTCCACTAGGCCTCCACTGACATGTCTACTGCTGTCCGTGTTCCCCTGGAACCAATTTTAAATTGCCTACAGCCAGCCCAATTTATTATGTTAGGGCTTCGAAGCCTGTCTGCGGTCCCTCCTTCCACTAGGCCTCCACTGACCTGTCTACTGCCGCCCGTGTTCCCCTGGAACCAATTTTAAATTGCCTACAGCCAGCCCAATTTATTATGTTAGGGCTTCGAAGCCTGTCTGTGGTCCCTCCTTCCACTAGGCCTCCACTGACCTGTCTACTGCCGCCCGTGTTCCCCTGGAACCAATTTTAAATTGCCTACAGCCAGCCCAATTTATTATGTTAGGGCTTCGAAGCCTGTCTGCGGTCCCTCCTTCCACTAGGCCTCCACTGACCTGTCTACTGCCGCCCGTGTTCCCCTGGAACCAATTTTAAATTGCCTACAGCCAGCCCAATTTATTATGTTAGGGCTTCGAAGCCTGTCTGCGGTCCCTCCTTCCACTAGGCCTCCACTGACCTGTCTACTGCTGCCCGGGTTCCCCTGGAACCAATTTTAAATTGCCTACAGCCAGCCCAATTTATTATGTTAGGGCTTCGAAGCCTGTCTGCGGTCCCTCCTTCCACTAGGCCTCCACTGACCTGTCTACTGCCGCCCGTGTTCCCCTGGAACCAATTTTAAATTGCCTACAGCCAGCCCAATTTATTATGTTAGGGCTTCGAAGCCTGTCTGCGGTCCCTCCTTCCACTAGGCCTCCACTGACCTGTCTACTGCCGCCCGTGTTCCCCTGGAACCAATTTTAAATTGCCTACAGCCAGCCCAATTTATTATGTTAGGGCTTCGAAGCCTGTCTGCGGTCCCTCCTTCCACTAGGCCTCCACTGACCTGTCTACTGCCGCCCGTGTTCCCCTGGAACCAATTTTAAGTTGCCTACAGCCAGCCCAATTTATTATGTTAGGGCTTCGAAGCCTGTCTGCGGTCCCTCCTTCCACTAGGCCTCCACTGACCTGTCTACTGCCGCCCGTGTTCCCCTGGAACCAATTTTAAATTGCCTACAGCCCAATTTTTGTTATGTTAGGCCTTCGAAGCCTGTCTGCGGCCCGTTCTTTCCACTACTACTACACTGACTTGTCTACTGCTGCCCGGGTTCCCCTGGAACCAATTGTAAATTGCCTACAGCCAGCCCAATTTATTATGTTAGGGCTTCGAAGCCTGTCTGCGGTCCCTCCTTCCACTAGGCCTCCACTGACCTGTCTACTGCTGTCCGTGTTCCCCTGGAACCAATTTTAAATTGCCTACAGCCAGCCCAATTTATTATGTTAGGGCTTCGAAGCCTGTCTGCGGTCCCTCCTTCCACTAGGCCTCCACTGACCTGTCTACTGCCGCCCGTGTTCCCCTGGAACCAATTTTAAATTGCCTACAGCCAGCCCAATTTATTATGTTAGGGCTTCGAAGCCTGTCTGTGGTCCCTCCTTCCACTAGGCCTCCACTGACCTGTCTACTGCCGCCCGTGTTCCCCTGGAACCAATTTTAAATTGCCTACAGCCAGCCCAATTTATTATGTTAGGGCTTCGAAGCCTGTCTGCGGTCCCTCCTTCCACTAGGCCTCCACTGACCTGTCTACTGCCGCCCGTGTTCCCCTGGAACCAATTTTAAATTGCCTACAGCCAGCCCAATTTATTATGTTAGGGCTTCGAAGCCTGTCTGCGGTCCCTCCTTCCACTAGGCCTCCACTGACCTGTCTACTGCCGCCCGTGTTCCCCTGGAACCAATTTTAAATTGCCTACAGCCAGCCCAATTTATTATGTTAGGGCTTCGAAGCCTGTCTGCGGTCCCTCCTTCCACTAGGCCTCCACTGACCTGTCTACTGCCGCCCGTGTTCCCCTGGAACCAATTTTAAATTGCCTACAGCCAGCCCAATTTATTATGTTAGGGCTTCGAAGCCTGTCTGCGGTCCCTCCTTCCACTAGGCCTCCACTGACCTGTCTACTGCTGCCCGTGTACCCCTTGAACCAACATCAGAAAATATAAAAATAAGTATTTTGCTTATAAAAAAGAAAATACTGGAGAGATATCAAATGCAGACATTTTAACATTAAAAACAAACACATACAACAAAAATCTGGTACAGTACTAAAAATGGCCACCAGCTACAATAACTTTCTCCTGCAAGTAGTTAACTGAAAGTTTTTTTCAATTTAAAACACAGATATGGCATCCACCGAGTGTTGTCCTGTCGCGTCTTCTTTATATTATTGCCAAGAAGATGCAAAACAATGAAAATAATAAAATCATTATTTACCAAAAAAATAGAGTAAGTCAAAACCACATTGCAAATAAACATTCATTACAAATAAAGAAGCAGGGCGCGTCCGAGGGTGAGTATATACCTAATAAGAATATAATCACCCTCGGACGCGCCCTGCTTCTTCCCGACAGCCTTCCTTCCTAAGAATCAGCCCTTCCGTGGTGTAGAGAGAGGGTGTGTTACACTCCAAGGTGTTCCCCAGGTTGCCTTTCCTGAGCTTCGATCTTCATGCTCTCGTTTAGTAGTTGTTGGAAAGTAGGCTGCATTAGGCCTACAAATTGGGTATGGGGTGGAGAGAGATGGTGTGTTACACTCCAAGGTGTTCCCCAGGTTTCCTTGCCATTGCTTCGGTCTTCCGACTCTCGTTTAGTAGTTGTAGAAAACTACACTGCATTAGGCCTACAAAATGGGTATCGGGTGGAGAGAGATGGTGTGTTACACTCCAAGGTGTTCCCCAGGTTTCCTTGCCATTGCTTTGGTCTTCCGACTCTCGTTTAGTAGTTGTAGAAAACTACACTCCATTAGGCCTACAAAATGGGTATCAGGTGGAGAGAGATGGTGTGTTACACTCCAAGGTGTTCCCCAGGTTTCCTTGCCATTGCTTCGGTCTTCCGACTCTCGTTTAGTAGTTGTAGAAAACTACACTGCATTAGGCCTATAAATTGGGTATCGGGTGGAGAGAGATGGTGTGTTACACTCCAAGGTGTTCCCCAGGTTTCCTTGCCATTGCTTCGGTCTTCCGACTCTCGTTTAGTAGTTGTAGAAAACTACACTGCATTAGGCCTACAAAATGGGTATCGGGTGGAGAGAGATGGTGTGTTACACTCCAAGGTGTTCCCCAGGTTTCCTTGCCATTGCTTCGGTCTTCCGACTCTCGTTTAGTAGTTGTAGAAAACTACACTGCATTAGGCCTACAAATTGGGTATCGGGTGGAGAGAGATGGTGTGTTCCACTCCAAGGTGTTCTCCAGGTTGCCTTTCCTGAGCTTCTATCTTCAGGCTCTCGTTAAATTGTGGTTAAATGGAACAACTGCATTTGGCGTACTAGTTGGTTTGGGGACTACTAACAGTGTCTGCCGCTCCTTGCTGTTCTCCTGGTTTCCTGTCCTGAAATTCCGTTTTCAGGCGCTCGTTAAGTAGTTGTTAATGTTAGACTGCATTTGGCCTACTAGTTGGGTTGGGGACTACTATCGGTGTCTGCCTCTCATTCCAGTTGTCCTCCACTGCAATGCCCCCTGGTTATTCCTGTGTTACCAATTTTGAACTGCATTTAGCCAACTTTATTCTTTGGGCCTATATCTGTGTTTCCTCCTCATCCTGCCCATTGCCCAGCCAGTGATAGATGAGTCTGCTGGTACATTGACCCATAACGCAACATTCCCCGTGCACGCTACACAACAACATTGTGACCCTGCTGAAAGTCAGGTTGCTCTTCCCGCATACCATACCACCTTACACGGGGACAAAGAGGAAGGTGCAGATGAAAGTGCAGGTTCCTTCATCAGGTGGGGGGAGGAATACTAGTTGGCGACGTCACTGGCACAGGGCCTCTCATAGTACGCAAAAGTGTTGCTGCCGGTGGGAGGCGCCCCCGCCGTGCAAACACACCGCTGTACTTTGAGGGGCCCTGTGCCAGTGCCAATGCCAACGAGTGGGCCCCCCCTGCTTGCTCAGGTTCACAGCACTTGCAAAGTTGAAATACTTACCTCTCCCTGCTCCACTGCCGTGACGTGGTCCAGATTTCCTGGGCCCACTAATTACTTGAACCAGCCCTACCCACCACAACTTTAGCCAAATGACCCCCAATTTCAAATGCCTTCCAATTATTATGAGGTAAATTACGCTTGTCAAGCTTCATTAAGAAGAATGGATGGTTTTGACATTAAAATGGGCACTCTAGGTGTTTTCCTGGCCCCCACTCACTGCCGACTATGCTGCCCCATTGACTTGCATTGGGTTTCGTGTTTCGGTCGATCCCGACTTTACGTCATAATCGGCCGATTTCACTCGACCCGACTTTTGAGATAGTCGGGTTTCGCGAAACCCGGCTCGACTCTAAAAAGGTCAAGGTCGCTCAACTCTAGTCTCTACAAAAAGAACATGACCTCTATTTACTTTTATTGAAGGAACTTAGAACCATAGGTTGTTTTTGTTTGAGAATACAGAGGTGACAATTGTGAGTCTAAACTTCAAAGTGTGGGCAGATGGCCATTGTAGCCATGCATGATATTTCCAAGTTACTATCTGGAGGGGAGTTGGTTAGAGATACAAAGTATTTAAAATGCAAGGTGCTTGCCTGTAACTTAGCACATGGTGCAGTCACTTACCAGCAATTTTAAGATTTCAATCTAGGCCGTCCTGATAATGTGAAGCCACATTGAAGGGCTACAATCTGTGCTGATTGTGATCCATATTCCATTCCTCCTTCCCTCAAGGAAACAGAAGGATAACTTTAGGTATAAACATTTAGGTATTTCTGTTATTTCTCTCTTTTTGTTTTATAATTGTTTTGCATATTTGTGTGTTGTTTTATTTTTTATCCTTTTTTACATTTTCTTGTAAGCACTGAACTTTTTATATTAAAGCTTCATCCAAGAAGTAATGTTTCTCCTTGTGGAGAGGGAAAGGTTAATCATGCCAAGATGAGGAGACTTAAAGCCGCAATGCTCCTCTGGGAAATATGCCAATAGTCTCTTCAGAGAGGAAGAGAACTAGAACTTTAAAGCCACCTATTGGAGGTAGCAATCCTAACAATCAATGTAATGAGCCTTGTCACATGACTTAAGAAAAAAGCCTAACCCGAATCTCAATCTGCAGACACTGTGCTATGGGGTACTGTCCATCGTCAGTGCAAAGTGTGAGATCTGGTTTGCTGTGTGAAAGGCGTCTGACCTTGATCCAAGTACTAACATTTCTCATTGCAGAGAGTGACATGTTAAGCATGCCAAGATGAGGAGACATAAAGCCGCAACACTCCTCTGGGAAAAATGCTTTAGTTTGGCTTTTATACTAAGTCATGTGACAAGGCTTGTTAAAGGGTCAACATTGACTTTTAGGATTGCTACTTCCAATAGGTGGCACTAGAGTTCTTGTCCTCTTCCTCTCTGAAGAGACTATTTGCATATTTTAAAGCTTAAAACTTTAATATGTTTGGTCAGTTTATGCTCTAAATAATCCATAGCCTTTCAGAGAGTGTGTGACTATTTTTTTGATTGTCATATATTTTAGGGACTCATCACCTCGTGTCTTGGATGAGTGATGGCAGCGTGTTGTGTAGTCGGGTGTGTGTACTGTGTCGGGGTGCAATTTATACGCACTCCTATAGCAGAGGCAGAGGAAATAAATTAACCTTAAGAGACCCACCCGATGTCACGTGCCAGGAAGTGTCTACATGACAACAAGAAAAGAAGATATTTTCACCACCACTAAACCCATTCCTTATAGAAACTTCCACCTATATAGGTGTCCCAGTCTTTTTTTTTTTTGCTAGACCACTAAGGACTATTATAAGGTGTGCCTCAAATGACACCCTGTTTCAATTTTGAAAGGAAATCCAGCAGTACTGTTCTAAGAAATTTGTGCTTGGGGAATGGGCCATTGTCTAACTATTTCTTCAGCTTGGAACCCCAGGAAAAACTAAGACAATCCAGGTAATTCAATTTCTTTATCTTTATTATCTGGCAGTTTAATGAGCAAATATTGTCCAATGTTTCGACCTATGCAGAACTCTTTACGTAGGATATATGTGTAACATACGATAATAGTATAAGTGCATCAATAGAATAAACAATGGAAAATGGGTGGGAATAGGCAAGGGAAGAGAAAAAGAGATTAAATACTGAGCACAAATATCGCACAGTGTGTTGACTTTAGAACACAATAATAAATTGCACATTGGGATATGAAGACTGAGACGCTTAGTCACTTCTCAGGGACATGCCGTTAGCTGGGATAATCAAGTAGTCTGAGGTCACAAGCCAGAAGGGTATGTCATAAACAGGGGGAAGAGACAAAAGCTTAGTGAGTTAATGGTCCAAGGTCAAAATATTAGGAAGACAGTGGGTCAGAGCAAAGAAGTTAAACAGATAAATGGTTAGAATGAGGTCCAAGATCAGGCAACCAAACATTAACAAGCAGAACAGAAGGCACAAAGAGACAAATCACACTTAGTCTAAGGGTACCGTCACACTATAACATTTCGATCGCTACGACGGTACGATTCGTGACGTTCCAGCGATATCGTTACGATATCGCTGTGTCTGACACGCAGCAGCGATCAGGGATCCTGCTGAGAATCGTACGTCGTAGCAGATCGTATGGAACTTTCTTTCATCGCTGGATCTCCCGCTGTCATCGCTAGATCGGTGTGTGTGACACCGATCTAGCGATGCGATCCAGCGATGCGTTCGCTTGTAACCAGGGTAAACATCGGGTAACTAAGCGCAGGACCGCGCTTAGTTACCCGATGTTTACCCTGGTTACAAGCGTTAAACTAAAAAAAACAAACAGCACATACTTACATTCTGGTGTCCGTCAGGTCCCTTGCCGTCTCTGCTTCCCGCACTGTGACTGCCGGCCGTAAAGTGAAAGTGAAAGCACAGCGGCTGTGCTTTCACTTTCACTTTACGGCCGGCAGTCACTGAGTGCGGGAAGCAGACTGCAAGGGACCTGACGGACACCAGATGTAAGTATGTGCTGTTTGTTTTTTTTTAGTTTAACGCTTGTAACCAGGGTAAACATCGGGTAACTAAGCGCGGTCCTGCGCTTAGTTACCCGATGTTTACCCTGGTTACCCAGGGACCTCGGCATAGTTGGTCGCTGGAGAGCTGTCTGTGTGACAGCTCCCCAGTGACCACACTACGATTTACCTACGATCACGGCCAGGTCATATCGCTGGTCGTGATCGTAGGTAAATCGTATAGTGTGACGGTACCTTAAGACCTCTGCCTGATGTACATTCAGCTAACAGCTCATCCAAGTAGCAGAACAATCACCTGGGACAATGAACATCTAAAGACAGCCTGCACCTCTCCATTCTCAGATTGGATGCCTGAGCTGTCAATCAAAACATCAACAGCTCAGCACTAGAGATGGGAGAACCCAAACAGCAAAGTTCGGGATCTGTACCGAACATCTACTGATCGGGCACGGACCTCTGACACGGATTTCTCCAGGAAGTCTGTGTTACTGTTTGATTTTGGCACTCCAAACATCAGGGGTTTTCCATGCGGTCATCTGTATAACAGCACAAGAAACACTAGTGGATTTGATCGGCAGTAAGATTATCACAACCAGTCAGAGCGCAGCGGCTCCGACGCTGTTAGATGACAGTGAAAGCCAGCAGCTGTAACTGGAGGTAAAAAGTTTACTTCCGGTCACAGACATTGGCTGATCCGAGTACTACTTATGATGAGAACAACTTTGTTTTTTAGTTTTAAATAAAAAAGTAAAATGGTGTGAATTTTTATTTCAAATAAAGGACTTTATTCTGCCTGTGTGTTTATTTATAATCAGACTATTGGGTTAGTCATGGAGAGGCATCTTTTAGACGCCTCTCCATTACTAACTTGTAGGATGATGTCAGCCTTAAAACAACCATCAATGGCCATAAAACGGCTGACATCAACCCCAAAAAATATTAATCCCACTTGCTACCACCACAGGTCAAGTGGGAAGAGCCAGGTAAAACTCCAGAATTGGCACATCTAATAGATGAACCTTTTCTGGAGTGACTGTGTGCTGCTATTTTTAGGCTGGGGGCCAATATCCACAGCCCCTTACCAGCCTGAGAATACCAGCCCCCAGCTGTCTGCTTTAGATTGGCTGTTTTTTAAATTATTTATTTCACAGCATGGGGATCCCTCTATTCTCGATAACCAGCAATGATAAAGCTGACAGCTGAGGGTTGCAGCACGCAGCTGTCAGTTTTGCCTGCGCTGGTTATCAAAAATAGAGGGGAACCCACAACATTTTTTTAATGTATTTATTTGTAGCACAGGCTCCAGCTGATGAATACCCTCATCAGTCACTGCCTGATCTCGCTGTTATCAGCTATAGCAGGCATAGGCTGATGGGAGTAGTACTCCCATTAGGCAATGCCTGTGTCTACAGAGGTAAGCTTTTCACCTCTGGTCACAGCTGGTGACTCATGCTGTCATCTGACCGGCGATCAGAGTCAGTGTTTGCCACACTGTCTTTTCCCTAAAAATGAAAAAGTATAATAGAAACACATCACCACTTCTACATTTTTCACCCACTACTAGTTTTGACTTACAAATACTGATGTAAAATACTAACCAAATACTAAACGTTTGAATACGACTTAACAGTTAGGTCCATGACTAATTTAGTAAAAGCTTAATTAAGCAGGATTAGTTTTATTTGGCTGAACTACAAATACTATTTCTTATATGAGTGGCACAATAAACACAGAGAAGCCCTATTTTAGAATTTATGTAAATTGTCATTGACTATATCTGTGATAAGCCCATTTTGCCTACTTAATATCCCACAGTTTAGTTTTTGTAGATTTGCAAAAAGTATACGGCATGAGATTATATAGTTCTAGATGACATTATAATAAAAATGGCACAAAGTCATCAACATTGGGTCCACTGAAAAGGTAGGATTAAAACAAAACATGAATATTCATGGCTTGAAAATGTTAGTTAAGCAGCTGGATAATCAAAGGCCATGGACAGAAAGTTATTAACACTGCCAGCCCATGCAAGCTGACAGTGCCAGTACATAAAGCTGCCACAGTGTGCAGATCACAAGATATTGTAACCTTGCTGATTTCCTAAGGGAACATCTGCAATGTTTCACTGACTCTTATTTATTTTTTTTTCACATGCAAAAGGAAAGCAACCCACAACTGTTATCCTGCATTGATATCATAATTACATAATATGGGTTATACTATTAGAACATTGACCAGTCAAGATGACTGGAGAAAAAGTTTAGAAGCTTTTACAATTCATAAATAATATCTTTACATTCTTGCCTTTGGACATTTGAATTGATTTCTTGGTGATAATCATAACTTCCAATGTATACCTGATTTCTTTCTATCACTCATCTTTAGCACAACTCAACTATTTTCAGGTACAATTTCAAGTCCAACATTCCCTGCGATAAATACCAGGGAGTCCTGGTGTTAATTATTAAGTATGCTTGTGAGGCAGTACTGTAATAAACTTTAATTTTCTTCTTATAGTTTATCATTGCTGGAAGAAGTATTTCTAATGTATCTTTCATACAAAAATATAGATTTGTATATTTTCCAACATGGCAACACCAGACTACATGTTACTTATGTTCAGGGCCAGACTGGCCATCTGGCAATTCTGGCAAATGCCAGGAGGGCCTGTCTGGTTGTGGCCGCCTAGTCTGCTACGTTGTTAACTGAATCGGTGTTCTCAAGACACCCATACTGTTAATAGTTGTGATGGAGCACAAAGTCGCTGACTCCGTCACTTACCCCAGCAGGCCACAGGTATCATCTACTATATAATTGTCTAAGGGTCACTTCCATCTGTCTGTATTTCTGTCTGTCTGTCATGGATATTCATTGGTCGCGGCCTCTGTCTGTCATGGAAATCCAAGTCGCTGATTGGTCGTGGCAAAACAGCCACGACCAATCAGCGACAGGCACAGTCCGGCGGCAAAATGGCTGCTCCTTCCTCCCCGCAGTCAGTGCCCGCTCCATAATCCCATCCAGTCAGCGCTCACACAGGGTTAATGGCTGCATTGACCGCAGTGTAACGCACTCGGTTAACGCTGCTATTAACCCTGTGTGACCAACTTTTTACTATTCATGCAGCATCAATAGTAAAAAGATCTCATGTTAAAAATAATAAAAAAATTAAAAATAGTTATATACTCACTGTCCGTTGGCCCCCCGGATCAGGAACAGGCCTTTCCCACTCCTCGCGATGCCCCGGTGACCGCTCCATGCGTTGCGGTCTCGCGAGATGATGACGTAGCGGTCTCGCGAGACCACTACGTCATCATCTCATGAGACAGCAATACACTCTTCAGACCGGAGTGCGCGAGGAGCGTCGGTAACCGCTTCGACCCGGGGGCCAATAGAAGGTGAGTATATAACAATTTTTTATTTTAATTCTTTTTTTTAACAGGGAAATGGTGCCCACATTGCTATATACTGCGTGGGCTGTGCAATATATTATGTCGGCTGGGCAATTGTTGTGAATTCTGCTTTTGGGCTCCCTCCGGTGGATGTTGATGGTAATGCAGTTATTCCTGAGCAGCAGTCTTGGACAGGTGTTTCTGCTAATTGCAATTCAGACTGGGGTATTTAGCTGTGCAGGACTCATTAGTCCTTGCCAGTAGTCAATGTTGCTTTGGAAGTGTTGGTCCTCTGCCTGGCCCCACCTGCTTGCTGCCAATTCAGCTAAGATAAGTGTTTTCTTCATTTTTTTAGACACACTGCTGTGTGTTTATTTTCTGTGCTTATCTTGTTTCTATTTTGTTCCTGCTAGACTGTGCCTGTTGTTTTTCTCAGTCTAGTTGGACTCGCTGGAGTCGCAGATATACTCTCCACATCTTTAGTTAGGTGGTGGAGTTTTTGTATTTTTCTGCTGTGGATATTTTGTAGTGTTTTATGCTGACAGCATAGTATCCTGTACTATCCTTTCCTATCTAGGTAGAAGTGGCCTCCTTTGCTTATCCCTGTTTTCTGTCTGCGTGTGTCTTTTCCTCTCCTACTCACAGCCATTATTTGTGGGGGGCTACCTATCCTTTGGGGGTCTACTCTGAGGCAAGAGAGTTTTCCTATTTCCATCTTTAGGGATATTTAGTCCTTAGGCTGTGTCGAGGTGTCTAGGTCTGGTTAGGCACACCCCACGGCTACTTCTAGTTGCGGTGATAGGATCAGGAGTTGCGGTCAGTAAAGTTACCACTGCTCCAGCGAAGGTCATTTCATGCTGCTCCAAGGCCACCTGATCATAACAGGCAATATACTATGTGGGTTGTGCAATATACTGCGTGGGCAGTGCAATATACGCTGTGCAATGTACTGCGCGGGCTGTGCAATGTACTACGCGGGCTGTGCAATGTACTACGTGGGCTGTGCAATGTACTACGCGGGCTGTGCAATGTACTATGCGGGCTGTGCAATATACTGCATGGGCTGTTATATACTACAAGGGCTGTGCTATACACTACGTGGCCTGTGTTATACACTACGTGGCCTGTGTTATATACTGAGTGCATGGTACTGCACGGGCTGTGCAATATACTACGCGGGCTGTGCAATATACTATGCGGGCTGTGCAATATACAGTACTACGTGGGCTGTGCAATATACTACGTGGGCTGTGCAATATACTACGTGGGCTGTGCAATATACTCTGTGGGCTGTGCTATATACTCCGTGGGCTGTGCTATATACTCTGTGGGCTGTGCTATATACTCTGTGGGCTGTGCTATATACTATGTGGCTGTGCTATATACTACGTGGCTGTGCAATATACTACGTGACTGTGCTATTTACTACGTGGGCTGTTATATAGTACGTGGCTGTGCTATACAGGTCCTTCTCAAAAAATTAGCATATAGTGTTAAATTTCATTATTTACCATAATGTAATGATTACAATTAAACTTTCATATATTATAGATTCATTATCCACCAACTGAAATTTGTCAGGTCTTTTATTGTTTTAATACTGATGATTTTGGCATACAACTCCTGATAACCCAAAAAACCTGTCTCAATAAATTAGCATATCAAGAAAAGGTTCTCTAAACGACCTATTACCCTAATCTTCTGAATCAACTAATTAACTCTAAACACATGCAAAAGATACCTGAGGCTTTTATAAACTCCCTGCCTGGTTCATTACTCAAAACCCCCATCATGGGTAAGACTAGCGACCTGACAGATGTCAAGAAGGCCATCATTGACACCCTCAAGCAAGAGGGTAAGACCCAGAAAGAAATTTCTCAACAAATAGGCTGTTCCCAGAGTGCTGTATCAAGGCACCTCAATGGTAAGTCTGTTGGAAGGAAACAATGTGGCAGAAAACGCTGTACAACGAGAAGAGGAGACCGGACCCTGAGGAAGATTGTGGAGAAGGACCGATTCCAGACCTTGGGGAACCTGAGGAAGCAGTGGACTGAGTCTGGTGTGGAAACATCCAGAGCCACCGTGCACAGGCGTGTGCAGGAAATGGGCTACAGGTGCCGCATTCCCCAGGTAAAGCCACTTTTGAGCTACAGAGAAGCAGCACTGGACTGTTGCTAAGTGGTCCCAAGTACTTTTTTCTGATGAAAGCAAATTTTGCATGTCATTTGGAAATCAAGGTGCCAGAGTCTGGAGGAAGACTGGGGAGAAGGAAATGCCAAAATGCCTGAAGTCCAGTGTCAAGTACCCACAGTCAGTGATGGTGTGGGGTGCCATGTCAGCTGCTGGTGTTGGTCCACTGTGTTTCATCAAGGGCAGGGTCAATGCAGCTAGCTATCAGGAGATTTTGGAGCACTTCATGCTTCCATCGGCTGAAATGCTTTATGGAGATGAAGATTTCATTTTTCAGCACGACCTGGCACCTGCTCACAGTGCCAAAACCACTGGTAAATGGTTTACTGACCATGGTATTACTGTGCTCAATTGGCCTGCCAACTCTCCTGACCTGAACCCCATAGAGAATCTGTGGGATATTGTGAAGAGAAAGTTGAGAGACGCAAGACCCAACACTCTGGATGAGCTTAAGGCCGCTATTGAAGCATCCTGGGCCTCCATAACATCTCAGCAGTGTCACAGGCTGATTGCCTCCATGCCACGCCGCATTGAAGCAGTCATTTCTGCCAAAGGATTCCCGACCAAGTATTGAGTGCATAACTGAACATTATTATTTGTTGGTTTTTTTGTTTGTTATTAAAAAACACTTTTATTTGATTGGATGGGTGAAATATGCTAATTTATTGAGACAGGTTTTTTGGGTTATCAGGAGTTGTATGCCAAAATCATCAGTATTAAAACAATAAAAGACCTGACAAATTTCAGTTGGTGGATAATGAATCTATAATATATGAAAGTTTAATTGTAATCATTACATTATGGTAAATAATGAAATTTAACACTATATGCTAATTTTTTGAGAAGGACCTGTATACTACATGGCCGGCCGCGAACAATCAGCGACAGGTGCAGTCCAGCCGCGAATTGGTGCGGGATTTGAACCACGCTTCGCTAATTGGTCACGGCCGGCTGAATCCTGTGTATTCAAAGTATTATTCTAAAATCTTCATAAATAAACTACATACATATTCTAGAATACCCGATGCGTTAGAATCAGGCTACTATCTAGTTAGAAATATTGGTCTTGTATTAAATTTTCCTTTCCTCCATTCTGGGTAAAATGAGTAATATATCCCATCTAGTGCTTGGGGTTGGGGACGGAATGGGCCTGTGCGAACTTCAGCCTCAGTCCGAACCTGCTCATGCTACTGTGAGCAGTCTGCATGGCCAAAATGTGCTATCATGGCCTAAAGACTTTTCTTACATCTAGCATATTTGGGACATCATTGGTTAGCAAATGCAGAAGAAGCTACCAGCAGTGGATCTTGATGACTTGCATGGCAAGTGCATTCACATGGGCAGAAAATTCCCTAGACAATAATTAGTAACCTCATTGATGGCAGCCGTGGTTGTGAGTGCGGGGATTTCTGCATGTGGTGCTCATACTTGATACTTAATAACTTAAGATGTTTTGAAAATTTTGCTTCCACTTTTTAGTCATTTCCTTATCAATAACATGTACAGTATATCGGTTCCGTGATTTCCAAGACTCCATGACTTTTCTGTCTTAATGCTGAAACTTCAATGTTGAGGAGTGTAAAGATACTATATGAGCACTCATATTGGGTCTCACCTCTTAATGCAGTCTGCCTTTACAAACATTTTTGTAAAAGTTGGTCATGTTAGAGAGTACAGTGAATTCGAGCATGGCATTGTGATAGGATGTCACCTTTGCAAAATTCTGGTTTGGGAAATTTATTTCCTCTTGGAGGGAACCTGTCACCAGGTTTGGCCGATACGAGTTATGGCCACCACCTTTCAGGGCTGATATACAGCATTCTATAATGCTGTATATCTGCCCCCAACCCGACCTGTAAGAGAAGAAAAATAACTTATTATACTCGCCTGCGAGGCAGTCGGGTCCAAGGGGTGCCGCTATTCTTGGTCCGGCACCTCCCATCTTCTTGCGATGTCGCACTCCTTCTTAGTTCGTGCTGCAGCACAGGCGTACTTATCTGCCCTGTTGAGAGCAGAGCAAAGTCCTGCTGTGCACAAGCCCTGGGCCTCTCTGACTTTTCTCAGCGCCTGCACACTGCAGAATTTTGCTCTGCCCTCAATAGGGCAGATAAGTATGCCTGCGCAGGAACGTGATGCCGAGTAGACTGTGTGGATGATGCAGGGATGCGTCATCAACCTGAAGCAAGCAGGAGGATGGCATCGTAAGAAGATGGGATGTGCCGGATGAGAGCGACACCCCTCGGACCGGGCCTCCCCGCAGGTGAGTATAATAAAAGTTATTTTTCAGTTTTTTCAGGTCGGTTTGGGGGTCGATATACAGCATTTTAGAATGCTGTATATCAGCCCTGAAAGGCGGTTGCTGTAACTCGTAACGGCCAAACCTCGTGACAGTTTCCCTTTAAATATTTCACAGTCAACTGTAACTGATATTATTGAAAATTGCAAGCATTCAGGAACCCAAGCATCTCACATAAAGTTACAAAGAGGGGTTGATGAGTCTTTAGAAATTTAGAGGCTAATTCTTCATATTTTTTTTCTATAGTAAACTGGCGTAAAACACTTTCAAAAGTTGCGGTCTAAGGGGTAACGTTTCTCCTTATGGAGAGTGACATACCAGCGCTGGCTTGTCAAAGTAAGGAGGCTTATTCGCCGTGCAATGCTCCTTTGGGAAATGTAATATGCAAATTGTCTCTTCAGAGGAAAAGAAGAATTATACTTTATAGCGCCACCTGTTGGAAGTAGCGATCCTACAAGTCACAATCAACCCTTTAACGAGAAACGTTACCCCTTAGACCCAAGTCCAGAGCCTCTCATCTAGCCAAATTAGTTCTCATGCTTCGCACTGACGAGGGCCAACAGCCCAAAACACCGTGTCTGCGAATTGAGATACTGATATGGCTTTTATCCTAAGTCATATTGCACAACTCGTTATAGGGTTGATTGTGACTTGTAGGATCGCTACTTCCAACAGGTGGTGCTATATAGTTTAAGTCTTTTTCTCTGAAGAGGCAATTTGCATTTTGAAAAGTTGTAACATTTTTGCACAACTCTGATTTGTGCAGAAGTATTGTGCATTGTGTATTCCACAATAGTTTCAAGCAGCTCAGCCAAAATGGACGGAGCAGGGAAGAACCTAGGGTGGAACAGGAAGTGGCTACACCAGCTGAAACGGGAGTGGTGGAACCACTGTGCCATTTTCCGAGGAAAGCATTAAATGGCATAACTAGGTGAACACCTGACTTTTTGCTAAAGTCCTTGTTGGTGGAGTTAGACTTGGCTCCCGATGGCAACTAGGTGCTACACCAGGGCAGACCTTGGATGCACAGCAGCTGACTCCCAAGGGGCAGGGAGCTGGAACAGGCAGACACGGTATGAAAACTGGAGTGACAGGTGTTGGCAGGCATGGCTGGTATACCAGCAGGCATTGGCAGGTGCAGACAGATACGGCTGCTGTACAACAGAGCCCGGCAGGTGCAGGCTGATATGGCTGGTGTACATATAGGCACAGTAAGTGCAGGCAAATACGGCTGTTATGCAGGAGGGCTTGGAAAGTGCAGGCAGGTATGGCTGATATACAGGAGAGCACGGTATGTGTAGGCTGGTATGACTTGTGTATAGGTAGGCACAGCAAGTGCAAGAAGGTACAGCAAGCGTGCAGCTAACTGACATTATGCATTGAATAGTTTTGTTCTGGAGCTGAGAGTGCTTAAGAGAAGAAACCGTAGGCCACCATACCATAAAAAAACAAGAAAAAAGCTGAATGGCACTAAGAAACAAGTGAGTACTCACTGTTTGAGCAGTCTTAGCAGAGTCCAGTAGGATGAGCTGAGTCGACAACCCCACCAAACGGTAATCCACTGGAATAAGGCGTGCTTGCTTGAAAAAACATGAGTGGAAATCAAAACAGGAATAAAATAGCAGCACCACACAAGTCTTCCAATAAAAAAACCTTTGTCCTTTATTTCAACAACGTGCTGTGGACATGGTTACAGAGGGACTTGTGTGGTGCTGCTATTTTGTTACTGTTTGGCAGTCCACCATACGTCTGCAAGAAGATTTCAGGGTGAGGATGGCTCTGTAATCAGAGGATGAGGCATCGAGCATCCACCTCCAAAAAGAATTGTATATTGCTGTCCAGTCGGTGCAGCACTAGGATGGAGGCAAAGGCCTGTTTTAAAGAGACAAAGGCACTTTTAGCCTCGGGAGTCCACATCCTATAGTTAGCACCCTTGCGGGTCAGGGCAAAGACTGGAGCGGTCCGAGAAGAATGAATTGGAGATAGTAATAAGCAAATCGGAGGAATTGCGAGATTGCTTCAGACTGTCAGAATGAGGCCACATTAGAACAGTGGATACCTTTTTGGGGTCCATTCTTAGTCCTGTTTCAGAGATAATGTACCCAGTGAATGGAAGAGAAGTTTTTCAAACTTGGTGTACAAACTATTCTTCGTCAGTCTCTGCAGAACCTGGGTAACATCCCTTATGTGTGTAGGCAGATCAGAAGAGAGCACTAGTATATCATCCAGGTAAACCACCACACACGACTAGAGAAGGTCTCAGGAAGATATAGTTCACCAGTTCTTGAAAGACTGCTGGGGCATTACAGTACCGAAAAGGCATCTATAATATAACGCTGGGAGTGCCACTCTGTCCGAAGCCTTAATAGATTGCGCAGGCGCGACGATCCTAGCGTTACATTATAGAAAAAATGCCACCGAGAGCAGGGGGTCGGGAGCACGGGGACGCCGTCTACATATGTGCGCCCTGATTATGCAAATAATCCGCCGCCATAGTAAGTTTTTACTTACGCTATTCGTTTCGGGCGCCATTGTCTTGCTCTTCCTGGTGCCGGAATCGGCGCCTGCACAGTCCGCGCTTATCGGCGCCATTTTCTTGAAGACACAGTGCTGTGTGTCTTCAAGAAAATGGCGCCGGAAAGCGCGGACTGCGCAGGTGCCGATTCCGGCACCAGGAGCAAGACAATGGCGCCCGAAACGAATAGCGTAAGTAAAAACTTGCTGTGCCATGAGGCTCTGGCACTTCATGCCACAGCAATTTGTTACTTACGCCATTCCTTTCCGGCGCCATTGTCTTGCTCCTCCCGGTGCCGGAATCGGCGCCTGCGCAGTCCGCGCTTACCGGCGCCATTTTCTTGAAGACACACAGCAGTGTGTCTTCAAGAAAATGGCGCCGGAAAGCACGGACTGCGCAGGCGCCGATTCCGGCACCGGGAGGAGCAAGACAATGGCGCCGGAAAAGAATCAGGTAGCGTAAGTAACAAATTGCTGTGCCATGAGGCTGTTGCACTTCATGCCATTTGTTACTTACGCCACCTGATGGGGGTCATAAACGTTTATGGAGCAGCGTATGGGGCATATGGATGGGAGCAGCACATGACAGAACGGGGGCGCAGGATGGGAGCAGCATATGACAGAATAGGGCAGCACATGACAGAACGGGGGTGCAGGATGGCAGCAGCACATGACAGAACGGGGGCACAGGATGGGAGCAGCACATGACAGACTAGGGCAGCACATGACAGAACGGGGGTGCAGGATGGCAGCAGCACATGACAGAACGGGGGCGCAGGATGGGAGCAGCACATGTCAGAACGGGGGCGCAGGATGGCAGCAGCACATGAGAATGGGGGTGCAGGATGGGAGCAGCACATGACAGAATGGGGGTGCAGGATGGCAGCAGCACATGACAGAACGGGGGTGCAGGATGGAAGCAGCACATGTCAGAACGGGGGCGCAGGATGGCAGCAGCACATGAGAATGGGGGCGCAGGATGGGAGCAGCACATGACAGAATGGGGGTGCAGGATGGCAGCAGCACATGACAGAACGGGGGTGCAGGATGGAAGCAGCACATGACAGAACGGGGGCGCAGGATGGGAGCAGCACATGACAGAACGGGGGCGCAGGATGGCAGCAGCACATGACAGAACGGGGGTGCAGGATGGCAGCAGCACATGACAGAACGGGGTGCAGGATGGAAGCAGCACATGATAGAACAGGGGTGCAGGATGGAAGCAGCACATGACCGAACGGGGGCGCAGGATGGGAGCAGCACATGACAGAACGGGGGCTCAGAATGGCAGTAGCACATGACAGAACGGGGGTGCAGGATGGAAGCAGCACATGACAGAACGGGGGCGCAGGATGGGAGCAGCACATGACAGAACGGGGGTGCAAGATGGAAGCAGCACATGACAGAACGGGGGCGCAGGATGGGAGGAGCACATGACAGGATGGGGACGCAGGATGGGAACAGCCAGTGACAGAATGGAGGCGCAGGATGGGTGCAGCACATGTCAGAATGGAGGCGCAGGATGGGTGCAGCACATGTCAGAATGGAGGCGCAGGATGGGAGCAGCACATGTCAGAATGGGGGCGCAGGATGGGAGCAGCACATGACAGAATGGGGGCGCAGGATGGGTGCAGCACATGACAGAATGGGGGCGCAGGATGGGTGCAGCACATGACAGGATGGGGACGCAGGATGGAGCAGCACATGACAGGATGGGGGCGCAGGATGGGAGCAGCACATGACAGAATGGGGGTGCAGGATGGGTGCAGCACATGACAGGATGGGGACGCAGGATGGAGCAGCACATGACAGGATGGGGGCGTAGGATGGAGCAGCACATACCAGGATGGAGACCATATACCAATATAAATGCTCGCCACCCGGGCGTAGAACGGGTTCAATAGCTAGTTACACTATATTCATAATGGCCATCCCGAGTGTTAAAGGCAGTCTTTCATTTGTCTCCGTGGTGTATTTGGATCAGGTTATACACCCCCCGCAATTCAAATTTGGTAAAGTCTCTGCACCCTTTGAGACGATCAAACAGCTCAGATATGAGAGGCAGAGGTTATTTAGTTTTGAACATTATCAGATTGGGATCCCTATAGCGAGTACAGGGACAAAGTGAACCATCCTTTTTCTTTACAAAGAAGAATCCAACTCCAGCTGGGAAGGTAAGCCTCAGGACAAATTCCCTGGTTTGGTTCTCCTTGATATATTCAGGCATGGCTCAGGTCTCAACCTGGGACAGGGGGTAGATACAGCCTCCTGGAGGAGACGAGCCAGAAAGGAGGTCTGTAGGGCAATTTCACAACCTGTGTGGTGATAGTGTCTCCGCCTTTTCTCCAAGACATTTGCGTAAGTTCAATAAGCGGGTGGCAGGCTAGGTAAATGTCTACTAATGGAACAATTTTTATAAAGAAAATAAAGCCTATCAGGTTTTATTGGATAGACTACAACAGAGGAATAGGGAGATGAATCTATCCTCTATGGAGACTCAACACTCAGATAGTGAGACTATAGCACACCACAAATAGTAAGACAGAGAAGAAGTTGGAGAGGCAGATTCAGAGGTGAACGAACTACCAGTCCCCCTTCTAATACTGTTTTTTTATACAGGAATTATCCTCTCTGAAGCTGCAACATAGAGAAAAAAATAGAAAATACACACCAAATACTGTAGATAAACTCTCAAAAAGATCTCTCAACTCTTATGAGAGGATTGTCATTTGTATCAACTAGGAATTTCTGCCTTTTCAACTGGGTTAAAGACCTTCATTTGTTTGCCAGGAAACTAAGATGGCGTAAATATTTTACAAGATAAACACCTACAGTATGTACCGATCTCAATATCCCCCGAGATTTACTACTGGATGTAAGAGAACTGGTGGGATTAAGTAACTCCCCAAGGTTCGACTGGCATTGGACCCTTTATGTCCCTTTAAAATAAGAGCACTAGAATGCACCCCACCCTATGGAGATGTATCCTCTATTGAAGTATTCGTTAATCTGGTCAGAAAGGATCTATCAGAGATAGACCAAAACATTGATAAACCTAACCTTTCCCAAGGAATAGATGCAGAAATTTGTAGTTTTATAAAAGGTCTCTACTACATGAATATAGTAGTCATGGAAACACAGCATTGCAGGGATATGTGCCAGATGTTACTGTCCAACATGGATAACTATGCAGTTTTATCAATTAACCCCACCCATATCCTGTCCGAGAATTTTATCTCATTATTGACTGAAATAAGAAGAAACAGCTTCATTGGTAAAGATGAGCTTGATTTTCTCCTTCCTTTACAACAATTGATAGCAACTTTTATGCATTGCCCAAAATTCACTAGGGCCTCAATCCAGTCAAGGGCCGGCCATTTGTATTAGACATTGGTGGCCTGTGCCAGAATGTTGGCATATACAGTACAGACCAAAAGTTTGGACACACCTTTTCATTTAAAGATTTTTCTGTATTTTCATGACTATGAACATTGTAAATACACACTGAAGGCATCAAAACTATGAATTAACACAAGTGGAATTATAAACTTAACAAAAAAGTGTGAAACAACTGAAAATATGTCTTATATTCTAGTTTCTCCAAAGTAGCTACCTTTTGCTTTGATTACTGCTTTGCACACTCTTGGCATTCTCTTGATGAGCTTCAAGAGGTTGTCACCGGGAATGGTTTTCACTTCACAGGTGTGCCCTGTCAGGTCTAATAAGAGGGATTTCTTGCCTTATAAATGGGGTTGGGACCATCAGTTGTGTTGTGCAGAAGTCTGGTGGATACACAGCTGATAATCCTTCTGAATAGACTGTTAGAATTTGTATTATGGCAAGAAAAAAGCAGCTAAGTAAAGAAAAACGAGGGGCCATCATTACTTTAAGAAATGAAGGTCAGTCAGTACAAAAAATTGGGAAAACTTTGAAAGTGTCCCCAAGTGCAGTGGCAAAAACCATCAAGCGCTACAAAGAAACTGGCTCACATGAGGACCGCCCCAGGAAAAGAAGACCAAGAGTCACCTCTGCTTCTGAGGATAAGTTTATCTGAGTCACCAGCCTCAGAAATTGCAGGTTAACAGCAGCTCAGATTAGAGACCAGGTCAATGCCACACAGAGTTCTAGCAGCAGACACATCTCTACAACAACTGTTAAGAGGAGACTTTGTGCAGCAGGTCTTCATGGTAAAATAGCTGCTAGGAAACCACTGCTAAGGACAGGCAACAAGCAGCTGAGACTTGTTTGGGCTAAAGAACACAAGGAATGGACATTAGACCAGTGGAAATCTGTGCTTTGGTGTGATGAGTCCAAATTTGAGATCTTTGGTTCCAACCACCGTGTCTTTGTGCGATGTAGAAAAGGTGAACGGATGGACTCTACATACCTGGTTCCCACCGTGAAGCATGGAGGAGGAGGTGTGATGGTGTGGGGGTGCTTTGCTGGTGACACTGTTGGGGATTTATTCAAAATTGAAGGCATACTGAACCAGCATGGCTACCACAGCATCTTGCAGCGGCATGTTATTCCATCCGGTTTGCATTTAGTTGGACCGTTATTTATTTTTCAATAAGACAATGACCCCAAATACACCTCCAGGCTGTGTAAGGGCTATTTGACCAAGAAGTGATGGGGTGCTATGCCAGATGACCTGGCCTCCACAGTCACCAGACCTGAACCCAAAGCAAAGCAGTTATTAAAGCAAAAGGTGGCTACTTTGAAGAACCTAGAATATAAGACATATTTTCAGTTGTTTCACACTTTTTTGTTAAGTATATAATTCCGCATGTGTTAATTCATAGTTTTGATGCCTTCAGTGTGAATTTACAATTTTCATAGTTATGAAAATACAGAAAAATCTTTAAATGAGAAGATGTGTCCAAACTTTTTGTCTGTACTGTACCTTGATAAAGTATTGAGACCCTTTGTCGCAGCCCTCCCCTCATGCACCAGAGATACCATGTGTGATGTCTGGTGGAACACACCGAGTTAATATGGATGTTATAATTGGTGCATTCTCAGCCTGGCGTCCACCGTGCAGGAGAAAACCTGCTGCTAGAAAATGACGGCACTATATGGCGGTATAAGTGAACTCAGTTACTTCACTGAGTCACACAGAAAAGAACATGCTGTGCCCTGTTAGCGTTACAGGGTACCACAGCTAACTGCTGAGCTGATGGCAGTCAGGGGTCACGCACACAGAGATGCACACAAAAACTTCTCACCGGAGGTGCCAGTATTCTAGGGGCTTATTTCCGCCAGGTCCCTGAATACAATCATACAAACTCCTCACCGGAGGTTCCGGTATTCTTGGGGCTCATTTCAGCCGGGTCCCTGAATACAATCATACGGCGCGACCAAAATTTGCAAGCTCATAACATGAAGTGATACTAGCGCATGGCCATGCGGCCATACAAACCTTTTATAGCTGCAGCAGCTTCAGGACCTTCCTAGAGGACCAATAGAAGCTGTTACAATACCAGAGCAACTTCAGGACCTTCCTAGAGGCCAATGGGAGCTGCAGCAGTACCTTAGCATGTGACCCCCGACCTCCAATGAGAGGTCTTACCTTGGGCATGCTCAGAAGGGAAAAAGCAGGACTTAGTCCCAGAAATGTCTGTTCACCACTGACCAGTACTGGCTACGGTGGCTGAGCCTGGGAAAGCAGCAGAAACTATCCGCACAGATTCAGGCTGAACCAGATGCTGGGACCGAGGTCTCCGCTGAGCAGGCTCCACTGTGGCTGGAGAGGAATGGGAGACCGCAGAGGAGATGGCTCACGATTCCCCCTGTGCAAAGGCGGGAACTCGACCCCTAACACCATGGACCTCTTACAGAAATTGGAGGGAATCTTGATAGTCACCCAAACCTGGCTAGCCAGCATAGACGTGGAGGCCCTTTACTCCTCGATTTCCCATAACAAGGGGATCAAGACAGTTGGGTACTTCTTGTCATCTATGGGTATACAGTTTCGGGCACACAACTTCATACTAAACCTCTTAAAGTATACTGTGACATGTAATGTTTTCTTCTTAATAAGAATAATGAGATCTACCACCAGCTTATGGGCACAACCATGGGCAATTCTTATACTCCAACTTATGCTAACTTGTTACTTGGCTGGTGGGAGAAAACTGATGTTTTTCTTGATTAAAGAGATGACTACATTGCCCACATTGGGATTTGGGCAACATATAGTGACAACATATTGATATTGTGGAAAGGGTCATGGGAGAAATTTTTGCAAGTATGTTGAATCCCATAACATAAACTCCCTGGGCCTAAGGTTTACTTTGGAAATGGACATACAACAATTAGTATTCATTAATCTGTTAATCAAAAATATGAAGTGATGGCTCACTGAGTACCATCATTTTTTGAAAGCTCACATCGCCACAGCCTCCACCACAGAAGAGCATGATTCCAAAGGGCCAATATTTATGACTTAGGCAAAATTGCTCGAATAAGGGTGACTTTATACGACTGTCTCAAAATGTATGTGACAGATTTCTTGTGAGGGTATACCCAAACTGGATACTGAGGAACGCTTATCAGTTTGCTTTAAAGCAGGAAATGAAAACTATACTCTTTCCCATTTAGGAAGCAGTCAAGGAGAAAGTCATTTAGATGGAGATCGACATTTGATAATGGTGCCCCACAAGCAAGGGTTATTTTTTAGAAATACTGGAGAATCCTGAGTATGTATATTGACCGTAAAGAAAGTATAGGGTCAGCACCCCAGATCACCTTTCGAAAAAAAGTTCCATAGGGGGTAGAATAGTACGGAGCTCCTTTGCACAGCCCTTTGAAAATAACACTCGACTATCAGAGAAACCTAAAGGATGATTCAAGTATAATGGCTGCATGGCATGCCCCAATATAACAACAACTAAGTCCTTTATGAGCAATGTGACTGGAGAGTCCTATTCAATCAGGGACATTTTTAATTGTAGAACCAAAAATGTTTTATATAAAGTGACCTGAATGTGTGGCAAAGAGTTTGTGGGCAAAACCATAAAGAAATATATCTAATAAACATAACACACTCATCGCAAGACATGTTAACTTACATGAGGGGAATACCAGAGCAATCTCCTTTATCAGTATTGACTTGATTAAGCCAAAAAATACAGGATATCAATAAAATCATGCTACAAAGGGAAGCTAGGTCGATATTTTACCTACAATTGGCTTTTCCTAAGCAGCTAAATATTAGCTGCTTCATCAAGTCCACATAAGTCAGGACAGGTCAATTCCTTTACCTTTAATGAAGAAGGACACATTGACCAGCAACACCTTCTGCCCTACAAATATTCCCTTATACAGTATTGTTCGATATATTCTCTTTACTCATCTCAAGCCCCTAACAATCAAATTTCTCCAGGGTCCAGATGTAGCATGAATTATTCCCTCTATAATCTTGGTTAAATGTACAGTATCAAATCCAGGGTCACAGTCTACAAATATGCTTTTTTATATTTTGCTTCAGTGGCGGAAAGTTTAAAAGCATAGCCATGGACAATGCCATATTCCGCCAGGCAATGGTTCAGACCGTCTCTGTTGACTTTGGGAGTTTCCCTCTGGGTCAGCATATGTTGTGCCCTCTGTCTAGGCTGAAAACCACTGTATAATAATATCCATAAAAGTTTGCTACCCCACTTTAGAGCAATCTAGAAGGTGTCCTGCAAAAGGCTTCTTGAATCTGGAACATAAAGGATATTACTGTCTTTACAGTATGGGAAGTTCGGTTTGACTTCACCCCCCGACATTAGCGTCTCTTTTGCTATGGAGTGGATGCATAGGATAAATATCCCTATAGCCTTGCCCCCAATCACAGGGGTTCTGACATCCCTGTTACTAGGGACACGATCCCACATTTACTTGACCATAGAGTTGATGTCTGACCCCGCCTCCAGATATGACATCCATGGCATCCATGTCTCCATAGAGACGGCTGAAAACTGAGTCTAAATTATCGCAATGGCACAGAATTGTGCCTCTGATTGGGGCGTATCCGGTGTCCCCTCCCTCCATCGAGAGGATAGCTGAGCATGGATCGTTTGACCTGATGGTACTGGCATACAGCCAGGAAATAACCGGCTAGACTGACGCCAGAAATGATACCTATGACATCTTGGTTACCATGGGAAGACCGCATATTACAGTTGCTCAAGCACACGTGATTACTAGGGCTATGTCCACCCTGCGCTCAATTCAATTCTTATGGGGCTAGCAATTGCCGTGCTTAGCTTTTACCAGCAAGTCAGTAGAGAAGCATGTAACTAGAGTTGGGCATCTGAAATATCGCTATATTTGTAATGCTCATAAAAGTTCCCTGGTCTGCTGGCTGATCCAGAAGCCAGCCAGTGATCATCAAGTTTTCCAATGGATAAGTAATAACTTGTTTTCACTCAACAACCCTTTTAAACTCTAATTTCGATGGCCTGTGTGATGATATGGCCTCTAACTAAAGACTATAGGACAAATAGACGTAGAGCAGAGTCCACAGCTCTACGAGATAGAGACTTTTTCCAGCACGGAGCACCAGTTGCGTTGATATTGTTGTGTATTATTAGATACTTTCTTGCTGTGTTTTATCAGTGATTTGCTTGCTCGTTACTTCATTCTCAGGAATCAATGTTTAAATGGTTTTGAACAACTGACATGTGCCTCTAACAGCCGCTCTGACAGCAGCATTTAACACGGGCTTCCGGCAATCCCGCACATCGGGGCCCATGTCACGGGTCGCTGATGGGTTGGCTCCAGCAGACCTCTATGGTTGTTACTGTTAGATTGCTCTGAGCGCCGCTAAGTAGTCGGCACTCATAACAAGTGAGCAATTCTGCTAAATACAAGCGATCTAATCTTCGCCTGTATGTAGGAGAGCCAATCGGGTTATGGCAGCTTCTAGTCTTACATGGAAACTATTGAAGCATGCCAAAATTCAAAAAATAATGTTTTTAAAAATCATAAAAAAATAAAAATTATATAAAAGTTAAAATCACCTCCCTTTCTCCCCATTCAAAATAAAACAATAAAAAAATTAAACATACACATATTTGGTATCGCCACATTCAGAATCGCCCCGTCTATCAATATAAAAAAAGAATTAACTTGATCGCTAAACGACGTAACAAGAAAAAAAGTCAAAACGCCAGAATTTCTTTTTTTTTGGTCGCTATAACTTTGCTTTAAAATAATAACGGGTTATCAGAAGATCGTATCTGCACCAAAATGGTATCATTAAAAACATCAGCTTGGCTCGCAAAAAATAAGCCCTCACCTGACCTGAGATCATTAATAAAGAAAACGCTATGGGTATTGGAAAATTATGCAATTTTTTTTTATAACTAAACTTTGGAATTTTTTTTTTACCATTTAGATAAAAAAAAAACCTAGTCATGTTTGGTGTCTATGAACTTGCAATGACCTTTAGAATCATAATGGCAGGTCAGTTTTAGCATTTAATGAACATAGTAAACAAGCAAAACAAAAAATAATTGTGGAATTGCACTTTTTTTTTTCCTATTTCACCACGCTTGGAATTCTTTTCCCGTTTTCCAATGCATGATATGTTAAAACCAATGGTGTCATTCAAAAGTACAACTGGTCCCGCAAACAAAACAAGCCCTCACATGGCCATTTTGACCTAAAAATACGAAAAAAAGTTATGGCTCTGGGAAAAAGGAGTGCAAAAAATGAAAATGCAAAAAAAACAAAAAAACTCTGGTTGTTAAGGGGTTAAAAAAACATCCCAAAGTCATGCTGGCAATGTTAGCTTTCACACACATATGCATTAAACTGTCTGAGAATGTTTAATCCTCGGTGATAATAACGAGTTTGGATTGTAATGGCTTCATTTGGTATTAATGTAGATGTCACAAGTATTTTGTCTCTGAATTTTTTCGCAGCCACTTCACTCAGCAATAACAGGAGTTTGTCATTAGGAGATGGTTGCCTTATAATTGTGATGGCATTGTTAATCTCTTTCAAGTGCATAGGTAACAAGCCCCAGACTCTGTTCTTTCTACCTTGAGTTTAAATGGGAAACGTAATCTAAAGATTCACTTTCAAGGTCTCATATGACCGAGCTCGTGGTTACATCAGATTGAGTTGATTTCATCATCCAGACGTTGATTGCGGCATCTGGACTGCAATAGAAGCAGTGTTATATCTAAATGGATTTAATGAGTTGAACACACTTAGGACATATTGTAGGTTTCCAGTACAAAACCTTTATACTTATTCTGAAATAATTGGTTGGTACGTTATTCTGAATTATAGGTAAATATCGGGATCCAACAATGGTATATGCTTTAGATCAAAGGTTCCAGGGATGTTAATTTTACAGCAAGAATAGCATAATTTACGACACTATTTTTGCAGTCAAAAGTTGCAAAACCCTGAGCCAATAAAGTCGTTCATAGAGATAGGAAAATTTTGAATTTGCTGTTTGCATGAATTTTCGCTGGAAATTTGCAGTGAAGGTATTTTCTAAGGCTAGGTTCACATTGCGTTAATGGGTTAATGCTAGCGGACTCCGTTACATGGCGAAATTGTCGCAATTAACGCCATGCAACGGATCCGTTAGCGCACCCATTGAGGCCAATGTGCTAACGGATCTCTAGCGCATGCCATTTTCGGCACACACTAGCAATGTCCCGTTAGTTTCGGACGGACCGCGGACGCTGCTTGGTATCTGCGGGTATCTGCGCTAGTGGTATCGGCAAACGCGATCCCTTTTGGTACATTGCGTTAGCGCAGTCTGTAGCGCTATGCACTAAACGGACTGCCCTAACGCAATGTGAACCTAGCCTAAGAACTGAATGTCCCTTGATAAACCCCAGAGCATAATACAAGTAAAAAATTTTAAAAATCCTTATACTCAATTTGCCACTCACCTCTCCAGCCTCTGTCACCAGAACAAATATCATTAGCCTGCAGATATGGGGTTAATCTGCAGGTTAAGAGCATTATTGTGTGAACATACAATCGTTTAAAAAGTTAATTTTATTCAGATCCTAAGTCTAAAGGTACCTTCACACATAACGATATTGTTAACGATATCGTTGCTATTTGTGACGTAGCAACGATATCGTTAATGAAATCGTTATGTGTGACAGCGACCAACGATCAGGCCCCTGCTGGGAGATCGTTGGTCGCTGAATAAAGTCCAGAACTTTATTTCGTCGCTGGACTCCCTGGAGACATCGCTGGATCGGCGTGTGTGACACCGATCCAGCGATGTCTTCACTGGTAACCAGGGTAAACATCGGGTAACTAAGCGCAGGGCCGCGCTTAGTAACCCGATGTTTACCCTGGTTACCATGCTAAAAGTAAAAAAAAACAAACACTAGATACTTACCTACAGCTGTCTGTCCTCCAGCGCTGTGCTCTGCAGTCCTCCTGTACTGGCTGTGAGCCGGAAAGGAGAGCGGTGACGTCACCGCTCTGCTTTCCGGCTCACAGACAGTACAGGAGGAGAGCAGAGAAGCAGAGCGCAGCGCTGGAGGACAGACAGCGGTAGGTAAGTATGTACTGTTTGTTTTTTTTTTACTTTTAGCATGGTAACCAGGGTAAACATCGGGTTACTAAGCGCGGCCCTGCGCTTAGTTACCCGATGTTTACCCTGGTTACCGGCATCGTTGGTCGCTGGAGAGCGGTCTGTGTGACAGCTCTCCAGCGACCAAACAGCGACGCTGCAGCGATCCGGATCGTTGTCGGTATCGCTGCAGCGTCGCTAAATGTGAAGGGGCCTTAAAACACACCAAGAACCCTGTGTAGGTGTAAAACTGTGTAATATTTGTCTCGATAAAAATGGTTAGAGAACAAACAACCCTATTCTCCACCTAACACTATAACTGCATACCAGCAGATGTTGGCACCCTAAGATACGGGAATGGCACCACTGCTCAATGGCAAATCTCCGTTACTCCACTGGTGATGTCCTGTCACTAGAGTATAGGTAAGTTATGAAATGAAAGACTAGTTTCACAGATTGCTATGAGTCTATTTATTAGCAATAGTAGTGGATAGACTTTAGTCAGTCTTTGCTAGTAATACATCACTACTTTGCTCCAGCATCCCCTACTGTATACATGATAAGGCAGAAAAAAAGGGTAGAAAATTATGGAGCTTACATGTAAACACATAAATACTGACTTAATAGCACACAAAATGCAAATATAGATATCACTACATCAACAAATCACGAATAAGGACTCTAATTATGTTGACAAGTTGCCATGATGCGTTTCCCCATAATTGAAGTTCATCAGGATGCCATGGATAGACACGGATGGTCACCTAGAAAGATTGAGTGCTTTGATGTACTCTCATTTACTCTTTCTGACGTGACTCCAATGAGAGTTCATCAATACAGTCGTAGAAGACCTCAGAGTGTTACACATTATTTCGGGCTTGCAAATATTATTACCTGGCATATAATATTCATATGGCCAGGTTAGAACTCTTCACAAGGAGAGGGGCTTTTATAGGCTTACGAGCAATTGAGATACATGGCGAACCAATTCACTAAAACTCTAATATTTTTTTTTAAATAGTTGATGCACTTAAATTTAAATTTTAAAACATTTGACTTAGTAGCAAAGCCACGAAAAATTCAAGAATTAATACAGCTGAAAAAAGGGCAGCACCGCTTACCTGCCCAGGTCTCTGAACAAATGTACTACAGGATGTTGCCAACCCATGTAGCGAAGTTGTCGGCAACACAGGTGCAGAATTCTAATAAGACAGCCACTCACAGCCTACCAATTAATGGAGGGGGTGACTGCTTAGTATTTGTTTACACAATAGAGGCTTGCATAGGGCTCTGTTCAAATGCAGATAATGCATAGTGTCTGGTTTACAGCCTATTAGTCACACCCATACTATTCTGGAAGCTCATGGGACTGAGGCCACCTGCTTCCTGGAGCCCGATTCCCAGGTGCCTGGGCTTAAAGTGACCTGGCTTTGGGTAGTGCCTGAGCCCCCGACATGTAAAAATGGGCGACAGCTCCGTGTGTCTCTTGCATCATCTCCTGCTCCTGCAAAGGAGGTGGGGAACCCCAAGGACAGTACGATATCTCGGGTGATAGTCCCTTCTTGAGCTGCCTTGTGGAGTCTCCCCAGGCCTGTTCATTTCTCAAGAAGAGTTCATCCTGCTTCCTTCCTTCCTTCTGGGATCACACCCACTATATACCAGCAATATTAACCCTCCATTTTGAGTAATCCCTGGCTCCAGCTGTCAGCTATTTCAGCCTTGGAAGCTGTATGAACGAGATGTGATGACAGGTCCCAAACTCTTCAATGGACCCCCTTCTCCACTGTCAATTGTACGCAACAACCTTTCCTTAAAGGGACACTGTCACCTGAATTTGGAGGGAACAATCTTCAGCCATGGAGGCGGGGTTTGGGGTTTTTTGATTCACCCTTTCCTTACCCGCTGGCTGCATGCTGGCTGCAATATTGGATTGAAGTTCATTCTCTGTCCTCCATAGTACATGCCTGCACAAGGCAATCTTGCCTGCATCTGACATTCTGGAGTTAGAGGTGACCGGTGAAAATTTTGGGACTGCCCAACATAGGGACCCCACTCTGAGGGAAGCCTTTAATAATGTCACAGTTATTGATGGGGTGGTACAGGAACCGGGGGCGGACACAAGATTTCCCCTTTTTCTAATGAGTTGGGAGTTATTGTACCGGGTCACGAAAATAAGGGAGGAGTTGGTAGAGCAGTTGGTAGTGTCGGGTCCACATAGACGGAAGGTGTTGGACATGGCCCATTCACACATCTTGGGTTGACACCTAGGGGTGGAAAAAACATAGGAACGGGTTGTGCAGAGGTTCTATTGGCCTGGGTGTCACCGGGAAATAGTGAACTATTGCAGGTCCTGCCCTACATGTCAGCTAACTGCTCCCACTCCTCCTTTCCGGAACCCCCTTGTGCCACTGCCCATTATTGAGGTGCCATTCGAGAGAATTGCCATGGACTTGGTCGGTCCCTTAGTTAAATCAGCCCGGGGCCATCAGTATATATTAGTCATCCTGGACTATGCCACACGCTATCCTGAGGCAATTCCCTTGAGAAATTCTTCTTCAAAGAGTATAGCTTGCGAGTTGGTCCATGTCTTTTCCCGGACAGGACTGCCGAAGGAGATCCTGACTGACCAGGGGACACCTTTCATGAGCAAGGTGAGGAGGGAATTATGCAAAGCCCTGAAAATCTCCCAGTTGAGGACCTCGGTGTACCATCCCCAGTCAGATGGCCTTGTTGAGAGATTTAACAAGACACTGAAGAGCATGCTGAGAAAAGCTATAGAGAAAGACGGTAGAGACTGGGATTGTCTCTTACGCTATCTGATGTTTTCCATTCGTGAAGTTCCACAGGCCTCCACAGGGTTGTCACCGTTTGAGCTTCTATATGGCCGACATCTGCGAGGACTCCTGGATATAGCCAAGGAAACCTGGGAAGCCGAAGTCACGCCCCACAGAAGCGTCATTGAGCATGTGGCCCTGATGCAGCAGAGGATTGAAAAGGTGATGCCTATCGTGAAAGAACACCTCCTCCAGGCACAAGAAGCTCAGGCCAGAGTCTACAACCGGTCTGCAAGAGTGAGGCAGTTCAATCCGGGAGACCGAGTTCTTGTGTTATTTCCGACGGTGGAAAGCAAGTTCTTGGCCAAATGGCAAGGGCCGTATGAGGTTGTCGAGAAACTTGGTGAAGTAAATTATAAAATTCACCAACCAGGAAGACAGAAACCATTCCAAGTATACCATGTCAACCTCATCAAGCCGTGGCAAGATAGAGAGCCGACAGTAACTCCATCGTTGTTAAGCAACCCAGAAGGAGAGGTTGGAGCGGTTACTATAGCGGAGACGCTATCGAAGACCCAGAAACAGCAGTGCCGGGAGTTACTCCAGAAAAACAGGGACCTGTTTTCTGAGTTGCCTGGGTACACAAAGGTCATAGAGCATGAGGTCCTGACAGAGCCACATGTGCGCGTGAACGTGAAGCCCTATAGAATTCCTGAGGCCCGTCGAGAAGTAGTCTCCAAGGAAGTGGAGCGTATGTTGAAGCTTGGAGTCATTGAGGAATCCAAGAGCGGTTGGTCGAGCCCAATTGTCCTGGTCCCAAAACCTGATGGGGAGTGGAGATTTTGCAACAACTATAGGAAGTTGAATGAGGTCTCCAAGTTCGACGCATATCTCATGCCCCGCGTTGATGAGCTCATCGAAAGGCTTGGGCCCGCCAGGTACATAAACACCTTGGATTTGACAAAGGGGTATTAGCAGATCCCCATGGCACAGGAAGCCAAGGAGAAGACGGCGTTTTCTACATCCGATGGATGCTTCCAGTATGTCCGGATGCCATTTGGCCTACAGGGAGCTCCGGCCACCTTCCAAAGGGCTATGGATAGAATCCTTGCACCCCACAAGGCATACGCTGATGCATACCTGGATGATATCGTCATCTTTAGCCCGGACTGGGAGAGTCATCTGGAAAAGGTCCAAGCGGTGTTTGATGCTATAAGAGAGGCGGGGTTTACAATAAACTCGAAGAAGTGTGCCTTGGGTAAAGAAGAAGCTAAGTACCTTGGATATATAGTGGGTCATGGAGAAATAAAACCCCAAATCAGTAAAGTCGAGGCAATTCAAACATGGCCAAAACCAGTTTCCAAAAAGCAAGGTAAAGCCTTCCTGGGAATCGTGGGATATTACAGGAGGTTCATCCCAAACTTCGCCACGATGGCTGCGCCTCTGACTGATCTGCTAAAAGGGACAAAATCAGTAATGATTAAATGGTCCGAAGAAACAGAGTTAGCCTTCCAAGAGATGAAAGAGGCTCTGTGTAAGCAACCCGTTCTGATGGCCCCAAACTTCAAGAAAGAGTTTATTCTTCAGACAGATGCCTCAGATGTTGGGGTAGGAGCAGTCCTTTCCCAAGAACTACACGGGGAGGAGCATCCTGTTCTCTATCTGAGTAGGAAGCTGTCCTCATCTGAAAAGAACTACTCAGTCGTAGAGAAGGAGTGCTTGGCCATAAAGTGGGCGGTGGACACATTACGGTACTATCTGCTGGGACGTAAATTTAGACTGATATCCGACCATGCCCCACTTAGGTGGATGAGGGAAACGAAGGGTAGAAATGCTAGGGACACCCGTTGGTTCTTAGCCCTGCAAGAGTTCTGTTTCCATGTGGAACATAGGGCCGGAAAGCTGCACGGTAATGCTGATGCCCTGTCAAGAATCCCTTGTCTAGTGGGGGAAAGTGCCAAGCCCCACGGCTTTAGGCAGAGGGGGGAGGTATGCAGCATGGCTAAAGGGTGTCTAATCGACGGGAGATATGTGTCACATAGATGGCTTGCCGCTGTGATGTAACCATAGCTACCTATATGTGTTTCAGGACCTGTGGTGATGTCACAACCACATGTCTGGTCATGTGATGGGTTCTGGGTGTGGTTAGACATATAAAAGAAAGCCTAATGCTTAAAACAGTGGATATGTGTGGAGGTGCTAGCCTCCAGAGTGTGTTAAGGCTCCAGGACTGAGCCTGAAGGAATGGACACTTGTTTTTTCCTTTGCCTGAGCTAAAGGCTATTTGTTTTCTGTTTATGCTAACAGGTTTTTGGAGCAATAAACCTTTGAACTTTTGTTGGAACCTGCCTCCTAAGTGTCAGCCATCGCACCTGAGTGAGTGAAACCCCTACAATATATATATATATTTTTTTTTTTTTACCATGTTCAATAAATACTAAAACTGACCTGCCATTATGATTCTCCAGGTCATTATGAGTGTGTAGATACTAAACATGTATAGGTACTTTTTATTTAAGTGGTAAAAATATAATCCAAAGTTTCATTAAAATAAAGTTGCCATTGACTCCGTTTTTCGTAATATGGGGCAGGGTGAAGGCCTATTTTTTGCATGCCAAGCTGACGTTGTTATTGCTATCATTTTGGTGCACATACGATATTTTGATCGCCCAGTATAGCATTTTAACGTAATTCTGACTTTTTGACTTTTTTCTCATTACGTCGTTTACAGATCAGTTTAATTATTTTTAGATATTGATAGGATGTTTCTGAATGCGGCAATACCAAAAGTGTTTTTTTTATTATTATTGCTTTATTTTGAATGGGGCCAATGAGGGTGATTTGAACTTTTATATTTTTTATTTTTGTAATATTTTTTAAAACATTTTTTATTTTTTTTACTTGCTTCAATAGTGTCCATGGGAGACTAGAAGCAGCAATCAGCCCTGCTCAATGTAGCTAAAATGATTACTTGCTTTGAACGGCAACTGCTGGGCGGCGCTCATAGCAATCCGGCAATGACAACCACAGGGGTCTACTGCGGACATGTCAACCCATCGTCAACCCGCAGTCATTTGACAAGGGCGCCGATGGGCAGGATTAGTGACGCGCTTCTGGCGCATTCATGATAAATGACTGTGTCAGAGATTGACGGTGACATTTAACATGTTAGCAGCCACGGGTGGATCGCAATTCCACCCACGGCTGTTAGGGGTGCATGATCAGATAAGCTTTCATGTGCTGGAAAATTTGCGGACTCATCGCCAGAGTCTGAAGAAAACAGAGGGAGCCCTCCGTAGACGTCTAAGGTGGGAATGGGGTTAAAAAGGCAGTTCATGCTTGGAAACCCTCCAATATGGACGAATTATGACAATTCTGCAATGATTAGTGGGCCAAAATTTCTCCAGAGCATTGTAAAAGACTCATTGCCAGTTATTACAAATGCAGTTGTTGCTGCTAAGGGTGGCCAAACCAGTTATTAGGTTTACAGGGTAATCCCTTTCACACAGGGCCCTGTAAATTTGGATTTCTTTTTCTCTTAATAATAAAAACCTTCATTTAAAAACTGTTTTTGTGTTTACTGGTGTTATCTTTGTCTAATATTAAATTTGTTTTGTAACCTGAAACATTTAAGTGTGACAAACATGCAAAAGAATAGGAAATCAGGAAGAGGGCAAACACTTCTCCACACAAATGTTTTTGAACATTTCTTGAGGGCTATATACCACTGAAATGTACCCAAGGATGCGTAATACTATGGTGGAGCAATATAATACCAAAAAATTTATGAATAATATTTTGAGATTTATATATCACCAAAATATAACCAAAAATATGTAATACTCTATGGATGAGCAATATAATACCAATAAATTTATGAACAATTGTTTTTGAGGGTTATATACCACCGAAATGTAAAACATGTAATACTTTATAGATGAGCAATATAATAACAAAAACAAATTTAACACTTTTTTGGAGTGTTGTATATGACAGAAATGTACTCCAGACCATGGAATACTGTATGGGTGGTGTAAAGCTGCAGTAGCATCGTACGCAGTGAAGAAGCAGTGACCCACAAATTCAAACACAAAAGTCTATTTTAATGTGTTTCTTCACAGCATTAAAGTCCACTCCACATAAATGCATATAACTTCAGTGATCAATTTACACCAGTTCAAAGTAATGCATATCACATGGCTTTAGATTTGCGGTCCCTAAACAGGCCAGACTTTCCTTGTCCAGTTTCCCTGGGCGACCACACGCCATCTCATAGTCTCTATACGTCTCCATACACACAGCCTCATATGTTGCAGACACTACACACGCCAGCCCTCCTCTGACTAGTTCTCGTGGGTGTCCTGCATCGCTGTATCACAGTCTCTTTACAGACTCGTTACTTACACAGTCGTACACAGTTCAGGATATCCTCCGGATAGCAGCCGGGCACCATATCCACCTGTTTGCAATCGTTGCACATGCTAGTCCTCTTTCGGGTACAGGACATCCACCTCCGGGCACAGGACTATCCACATCCGACTCCTACGGGCACAGGATATCCACCTCCGGGCACAGGACTGACCACATCCGAGACCAGTACCATGGACGACTTGCATCTCTGTGTACGCTGCGGGTGCCAGGCTATTCAGCTGCCCTGGGTGCTGGCTCTGCTGGCGTCCATGCACTCTTCAGACCAGCACACACCAGACTGACACTGATGTGCACCTTGCACACCTGGCTTCTCCTGGCCAGACACCTGACACGCCCATACCCCTTACTGCAGGGCTTTTAAACACACACAAACCTGTGGCCTCCAGCCACATGGAAAACCCGGACCGGAGATCCGTGACTCTCATGCACACCTATGGACTTTATCCGTCTGCATGCACATTCTGGGGAGAACAAACAGCGCCCCCTAGCTGTATCAGAGGCCACAGCCTCACATATCCTCCCCCCTTGTTCATACCTGTGGGGTTGAACACTTGTTACCCCATATGGGCATGAGATAATAAGGCATCGGTATGACCCTGTGATATCTCCGCCCAAAACAACATTTTCAGTTTCTCCTGCCAATACCTCTAGGGGGAAGCCTATCAAGATTACACTCTGACCCTAATTTGGCGACCCCTATGGCAGGTATCTCGATATTTACAGGTTCTATTCCCAAAACAGTACATATACACATTCTATGCTGCAACTGCAGAGCCTCTAGCTGCTGCTACCAGAACTGCAGCTCCTGCTGTACAGACTTCATGAACCCGCCGATCCACAGCAAATCTTCGTAACCCCACCGAGTTACCGCCAGAAGCCTTCAATCTTCATGGTCCCGCCGAGCCACAGCAAGACAGTCTTGAGAAGAGAAAAAAAAAATTCCAGCCGACTTTGCACAATGCTATGCAGCACGCTTTAGGGTATGCCTCAGTTCACACTGCCCCTCACATTCTCCACCATATGTAAAGCTGCAGTAGCATCGTACGCAGTGAAGAAGCAGTGACCTACATATTCAAACACAAAAGTCTCTTTTAATGTGTTTCTTCACAGCATTAAAGTCCACTTCACATAAATGCATATAACTTCAGTGATCAATTTACACCAGTTCAAAGTAATGCATATCACATGGCTTTAGATTTGCGGTCCCTAAACAGGCCAGACTTCCCTTGTCCAGTTTCCCTGGGCGACCACACGCCATCTCACAGTCTCTATATGTCTCCATACACACAGCCTCATATGTTGCAGACACTACACACGCCAGCCCTCCTCTGACTAGTTCTCATGGGTGTCCTGCATCGCTGTATCAGTCTCTTTACAGACTCTTTACTCACACAGTCGTACACAGTTCAGGATATCCTCCGGATAGCAGCCGGGCACCATATCCACCTGTTTGCAATCATTGCACATGCAGGTCCTCTTTCGGGTACAGGACATCCACCTCCGGGCACAGGACTATCCACATCCGACTCCTACGGGCACAGGATATCCACCTCCGGGCACAGGACTGACCACATCCGAGACCAGTACCATGGACGACTTGCATCTCTGTGTACGCTGCGGGTGCCAGGCTATTCAGCTGCCCTGGGTGCTGGCTCTGCTGGCCTCCATGCACTCTGCAGACCAGCACACACCAGACTGACACTGATGTGCACCTTGCACACCTGGCCTCTCCTCGCCTGACACCTGACATGCCCATACCCCTTACTGCAGGGCTTTTAAACACACACAAACCTGTGGCCTCCAGCCACATGGAAAACCTGGACCGGAGATCCGTGACTCTCATGCACACCTATGGACTTCATCCGTCTGCATGCACATTCTGGGGAGAACAAACAGCGCCCCCTAGCTGTATCAAAGGCCACAGCCTCACAGTGGGTAATTTAACCCAACCAAAAATTTAAACTTTTTTTTGAGGGTTATATACCACCGCAATGTACGTAATGGAATATGGTTGAGTAATTGATTCCAGATTAATTTTTCAATGCTTTTTTTGAAGGGTTATGAAAACGGAAATGTACCAAAGGACTCAAAATACTGTATAGATCAGCAATATATTAACAACAAGTTTTTGACAATGTTTTGAGGGTTATATACCACCGAAATGTACCCCAGAACATGTAATACTCCATGGATGAGCAATACAATACCAAAACATTTTTGACAATTTCTTTTTGATAGTATATACCAACGAATTTTACCCAAGAACATGTAATACTGTGTGAATGAGCAATATAATACCAATACATTTTTCTCTCCGGTCTGAGGTATGCGCCACTAGGGTACTTGTATCCTGTCAGCACCTTGCATTTCAACCATGTCTTGTGGTATATTATTCATATATTTTAGAGGTACGCGTCATTAGGGTACTTGTATCCTGCCACCACCTTCTATTCCATCTATTGTCTGTGGCAAACATATATACATATATTTTTGTGTCTTCCATCATACTATCCGTTGGGGTTATGGAGTTATTTATACTTATATTTGCAGATTTCTTAGGCATGTCATGACCATTACAAATGTTATGATAAATGTGCATTTCTCTATTCTATGCATGGCAGGTCTTGTATGTATGCTATGTATTATCTTCAGCCGCGGATCACCCATCCCATCCAGTTTTGTTTATATGCACTATGGTCTTATCCACTGATCCTGTCTGGTTTTATATAACATATTATGTTCTCTAATAAAGTTGTATATTTTTATATTTAATTCCTGGCCTTTGGATCGTCTTTTGTTCTTTTGGGTTTTTGCAATACATTTTTGAACAATTTTTTTAGAGTTATATACCACCAAAACGTATCCAAGTAGAGGTAAAGCCCTTTAGATGAGCAACATAATACCCTAAAATGTATTAACGCTATTTTATAGTGTTATTTATTACACAAATGTACCCCACACCACGGAATACTGTTTGGGTGAGTAATTTAATCCATCATAATTTTTTAATGCCTTTTTGGAGAGTTATACATCAACGAAATGTACCGTAGAGCATGCAATACTGTATGGATGAGCAATATAATATCGAAAACATGAAATGTACCCAATGATGCATAATACTCTATGGATGAGCAATGTAATACTGAAGAATTTTTGACAACTTTTTATGAGGGGTAAATACCACTGAAATGTACCCCAGTGGACGTAATACTCTATAGATGAGTAACTGAAAACAGAAAAAAACTGTAACGCTTTTTTGCAGGCTTATATACCACCAAAGTGTAACAGAAAGTTTGTAATACTCTATGGATTAGTAATTAAATGAAGACATATTTTTGAACGCTTTTTGAAGTGATATAAGCTATCAAAATGTGACAGAAAGCCTGTTATACTCTATTGATGACTAATTGATTTTGGAAATATTTTTCAAAGCTTTTTGTGACGTTTACATACCACTGTAATGCAACAGTAATTGCATTAAAATGTATGGATGAGTCATTAAATCCAGAAAAAAGTTAGAATACAAATATTTTGAAAGTGTAGTTGATGTACTTCCACACTCATAATGGCTTTTTCTGAAAGTGCAAAGCCAGGCAAAAATTATAAGGAGTGTCATCCAGTCATCCACAGACTCCTAAAAAGCATCAACTGGTAGCCTTATTAAAATATTTTGAAAATGTAGCTGTTGCACTCCTACACTCATAATGACAAATTTATATGGAGTCTAATCCATAAACCCCTGAAAGGCAACAACTGTCTGGCCTCATTCAAATATTGAACATTAAAAACACTTAATGTGCTGCTATCATCTGATGGTGTGGAAAAGGGATGATTAATCCAGGCTTTGTTCATTTGTGTCAGACTGAGCCTGTCACCATTCTCTGTTGACAGTCAAAAATGCTTGTCTGTCATGCCCCCATCCCCCATGTGGCACAAATAATCCAGTGTGACAAGATGCTAGTGGCAGGGCAGAATAACACCCCCAAGGCATAGAGGGACAGCTCATGCTAGGTGTCCAGCTTTGAGACCTAAAAGTTTAAAGTCTCAGAGGAATTAGGGAATATGCTGGTTTGGTCAACCAGGTATTGCTTGATCATCTTTAAAAAGTTTTCCCTCTTTGTTACAACTACCCAGTCATCAGGCCCTGGACGCTGGTCTGGTGTCATTAAATCGGCCCATGCCTTTAATAGTGTACTCCTGCCTCTACTATGTGTATCCCTAGCCTCTCCTCATTGGTTGAGAAAGGAAGCTTGTCCACTGCATTGTCTGCTGGGAATCTTTTTGACATAATTTTCACAATGGCTCTCTGGTATAGCACTAATTTAGAAGACCTCTACGCTTAAAGAAGAAGAGATGCAAAGTTCTCCTTGTAGCATTGGTCTAGTAATGTGAACAGCCAGTGCTATTTTTGGTCCAAGATGAATGTAATGTGAGGGTCACAGGAAAAGAAGTGATATATAAATGCATATGTGCCAAGCTCTCTACAGCGTAGTGAAGAACAAGACGTGCACTCTTGCTAAGATTGGTGCAGACTGAATATGGAGGGATTCTCCAGAATGTAGTCAAGAACATCAACAGTCGCACTCAAGAAAAGATATCTTCAGAATATTGTGAGCCAAACATGTGTTTTTTTATTATTTTGAAACACCAAAAATAGAGGTATCACCGCAGTGTTGTAAGGTAACGTTTCGACCCTCTGGGTTGTACAGAGCCTCCTGCTCTGCAGCTTGCAAACTCCAAACTGACACACAAGACAAGACAATGCTGATAGACTTTAAATGGAATCGTGGCCATAGAGCTACTTCTAAAACCCGGAGTGGAGAGAGAGATTCACCCCACTACTAAACCTGCAAATCCCCCCTCACTTCTTGGACCCAATCTACTCTTTTATTTTGCCTTGCCTGGCGTTCTGCTGTGAACACAAGGCATTCAAGCCGGTTTCATTAGACTCCATCCACATTCAGGGGAACACATATTGACCTCACTGCCTCACAAACCTCAGAAATTGGGGCTGCATGTGCATTTGGATGGGCGGAGATATTGTGCACTCCAGCCCAGAGCGTACTGGGTTTTTGGAACAATGTAATGGCCAATGGAAAATATAGATGGCGCATCTAATAAGTATATGTAGTCCAAATCAGCAGACAAAAGACTAAGATGTATAACTTACTCAGATAAAAGGTGCCCTATAGCATGCAAGTGTATTGATAAACAGATATAGTCCCCACATAGAGGAAGTCATCATAACAAATGTCATGTTTATGAAGTCCCTATTCTGGGAAGCCAATCACAGTGCTAACCAGATATGAAGCTGACAAAAAGTAACAAAAAGTAAAATCATAGTATAGTGAGGTGAATTAAAAGGGGGTGGTAAAATTGGGGAGCGAGAGGGAGAAGGTACTTTTTTATATAAAGCAGGTATATAAGGGAATAGATGTCTCCATGCAAAACATTCTGTAGTGCAGCAACAAGGAGATCATACTCCGTAAGGGATTCTGGAAACTGCAAGCCCATAGGGGTGGTGTAATAGACAACGTGTACCTGCCCCCTGGACTATGTTGGGAAAACCACGAGGTAACTTAGAGTAAGAGTTATCGAGCACTTAGGTGACGTTAAATAAGCGTGACACGCCAATAGCTTGTATATGAACACCATACTTGGAGGATGTTTGAAAAATCTCCTTTGGCATGACTAAATTGATCAGGCCAAATGCTAGGGGAGGCAATCTGGACAAGAAAAATCCAAAACATTAATCTGAGTGGATTTTTAGAAAGCAATCCTTATCACGTAAGGATCTGAGGCAGTGTTGCAGAGCTTCCAGCTTCCCCCTGAGCTTCCGCTGTGAGATAGCACATCGAAGATGGAGGATGAGGAGCAGGATGGGGTGCAGGAACTGATGTAGTAGATGCAGAAAATCCTGATAGAAGTAGAGCCAGCAATCAGGAGCACATGTGCTTTGCCAGTGTGTGGCTAGGACCCAGCCTCCACAATGTCTGGCCACAAGTGCTTTTCCACGTGTTGGTCATTGTAGGAAGAGGTTGGTCTTCAAGATCCTTTTGAAGGTTTCCATGGTAGGTGAGAGTATGATATGTTGGGGTAGAGAGTTCCAGAGTGGGGTGGATATATGGGAAAAGTCTTGTATGTGATTCTGAGAAGAGGAGATAAGAGGGGAGTAGAGAAGGAAATCTTCTGAGAATCGGAAGTTGCATGCAAGTATGTACTTGGAGATGAGATCACAGATGTATGGAGGAGACAGGTTGTGAATGACTTTCTATACCATGGTTAGAGTTTTGAACTGGAGTCAGAGGGGGGCCGGTGAAGGGATTGAAAGAGAGGAAACACTGGGGAATAGCAGGAGTATAGGTGGATTAGGCAGGCAGCATAGTTGCTTTCTTGTGCACCTTTTTTTCATATTCTCTCATGTTGTTCCCTGGCACTGAACCTTTTGATTGTGGTAATATATAGCTACACTATGGATTTTATTCTATAAGTATAATTAAATATGCATACCCTTGCTAATAGCTCAACTTAGGATCTTTCATATTAGTAATTTGTAAACCGATACTGATTTTAGCGATGAGCGGATTAATACTCTGCAAATCAACTTTGACTCAAATTTACTGAAATTTGCAGGTACCGGTAAATTTGAGCTATCTTTTATTTGATTTGTGAAAACTGCAATAAAAAAATCTTGCTGCAATTTCGAACACTGCTGGAGAATGCATTAGTCAGAGATTGGGCTCATGACATCAGGTATGGCCCAGGTGGTTTCAGCTTAGTGCCTTGCAGCTATCACTTCACATTGTTTAATGCAGCCAATCCTTGGGGGGGGGGGAGGGGGGCCTATTACAAAAACTATAGCAAAAACACAGGCCATATTAAGATTTTATAGCCTAGGGATAGGTGGTCAGAGGGCACAAAGCATCATTATGTATAGAGGATAAAAATGCCTAAATCTGATTGTGATATACTACTGCAGTGCTGAAAATATTGAAAATGGGAGTGGTCATCTCAATCTGCAAATAATACTAAAGAGTTTCAAGTGATAGGGTGGGTCTAGACCTTCAGAGTCAGTAGGACTGTGATCTGATTGAACTGTAACAAATTGTATTAATAGGACATTAATACAGTGCCTTGCGAAAAAGTATTCGGCCCCCTGGAACTTTTCAACCATAGTCCACTATTACACCCATACAGAACACCCAAATAGAGCAGCAGGAGACGTCCAAGTGTTAAGCACTTTTTTCTGGACGATTACAGTTTTTAGTCATATTAACATTCATAGAAAATGCATTCATTCATTCATTGCAATTCAATTTTTTTCAAGAAAATTCGGTGAAGTTGACAAATTCGAATTTCAAAAGATGTCTTCTTCTCTAATTAGCACACATTATGGCTCCCTGAACTGATTGTATTTAAAGTTGTTCCAAATTACTGTTTATTACCGGTCTCTAATTTTGAGCTGAATAATCTTGGAAAAACCAAGTACTATGCTGTATGTGTAATGTAGGAAGATATAGGATTTGCTTTATTTAGATCAAACCACTCCTTGGTAATTTTAAATACCGGTAATGCTGTAACTTAGCTTTTAGCACTAATTTCTTTGAGAAGCTCTTAGAGACTTTTAGACTGTATTAGTGGCAGAGCAAAGGTTACATGTAGCATTTTATAGCAACTTTCCAATTGTTTTTCCCTTAGCATAATGAATGGGAACTGTTAGCTGTATGATTAGCTGCCATGGACTTCAGTGCATAGAAGATGACAATTAAGACAGCTGGTGTTATGAAGTAATGTAAAGTTGTAGTGCATTAAAAGTTATCACATCCATAAAAGAACATTTAAGCAAATTATAGTCCTTGGGGGCATATGAGGGTGGATTATGTAGACCTTTAATTATCTTAATCTGTCCAGCTCTGGTTATATCTTTTGGTGAGTTAGAATCAGTTTTTAGAAGACATCAAAAAAGCTGATTACACTACAGTTATACTACTTCAAAGAGTAAAAATGAAGATGATTTAGTTTTTCGGAGCAAATAGAGAACTGCTTTATTGGATTTGAGGTTGGCAGCAAAATGAGACAATCAGCAAAGTTCAGTTAAATGCAAACAATGCTGTATTCTATATTAACAAACTTTGCTGCACACTTTTTGTGACAAGTGGAAACTGAATGGTATGCTATACTTAGCTCATTGTGCGAAAGTTTGTCAGTCAATTTCTTATTAGATTGACAAATCCCAGTTGCCATCAAATGGAGTGGGAATAATGTTTGGTTCTCCTTGCTTTTAGTTATTTCACTTTATGTAGACTGAAACCAGTTCATACCAGATGTCAATGCTGTGATGCCCGGCACATAAGCCACTACTGCCCTAAGTGGCACCACGCAATTCCAAGTAAGAAAATGTTCCCGCCATAACTCGGATTAAAAATGGTGGACTTTGTTCCAACAAGATTAACCCCTTTACGACATATGACCAGGGGGGACATACCACCGGTGCAGTCGGTGCAGTTGCACTGGAGCCTGAAGGTGGAGAGGGGCCCTTGCAGGGCGGCTAATAATGAGGGCGATCTGACCTGTTTTTTGGAGCCCGAGGCTCCGTAGGTCCCATTGCCAGATTGACCTCATCATGTGAAGTCAGCAGGGAGTGATCCTTGCAGCTCCATTACCTACTGGAGAAAATGGCAGCAAATGGCAGCTGAGCTGCAGGAATACATCCTCTGCTTCCTGCTCGGTACTTTGTCTCTGACACAGGTGAGTGCGGCTTGATAACATCAGCATGCAGTGCGCGCCTGTGTCAAAGAGAAAGTTGCCGGTGATTGTGATTCTGCGTGGGAAAGGTGAGTGTTGCTATTTTTAACCATAAACTGAGGGGAGGACAATGAGTGGTGGTGGGGAAGATCAATGTTGCGGTGGTTGAGAGGACAATGATGGAGGTGGGGAAGAGGAAAATTATGGGAGTGGGGAGAGGACAATGATGGATGTGGGCGACAGGACAATGATGGGGATGGTGAAGATAACAATAATGGAGGTGAGGGAGAGGACAATTATAGGAGTGGGATGAGGACAATAATGGGGGTAAGGGAGAGGACAATGATGGAAATGGGAGTGAGGACAATGATGGGAGTTGGGGAGAGGACAATGATAGGAGTGGGGGAGAGGACAAAGATGGGGGTGGAGCAGGGGAAAATGATGAAGGTGGGGAAGAGGACAATGATGGGTGGTGAGATAGAATAATGATGAGGTGGTGGAAATGACAATGATGGAATTGTGGGTGAGGACAATGATGGTAGTATGGAGATGACAATTATAGATGCAGGGAGAGGACAATGATGGGAGTGGGGAGAGTACAATGCTGGGGTGGGGAGAGGAGAATGATGGATGTGTGGGAGAGGACATTGATAGGAGTGGGGGAGAGCACAATAATGGGGGTTACGAAAGAGGACAATGATGGAGGTGAATAAGAGGACAATGATGGGTGGAGGGAGAGAATGATTATGGGGATGGTGGAGATGACAATGATGAAGGTGGGAGAGAGGACAATGATGATAGTAGGGAGAGGACAGTTATGGATGCGGGGAGAGGATAATGATGGGAGTGGGGGAAAGTACAATGTTGGAGGTGGGGAGAGGACAATGATGGGAGTGAGGAGAGGACGATGATGGATGTACGGGAGAGGACAATGATGGGAGTGGGGGAGAGGACAATGGGGGGGTGGGGCAGGTAACAATGAGGGGCATGGGGGAGATAACAATAAGGAATGTGGAGAAGAGGACAATGAGGAAGTGGGGGAGAGGACAATGAGGGTGTGGGAGACTTATAATGGACTTATGGACAGGGGATTGGAATAAAACATTAGAAATGGATGTAAAATTAATTGGGTGGTGAAGAGGGTGTTAAGTCCTCGATGGCATTATCCCTCATCTCACAATTTATTATGACATTATTGCTGAGTGGGAGACAAGGGAGTAAGGTGCACAGGACACTTTATAATGAATTGAAAGGTGAGAGAAGACTCTGTCAGGGACTTGCTTGAATTGCGAGGTGGTAGAGGATGCTCAGTAACTGATAATGTGTTCTCCCATCCCCAAATTCATTGTGATGCTATCAAGTACATACTGTATAATGAATGGGGCAGCACAGGACAGGGACTAAGGATAAGTGCCCATGTTCAGGATTTGCAGGATAAAATTATGTTGCTTATACTGATGTGTTTGCAAGAAGAATGCTGCTTAAAATACATTTTTGCCATGTTTTTGCCATGCTTTTGTTGCATATTTTACCTCACTCATTAGTATTAGTGAAATACAGTGTAAGAATTGATTTTAATCTGCTTCAAATGTGCAAGGAAAAAATAAGCAACGTGTGCATGAGACTTTAGGGATCTCATTCACTTTGCTAGTACTATAAAACCTTGCTTATTTTCTGTGTGCCTTACAGGTAAATGTAAAGAGTCACAGATACTGAATCATTTATTGGGCAGCAGAGATTATAGTTAATGGGGAGCACAGTGCTAATTATCACTTTATTTTGATTGGTGTGTGACTAATCGTACAGTATATTAATAGTAGGGTATATATATGCAGAGCACCAGGGTCCTGGTCATTGCAGTAGTACCAGTCTCCTCTAAGGGGGAGTCATATTACATTTGGAGGCAAAGAAAGACAACTGAATCCAGGTATCACAAACATGCAACACATTTCATACTCCAGGCCGCCAGGGGGAGCTCTGCTCCTATTTATTAGGGCACTCCTCACACTTAGGTAAAACTGGTTGCCTGGGGAGAAAGGTAGTTAGTTGCTGGCTGAGCTTCGCTCCGGTAGGGCAGCACGGTGGCGCAGAAGGACAGCACAGTGGCGCAGTAGATAGCACAGCAGCCTTGCAGCGCTGGAGTCCTTGGTTCAAGCTCCTCCAAGGACAACATCTGCAAAGAGTTTGTATGTTCTCTCCGTGTTTGTGTGGGTTTCCTTTGGGTACTCCAGTTTCCTCCCACATTCCAAAGACATACTGATAGGGAATTTAGATTGTGAGCCCCAACGGGGACAGCAGCGATAATGTATGCAACCTGTAAAGCGCTGCGGAATATGTTAGCGCTATATAAAAATAAAGATTATTAAAGATTATTATTAGTTGGTCCCTGGCAGGGGTGGGAGCCTGTCAGAGATCGAGACAGAAGGACACGGAGCTGTGTCTGCCTTAAGTGTGGCAGCTTCTAGAAAGAGACACTGAAGGAGAACTGTATTGTAGAGAGGGTGAAGAAGTCGTAGCAAAGGAGTGGATATCAGAGGAGTTCTGCCCTACACAGGCTGCCTCCTTCTGAGGTGCAGGATCCCGGTAGCCAGAACACCGAGGGAGCAACGATCCTTTATGCCTTGCTCCAGAGACCAGCAGGACAGCTAATTTCATGTTACCTGTCCGCCCCTACACCCAGGAGGCAAGGTGGCAACCCTTAGAGGCTGGGGCATGATAGAGTCCCTGTAAAATGCCTCAAGCCACCGGTCATATGGGTTTTTCCTATCCATCTTGGGGACAGATGTAACATCTACAACAGTTGTGAGGACCTTATGAGAAGCTTAGCAGTAAGGTACTACAACACTACGGTGCTAGAGGAAGGCTACTGATTTCTATCTGGACAAGGGGACTCTGGATTTGCCTCCAAACCGGCCAGACTCTCCTGTCCTGTGGTCTAGTACCCTGGACTGTTGATGCTGAAGTCTTCAGTAAAAGGTAAAGAGACTGCAACCTTGTGTCCTCGTTCTTCTCTGCGCCTCTCACCATCCTACCATCTACACACTAGGAAGCCCTGAGGACATACTTCACCTCTGGGAAGGTATACCATTTAGCGGCCATAACATCACCCCAGCAGACCCCTTAAAGCAGTGTCTGTCACCCTGACCGAATACCACAGGTGGCGTCACGAAAAATCCCTTTAAAGACCTTTCTCTACCGAGTACCCCTAGTCATTGGGGGCGCTCCATAACTGTATTCACTTGCACGATGCGAGGGGGAGACAAATAATGTATATGTATACAAAGTATTTGACCTTGTTATATTCAGGGCTGCAGCGATCATTGTGACAAGAGCAATCATGACTGGAAGATGTCGACATGAAGGTCTTTCCAGATGGAGAAGAAATAGCAGAATATGACTTCCCAGATGAGACATCAGCGGTAATTTCCTGGATGTAAATATTATTCTTTATCTGCACTGTGTGATGTGGAGTGATAATGTAATCTGGAAAATCCCTTAAGCCACATTCTGACATTTGTGTAAAATGTCTATGTGCTGCCAGATTTTTTTACTGGATAGCACACAGACTGGTAGCGTTTTATAGGTCCACTCACACATTAATGAAAATCATGACTCTGGGAATGAGATCCGTGAGGGCCAGAGAATGTCATATTCTAATCTGATTTTATGGATCAGAATAGGACTTGCTCAATGCATCTGTAAAAGCGGGCAGCACACAGACACTGCACACGGATACAGGAATGTAGCTTTATTATGTATAGCACAGTCCCTTAGTTTATAGTGTACTCACTTATAATGTATAGCACCATCCCTTAGTATATAGTGTACTCACAGTGTACTCACTTATTATGTATAGCGCCGTTCCTTAGTATACAGTATACTCACTTATTATGTATAGCACAGTCCCTAGTATACAGTTTACTCACTTATTATGTATAGTGCTATCCTTAATTATATAGTTTCCTCTTTTATTATGTATATCACTGTCCCTTATTACATACCATCCTCTCTAATTTTATATGGTGCCATCCATTATTATATAGCTTCTTCTGCTGTTATGTACAGTGATGTCCCTTACATAATGTAATTCTTGCTATTTTTGCCAATCACAGTGCGCTCTTTTATTACATAGTCCTCTCTTGTTAGATATAAAATGACTGCTGATGGAGCAGCTGGTGACTATAAGACCAGTCCATCAGCTCCTCCATTGTAAAAGAAGCTTTCCCATGCTCCATCAGCCATCATTGCATTATATGTCTAACTAGAGAGGACGGTATTCAATATAGACAGGGCTCTATATAATCTGATATGTAAGGGACGGTGCTGTACATAACAAGAGAGGGCACTATGTAATAAGGAACATAATATACATAAGATGGGACAATGTAAGCTATATATAGGTGTGTCACTATACATATACTGTAGTTTTGTCACCATAAAAGGAGAGGGGCCCAAACACATTTCTTGCACAAGGGCCCCAAGCTATCAGTGTCCACCTCTGTCTATGATGTATAGGTAAAAAAAATAAGCCCTCACATGGCCTTCTTTGACGGAAAAATAAAAAAGTTAGGGCTCTGGTAAGAAGGTGTGGAGGAACGGGGTCAGTGGGTGCTCTCATCCGCTGGCCCGACTGTCTTTAGCAAGACTGCATGGACCAGGGCTCATACCACTGAACGCCCGCTCTATCTTCGGGTGGGAAAAACACTACACAGACAACACAGGGTTAAGGTAAAACAGTGTGGCAGTACTTTATTGAACCACAAAACACAATAGCAAACAGAACAATCCCAGCAATTACCCCAAGATGGTGCACGTTACAGGGCCTCACCCTTCCGCTGATTCACCGAGATAATGGTAGATGTTATGTCAGAGCTCCCGGGGTCGCTACTCCATCTGTGGTATACACGCAGAGAGGAGGTAACGACAAGCTTAGGGAGATATCCGAGAGCAGTCCTGTGTTCTTCAGCCGGGTCTGACAGACCCTCGGCTAAGATCCTGAAGAGTCTCCTACCAGAAGAAAAGATGTCTCTTTTATACCCGAGGCATGTAAGCTATTTTTAGAATTACCCAGGGTCCTTCAGACCAGCATCAAGATAAGGTAAAAAATGGTGATGAGATCCATTCTATCTATTTGTACAGTCTTTCCCTCTCTGCTTTCGAAGTTACCAAGCTGGTTCCAGAATATAATGCACTATTAGCATATCAGCACACATCAATAAGCAAAGCTTAGCACACCCTATGTACAGTCACTATTACAGACTTACACAGTATGTTAGATAGTATATCAGTTGGCAAGTCTGTCTTCTTGACCCACCAGACATAAACACTTAAATTCACAAGCCAATATACAGATACAAAATCAGTTCTTTTTGGTTTCCAAAAACATGGTTGTCTGGGAAATTAAGATACAATCTGGTTTCCTCACAGAAGGGTAGCAAAAAACAAAAACGTAAAAAAAGAATAATCCCAGGATGGTGAAGGGGCAGTAACATAGCTACTGGGGGGGCAAAGAGGCCTTCACCCCGGGCCCCATCACAAGAAGGTGCTTACTGGGAGCTGGCACTGCCACTTCAGTGATGAGGCACAATACAGCACAGGAGGAGAGCAGTAAAATGCCTGCTCCCCGGGCCTGACGGAAATTCTGCACGCTGGTCGGACAGTGGCCAGAATCTCCCTTCTGCACTATATTGTGCTGACTGACCTCCGGGGCTTCTCGCAGGCTGCAGTTTTCTTCACTCTGTGCAAGCTGGGAATGGCTCAGGACAGACACGCTCGGTCTTAGTGCCCACCTACATTTCACTCAGATACTTCCTGGCCAGGCTGCAAACTTCGGTAAGTGGGGATAAAATATATTAGATTGATAGGCATGTCATAGTCACAGGGAGGTAAATGTGAGAGGATGGGGGTATTGTGGGGAGGGAGACAGGGCACTGGGGGGTGAATGTGAAAGGATGGGGTTTTGTGGGGGAGGGAGACAGGGCACTGCAGGTGAATGTGAGAGGGCTGAGGTGGGGGAGTGGCGACAGCACAGGGAGGCTGATTATTATACGGTTTTGTTATGAGATTATATGCACTCCATCACATGTAATAGTTGTTCTCTGGGATTGGGAGGTAGGGGACTTTTTCTACATACCAGCTGGGTAAGCCATGAGCTGCATCACATTTCAAGCACCACTCCAGCAATGTTTCTATTTCACCACTGGAGTGGCACTTTAAATCAAAGACTGGCTGTCTGATACTCACCTTCCGGCGTTTTCATCTGTTTTCGCCACCGCACTGCTTGGGTCCATCTCCTGCAGTTTTTTGACCTGTCCACTGCCCCAGTGTTTCATGGAGCGGTACGGAGGTCACTAATCAATGTGAGTCTATGAGAGCCTCGTTCGGGCCTCTTTCTCTTCTCTTCCTGGCTCTCATAGGCTTACATTTAGAGCTTGTGTGTTATGACCTGGTGGTCAGGACAATAATGGACCTGGTGGTTAAGAGCACACGGAATGACCTGATAGTTACTGATAAATAAGGACGAGCTCTGGGACGTGGGAACTCTGCTGACCGCAATCCCTAATCCTATCACGCACACTAGAAATAGCCGTGGATTGCTCCTAACGCTCCCTATGCAACTCGGCACAGCCTAAGGAACTAGCTAGCCTTGAAGATAGAAAAATAAAGCCTACCTTGCCTCAGAGAAATTCCCCAAAGGAAAAGGCAGCCCCCCACATATAATGACTGTGAGTAAAGATGAAAATACAAACACAGAGATGAAATAGATTTAGCAAAGTGAGGCCCGACTTACTGAACAGACTGAGGATAGGAAAGGTTGCTTTGCGGTCAGCACAAAACCTTACAAAAAGACCACGCAGAGGGCGCAAAAAGACCCTCCGCACCGACTCACGGTGCGAAGGCGCTCCCTCTGCGTCCCAGAGCTTCCAGCAAGCAAGACAACAATAAAAATAGCAAGCTGGACAGAAAAATAGCAAACCAAAGAAAATACAAGCAGGAACTTAGCTTCTGCTGGGAAGACAGGTCACAAGAACGATCCAGGAGAGAACTAGACCAATACTGGAACATTGACAGGTGGCATGGAGCAAAGATCTAAGTGGAGTTAAATAGAGCAGCCAGCTAACGAATTAACCTCGTCACCTGTGGAAGGAAACTCAGAAACACCCACCAGAGGAAGTCCATGGACAGAACCAGCCGAAGTACCATTCATGACCACAGGAGGGAGCCCGACAACAGAATTCACAACAGTACCCCCCCCTTGAGGAGGGGTCACCGAACCCTCACCAGAGCCCCCAGGCCGACCAGGATGAGCCAAATGAAAGGCACGAACCAGATCGGCAGCATGAACATCAGAGGCAAAAACCCAGGAATTATCTTCCTGACCATAACCGTTCCACTTGACCAGGTACTGGAGTTTCCGTCTCGAAATACGAGAATCCAAAATCTTCTCCACCACATACTCCAACTCCCCCTCAACCAACACCGGGGCAGGAGGATCAACGGATGGAACCACAGACGCCACGTATCTCCGCAATAACGACCTATGGAACACATTATGGATGGCAAAAGAGGCAGGAAGGGCCAAACGAAATGACACAGAATTGATAACCTCAGAAATCTTATACGGACCAATGAAACGAGGCTTAAACTTAGGAGAGGAAACCTTCATAGGAACATAACGAGACGACAACCAAACCAAATCCCCAACACAAAGTCGGGGACCCACACAGCGCCAGCGGTTAGCGAAACGTTGAGCCTTCTCCTGGGACAATGTCAAATTGTCCACCACATGAGTCAAAATCTGCTGCAACCTATCCACCACAGTATCTACACCAGGACAGTCCGAAGACTCAACCTGCCCTGAAGAGAAACGAGGATGGAAACCAGAATTGCAGAAAAACGGCGAAACCAAAGTAGCCGAGCTGGCCCGATTATTAAGGGCGAACTCAGCCAACGGCAATAAAAAGAAATATGCGTCCAGGGCCTCTTCGGGACCGGCAAGGGCAAAAGCAACCCACTGGCATGAGAACAGCAGGGCTTAGCCCGAGCACAAGTCCCACAGGACTGCACAAAAGAACGCACATCCCGTGACAAAGACGGCCACCAAAAGGATCTAGCCACCAAATCTCTGGTACCAAACATTCCAGGATGCCCAGCCAACACTGAACAATGAATCTCAGAGATAACTCTACTAGTCTATCTATCAGGGACAAACAGTTTCTCCGCTGGGCAACGGTCAGGTCTATCAGCCTGAAATTTTTGCAGCACCCGCCGCAAATCAGAGGAGATGGCAGACAAAATTACCCCCTCTTTGAGAATACCCGCCGGCTCAGGAACACCCGGAGAGTCAGGCACAAAACTCCTTGACAGGGCATCAGCCTTCACATTCCTAGAGCCCGGAAGGTACGAAACCACAAAATCAAAACGGGAGAAAAATAATGACCATCGAGCCTGTCTCGGATTCAACCGTTTGGCAGACTCAAGATAAGTCAAATTCTTGTGATCTGTCAAGACCACCACGCGATGCTTGGCTCCTTCAAGCCAATGACGCCACTCCTCGAATGCCCACTTCATGGCCAACAACTCTCGATTACCAGCATCATAATTACGCTCAGCAGGCGAAAACTTTCTAGAAAAGAAAGCACATGGCTTCATCACCGAGCCATCAGAACTTCATTGCGACAAAACAGCCCCTGCTCCAATCTCAGAAGCATCAACCTCATCCTGAAACTGGAGCGAAACATCTGGCTGGCACAACACAGGGGCAGAAGAAAAACGATGCTTCAACACCTGAAAAGCCTCTACAGCTGCAGAAGACCAATTGACCACATCAGCACCCTTCTTGGTCAAATCAGTCAACGGTTTAGCAACACTAGAAAAATTAGCGATGAAGCGCCGATAAAAATTAGCAAAGCCCAGGAACTTTTGCAGGCTCTTCACAGATGTCGGCTGAGTCCAATCGTAAATGGCCTGGACTTTAACAGGGTCCATCTCGATAGTAGAAGGGGAAAAAATGAACACCAAAAATGAAACCTTCTGAACTCCAAAGAGACACTTTGACCCCTTCACAAACAAGGAATTTGCACGAAGGACCTGGAACACCATTCTGACCTGCTTCACATGAGACTCCCAATCATCCGAAAAGACCAAAATATCATCCAAATACACAATCAGGAATTTATCCAGGTACTCTCGGAAGATGTCATGCATAAAGGACTTAAATACTGATGGAGCATTGGAAAGCCCGAATGGCATAACCAGGTACTCAAAATGGCCCTCGGGCGTATTAAATGCTGTTTTCCATTCATCGCCTTGTTTAATACGCACAAGATTATACGCCCCTCGAAGATCTATCTTGGTGAACCAACTAGCCCCTTTAATACGAGCAAACAAATCAGACAGCAACGGCAAAGGATACTGAAATTTGACTGTAATTTTATTAAGAAGGCGGTAATCAATACAAGGTCTCAAAGAACCATCCTTCTTGGCCACAAAAAAGAACCCTGCTCCTAACGGTGATGACGACGGGCTAATATGGCCTTTCTCCAAGGATTCCTTTATATAACTCCGCATAGTGGCGTGTTCTGGCACAGATAAATTGAACAATCGGCCCTTAGGAAACTTACTACCAGGAATCAAATTAATTGCACAATCGCAATCCCTATGAGGAGGTAGGGCACTGGCTTTGGGCTCATCAAATACATCCCGATAATCCGACAAAAACTCTGGAACTTCAGAAGGAGTGGAAGACAAAATAGACAAAAATGAAACATCACCATGTACCCCCTGGCAACCCCAGCTGGACACAGACATAGATTTCCAGTCCAATACTGGATTATGAACCTGTAGCCATGGCAACCCCAAAACGACCACATCATGCAGATTATGCAACACCAGAAAGCGGATATTCTCCTGATGTGCAGGAGTCATGCACATGGTCAATTGGGTCCAGTACTGAGGCTTATCCTTGGCCAAAGGCGTAGCATCAATTCCTCTCAATGGAATAGGATACTGCAAGGGCTCCAAGAAAAAACCACAGCGCCTGGCATACTCCAAGTCCATCAAATTCAGGGCAGCGCCTGAATCCACAAATGCCATAACAGAATAGGATGAGAATGAGCAAATCAGAGTAACGGACAATAGAAATTTAGACTGTACCGTACCAATGGTGGCAGACCTAGCGAACCGCTTAGTGCGCTTAGGACAATCGGAGATAACATGAGTGGAATCACCACAGTAAAAACATAGCCCATTCCGACGTCTGTGTTCTTGCCGTTCAGCTCTGGTCAAAGTCCTATCACATTGCATAGGCTCAGGCCCATGCTCAGATAGTACCGCCAAATGGTGCACAGCTTTACGCTCACGCAAGCGTCGATCGATCTGAATGGCCAAAGACATAGACTCATTCAGACCAGCAGGCATGGGAAATCCCACCATGACATCCTTAAGGGCTTCAGAGAGACCCTTTCTGAAGATTGCTGCCAGGGCACATTCATTCCACTGAGTGAGCACAGACCACTTTCTAAACTTCTGACAATATATCTCCGCTTCATCCTGACCCTGACACAGAGCCAGCAAGATTTTCTCTGCCTGATCCACTGAATTAGGTTCGTCATAAAGCAATCCAAGCGCCAGGAAAAACGCATCAACATCACGCGCTGCGGAATATGTTGGCGCTATATAAATAAAAATTATTATTATTATATTATTATTATCACGCAATGCCGGATCTCCTGGCGCAAGGGAAAATGCCCAGTCTTGAGGGTCACCACGTAACAAAGAAATAATGATCTTTACTTGTTGAACAGGGTCACCTGAGGAGAGAGGTTTCAAGGCAAGAAACAATTTACAATTATTTTTGAAATTCAAGAACTTAGATCTATCACCAAAAAACAAATCAGGAATTGGATTCCTAGGCTCTGACATCAGATTCTGAACCACAAAATCTTGAATGTTTTGTACACTTATAGTGAGATTATCCATCAAAGAGGACAGACCTTGAATGTCCATGTTTACACCTGTGTCCTGAACCACCCAGAGGTAAAGGGGAAAAGAGAGACAAAACACACTGCAAAGAAAAAAAAATGGTCTCAGAACTTCTCTTATCCCTCTATTGAGATGCATTAGTACTTTGGGCCACCTGTACTGTTATGACCTGATGGTCAGGACAATAATGGACCTGGTGGTTAAGAGCACACGGAATGACCTGATAGTTACTGATAAATAAGGACGAGCTCTGGGACGTGGGAACTCTGCTGACCGCAATCCCTAATCCTATCACGCACACTAGAAATAGCCGTGGATTGCTCCTAACGCTCCCTATGCAACTCGGCACAGCCTAAGGAACTAGCTAGCCCTGAAGATAGAAAAATAAAGCCTACCTTGCCTCAGAGAAATTCCCCAAAGGAAAAGGCAGCCCCCCACATATAATGACTGTGAGTAAAGATGAAAATACAAACACAGAGATGAAATAGATTTAGCAAAGTGAGGCCCGACTTACTGAACAGACTGAGGATAGGAAAGGTTGCTTTGCGGTCAGCACAAAACCTTACAAAAAGACCACGCAGAGGGCGCAAAAAGACCCTCCGCACCGACTCTCGGTGCGGAGGCGCTCCCTCTGCGTCCCAGAGCTTCCAGCAAGCAAGACAACAATAAAAATAGCAAGCTGGACAGAAAAATAGCAAACCAAAGAAAATACAAGCAGGAACTTAGCTTCTGCTGGGAAGACAGGTCACAAGAACGATCCAGGAGAGAACTAGACGTGGAGTGGAGTTAAATAGAGCAGCCAGCTAACGAATTAACCTCGTCACCTGTGGAAGGAAACTCAGAAACACCCACCAGAGGAAGTCCATGGACAGAATCAGCCGAAGTACGATTCATGACCACAGGAGGGAGCCCGACAACAGAATTCACAACACTTGTGATTTAGCTTCTAACTTCTGGCCATTTAGAAGCTGCACTCACAAGATGGAGACGCGGGACTGGAGTGGTGCCAAAAGCGGTGAATATGGCGGAGGATGAGTTTATGACCGGGGCAGGGGACTTGCGCTTAAAGCACCTCCACCATTGAAAAAAATCCCTGATAGAGTGGTGCTTTAATAATTTAATAATAAGCAGACTGACAAATCATGACAGGGAGCCGCTGCATGAGACCCAAATATCACTGGTGTTATCAGGTGGTCATGCGACCCCATGTTTGCTGTGTGCTTGCGTCAACTAGAAAGGTTTGATTTCTTTCAATAATAGAGAATTGAGGGAGCCGAAAGAGTCATCATGTGACCGCCTGCTGACATCAGCGATGCTGGGGCCATTGTTACTGTACATGGGGGGACATTATTAAATGTCAAGTGGGCACTTAAGAAGCCTTATTATTTATAGAAACCCCTGTGTGTAGCTACTGCGTGGTAGAGGCTGTTGAGCCAGCTGTCAGTCGGGGTAAGAGGCGCAGTTACAGCTGCCGCTCTCTATACACAGAGCAGTGACTGAAACCGTGTCGGTGCCGCCCTCGAGGCTGCAGTAAGGAATAAAGTTAATTTCCTGCTGGCAGCGGGACTCTCAGCACAGGCGACGCATAGTATCAGAACACTATTAACTATTATACTGTGTTTTAGGGTAGCAGTGGGGACATCATTCTATTTATAGGTGAACTCTAATGAACATCATACTGTATGTACGGGAGCTGTGGGCCCATTTTACTGTGTATAAGGGAGCTGTGTGGGCATGATACTGTATGTAAGGGAGCAGATAGCCCATTATGCTGTATACAGAGGAATTGTGGGGGACATCATACTGAATATACGGGAGCTGTGGGCCCACCATACTGTGCTTACAGGAGCTATGAAGCTATTATACTGTGCATAGGGGAGCTGTGGGTCCGTTATAATGTATATAGGGGAGCTCTGAGGGGCATTATACTTTCTATAGTGGAGCTCTGTCGGCATAAGACTGTGTATAGGAGAGCTGTGGGCTCATCATACTGTGCATAGGGGAGCTGTGGGCTCATCATACTGTGTAGAGGGGAGCTGTGGGATCGTCATAGTGTGTAATGGAGAGCTGTGGGGGCATTAAACTGTGTATAGGGAAGCTGTGGGCCCACCATACTGTGTATAATCGAGCTGTACATGGGGGCTACTTAAGGGACATTATTAAATGTTAAGTGGGCACTTAAGCATTATTGTTATGGGGCACTCGGAGTGCTGTGACCACCAAAATTGCATATGAGGCATTATTACTTTCTAGGGACAAATTGTGGAGAGCAATAGCACATGGCATTAATGTTTTCTAGGGGTGAATACTATTATCTAGAGAGAACAAAGGAGCCATTATTACTATGTAAGGGGTACAGTGGCGGCATTATTATGTGGGGTGGTAATAGGAAACGTTATTGTAGCAGCAGCTAAGTATTGGGGTATCAGCAGGATGAGTCGTTTGTGCAAGTTGGGGATAGATGGGGACGAGGCTGGAAATGTGAGAAGTCAGATGTGTCATTGTAATTTCTGTGGACGAGTCCTGGCTGGAGAAGTTTTCATGTCGGTCTGGGCCAGATAGAAAAAAAGAGAAAAGTGAACGATTCCATAAGAAGCAACATCAGCTGTAAGTCACTATCTATAGCTGTATTTGATTGGAGTAATAGTGCAAACTCAGACTTGACAGTCTAAAGGTGGCGTAAATGTATCAAACAACCTAAAGCAACATGATTAATCATCTGCATTTTCAGACTGTTTAATAATACTTCCTCCATTTAGAAATGCAACTGTTTTAGTAAATTAGCCCCAACGTCACACAAAATGCAAAAGGAAAATACA